>NC_059163.1:91572015-92200903 GCF_019923935.1 Bubalus bubalis
CCAGTGTTTGTCACGTTTCCCTCTCATACATACACCTCTCCTCTGGCCCTCAAGGGTCTTGGCAGTTTAGTGAGAAGCATACATCTTATACCTAGCTAGCACGAACTAAGTTTTATTAAAAAGTTACAAGTACTTTAGGAGTTCAAAAATAAGGAAAGAGCATATCCAAAAAAGGGTCAAGTAAAGCTTAGGGAAGAGAGGTCACTGAGATGAGCCATCAATGACCAGCAACAATGGTAGTGGGATCACAGAGGAGGCAGAGATGGGACTTTTACTGCAAGGACTAATATTGCTTTTAGAAACTCAAATTCCTACTGTGTTTTTTTAAAAACATTTGATTTGGTTGCACTGGGTCTTGGTTGCAGCGCATGGGATCTTTGATCTTTGTTATAGCATGCAGGATCTTTAGTTGTGGCATGTGGGATCTAGTTCTCTGACCAGGGATCAAACCTGGGCCCCATCATTGGAAGTAGAGAGTCTTAAACACTGACTACCAGGGAAGTCCCTCAAATTCCTACTGTGTTTTCCCCCAAGTAGCTCCATAGTTAAGGTTGCCAGGTCAGTTCAGTTCAGTTCAGTCACTCAGTCATGTCGAACTCTTTGCGATCCCATGAAAAGCAGCACACCAGGCCTCTCTGTCGATCACCAACTCCCAGAGTTTACTCAAACTCATGCCCCTGAGTCCGTGATGCTATCCAACTATCTTATCCTCTGTTGTCCCTGTCTCCTCCTGCCTTCAATCTTTCCCAACAACAGGGTCTTTTCAAATGAGTCAGTTCTTTGCATCAGGTGGCCAGAGTATTGGAATTTCAGCTTCAACATCTGTCCTTCCAATGAATATTCAGGATTGATTTCCTTTATGATGGACTGGTTGAATCTCCTTGCAGTCCAAGGGACTCTCAAGAGTCTTCTCTAACACCACAGTTCAAAAGCATCAATTCTTCGGTGCTCAGCTTTCTTCACAGTCCATCTCTCACATCCATACATGACCACTGGAAGAACCATAACTTTGACTAGATGGACCTTTGTTGGCAAAGTAATGTCTCTGCTTTTTAATATGCTGTCTAGGTTGATCATAACTTTTCTCCCAAGGAGTAAGCATCTTTTAATTTCATGGCTGCAGTCACCATCTGCAGTGATTTTCGAGCCCCCCAAAATAAAGTCTGTCACTGTTTCACTGTTTCCCCATCTATTTGCCATGAAGGCTGCCAGGTAAGAGATTTCAAGAAAGGTGTGTTGTAGTTATTCCAAGCAAAATGAAAGTGGATGGTGTTTATTCAGCAGAAAGAATGGCATAAGCAAAGATACAGAAAGTGAGGAGAGTGAGGGGCATTCTGACCACAGCTGGTATTCAAGGCTGACTGGTGGGGAGGATTCTTATGGGAATGGAGACAGGGGTGGAATGGGGGATTAGGCAGAAATGGAAAGTTAGAAGCAGATAATAGAGAACTTTGGGCACAGAGTTAAAACTTTATATGGTAGGCATCAGAAGGGTCATCTCAACTGAATTTTATTTATGCAAATACTTCTTTGGGGAATTTTCAAGCATATTTAAAAGGAAGATAAAATAGTGTCATAAACTGTCCAAGGCCCATCACCCAACTTCAAGAATTATCCAAGGCTAAATGGCAACCCACTCCAGTACTGTCGCCTGGAAAATCCCATGGACAGAGGAGCCTGGTAGGCTGAAGTCCATGGGGTCGCTAAGAGTCGGACACGACTGAGCGACTTCACTTTCACTTTTCCTTTCATGCATTGGAGAAGGAAATGGCAACCCACTCCAGTGTTCTTGCCTGGAGAATCCCAGGGACGGGGGAGCCTGGTGGGCTGCTGTCTATGGGGTCGCACAGAGTCGGACACGACTGAAGCGACTTAGCGGCAGCAGCAGCAAACCCTAAGGAGTATCAAATAATGAGAACTCACACAAAGGAAACCACTTGAATACAAGACCTGGCAACACCCAACCACCAGTAGCACCCTGTGCAGGATACCTCATCTAAACAAAACAAAACAAAAATACAAACCCAGTCATCAGCAGACAAGATTACCACCTCAGTCACCCTTGCCCATGAGAGGAAAATCAAACAAACAAACAAAAACTCAGGACAAAACTCACCCTATACAAAGCTTACACAAACCACTGGACCAACCTTAGAGGGCAGAAACCAAAAGGAAGAAAGAATTCAACCTTGAAGGCTGGGAAAAGGAGACCTCAAACACAATAAGTTAAAAAAATATAATGAAAAGGCAGAGAAATATTACACAAATGAAGGAACAAACTAGAAACACAGAAGTCCAAATAAATGAAGAGGAAATAGGCAAACTACCTGAAAAAGAATTCAGAATAATGCTAGTAAAGATGATCAAAAACCTTGAAAACAAAATGGAGAAAATGCAAGAATCAACTAACAAAGACCTAGAAGAATTAAGGAATATACATACAGAGACAAACAACACAATTACTGAAATTAAAAATACTCTCAGTTCAGTTCAGTTCAGTTCAGTCACTCAGTCGTGTCCGACTCTTGGCAACCCCATGAATTGCAGCACGCCAGGCCTCCCTGTCCATCACCAACTCCTGGAGTTCACCCAGACTCACGTTCATCGAGTCAGTGATGCCATCCAGCCATCTCATCCTCTGTCGTCCCCTTCTCCTCCTGCCCCCAATCCCTCCCAGCATCAGAGTCTTTTCCAGTGAGTCAACTCTTCGCATGAGGTGGCCAAAATACTGGAGTTTCAGCTTTAGCATCATTCCTTCCAAAGAAATCCCAGGGCTGATCTCCTTCAGAATGGCCTGGTTGGATCTCCTTGCAGTCCAAGGGACTCTCAAGAGTCTTCTCCAACACCACAGTTCAAAAGCATCAATTCTTTGGCGCTCAGCCTTCTTCACAGTCCAACTCTCACATCCATACATGACCACAGGAAAAACCATAGCCTTGACTAGACGGACCTTTGTTGGCAAAGTAATGTCTCTGCTTTTCAATATGCTATCTAGGTTGGTCATAACTTTCCTTCCAAGGAGTAAGTGTCTTTTAATTTCATGGCTGCAGTCACCATCTGCAGTGATTTTGGAGCCCAGAAAAATAAAGTCTGACACTGTTTCCACTGTTTCCCCGTCTATTTCCCATGAAGTGATGGGACCAGATGCCATGATCTTAGTTTTCTGAATGTTGAGCTTTAAGCCAACTTTTTCACTCTCCACTTTCACTTTCATCAAGAGGCTTTTGAGTTCCTCTTCACTTTCTGACATAAGGGTGGTGTCATCTGCATATATGAGGTTATTGATATTTCTCCCGGCAATCTTGATTCCAGCTTGTGCTTCTTCCAGTCCAGCGTTTCTCATGATGTACTCTGCATATGTTAAATAAACAGGGTGACAATATACAGCCTTGACGAACTCCTTTTCCTGTTTGGAACCAGTCTGTTGTTCCATGTCCAGTTGTAACTGTTGCTTCCTGACCTGCATACAAATTTCTCAAGAGGCAGATCAGGTGGTCTGGTATTCCCATCTCTTTCAGAATTTTCCACAGTTTACTGTGATCCACACAGTCAAAGGCTTTGTTAAGCCTACAGCAAACATTATTCTCAATGGTGAGAAACTGAAAGCATTCCCCCTAAGATCAGGAACAAAACAAGGGTGTCCACTTTCACCACTATTATTCAACATAGTTCCGGAAGCCCTAGCTACAGCAATCAGAAAAGAAAAAGAAATAAAAGTAATCCAGATCAGAAAAGAAGAAGTAAAGCTCTCACTGTTTGCAGATGACATGATACTGTACATTGAAAACTCTAAAGATAGTATCAGAAAATTACTAGAGCTAATCAGTGAATTTAGCAAAGTTGCAGAATACAAAATCAATACACAGAAATCACTTACATTTCTATATATTAACAAAATCAGAAATAGAAATTAAGGAATCAATCCCTTTCACCATTACAACAAAAAGAATTAAATATCTAGGAATAAAATTACCTAAGGAGACAAAAGAACTGTACACAGAAAATTATGAGACACTAATGAAAGAAATCAAAGATGACATAAACAGATGGAGAGATATTCTATGTTCCTGGGTAGGAAGAATCAATATTGTGAAAATGACTATACTACTAAATGCAATCTACAGATTCAATGTGATCCCTATCAAATTACCAATGGCATTTTTCACAGAATTAGAACAAAAAATTTCACAATTCATATGAAACACAAAAGACCCCAAATAGCCAAAATAATCCTGAGAAATGGAGCTGGAGGAATGGAATGAAGCTGGAGGAATCAACCTTCCTGACTTCAGATTATACTACAAAGCTACAGTCATCAGGACAGTATGGTCCTGGCACAAAAACAGAAATATAGACGAATAGAACAAGATATCCCAGAAATAAACCCATGCATGTATGGGTACCTTATTTTTGACAAAGGAGGCAAGAGTATACAATGGGGCAAAGACAGTCTCTTCAATAAATGGTGCTGGGGAAACTGGACAGCTACATGTAAAAGAATGAAATTAGAATACTTCCTAACACCATACACAAAGATAAACTCAAAATGGATTAAAGACCTAAATGCAAGACCAGAAACTATGAAACTCTTAGAGGAAAACATAAGCAGAACACTCGTTGAGAGAAATCAAGCAAGATCCTCTATGACCCACCTCCTAGAGTAATGGAAATAAAAACAAAAGTAAACAAGTGGGACCTAATTAACCTTAAAAGCTTTTGCACAGCAAAGGAAACTATAAGCAAGGTGAAAAGAAAACCTTCAGAATGGGAGAAAATAATAGCAAATGAAACAACTGACAAAGGATTAATTTTCAAAATATACAAGCAGCTCATACAACTAAATGCCAAAAAAACAAACAACCCAATCAAAAAGTGGGAAAAAGACTTAAACAGATATTTCTCCAAAGAAGACATACAGATGGCTAACAAACACATGAGAAGATGGTCAACATCACTAGTTATTAGAGAAATGCAAATCAAAACTACAATGAGATGTCACCTCACACCAGTCAGAATGGCCATCACCAAAAAGTCTACAAACAATAAATACTGGAGAAGTTGTGGAGAAAAGGGAATGCTCTTGCACTGTCAATGGGAATGTAAATTGATACAGCCACTATGAAAGACAGTATGGAGATTCCTTAAAAACTAGGAATAAAACCACTATGTGACCCAACAATCCCACTCCTGGTCATATATCCTGGGGAAACCAAAACTGAAAAAGACACATGTATCCCATTGTTCATTGCAGCACTATTTACAATAGTTAGAACATGGAGGCCGCCTAGATGTCCATCGACAGATGAATGGGTATAGAAGCTGTGGTGCATATACACAATGGAATATTACTCAGCCATAAAAAGGAACACATTTGAGTCAGTTCTGATGAGGTGGATGAACCTAGAACATATTATACAGAGTGAAGTGAGTCAGAAAGAGAAACATAAATATCATATTCTAACACATATGTATAGAATCTAGAAAAATGGTAATGAAGAACTTATTTACAGGGCAGCAGTGGAGAAACAGACATAGAGAATAGACTTATGGACATGGGGAGAGGGAAGGAGAGGGTGAGATGTGTGGAAAGGGTAACATGGAAACTCGCATTACCATATATAAAATAGGTAGCCAATGGGAATTTGCTGTATGGCTCAGGAAACTCATGAGACTTCCCTGGTGGCTCAGACGGTAAAACATCTGCCTATAGTGTGGGAGACCTGGTTTTGATCCCTGGGTTGGGAAGATCCCCTGGAGAAGGAAATGGCAACCCACTCCAGTATTCTTGCCTGGAAAATCCCATGGATGGAGGAGCCTGGTGGGCTACAATCCAAGGGACCACAAAGAGTCGGACACAACTGAGCAACTGTGCTTTTCAGGAAACTCAAACAGGGGCTCTGTATCAACCTAGAGGGGTGGGATGAGGTGGGAGATGGGTGGGCATTTCAAAAGGGGGGGGATATATGTGCACATATGGCTGATTAATATTGAGGTTTGGCAGAAAACAACAGAATTCTGTAAAGCAATTATCTTTCAATAAAAAAAGAAATTGAAAAAAAGAATTATCCAAGGCTAATCTTGTTTCATGAATCTCTCCCTCTCATTTATTTTTTGTTTTCTGATGGTGTATTTAAAACTAAAACCTAGATATCATATCACCACATGTATAAATGCTGAAATATTAATCTCTAACTGATAACCTTTCTGTAACATAACCATCATTTCATTATTGACTCTAATAAAAACAACAATTATTTAAATGTCATCATACCCAGTTCATATTAAGACTACTTCAGTTGTCTCAAAAGCATCCTTTATAGATGGTTTGAATCAAGATCCAAAACCCACACTTGGAATTTAATTGCTATAGCTCTCCAATCTCTTTTATTCTACAGTTGCCTTCCTTCTCATTTTATTTTTTCATGTCATCAATTTTTCCAGGACATTTGTCCTATATATAGAATGCTCCACATTCTGGATTGATCTGACTTTCTTATGGTGCTGTTTAACTTATTCTCTTACCTTCTGTATTTCTTTTAAATATCTTCTGTAAATTCTATTTAGAGGGTTGATTAGGTTCTGGCTTGATTTTCAGGAAGAGTCTCTTATAAAGGCATAATTTACTTCTTATGTCATCATGTCAAGAGGCATAAAATGTTTGGTTGATTGACAGGTCAGTGGTATTGGCCTGCTTTCCACAACCTGTCACCTAATAGCTTTTGCATCCTTGGAGGCTCATTGCCTTAACAACTTTTTCATTGTGGATTACAAATGAACCCTGGATGTTTTTTGAGCTGAGAAGTGATATGTTCAGAAATGTGCCTTAGAAAACAGAGGCTGACAAAAGAATGTAGGGTGAAGTAGCATAAAGGAAGACTAAAGATGCTTACACACTAAATTCTTATTTTCATGGAACAAGGGTGCTAGCAACGAAATGGACAGCTAGACTCAAAGGATTTGGGGGAGAATGAATCTTGAACTTGTCAATAGAGTCCATTTACTGAATCAGAGATAACACTTGAGTTTTTAGGCTTGCAGAGTAGCAATGTGTTCAACAAAAAGAGGGAAGTCAGAAGTCATGACTGCGAGTTGCCAGTCCAGGTTCAATGCATGATACTGGATGCTTGGGGCTGGTGCACTGGGACGACCCAGAGGGATGGTATGGGGAGGGAGGAGGGAGGAGGGTTCAGTATGGGGAACACATGTATACCTGTGGCGGATTCATTTCAATATTTGGCAAAACTAATACAATTTTGTAAAGTTTAAAAATAAAATAAAATAAAAAAAAAGAAGTCATGACTGGCTTGCAGTAGAAACTGAGAAGTTTGGTTTGGGAATGTTGGGCTGATGATGGCATATCTTGGCTTAGACATCTGGTGAGCAGTTGTGAATGCAGGATTGCAGCTTGGAAAAGAATTTAGGACATAAGTCAGGTAATACTTAAAGCCAAATAGTATATTTGATAGCTGATGAAGGAAGTAAAATGAAAAGACAAAAGGTTTAGACACAAATGTGGGCAATCTTGACATTTATGGGCTTTGTCAACCCTCCTTCTCAAAGCTCTGGTTTATTTAGTTTTGGTTTAGCCCAAGGTAACTCATTTCCAGGCCTCCGATGACTGGCTCAGCAGTTTCCCTTCCCATAGCTCAGCTTTCTTCTTTCTGATGGAAAGAAATGCCCTCAAGGCCAATATGTATTTCAACTCATGTTACTTTATTTTTCCCAAGGCCAGAATGTAAAAATATGATTTCTACTCTGCTACCTCCTTTCTCTTCCCTCAAATTCAATTTCCTTTCTTTCTATGACCAGTCTATTATTTAGGGAAGTTTGATGGAGATGGTATGAAGTTAGGACCTTAGAATGGTGAAATAGAGGGCAAAGGCAACTTTTCTTCCCTTTGACTTTAGGAGAGGGGGGGCGGGAATGTGTTTGAAGACTGAGAAGAAGAATCCAAGGGCACTATAATGGGTTTTTAAGTTTTATTTATTTTTTAAAATTTTTTATTGAAGTATAGTTGACTTACAATGTTGTATTAATTTCAGCTATACAGCAAAATGATTCAGAGAGATATATATATACATATATATACACACATACAATTCTTTTTAAATATTCTTTTCCATTATGGTTTTTCATAGGATACTGACATAGTTCTCTGGGCTATACAGTAGGACCTTGTTGTTTATCCATTCTGTGTGTAATAGCTTACATCTCTAACCCCAACTTCCCACCTGTCCCTCAGTCGTCTCCCGTTTGGAGCCACCAATCTGTGTTTTGTATCTGTGATTGTTTGTTTCATAGATAAGTTCACTTGGGTCATATTTTATATTCTACATATAAGTGATGTCATGTGGTATTTGTCTTTCTGACTTACTTCACTCAGTATGACAATCTCTAGTTGCATTGATTTGGCTGCAAATGGCATTAATTTGTTCTTTTTTATAGCTGAGTAGTATTCCATTGTATTTATGTAAACATCTTCTTTATCCATTCCTCTGTTGATGAGCATTTTGGTTGTTTCCAGGCCTTGGCTGTTGTGAATAGTGCTGCTATGAACATAGGAGTGCATGTATCTTTTTCAATTATGATTTTGTCCAAGTATACTCAGTAGGGATTTCTGGATCATATGGTAATTCTGTGTTTAGTAGTCTGAGGAACCTCCATACTGTTCTCCACAGTGACTGTACCAAGTTAGATTCACACCGACAGTATAGGAGGGTTCCCTTTTCTCCACATCCTCTCTGGCATTTGTTATTTGTAGAGTTTTTAATGATGGCCATTTTGGCCAGTGTGAGGTGGTACCTTATTGTAGTTTTCATTTGCATTTGTCCAATAATTAGTGATGTTGAGCATCTTTTCATGTGCCTATTGGCAATTTGTATTTATTCCTTGGGGAAATGCCCCTTTAGGACTTATACCTGTTTTTCAACTGGGTTGTTTGCTTTTTTGTTGTTGAGTTGTATGAACTGTTCATATATTTTGGAAATTAATGGTAATGGTGAAAAGACAAGTGAGAGCAACAATGAAGAGCAGCATGAGTGTTGAGGGAATAAATCTGATATTACCTTCACACCCAGGAGAGAGGAGGTGAAGATATAGGAAAACATCGAGATGGAGAGCACGGTAGTTGCAGAAGCTTCCATTAAAAGCTTTTGCTCTATTTAGTCATCAGCTGAGAATGAGGGAGGTTGGGCTTCTAATTTATATAGGAAGCTCAGGAATCATAGAAGAACCACGTTCAGGCTCTCCCAGCCCCATCTGACAGTTCTTTTTTCCATCCCATCTCTGAATCTCCTTAGACTCAAAGGGAACATGATACTCCCATCCCTGGGATCTGTTTAGGTGCCCTTCACAAAATCAATATTGCTCTGTGAGATACTTCAAGTGAAGCCAAGAATCAAAGTGACCTTCAAACCAGTGTTTCTTAAATAGCCTGGGCAAAATGATTTGGAGACAGTATATTAGGAACCATGCAAAAATAGACGATTGTAAATTAAACACAAGGTTTAAAGATGAAGCTACTTCTGAATACATTTTAGTTATGTTGAGGACACTAAGAGTATTGTAGGATAGTTTACACCATTAGCTGTAAAATCACAGGGGCTACTGTGGACATTTAGAGAGCAAGTTGATACTTTCTTTCGACAAAAGGAATGTTTAGGATTCCAAGTCTTTCACCATGGAGTTCATTTTATTTGACCTCTTAAAAATGAGTTAAAGAAAAAAAAGCAAAGTTAAACAAAAAAAGTTTTGACAATCTCTTAGAATATTTGGATGTAAAGGATGATTCTAGAAAGAAGGGACCTCTTGGTTTTGATTGGCAGGAGCAGTAATTTGACTGTATTTAATTTGTATTGTGTTAGGAAAGAAAGCCAGAGTTGAGCTTCCCTGGTTCCTGCTGTTTTATAAGCCCTTAACTCCATTGAGCTACATCAACCTTGCTTTTGAGAGTCCTTTTTTTTAATGTTTGGTTTTTCTAAATTTTCTTTTAGTGCTAGACTTTACTAATTGTTTCCTTATGGCAGCTACTCATGATTTAAAACTGATCATGGGTACATATAGTCCCTCGTTCAAGGCTCAAGCTGACATCACAAAAGAACTTACACTTACGATCTTACTACAGAAAAGGCCCAGGAAATAAGAGCTGTAAAGATTAGTTTCTCAGTAAGAGGGGCTGGTTTTGATATTTTAAATTTCTGTATATACTGATCCCCTTTTTCTGCTTCGTCTCTTTTAATCTTCAATGCAAAATGAAAGGTGTAAAGTCTGAAGCTATAAATCTGTTTATAGCTATAACTCCCTTCCCTGGCTTAGCAGAGTTCGACATTGTAATAAACACAGTTCTTCTGCAGCAACATTGAATCTGGTTCTTGGATAATTCTTTTGTATGTTGTTTCTTTGAACACAGAAAGTTTTGAGGCATTTTTATCTTTCTGTGTGTTCAATTCACAAGACTTGATTGAGCACCTACTGTATACTAGGATGACTAGGTAGTTCTAGGGCCTAAAGTTTGATCTTATTTTGTCAAAGTAATGTGGTTAAAATGACAATTAAGTGTTTTATTTTGTTTTTGGTGATAATTCCTGAACATTGAAGTAACCTATAGTAAACCTGCAGAGTCTTCAAATGTTTTCAACCTTCTACCTAATACATTTCTCACTGCATTGCTTATTGATTTTAGGAAATCAATATGTTTACTTTCTTCATCCTCAGGTCAAGTATCTGAAAAAGAAATTTACTTTTATGTTTAGAATGGTTAAAATGTTTTAAATGTTGAGTGTGTGAATCATAATTATTACCATTAGTAGATCAGGCATTCTACAAGTTCCTTCATGGACAATGTTTTATTTAAGCAAACAGTAAGTATTGCTTACCCCATTTTTCAGATGAAGAAACTGAGGCTCAAAGAGAATATTTAACCTGCAAGATCACACAGGTGATGACAACCAGAATTTAAGTCTGGATCTGTTTGACTCCAAACCTTGAGCTTTTAATCACCAAGATCATTTATTTTATGTATTTTATTTAAAAATAATTCCCCCAAATTATACTTTTTTTCTTTCTTTTTTACTGTTTTCTGAAACGTTTAAAAAGAAATTATACACAAGCACACATATAACCATACACTGATCTATACTTATACATAGGAGCTCCTACATTTTCACATCAGGTTTTCCATAAAAATCTTTATATTTGCACATTATTAACTGAAGTTATTTGCAAAGTTGGAATTCTGTGAAACAAAAAAATTGGTGATTTGAGAAAGAAATGTTCCTAAAAATATATTATGGTGTTAAAGCAGAAGATGGTATATACGTATGAGTTCAAGGTTGAGGTATAGCCTTGGAAGAACACATGTTCACATTTTAGTTAGAGGTGAACCTATGCGAAAGTGCACTTTATTCATAAGGAAGGTAGGTTTATTCACATGCAAATAGCTAGGGTCCCTATTTTTCAAGTAAATGGTAGATTTTTTCATTGTTAATGCTATTTGCAGTATGATTTTGTGCAGTTTCAGATGCATGCTGAGAACCATGGTCCCAAATTCAGTTTCTTCATGCCTATATGGTTTTGAGTATCTTCATTGGTACAATGAGCCAAGTGAATGATATAGTCAGGGAGAAGATGGAAATCTTGCAATGAATAGAAATGAGGCTTCCATCCTACAAGAGAACACCAGATACTTCATGTTTCCTTCATCCCTGAGAGACTGTGGATATTGATAAAGAAATGTCTTCAAGGGTGCCTGAGCACACAGACATCAAACATGTAGTAGCCACTGAGGTTGTGCTGTGCTTCCAAAGAATGGCCGTGCAGCAGACTCTGTCTTCTTTATCCTTAAAAGACTACAGAAATGCTTTTAAAATATATGATTCCATGTTCAGTTTACAGTTTAAAAGGGAAATATACTTTATGTGTAAGTTAACCTAGAAGAAGGATGGTTTTGGTATGGTGGCAGCATAGTATGACTACCATATATCATCCATGTTCTTTTTACCCAACGGTATGATAGAGAACCGGAGAAGGCAGTGGCACCCCACTCCAGCACTCTTGCCTGGAAAATCCCATGGATGGAGGAGCCTGGTAGGCTGCAGTCCATGGGGTTGCTGAGGGTCGGACACGACTGAGCGACTTCACTTTCACTTTTCACTTTCATGCATTGGAGAAGGAAATGGCAACCCACTGCACTGTTCTTGCCTGGAGAATCCCAGGGACGGGGGAGCCTGGTGGGCTGCCATCTATGGGGTCACACACAGTTGGACACGACTGAAGTGACTTAGCATAGTATAGCATAGCATGATAGAGAACTCTCTCTCTCTCTCTCAGCTATTTTTGATTAGGTCAGCCAAATCTGCCAATACTCTCTTTGGATTTGAAATACATCCCTAAAACCAGATTTTATACTTTGTGGGGTTCACTTCCCTCTGGAGCTGCTGTGTTTATCAGGGTTGATCTTGCTTGAAAAGTGAAAGTTTTAGTTGTTCAGTAGTGTCCAACTCTACAGCATGGACTCTAAGCCCACCAGGCTCCTCTGTCCTTGGAATTCTCCAGGCAAGGATACTGGAGTGGGTAGCCTTTCCTTCTCCAGGGGATCTTCCTGATCCAGGGATCGAACCCGGGTCTCCCACATTGCAGGCAAATTTTTTACCATCTGAGCCACCAGGGAAGCCCTAAACCAGCTTAGGTCAGTGCTTTTCTTCAAATGCACTAAATAGCAAACTTCAAATAAGTAGGACTTCTTCAACCATGATGATCTGTCAGTGGCCCCCAAGTCCAAAGAGTTAACTGGGCTTGTTAATTCTACCTCAGAAATGTCTCCTAAATCTAGAACTTTCCCTGTGTCCTCATTGTCATGATTTTAATTCAGATCTTTGCCATGTCTCTCTTGGACCAAGGCAACAACTTCCTAAGAAGAAAAGCATTCCATGCTCTCATCAAAGTTCCATGAAGCACACTTGATCTTGCTACTCCCTTGTTAAACTGATGACCAAATCAGCCCAGGGACCTAGGTATTGTTAGCCAGTCTTCCCAAATCTCTTTCCTGCTATTCCCTATCTCTACTCCCCACACCACATAGGTTCTTACCACTCTAAACTCCTCATCTTTCTCTGATGGCCAGATAGCCTCTCACACATTTACATGTTCATTCCTTCTGCCTGAACAGCCCCACTCCCCCCACCCCCCTACCTCAGTCTCCCTTATCCCAGCCAACTTTCCAGAGCCAGTTCCAATATCATCTTTTAAATTCCAGCTCTCCTACCTTCATTCCTTTCTGTACTCAGACAACATAGCATCTATTTCACTAGTTATAATTATATTTGCATGTCCAGACTCAGAGCACATTGCCTGACTGATGAAAAAGTGAAAGTGTTAGTCACTCAGCCATATCTGACTCTTTACAACCCCCGGCTGTAGCCCCGCTAGGCTCCTCTGTCCATGGACTTCTCCAAGCAAGAATGCTGGAATGGGTAGTCATGTCCTCCTCCAGGGGATCTTCCTGACCCAGGGATTGAACCCAGGTCTCCTGCATTGCGGGCAGATTCTTTACCATCTGAGCCACTACAGTTGGTCATAAATGCTTAGAAAATGAAACTTGCTTGTCCTCACAATTCTACAGTAATGCAGAGATTCATCAGAAAAAGGATTGTTTTATATCAAAAATACAAATGATTTACACTTTTCTGTGATTCTTATTCCATCATTTTTATTTCAGCAGTTCTGGCTGCCAAGAATTTCCAGGGTTTGCTCCTTTTCCATTTGTATACCTCTAGCAGAATTTATTTATTTTTTTCATGACTGCCGTCTTGTAAAAATTATTCCCTCTTTAGCTGTTGCCAATTCAAAGTAGACAAAATTTACAGTTCTTGTGAGTGAAATGCCTTTATTGGTCCATTCAACCCCTATGAATATATCTGTCTTTTTCAGATATATTTGGATTACTTTTATGTAGATTGAAATTCATATTTTCCTGAATTTCATTTATTGTGCCTCTTATTCTTGTGCTTTTAATTTGGTTTTATCATTTAATTGAAGTAGATAATAGACTGTGGAAGAAGAGCTGAAACCTTAGTTGTTTGGATAGAAATAGAATTTAGGAGACTGAAATTATTATAGGCCCACATTAAAGTCTTGTTACGAATAGGTTTGTTGCTTTAAGTTCTGTATTTGAAGTCACTTGAATAGGAACTAATTTGAAGTTTGCCACTGAAATTTATAAATACTTTGGTAGTAAGTTAAGAACACTAACAATGCTCTAAAAGAAATGTTCCAGCTGTTAGGTAACAACACTAATAATAAAGATTTTGTTAACACCTTCAAATTTATGCAATTAGAGCTTGTTACATAAAACTACTTATAAAATTATTTCAAATATTCTTATTTATTTATTAAAGTAGACATTATTAAACATCTGACTTCAACATACCAGACAAGGTCGGAAGGACAGGAATCCTAAAAAAAAGCCTCATATAAAGCTGTGACTCTATTCACCTATTTGTGATGAGTAATTTTACTGCATTTCCTTCCCACTGACCTCAACCTTGTTTTAGCAACAGGCTTTTACCTTCAAGTAGTTACCAACCAGCCATTGATACTGATATCTGGGCAACATATTTGTTCACTAAATATTAGATTGTTAGCTCAGTGTAGGTGGAAGCAGCAAAAAGCCATTATAAAATACTCTGATTCAAATAATTCATTTATTTGTATTGCTGCCTATCCTTTAGTTTATACCAGAGGATTTTGTTTTGTTTTACTCTAAAGACAAAAAAAAACCAAAACAAAACACAAAACTTAAATCATGACCCAGCTTTAATTTTAAAAGTTAATAATCAAAGTAACCCTTCTTTCAATTCTAATATTTTAATTTAAAAGGGTCATGGCTTCCAAATTTTTAAATACTACCTATGTTGCTAAGGTAGCTCACGTTTTTCTGCACATTTAACTCATATTTGCAGTGTAAAGGATCCAGTTTAGAAAGAAGGGTGGGATTTCACTCAGAGCAGAAGAAAACACCTGCGTTAATCCCGGGAGCACAAATGGGGTCTGGAGTGTCCAGAGCAGCCACCGCAGCTGTGGATGGAGGCTGACCCCTGCTTCGGCTCTGTCTTGAGCTGGCAGGTGCCAGGACGCCATTCTGTCTGCTCAGAAACACTCCCTTTTGAAGCAGCAGTATTTAGTGCTCAATTGTGAATGCAAATTTTCATGTGTTCACGAATTAAGCATCCCCGCTCATGGCAAGTTGTTAAAGGACTCTAGTGGACACACGTGGCTTTCGCGTTAGTAATTGGACTTTGGGGAAAAGAGTCGTTTCTGTTGCCCACTGTAAAATAATTTCATAAAAGCTTTGACCTCAGACCTGCCATATCAGCTAACAAAGTGAATTTGGGGGACGGAAACAATGAGAGGCTTGGCCTCTGAAATCTTGCACGCAAAAGAAAACTAAACTATAAAGAGAATCTTTTGGTGGCGGTGGGAGGGAGAGATTGGAGACGAGTTGGCAGTAATTGTAAGTGACCTTACAGTAGCTGGCTGTTTTAGGGGTTGTTTTTCTTAACACCAGTGTATGAGAAGTGTTTGACTTTGGCAATAGGCTATTTAGCTTTTCCAGAAGAGTCTGTTTAGCTTTTCTAAATCAGCGTATCCCACCATATCCTCCACCAGTGTTTAGAACATTGCCAAACTCTTTATAGGCATTCACTGAATGTACATAAAAATCTAATTAGTTAAACAACATGCTACCTAATCAAACCAAGACCAGAATTTCCATTGTAATTCTAAAACATGATGCTAGATATCCTCTCATTCTTTTCTTTGGGTTTCCTCTGCTCCACCAAAAACAAAATCCTACTTGTAGAGCATTAGTGAGCATTTTGTGTGCATCAAGAATGACCAACACATTTCTTAAACTTAATTTTAAGAGATACCAAACTGTTCTTATTACATGCTACTTGATTCACCGAAAATATTAAGAAAAATGTTAAGAAACATAGTTTTCTTAGGTTCCCATTTTAATGGCAAAATTAACAGGGCATAAGAAAAAAAAAGGTTTGTCTAGTTGCTTCCATTATCTTAGCCCATCTTGCTCTCCCAGATGCTCTAAAATTCCTCTTTTCCACATTTTGAACTTGAGATCTTGAATTCACTGTCCTTGACACTATGAAAGGCAATTGGGAGGCATTCAAGAGAGCATCTAGTGAAAGCAGGCACCCATTAGGTTTTCTGAGAATCGAGTTCTAGAGCTGCATCCCAACACTTAGCACCCTAATCCACTGCTTTTAAAGCCACACAAGACTAGCTTATGGTCCTGGCCACCTCACTTACAAGAGACCCAACCTTGATAATCTTCAAGTTTTATTTTTGGAATCTGTAACAGGAATATCATGATATTTTCCTCATTAGATTGGGAGAAGAGTAAATGTAGTAGCAGGTGAAAGTCCTTTGTTGATGGCAAAATGTACAAAAGAGAAGACATGATGTTCTTGTTAATGTCATGCTAACCTTACAGCTGTTGCCAAAAGTGCTGCAGAGTGGGAATTTGGCACAGCTCCTCTGTAACTCATGTTTAGCAGTATATCTTTTGGTAGGTAGAGCGTTCTTACATTCCCACCTGAAATGAGACAGCAGTCTTCATGGGACCTTGGGAGGGACACTTTGCTAGGATTTTGGCTTTACCCCCATCTTAACTTGTGTGTGTCTCCCAACCCTGCTAAGGAGGATGGTGAGAGACTGAAGGTAGCTGAAATGCTCCACTTCCTCTGGTGGGCTGAGTCCTGAGACATGACTTCGTCTTTGTTGCTGTTGTTCAGTCACTCAGTCCTGTTCGGTGCTTTGCGACGCCATGGACTGCAGCACACCATGCTTCCCTGTCCTTCACTATCTCCTAGAGCTTGCTCAGACTTCATGTCCATTGAGTCGGTGATGCTATCCAACCATCTAATCCTCTGTCGTCCCCTTCTCCTCCTGTCCTAAGTCTTTCCCAGCATTAGGGTCTTTTCCGATGATCAGCTCTCTGCATCTTTAGCTCTTAAAAACTTTGAGAGCTAGGGGAAAAAAAATCGATGCCTCTAGAATTCATGTTTCCTGCTAGTATTTTTGTTCAAAGGTAAAAAAATCTCAGTGTGGCTGAATAATAGACAACTGGCCAACAAAATAAAAATCACCAAAAGACCCGCCCATCATCTGACTTATGACAAAGATAACATTGTACTTTGATGGGGAAAGGAGGCATTTTCAGTGAATGCTTTTGGGTTAATTTGATAGCCATATGGGAAAGAAAAGCATCTTGACTTTGACCTCACATCATATAAATGACCTTGGAAGAGGCAAAAATTTCTTAAGTGGAACACTAAAAGAGATAACTATAAACATAAAAAATGCTAAATTGAATTTAAGAACTATTCATCAAAAACACCTTTAAGAGAATGTAAACTCAATATGCAGTGTGGGAGAATATATTTGTAATAAATATATTCTTTTCTGACAAAAGACTCATATTCAGATATGTAAAGAGCTCTTATCTATCTAATCTATTTATCCAATGTATAATATATGATGAACTGTAGCAAATAATAGGACAACTCAATAGAAAATGATATGAATAAATACTGTATGGAAGAAGATATAAAGATCCAAAACAGCCAATACATTTATTAAAAAGAGTTCAACTTAATCACTGGAGAAGTACAAAAATTAAAACACTCTATAAAACCACTATACCTCCCACCAGAATGTCTAAAATGAAAAAGATGGAAAATACCAAGTATTGGTGATGATACAGGGGAACTGAAAATTCTCATACATTGCTGATGGAAGTTTAATTGTTAGAACCGTCAGTTCCGTTCAGTTCAGTCGCTCAGTCGTGTCCGACTCTTTGCGACCCCATGAATCGCAGCACACCAGACCTCCCTGTCTATCACCAACTCCCTGAGTTCACCCAGACTCATGTCCATCGAGTCAGTGATGCCATCTAGCCATCTCATCCTCTGTCATCCCCTTCTCCTCCTGCCCCTAATCCCTCCCAGCATCAGAGTCTTTTCCAATGAGTCAACTCTTCGCATGAGGTGGCCAAAGTACTGGAGTTTCAGCTTTAGCATCATTCCTTCCAAAGAAATCCCAGGGTTGATCTCCTTCAGAATGGCCTGGTTGGATCTCCTTGCAGTCCAAGGGACTCTCAAGAGTCTTCTCCAACACCACACTTCAAAAGCATCAATTCTCTGGCGCTCAGCTTTCTTCACAGTCCAAATCTCGCATCCATACATGACCACAGGAAAAACCATAGCCTTGACTAGATGGACCTTTGTTGGCAAAATAATGTCTCTGCTTTTCAATATGCTATCTAGGTTGGTCATAACTTTTCTTCCAAGGAGTAAGCGTCTTTTAATTTCATGGCTGCAGTCACCATCTGCAGTGATTTTGGAGCCCAAAAAAATAAAGTCTGACACTGTTTCCCCATCAATTTCCCATGAAGTGATGGGGCCAGATGCCATGATCTTCGTTTTCTGAATGTTGAGTTTTAAGCCAACTTTTTCACTCTCCTCTTTCACCTTCATCAAGAGGCTTTTTAGTCCCTCTTCATTTTCTGCCATAAGGGTGGTGTCATCTGCATATCTGAGATTATTGATATTTCTCCTGGCAATCTTGATTCCAGCTTGTGCTTCTTCCAGCCATAGTGAATTACTGTTTGACAGTATCTACTAACTAATAATCTGAACATATGTATTCTCTGTAATGTAAAAATTCCACTCCTAGATATACGCCCAATAGAAATGTATACAGTTTTTCAGCAAAAGACATACACTAGGACGTTTATAGCAGCATATTTATAATAACCAAGACCTAAAAACTTCTGGAAACAAATGGATATCAATAGTAGGACAAATAAATAAATAATGGTTTATTCACACAGAGTGATATTATAAGGTAGTGAGAACAATCTACAACTACACACAAAATTTTGCATGAGTTTCACACATGCTAAGCAAAAGAGGCTAAAACACTGAATGGATGATTCCATTTATAGAAGTACATTTATATAGAGTACAAAAACAGGTAAACTCTTCTATCAGAGGTCAGAATAGTTATTATTATTGGTGGTGAGAAAGAACAAGGAAACATTGCAACAGGAGATTTTGGGTTTCTTTAGCTATATTCTATGTGCATTAGATATGTTTAGCTTGTGAAAATTTATTAAGCATTTTATATACTTATGACATGTATGCTTTCCTGTTTATATAATTATAGTTTTAGAACCTAAAATTCCTTGAGAAACCTCATTGACAGGTACAAATCTGTGTCCTTTGCATGAATCTGTGACTAACCCTAGCTGATCTATTCAAGCTATATTTTAAAATTCATTAAAAAAATTTTTTTCTCTTTCTTTTTTCCTTATTTCAGGGCCCTCCTGGTCCAAAAGGTGATAAGGTAAGAAAGTATATAGAAGAAACAAATTAAGTTAGTGGAAATCCATACTGGCCTGATTTATACTATGTTATATTTAGATCTTTTCAATGAGCATCATCTACAGACTTTATTCTAAAAACTATCTATCTTCTCATTTTCCTACTCTACAGGGAGAACAAGGTGATCAGGGACCTCGGGTAAGTTGTTCTCTTCCTTTCCTGGGCAGAAAATTAGTTTTTAGTTCCAAATTCATTGAATTAAAGTAGCCCTGGACCCATAACTATGTTGTGTCATGTAGTTTAGTAATGGCTAACAAAAATACCATACTACTTATAACTGAAATAGCGTTAATTATAACTAATGTTTATATCTTGTTGCATTATCTTGATGCCTGTAAATAGGACACTTTACAACAATGATCCCTTCTGATTAAGGGCCAGAATCACAACTAAAAGTCAGCAACAACCACCCTTCCATTGGCTATTGGGTCCTTCAGATTAGTATGCATGGTTTTGTAACATAGAGGCCATGTGGATTCCTATTGAGTTTGGCTTTTTTTGCAGTTAAACTCTATGTGCCATTGCATAAGTATGTTGTATTATAGATGAAAATATTAATGCATTTTATATATTTTCTTCAAAAGTTTGAATAATAGTTATTTGAATTTCTTATTCTTTATAGAATTTTAAACAGATAAAAGGTATAATATCATTTAGCATTCCAGGGAGGAGGGGCATTCTTTTATTCTTCTCAAATGTGGCTTTTTAACCCATCAAAACACAGTGGTGAATGCTTTGTTGTTACCTTGGTAGTGCCAAGTCCTCTGCCTCACATCTGTGCCTTATTACCCAAATGTTCAGACATACTGTTCCAATGATGTAGTGGCTCTGTGCAGACATACCTCTCAATTTTCTCGTGTCACTATGCACAAACGCGAGTATTTGGTTGAAGAGAGTCATTTTTTACAGTGGAAAAGCACTTTTAAAACTTTCAGGTTGAAAACAGAACTGTGTAGGTTTCTTTGTGAAATTCACTCTGTGAAATTAATTATGGAATTTACTTACACTGCAGTATCATGAAAGATACAGTCAATGAAAACTTGAAAAGCTTGTAGTCTTACTCCTCCTATTTAGTAAACTAGATGAAAATTATGGTATGATTGACTTTCCTTTCTATTCTTATGCCATTTCTTCATGTAGAAATAATGACTATGCTTCAGAGCATTCTGTTTCTCATGGCAGTTTTTCTGTCTGATGTCCAGTTGAAACTTCATCTTAATGGTCAAGGATTTAACATCATGAGTGGCATGGATGTGAATGGAATAAAATTCTCATAACCTTCAACGATTAGAATGTAGCCACTTTCCCTGTATGTGGCAGTTTTTTCTCGTGGCATGTTCCCATGCACTGAGTATCATTTCTTTCCACATGCAATATCAAAATCACTCGATTTGCCCTTTCCAGGTAAGAGAGAAACTGTTTCTATTCTAAATCTTCTTTTGGCAAAGGAAATGAAAGGGTGGTTCACAGCTTAGCTGTCATCAGTGTGCACACAGCCCTCATTTTCAAAAAGGTGTGTTGGCTTTCATCATTCCAAAAAGTGATGATTGATTATAAAGCGAGGCCAAATTTTCAGGATGAAACCTGAAACCATGTGAAATTCACCTGGTTTCATGTTGCATTACAAACTAAGACTTGGACCAGGTTCCTTGCAAGTGTGGCCAAAGTTCATGAACTACTTTGACGAACCCAGACTGCCTTTCATACAGATTTCAGCCAATTTTCACACTGACGGGGGCCAAGTTTCACACAATTCAGGGGCCACTTAGCATTTTAGCTGGAAAGTGGCAAAAATGGATCCCATTTTCATCTGGATTTTGCTTTGGGTTGAAACAATTTCGATTGAATTCATAATGCAAGATGAATCTTTATGGATAAAATTTAAATGTCCTGGGAAGTATATATGAATGTGCACGTGAAAACTTATGGAATTGCCTGGCTTTTCTCAGATTCCTAATTTAGAAACAAGGCAGGACACATTCAGCAATCTTAGATTTATAATATAAGTAGTGTCAGCTACTTATTAGAAAATTCACATATCATATGGCAAAATGAAGATTTTACATTTCCAGGAAAATCAAAGTTAGTTAGAACTGGACATGTCTTTAATTTTAATGAAAACCAACATTTCCCATATTCTTTATGAGCACACTATTCCAGCCGATGCTGCCAGAGGCTCTCTTTTTAAAAATGTAGATCTTTGTATTTAAATATCCTTTCCATTTTCATCCTATCATAGAATTTTGAATTTTGAACAAACGTCATTCCAAGTAATTTATTTCTTTCCATAACTATATGATCTTCCATTATTTTAATTCTTTGTTATCTAACTTTCCACTGGGATGTATGCTATTTTCTTGAAAGTGAAGTTCTCTCTCTCTTTTTTTTTTTTTGCTCCCCAAATGCCAGACAGGAATATAATAGGTCATAATATGTGAATCAAAGAAGGAAAAATTCGAAGATAAAATAAATATTAAGAAAGTAGAGCTATCTTGAAATACTTGGACATGTATTTATCAATATATATTGAGTGTCTGCTATGCTCAAGGTACCATACTTAACACTATAGAGACTACAAATGTATCCACTTCTCTCGTTCTCTTCTAATATCAGCAAATTCAGCCTATTCTCAGTTCTTCATCGCTACTGTACTATTCCAATTGATTTTGTTTCTGCTCTTACCCTGTACAATGCATTTCCTAAACAGCAACCAGAAACCATTTTATGCTTTATATTAAAAACCACTTTGCTTGGCCTCCATGGACCTTCAAGATCTTGCCCTTCAGTTCACTTCAGTTCAGTCGCTCAGTCATGTCCAACTCTTTGCGACCCCATGGACTGCAGCACACCAGACCTCCTTATCCATCACCAACTCCTGGCAGTTTACTCAAACTCGTGTCCATTAGGTTGGTGATGCCATCCAAGCATCTCATCTTCTGTCTTCCCCTTTTCCTCCTACCTCAATCTTTCCCAGCATCAGAGTCTTTTCCAATGAATCAGTTCTTCACATCAGGTGGCCAAAGTAAGGGAGTTTCAGCATCAGCATCAGCCCTTCGAATGAATATTCAGGACTGATCTCCTTTAGGATGGACTGGTTAGATCTCATTGCAGTCCAAGGGACTCTCAAGAGTCTTCTCTGACACAACAGTTCAAAAGCATCAATTCTTCAGTGCTCAGCTTTCTTTATAGTCCAACTCTCACATCCATACATGACTACTGGAAAAACATAGCTTTGACTAGATGGACCTTTGTTGGTAAAGTAATATCTCTGCTTTTAAACATGTTGTCTAGGTTGGCCATAACTTTCCTTCCAAGGAGTAAGCATCTTTTAATTTCATGGCAGCAGTCACCATCTAGGTGATTTTGGAGCCCCAAAAAATAAAGTCTGTTACTGTTTCCACTGTTTCCCCATCTATTTGCCATGAAGTGATGGGACCGGATGTCATGATCTTAGTTTTCTGAATGTTGAGCTTTAAGCCAACTTTTTCACTCTCCTCTTTCACTTTCATCAAGAGGCTCTTTAGTTCTTCGCTTTCTGCCATAAGGGTGGTATCATCTGCATATCTGAGGTTACTGATATTTCTACCAGCAATCTTGATTCCAGCTTGTGCTTCCAGTCCAGGATTTCTCATGATGTTCCCTGGTGGCTCAGACGGTAAAGCGTCTGCCTGCAATGTGGGAGACCTGGGTTCAATCCCTGGGTCGGGAAGATCCTCTGGAGAAGGAAATGGCAACCCACTCCAGTACTCTTGCCTGGAAAATCCCATGGACGGAGGAGCCTGGTAGGCTACAGTCTATGGGGTTGCAAAGAGTCGGACACGACTGAGCAACTTCACTCACTCACTCACTCACTCACTCTGTATATAAGTTAAATAAACAGGATGGCAATATACAGCCTTGATGTACTCCTTTTCCTATTTGGAACCAGTTTGTTGTTCCATGTCCAGTTTAAACTGTTGCTTCTTGACCTGCACACAAGTTTCTCAGAAGGCAGGTCAGATGGTCTGGTATTCCCACCTCTTTCAGAATTTTCCACAGTTTGTTGTGATCCACACAGTCAAAGCCTTTGGCATAGTCAGTAAAGCAGAAGTAGATGTTTTTCTGGAACTCTCTTGCTTTTTCAGTCATCCAACGGATGTTGGCAATTTGATCTCCGGTTCCTCTGCCTTTTCTAAAACAACCTTGAACATCTGGAAGTTCACAGTTCATGTACTGTTGAATTTTGAGCATTATTTTACTAGCATGTGAGATGAGTGCAATTGTGCAGTAGTTTGAGCATTCTTTGGCATTGCCTTTCTTTTGGATTGGAGTGAAAACTGGCCTTTTCCAGTCCTGTGGCCACTGCTGTGTTTTCCAAATTTGCTGGCATATTGAGTGCAGCACTTTCACAGCATCATCTTTTAGGATTTGAAATAGCTAAGCTGGAATTCCATCACCTCCACTAGCTCTGTTCATAGTGATGCATCCTAAGGCCCACTTGACTTCACGTTCCAGGATGTCTGGCTCTAGGTTGGTAATCACACCATTGTGATTATCTGAGTCGTGAAGTTCTTTTTTTGTATAGTTCTTCTGTATATTTTTGCCACCTCTTCTTTATATCTTCTGCTTCTGTTAGGTCCATACCATTTCTGTCCTTTATTGTGCCCATCTTTGGATGAAATGTTCCCTTGGTATCTCTAATTTTCTTGAAGAGATCTCTAGACTTTCCCATTCTGTTGTTTTCCTCTATTTCTTCGCGTTGATTGCTGAGGAAGGCTTTCTTATCTCCCCTTGCTATTCTTTGGAACTCTGCATTCAAATGGGTATATCTTTCTTTTTCTCTTTTGCTTTTTGTTTCTCTTCTATTCACAGCTATTTGTAAGGCCTCCTCAGACAACCATTTTGCCTTTTTGCATTTCTTTTCCTTGGGGGTGGTCTTGATCCCTGCCTCCTGTACAATGTCACGAACCTCCGTCCATAGTTCTTCAGGCACTCTGTCTATCAGATCTAATCCCTTGAATCTATTTCTCACTTCCACTGTATAATCATAAGGGATTTGATTTAGGTCATACCTGAATGGTCTAGTGGTTTTCCCTACTTTCTTCAATTTAAGTCTGAATTTGTCAATAAGGAGTTCATGATCTGAGCCCCAGTCAGCTCCCAGTCTTGTTTTTGCTGACTGTATAGAGCTTCTCCATCTTTGACTGTAAAGAATATAATCAATCTGATTTTGGTATTGACCATCTAGTGATGTCCATGTGTAGAGTCTTGTCTTGGGTTGTTGGAAGAGGGCATTTGCTATGACCAGTGCATTCTCTTGGCAAAACTCTATTAACCTTTGCCCTGCTTCATTCTGTGCTCCAAGGCCAAATTTGTCTGTTACTCCAGATATTTCTTGACTTCCTACTTTTGCATTCCAGTCGCCTATAATGAAAAGGACATCTTTTTGGTTTTAGTTCTAGAAGGTCTCATAGGTCTTCATAGAACCATTCAATTTCAGCTTCTTCAGCATTACTGGTCAGGGCATAGACTTTGATTACTGTGATATTGAATGGTTTTCCTCAGAAGCGAACAGAGATCATTCTGTCATTTTTGAGATTGCTGCATTTTGGACTCTTTTGTTGATTATGATGGCTACTCCATTTCTCCTGAGATTCTTGCCCACAGTAGTAGATATAATAGTCATCTGAGTTAAATTCACCCATTGCAGTCCATTTTAGCTCGCTGATTCCTAGAATGTCAATGTTCACTCTTGCCATCTCCTGTTTGACCGACCACTTCCAAATTGCCTTGATTCATGGACCTAACATTCCAGGTTCCTATGCAGTATTGCTCTTTATAGCATTGGATTTTACTTCCATCACCAGTCACATCCACAACTGGGTGTTATTTTTGCTTTGGCTCCTTTTTGCTCTTGCCCTTCCCTACTTGTCTTGATCTCCGCCCACTATGCTCCATCCACATGTTCTTTAAACACAGCACACTCTCAACTTGATGACTTTCCATTTGTTCTTTACTGGTCTTCATGTGATTGGGTTTTTCTTATCATTGAGATTTCCTCTCAAATATCTCCTTGGGAAGAACTTCTTAGCTTCATTGTAAATCTGAGATTATCCTATTGTGTTTATTTATTTACTTGCTTCTTTTTAAGGAAGGGCATCTGCAAAACATTGTTGTTCAATCATTCAGTTCTGTCTGACTCATCGTGACCCTATGGACTGTAACACGCCAGGTTTCCCTGTCCTTCACTCCCAGAGTTTTCTCAAACTCATGTCCATTGAGTCAATGATGCCATCCTCACCTCATCCTCTGTCGTCTCCTTTTCCTCATGCTGTCAGTCTTTCCCAGCATCAGGGTCTTTTCCAAGGAGTCGGCTCTTCACATCAAGTGGCCAAAGTATTGAAGCTTCAGCTTTAGCATCAGTCCTTGCCCTTCTTTAAAACAAAAACTCCATGAGAATAAGGGCTAGTTCATACCTCCATCACATAGGACAATAAGAACTAAATGAATATTTGTTTAATGTTAAAAGAAAATATTATTTCATCATTACTGCCTTCAAGGAGCTGGTGATCTCATGGGTGCCTGAATAAGAAAACTATGTGGTTGTAGATTATATGTCTTGAATAGCTATACTAAGCCATGCTAGATCAGTGAAGCATCTTCCATTTTTTTTTATTTGTGGTATTTTATTTTATTTATTTTTTATTTTATTTTATTTTTTAACTTTACAATATTGTATTGGTTTGCATCTTCCATTTTAAATAATCACTGGAGACTATAGAAAATATGGCATTTGAACTAGGACTTGATAAATGGGTAATCATTAAAAGATTAAATGAAGAGCAAGACATAAGCATTCCAAGAAGAAGAAATAGTTCAAATAATATTACACAAGCAGGAAATGACAGTATTCATTTAAGGAAAAAATTCCATTTGCCAAGGAAATAAGTTAAATATAGAAAAATTGTACCCATATAAGTCTGTAAAACCTTTATTAAAGTTACATTATAGCCCACTCCAGTACTCCTGCCTGGAGAGTCCCATGGACGGAGGAGCCTGGTGGGCTGCAATCCATGGGGTCGCTAAGAGTCAGACATGACTGAGTGACTTTTCACTTTACACTTTCATGCATTGGAGAAGGAAATGGCAACCCACTCCAGTGTTCTTGCCTGGAGAATCCCAGGGATGGGGGAGCCTGGTGGGCCGCCGTCTATGGGGTCGCACAGAGTTGGACACGACTGAAGTGACTTAGCAGAGCAGAGTAGCAGAACATTTTTAATGTCTTGTGTGGTGGGCAATAAGGAACCATTGAAGATTTTTGAGTATAACATTTATTGTATATTACCACTAGACTATTCAGTATAATTACCAAATGTTCCTTATGAAAATCTATATGGTAATAGTATTAAGTATGGAAAGGAATTGGAAAAGACTGAAAGGAAGGAGACCAAGTAGATCAGGAAATGATGTCAGTCATCTGGTCAAGGTCACAAAAGTCTGGGCTATAAGGATAATGTCCAGTCCTCAATGGAGAACTGAGTAGAGGGCATGGACTGGCTCATCAGGTGTGATTGGAAGTACAGGGCCACACTGAGCAGAACTCAGTACCATAATGAGCAGTGGAGTGTGGCTAAGTTGGTAAGCCAAGGCAGATATTCCAAAAGAGTGACCAGAATATTGGAGAAAGCTCTATGTTTGCAGTAGAATTCGAAAGGAAAGTTGCATCATCTCATCAATCTTGTCTGCCACAAGCACCAAGCAAAAACCTGGGCAGACAGAAAGGGAAAACCAGGATTATTACTAGTAGAGGAGAATTTGACAAAAGTAAAGTCTTAAAGCAGAAAGTGAGAGAAAATTTTGACTCACACTGGATTTACATCCAAAATCAGTGATCATGGGTAAAGTTGTGACTATTAAGTTTTCTAAAAAAGAAGAAGAGAAGTAATCAGGGATTAAATTAAAAATATCAAGATGAAAATTTAATAGCAGTCTTGTAGCAAACTGGATGTTGGAGCTGAGGGTGATGAAGATAAAGATAGAGCTGAGGTTTCCAGCTTGATTCCTTGATAAAATTGGCCAGAAGAGAGTCAGGGAATAAATGATAAGCTGAATCTTAGTTATGTTGAATTTGGGATCTTGATGAATTACTCCATTGGAATAGTGTAGCGAACAGTTGGAAATATGAGACTAAAAGTCTGAAGTGGTGTTGCAACTGGAAAGAACAGTAACATAGCAAAACTGTCACAGAGTAACAGTTGAAACCATAGGAGGAGAAAAATGAAGGGTGACAGAAGGAAGATAGAAGCATTTTAGAAATATCCACATTGAGCGAGTAGGATGAAAAGGAGACTCAGGAAACTGAGCATTCAAAGGGAAAACCACAGCACTGCAATGTTTGAACAATAAGGCCAAATTACTTTTTAAAAAGTGGCTATCAGACTGTTTGTAATTAAAAAAAAAAAAAAAAGCCACAGGGATGAGAGCTATTGAAAAAAAAAAAAAAAAAACCACAACAACCAGGGGCTAGAGGGGTAGGATGGGGAGGGAGGTGGGATGGAGGTTCAGAGGGAGGGGACATATGTATACCTATGGCTGATTCATGTTGATATTTAGCAGAAAACAACAAAATTCTGTAAAGCAATTACCCTTCAATTAAAAAAAAAAAAAACTTTTGGACTTGGTGTTCTGGAGTCCTGGGGTAGTAAGGAGGTGCATTTTGTTCAGTGGTGAGAGTGAAAGTCAGATGGCAAGAAGTTAAAAGTAAATGGTAGGAAAGATGACTGTCTTTGAATGCTGTTGATGGCATATGATTTAATGCAGAAGAAATGACTAACTTTTTTGGCGTGAGCTTTCTGTCAGTATACACTGAACCAATTTCAAGCCTACAGTTTTAGGTATAATGTAACAGCCATAGATATCATTTGGTTTTCTTCTACAAGAAACTGAGAGTTAGATTTCCACAGATGAATGCATCCTGACATTGGAACTGCACTTCCCTCCTTGATTCTTGGGGAGATGTCATTACAGATTTGCTATTAATCTTTGTTTTTGCAGTCAGACATTGCACTTCAGCAGTTAGGCCTTTAGGTTGTATGGTCAGGAGGGTGCTTTTCTATGTTGTCAGTTACCATACTCATGCACAATTTTCTTCATTTCATCCTCAGGGATCTGTCTTACAGACTGTCGAAGCTAAGCATTTACTTTGTGTTCAAGTAGAAATTGGAGACCCACCATAAGGGAGTCGTAGGGGGTTTCCTAAGCCAAACGAAAGTTGGACTGAGAAATAATACCTCATGAAACAGTTGTAATTGCTCATCACTTAGAGTTGTGCAACTTGCAGAACATCTTTCTAGGTAAATTATACATATCATCTCTAAGCCTTACTACAGTTCAGCAAAGTACGTTATCAGCAAAGAAAAATAGGAAAAGTGAATGCAATAGAGAGAGCTGATTATATCCACATGGGCTGGGGTCAGGCTGGATAGGGATCAGTTCTAATTCTGCCACTATCTGTCTTCATGGTTATGAGAAGGATTAAATAAAATAATGTATGTATGAAGAATCTATAATAAGCCCTCAACAGGTCATAGCTGATTATTCTCCTAAAGTTTCACATGAAGAATCTAGGGTAAAGTAACGTGTCCAGTTCACACAATTTGTAAGTGATAGAAGTGGGATTCAAACCCAACTCTCTCAGCCTCTGGTTTGTGCATCTCCTAGTGGATCATGCTACTTCCCTGTCAATCAAGTGGTTGGTATGGCCATCAACCTCAATATGGAAAAGCTGGGGTTACCAAAATATCTAAGACTGGATTATTTATTTATTGAGTTCTTAAAATATGCCAGCCACTCTACGATGGCAACCCACTCCAGTACTCTTGCCTGGAAAATCCCATGCATGGAGGAGCCTGGTAGGCTGCAGTCCATGGGGTCACGAAGAGTCAGACACTTACTGAGCGACTTCACTTTCACTTTTCACTTACATGCACTGGAGAAGGAAATGGCACCCCACTCCAGTGTTCTTGCCTGGAGAATCCCAGGGACGGCGGAACCTGGTGGGCTGCCGTCTGTGGGGTCGTACAGAGTTGGACTGAAGCGACGCAGCAGCAGCAGCAGCAGCAGCAGCAGCAGCAGCAGCTATGAAGACATGTGTTTCAACAATTCTGGGGGCTTCCCTGGTGACTCAGCAGCAAAAAATCACCTGTCAATACAGGAGATGTAGGTTCGATCTCTGGGTGGAAAGATCCGCTGGAGAAGGAAATGCAACCCACTCTAGTTTTCTTGCCTGTGAGCCTGGTGGGCTACAGTCCATGGGCTCTCAAGAGTCAGACATGACTGAGCGACTAAACCTACCTACTCACAAACTGCATTTTCCATGTACTCCATCATTTATTCTCAATGGTGAGTTAGTAGCACAGATTTTTTTGTTTTTTCTTTGACATGGGCCACCTTCAAAGTCCCCATTGAACCTGTTACAACATTGCTTCTGTTCTATGCCCTGACTTTCTGGCCGCAAGGCATGTGGGATCCCAACTCCCCGACCAAGGATTGAACCTGCCACCCACTGCTCCAGAAGGCAAAGTCTCAACCATTGGACTGCCAGAGAAGTCCCAGTAGCACCGATTTTAATATGATATATATATATATATATATATATATATATTTTTTTTTTTTTTTTTTTTTCTGATGTAGACTGAGCTCACACAGGTTAAGTGACCGATTCTAGTTCTTTCACACACACCTCCCAAAAGACAATGCTGGAACTCAAACATGAAAATCAAGTTCTTCCCTCTTTCCATAATGTTAGGCTGCCTCCAGATCACTTGTAGGACCTTTTTCAACTCTAGGATCCATTCCTCTATGAATCAGCTTGAAAAAGTTGGGGAGCACACATGAAAATAAGTGCGTCTTTTTTCTTTGCAATCATGGTAGTCACAGTCTTTACAATTCATGCGCTGTCAACCCTCCGGGAAACCAAGGAATGGCTGAGTGCCACTTAGTAAACCCTGGGACCTCTTGTCATGGAGCTTAGAGAGGCAGGGCAATGCTGACTTCCATCCAAAGTGTGTCAGAATATCCAATTAGCTTGTTGTGATATAGTTTCACTTCTCAGCTCAGGGGCACCAATTTGGAAATTGTATAATAGCAAGACCCTGGTGAATTTGCTGTTAGTGATTTTTTTTCTTCAGGATAGCCAAATGAATGAAGTCTGCTTTCTGTAGTTCATAATGCTGTGCTTATATGTTCTACGAGGATTTTGTGGCAAAGCTTCTCTTTGCAAAAGAGACTGAGTTATATTTCTAGATCAGAAGCTGAACCTGAATGTCAAGCGTAAAAGACTCGAGACTTTTCAGCATTTCCACATTGTTGTCTGCACCCACTCTTACTCCCGACCTCTCTCTCCTTCATTATCAAAAAGGACTTTTGCCCACTTCATGCAGACTTCTGCCCTCATCATGAACCACAGCCCTGGGCTTTGATGTTAATGACTCAAATTTCATTTCTCCTTCTTAGTGACTTAAAAACAGCCTTAAAAATAAGCAAAGCTATTTTAATGTTTCATACTGTCTTTTTAAATTAGAGTATTATGTTGTTCTGAAATTGTGGTACATTTGTTAGTCAAACTTAGGCAGTAAAATGAACAGACGTGATGAAGTTATCTTTTGGCTACATATTAATCTTCTAATCAGTTGGCTACCATCCCCTTGCCAAATAACACAAAGGCCTGATAAATAAAAGATTTAGTGGTTATTGGTCTCAATATCATCAGCCAACAGCTGGTTTTAAATGAGTCCTGAGCCCTCACAGTTTCAATGAGCCACCCAGGAGCACGGCTTAACTATTTTCATCAAATTCTCTTCTCTTCCCAGTGTATTCAAATAAATTTTCATAACAGCTGGGACTATGAAAAATTGATAGCATCTTAAAAACATCTTCAGCAAGACAGATTAAGTTCCAGAAAAGGAAAGCATTTAGAAGTTTATTTTATTATCTTAACCTTTGTTGACTTGAATGATTAAACAGATTCTTTGGCTCTGCTAAAGCATTTAGGCCTGGATATTAATTTGATGTTCTTATTTACTTAACCCTTGCCTTTCTCTTTAGCCCTAATGAATACACTACTCATTTGGTACTGAATGTATTGCCTGTGAAAAGGGAATGAATATAACACAATGGAAAGAAATAAATTGTGAGAAAATTATTTTAATGATTTCCAGATTCAGGAGAAGTTGGCATGGAAACTGCAAGCTCATTAAAATTTGCAAACGTTCTTGTTATAATTTATAATCAGAGTTCTTTTTTAAGTGTTCTGTCATACTTCAAACCGCTAAGAGCCCAGGAGCATTTGTAAATTCGTCCTAATGTGGGTTAATTTAAGGAATAAATTATTTTTACAAACAATTCTTGGTAAGTAGACAATATTTCCCTTGGAATTCAGTGTTGGAAATTACACCTCAGTTATTGACTTTATAACTGTGCCCATTAAGGAAAAGAAAAAGAGGTATTATGAGATGTTGAGGAAGAGACTCTCTTTACATCACTTTAAGTCTTGACATTTTTGTCTAATGTGAAGTATCAGTATAGTACATATAATCATCCAGTGGGATAAGCTTTTATACAAAATATTTGGAAGTAAAAGTGAACATTTCACAAAACTCTTATATTTAAACAATACACACACACATAGAGTAGTTGAAAAAGCCTGAGGTTTGAGTCCTTAACTGAAAATTAAGAGCTTTAATTAATAATTAACAGTGGAATTATCAATGACCATAGATGTATTAAAATAAAACCAAATTCATTCCTAAGTATATCCTTTGACAAGGAATTCTGGAGAATAATGCCAGCTGGTTTAAATAACTGTTGGATTTCCTTTTAGTCTTTTTTAATGCAGTGACCTTCATACTAAAATAGCTACTCATTATGTTTTATGAAGTAAGGGAAAGATTTCATTTGTCTACACTTGTACTCATTGCTTATATCAAATGCAATATTTTTTTTAAGTTATTTTACTTTTTTCATGATTTATATATCTTGACTTATACGTTACAATCTATTCAGGCTAATATCCTTTATTTCACATTTTTCTTGAAAACTAGTGGAATAAAAGATTTTAGATGTATATATATATATATATATTTAATATTATCCCATTTATATTTCTCTTGTTGGAATTTTGCAAGTGCTGCTTTCTGTGAAATATTTTCTAAATAATTTAAAGAATTCCTTGATAGAAAATTGATCTTTTCTGAAATGCAAAACTAGATGGATGATTTTATTCTTTTGTCTTATATTTAAGTGAGATAGTTTTCACCTGAATTCACAAGAATTCAAGTGATTAGTTAATTAGATTTGTTAAACCATATAATATGTAGCTATGATTTACATATTGCAAATAGCAAATACAGCAATTTACACTAATAAAATCCAACACAATTACCACCTTTCTTTTTCTATCACTCCTAAATGCAAAATTATAGTTGCAACAAAATGTTAATGAGGTGGATTAACCAAATAGAAATCATGAAAGTATGAAACAGCAGATTTTTAATGGTGCATCAGGATTTGCAGAAGGGAGTAGAATGCAAGACTATATTTTTGACTCATCCCTTCAGAATGGGTGGGAAAATGGCTTATTCACTGACAGATCATGTTCAGGGAGAACAGTTCCTGTAGGTCTGAATGAGAGGGGCCTCTGGAAAGTCATTTAGTGCCAGACAGCAGCATCCTTTCATAAGCATACCTCCACTAATGTGTCCAGCAGCTCCTTGTAGCAGACACAGACTGTAAATCACAAGTGGCCAACAAGACTGGCTTTGTAGGAAAAAGATGTCAGTTGTGAGGTCCTACTTCTCATACAATTCTAAAGTGACTAGAGAAAGTCAGGAAGATTTGATTGTCATTCTTTAGAAGTCAGTAAAATTTTATTTGAAAAATGTTAGTATTCAGATGAACCTTTGTTGACCACTATTATTTTTATTTTCACAAGTAAACTTTTAAATGACTTACACATAGCAAGTAATAATAATTAATAACAATGCAACATTATTGTTTTTATATTTCACTACCAAGAAAACTTCCAGACCTTCTTCTCATACTTTATGACCTTGTAAGTTTAGAATAAATCTGTTGATGAAGAAGTCTAAGTGATGGATAAGGTAGCATCCACATCCTCCAGTATAGCATTAAAATATCAAAGAACTAGGAATGTCAGACTGTTTTTCCAGGACAGGAAGTACAGTTAGCTCCAGTCCTAAAGGAATTCATTAGAATTAAGATAGCGAAATGCTGGTGAGTAACTAGGAGAAACCGGCATGGCAGAGAGTCACTGCTCTTCTGGCTTGAAGCCTGTGTGATGTGATGTGAAATAAAAGGAACTAACTATAACCCTAGGAAGTACAAAGGGACAACAGCTGGTAATTCCTGTCTCATTCGCCATGTCTTCAAAAGGACATGTCAGCCTGAACATTCCAAGTTTATTGGCAGGTGAGAAAAAAGCTACCCAGAGACACCACCAGATTTTTAATTAAGAATACATTCAATGGTTTTAAAACATAGTTTGATTGCATGGGTCTTTCATCAGTTTATTTTTAGAAGCTGAGTTAATCTATTTATCTAGATTGTTAAAATTGTGGCCCAGCTTTGAAAGATCGCACCCAGCTCTTGACTGCATCATAAAGAGAGGCTATCAGCATGTGACATTTCCGGGATGGCTGAAGGGAGATTCTTCCACTGGTGAAGTAGGAAGTGTGGAATGAGGGATGTGACTGAGGAGCTGCGCCCAAACACAGAACTCGCCAGAGAATCTTCTAAAACACAAGTTCCCTGTGTTTGGTAGTTTGTTTATTTCAAGGTGTACAAGTGGTTTCTCATATCAAACACTTGCTTTTTTGCAACAATGGCTTAAAATATTATAATGCTTGTTATTCTGTATGTAGGTGTTAAGACAGATATCATTCTCATTAATAGGAATTATTCTACTTATAGAGATAGATATATCCACATATGTGTATGTGGATATTTACTTACAATTACACCGCCTGTACTGTCTTAGCGAAGAGTTCTCCATAAGCATAGATTATTATTCATATATACAAGTTATAAACACATAGAAATGTGAACCAACCCACTCTTGTTCATATTCTGACTCCTATTTAAAAAGGCATGTAAATATCGAAAGCGATTTGCTAAGTTATTTTGGAAGTAAATGATATTTCTTCCTTAGCTGCTTTTTAAAACAGCATTTTTGTGCTCAGTGTGGCATTTTAGAATTATCTAAAGGGATTATAAATTAACTTTAATAGTTGCATGCTTAATTTGTCTTTGTGCGTGTCTTAGCCTGCAAGGAACACTGTTCTCGATGTTCCTTTGCAAAGTAAGATGGAAATGATCACAGTGACAGTCCTTGACAATCACATCAACATGGCTCTGACTCTGCAGTGGTCTACTGACTGAGCTTTCTCATGATCATCTTTAAGAACAAAGAATTTCCTTGACTTGAATATCAGAGGAAAGTTCGAGATCTAATTCAGAACTCAGTTGCTGTTTCTTTGTTGTAGTTGTTCAGTCGCTCAATCATGTCCGACCCTTTGCAGCCCCATAGACTGCAGCATGCCAGGCTTCCCTGTCCTTGACCATCTCCTGGAGTTTGCTCAAACTCATGTCCATCGAGTCAGTGACCCCATCTAACCATCTTGTCCTCTGTTGTCCCCTTCTCCTCTTGCCTTCAATCTTCCCCAGCATCAGGGTCTATTCTAATGAGTCGGCTCTTCACATCAGGTGGCTAAAGTATTGGAGCTTCACCTTCATCATTAGTCCTCCCAATGAATATTTAGGATTGATTTCCTTTAGGATTGACTGATTGGATCTCCTTGCAGTCCAAGAGACTCTCAAGAGTCTTCTCCAACACCACAGTTCAAAAACATCAATTCTTCGGCACTCAGCCTTCTTTATGGTTCAACTCTCACATCCTTACGTGACTACTGGAAAAACCATAGCTTTGACTAGATGGACCTTTGTTAGCAAAGTAATGGCTCTGCTCTTTAATATGCTGTCTAGGTTGGTCATAACTTTTCTTCTAAGGAACAAATGTCTTTTAATTTTATGGCTGAAGTCACCATCTGCAGTGATTTTGGAGCCCAAGAAAATAAAGTCTGTCACTATTTCCATTGTTTCCCCATCTATTTGCCATGAAGTGATGGGATCAGATGCCATGATCTTCGTTTTTTGAATGCTGAGTTTTAAGTTAGCTTTTTCACTCTCCTCTTTCACCTTCATCAAGAGACTCTTCAGTTCCTCTTCGCTTTCTGCCATAAGAGTGGTGTTATTTGCATATCTGAGGTTATTGATATTTCTCCCTGCAATCTTGATTCCAGCTTGTGCTTCATTCAGCCTGGCATTTCACATGATGTACTCAGCATGTAAGTTAAATAAGCAGGGTGACAATATACAGCCTTGACCTACTCCTTTCCTAATTTGGAACCAGTCTGTTCCATGTCCAGTTCTAACTGTTGCTTCTTGGCCTGCAGAGAGGTTTCTCAGGAGGCAGGGAAGGTGGTCTGGTATTCCCATCTCTTTAAGAATTTTCTACAGTTTGTTGTGATCCACACAAAGACCTTAGCATAGTTAATGAAGCAGAAGTAGATGTTTTTCTGGAATTCTCTTCCTTTTTATATGATCCAACAGATGTTGGCAATTTGATCTCTGGTTCCTCTGCCTTTTCTGAATCCAGCTCAAACATCTGGAAGTTCTCAATTCACGTACTGTTGAAGCCTGGCTTGGAGAATTTTGAGCATTACTTTGTTAGTGTGAGAGATGAGTGCAGTTGTGCGGTAGTGTGAATATTCTTTGGAATTGCCTTTCTTTGGGATTGGAATGAAAACAGACCTTTTCCAGTCCTGTGGCCACTGCTGTGTTTTCCAAATTTGCTGGCATATTGAGTGCAGCACTTTCACAGCATCATCTTTTAGGATTTGAAATAGCTCAGCTAAAATTTCATCACTTCCACTAGCATTCTTGGTAGTGATGCTTCCCAAGGCCTACTTGAGTTTGGACTCCAGGATGTCTGGCTCTAGGTGAGTGATCACACCATCATGGTTATCTGGGTCATTATGATCTTTTTTGTATAGTTCTGTGTATTCTTGCCACCTCTTAATATCTTTTGCTTCTGTTAGGTCCATACTGTTTCTGTCCTTTGTTGTGCCCACCTTCGAGTGAAATGTTCCCTTGGTATCGCTAATTTTTTTGAAGAGATCCGCTAGTCTTTCCCATTCTATTGTTTTCCTCTATTTCTAGCATTGATCACTTAGGAAGGTTTTCTTGTGTCTCTTTGCTATTCTTTGGAACTCTGCATTCAGATGGGTATATCTTTCCTTTTCTCCTTTGCCTTTCATTTTTCTTCTTTTTCTCAGCTATTTGTAAGGCCTCCTCAGACAACCATTTTGCCATTTTGCATTTCTTTTTCTTGGGGCTGGTTTTGATCACCATCTTCTGTACGTTACTAACCTCTGTCCTTAGTTCTTCAGGCTGTTTCTTAGCTACCTTATTTCTTTATATTTCTTAATGGTTGAAGACATCAGAATTTTCTAGAATAGACTCTAACACTTGCATTTAACATAAGTTATGGAAGCACCTTGTAATTTTTCAGTCTTGGCTCTTCCTTACTTTTAATTTATTTTTATTCTGAAGAACTGTTCTTTGAGAAGGTAAACATTGGAAAAATTGTAAATCATTAGTATAGTTTTATCAGATGTTTTGAAAATCGGAAGCTATTTTGTCTTAATCAGCATGACTGATGATTAGCATGACATATGATACATCATGGGCTTCCCTGGTGGCTCAGATGGTAAAGAATCTGCCTGCAATGCAGGAGACCCGGGCTCGATCCCTGGGTTAGGAAGATCCCCTGGAGAAGGAAATTGCTACCCACTCCTGTATTCTTGCCAGGGAAATCCCACAGACAGAGGAGACTGGCAAGCTACAGTCCATGGGATCAGAAAGAGTTGGACACAACTTAGTGACTAAGCACAGCATGATACAGCATATGGCAAAAAGCCCCCAGCTACAATTAACCATTTTTATTAATTATTTACATTTATTTGATATTATGTCTTGTTTAAAAAATTGATAGTCTATATGACAATTGCAATAATTTTGATAATGAAAACAATAATAAGAAATATTTTACCTTTATGTTGTTATTTTTTATCCACCAAGTAGATAACTACTATATTTAAATTAAAAACTTCATCCCTTACATATACCACTTTTATTTCTTGGTATAGATAAACATAAATTACTTCTACTTTGACAAAGCAAAGTTTCTAAAGAATTTTCAGTGTTGGGAAATTCTAGAGTACAACTTTATAAAGGCATTTTTGTTGCCTTTTTTGCTCAGTACAAAGTTACTTTTCAGCCTTACACCTTTTGTTTTGCAGTCATTCATAATTAGTCAATAATATTGTAAAAGGAAATGAACTTTGAGGAATAACAGGAAGAAGGGAATATTTGGACATTTTGGATCTGTTCAGAAAATTAATGTAGAGATTTACCACTTTATCTTTCATTTTACACTTTGAGGCAGAAAAGTCAAACAAAATCGACATAGAAAAAGCTTTCTATGTCACCAGTACAATGTTGAACATTAATGGTGTAACTCTATCCTACTCTTTTGGTATTACTTCCACTTGGGATCCCTATAGTTTTAATAAAATGTGTCAGAGAAGAATGCAGAGTTTGAGTCATGGTATCTACCTAGAATTTTATAAAGTAACTTTTATAGTAACTCAAAAATTTCAGAATGTGTCAAATGAAATGGCATGTGCCAATAGGGTTGTAGTTTGAGAAGTTGTCACAGCTTATATGAGATTTCTTTTTAGGGTGGAGAGTAACATCTTTGGTTGTAGTGGTGGAGAGGAGTGCAATCTCTTTATTTTTCCTTATTTTTGAAATGTGCTATACTATTTTGTACCATCTTCCCTCTATGTTTTGTTTTGCATCAATAATTCTCATGAGACAGATTAGAGGCTACAAACTATGTACTAGATTCCAATAGTAGATACACTGTATTTGGCTTACCCAGATTACTTGTTAATATTTTAATGTTGGGCAGTTTCACACAAAATCTTATTTTAAGACTCCTCTTGGAAAATTAGAGAATCTGACACCACTGGGTACATATTCTTTTATAATATCAGTTGGCCGAAGCTGGATGGAATCTCTCTGCTTTAGATAGGGCATGTATTCTGCCCACTTCAGTTATTTACATGTATGCATAGCCCGTGTTGGCACTGGAGTTTGTAATACTCAAATTAGAGATGAAGGTGATTTTGCTTCTGATATTATAAGGACGTGCATGTGTGCTAAGTCGCTTCAGTCGTGTCCAACTCTGGGACCCGATGGACTGCAGCCCGCCTGGCTCCTCTATCCATGAGGATTCGCCAGGCAGAATACAGAGTGGGTTGCCTTACCCTCCTCTAGGGGATCTTCCTGACCCAGGGATCGAACCTGCAAGAGACGTAAGAGACTGTTTCAATCCCATCAAAACAGACACAGGTAACAATACATCCAATGACAAATCATTTGTCTTCTAGGAATAAGAATACATTATTGCCTTTGATTTAATTTACATGTAATTTGTTTTTAAATTACATAGAATTCTTCTTACAGTGGTAATTGTCAACCTATGGTATTAAAAAAATTTTTAATTAATATACCAAGTCTGTTCAAAGGTCTAAATTAGGAATAGTTCAAGGTGATAGTATTATACCAAGGTGGAAATATAATTTATGCTATCTTTCAAAATTTTGTTGAAATATAAATTGCAAATAACAGAATTTTTATTAAGCTACCCCTTTATATATAGAATAGTAATTAAGTGACATGCAATAATATCAAAAGATATACTTTAGTCCTTTAATTATATATGTTTAAAATTAGAAACAGTACGACAGCCCCTAATTACAGAATTTCCTCTAGGTTTTTCTTAGCAGTATATAGTGTGTTGGCTTATTACTTAAGATAATAGTATATTGTAGCTAAAGTTCACAGATATTTAAAATCATAATAAAAGTTTAGTTCCATATGTTTTTATTGGACCCAAATAATTTCCTTTATATTAGTCAGTATACTTCTAGAGACATCCATACTTTAAGGCACTGTATATTTCTTCTGGGTTTTTGTTGTTCTGGCTGTTTAGTTATATTAATGGAAACATCTCCCCTTATAAACATTTCTGAATAAATTGCCTTTATGGAGCATCAATAAAAAAATAAGTTAATAAATTGTATGGTATTGCTCTTTGTACCTATACTGACAAATCCTAAGGAACAGAACTAATTTGAGTCATTATTATTTGACCCTCTTTTCTCTATATTCTCCTTGATGTAAAAATAAATTGAAACCGGATTTCTCTGAGTGTAACAAATACAGAATCTGAGGGTGTGGTTAAAATGATTTTAAAAAGATGGCATGAAGAGGATCCTATAAAGTAGATCATATTTCCCTTTATAAAAAAGAGTTGCATGCATTTGAAACATTTTTTCTTATAGTATGTTTAACTTCTGGATAGTATAGAAACTAAAAACTGACTTTTTATTAGAATTATAAAATATTTTGGCAATGTCAGAAAGGATTTCCAGGTAAATCTTGATTGTCCTATTCTAAAAGGGAGGTGAGAGGGCAGATAATATGAGTAAGAGAAATTCGCTTGCTGCTGTATTAAATTTTCTCTTATAACTGCAAAATAAACTCATTTCACAGCCAGTCAACTGACTAAAAATTCACATAGGGTATCCTAAGCTCATGATTCCTGAGTTTTGTTCCAACAACTTTAGTGGCAAGGAGCTCGCTCTCTTGAGAAGCAGATTATTCTAATTCTGCTGCTGCTGCTGCTGCTAAGTCACTTCAGTCGTGTCCAACTCCTAGACAGTTCTAAATATTACAATGTAACTTAATCATTCATTCATTCAATAAATATTTATTGTTCCTTCTTTTGGATTAACGTTGGCTGTTCACTGCTTCCTATCGTTTAGTTTTCGTCCTGCCTTTTAAACTAATTCCTCTTCCACATGACAACCCATCAGGGATTTTATAGAAACACTGAGTGAAGTTCAGGGTTGCAATGACCCCTAAAGCCCTGTTGGTTCAGATGTGCTTCTCTCAACAAGAAGAGCATCAGCCTGACTACTCCCTGTGACGTGCCCCAGGCAGTTCTGAGCCTATTCAAAACAGCTCTCATTTCCTAGATCACCTTCTTCTGCTCCAACATCCCGGCTCCTTCATCCATTCCTCATGTGACACCTTTGTATCTTTCTCTCCTGGCTGTTCTCTATATGTGCTTCTGTCTGCCCTTAAAGGGTAATACTCCAAAATTAAACACATTAATTCAGATGTAGCCTGGCCTAAGCTGGGTAGAACCGACTTGCTTATATCTCTGTTTGTATTAATATGCCTGAAATTAGATTAGCTTTAAAACACATTGGCAATCATATCGTGTATTGATGAATACATACATTTATTATCAACTTAAATTCTAAAGTCTGGTGTTTTTTTTTTCCACTGCTGCTGCTGCTAAGTCACTTCAGTCGTGTCCGACTCTGTGTGACCCCATAGATGGCAGCCCACCAGGCACCCCCGTCCCTGGGATTCTCCAGGCAAGAACACTAGAGTGGGTTGCCATTTCCTTCTCCAATGCATCAAAGTGAAAAGTGAAAGTGAAGTCACTCAGTTGTATCCGACTCTTAGCGACCCCATAGACTGCAGCCTACCAGGCTCCTCCATCCATGGGATTTTCCAGGCAAGAGTACTGGAGTGGGGTGCCATTGCCTTCTCCCCGCTACTAGCCCTTAATTCCTTCACTGTGTATCAATATGGCTTGTTTATTGGACCCAAACAATTCTTTACTTTTATCCCCACATTGTAAATATATTCCATCCTGCTGAGATCCTCTCTTAAAGTCTGACTCTGCCATCCAGCAAATATTACATCTCTCTGTGGCTCCATTTTCTGGAGATTTGAGATATTCCCTTCTCCAGGGAATCTTCCCAGCCTAGGGATTGAACCCCAGGTCTCCTGCATTGCAGGCAGATTCTTTACCATCTGAGCCACCAGGGAAGACCCGAAAAATGAAAGTGTTAGTCTCTCAGTCGTGTTCAACTCTTTGTGACCCCACAGACTGTAGCCCAACAGGCTTCTCTGTCCATGGAATTCTCCAGGCAAGAATACTGAAGCCATTCTCTTTTCCAGGGATCTTCCCAACCCAGAGATAGAACCTGCATCTCTTGCATCTCCTGCATTGCAGGCAGATTCGTTACCATCTGAGCCACCAGGGAAGCCTATAGAAACAGATACACAGAGAGAGAAATTATTCCTAGATCTAAATTTTAAGAAGACTAACCTAATCCATGATATAACTATTGAATGGAGTTAAGACTGAAAACAAGAATTGTGGGATGAGTTAAGCTTTGTTACCAAGGTAAAGTGTTCAACTAGTTATAAATCCACTTGATGATTTGCTTTCAGTTCATATTTCTCAATTAATATATGAGAATAATATAACATACCTCTTTCTGTAATCCGGTTATACATGTACATCCATCTAATAACCTTTTTATAAAAAGGCAAAAAAGATCATATTTTTAAACTGAACTTCTTTTCCAGATTTTTACCAACAATCCTTATAATAATCTATTTTAGTCTTAAGTCAATGAAATTCTACCAGTCTATCTATATTTTGCAGGATTTACCATCTTTCTTGTTTTCTCTTGTTACTTCTCTTACTTTCTATACTTTCTGAAAAATAATCTGAATGGTTTGGTAATTTTTTTGGCAAATGCTCAGTATTTTAAAAGTCATTTTGTCATTTAGGTTCCCAAAGTTTTCATTGATAGTTTCTTCACTAGCATTTTATACTACCAGTATTTATTATTTTTAATCCAAATATCTGTATTTTTTCTGTTTGACAGAGAATTAGAAACTAAATAGGAAAGTGATGCTGTTGATTTCATTATTAACAATTTACTCTCAGTTGACCGAAGGCCCAGAAAAAAGCCTGTTCTTATATTCTTCTTCTGGTTCCAGTTCTAATGGCAAATGCTCTCCTTACCCTTATTATTTTCCCCCAGATCCTGTGGGGCCTTAGTGCTCCTGACCTTCACTGCCACTCTTCTCTATTAATCTGTAGTTTGACTTCACTTCCTTTTTTTCCCCCTCCCTTCCATCTAATAAGACAGTCATTACAAAGGAAATCCAACAAAGATTGGGAGAGTGGAAGGGAAGTGAAAAAAGTGTTAGTCATTCAGTCATGTCCAACTCTTTGTGACTCCATAGACTGTAACCCACCAGGATTCTCTGTCCATGGAATTCTCCAGGCAAGCATACTAGAGTGGGTAGCCATTCCCTTCTGCTAAAGATCTCCCCAACCCAGAGATGGAACCCAGGTCTTCTTCATTGCAGGCAGATTCTTCACCATCTGCGCCATCAGGGAAGCCCAGAAGAGAAATGAAGAGCCTAATAATTCACAAATTGGTTGATGATCCCTTGTACAGAAGTTGACTCTAGCAATGCCTTTGAAAATTATTTTTTTCTTATTCATATTTGTTTCATGCCATTTTCCCAATATTGAATAATTTTCCCAAACATTTCACAAGTCAAGAAGCATGGACAGTTGTACAAATGGGTAAATGTTTATGAAGCTTCATCTCATCTGTTGGTAATGTTATGAAGCTTCATCCCAGAGCTGGAAAATGGTAAATTATTCTTTTTTACTTTGTGACCGTAATTGTTAATATTCCACATCACTCAAGGAGAAAAGCTGATAGTGCCTTATGTGTAAATAAGTAATTCAGTTTCAATAATGATATGACAGGCATATATCTGTAATTTTTTAGCCACGTATGGTAATCATAAAAGTTGCAGCTGATGAGGTGGTAGCGCTGGTTACTTATCTGAGTATACCAGATGCCATTTGGTTTTTGAAATGTAAACTTTGTTCTTTATGGGTACTGGAATTGGAAATGCATTGAGTTAAAAATAAGCCCTATGAAATATGTTTTTAAATTGGAAACTGAGCTATTAACTCTTATCTTTAAAGACAACGGAGAAATATTTGTCCTTCGTTTTACTTATGTATAATTCCCTCATTTCATACACAGGATACAGTTATTCACCATTCATTCTTTTTTATTGTTATTTACCAGTAAATAAGGCAAGGAGTGAAAGTGTTAGTGGCTCAGTTGTGTCTGACCCTTTGCGAACTGTGGACTGTATAGCCCACCAAGCTCCTCTGTCCAGGGAATTCTCCAGGCAAGAATACTGGAGTGGGTTGCCATTTCCTTCTCCAGCGGATCCTCCTGACCCAGGGACCAAACCTGGGTCTTCTACATTGCAGTCGGGTTCTTTACCATCTAAGCCACCAGGGAAGCCCACAAATAAGGCAAACATTTCACTTAATGTTTACTAAATTAAAAGACAATATTACACTTTGAATTAATTCCTATAATCATAGGGAGAAAAAAAAAAAAAAAACTTGCTCCTGTTACATGTGGCAAATTCCTTTGATACATGGCAGATTAAGTACTTCTAAATAAAGAGAAAATTGACCCCATCAGAAATTGCAGCTACAGCTTATTTTGAGCTCTCATTTTCAGTACCTTTCAAAGACAAGTTAATCTTTATTTTAAACATTTTTGACTGACTTATTATCATCTAAACATTTGAAACTTGAAGGTATAAAAGGAAATTTGAGGTTAAAAAAGACTTTGAGTATTAGTGTATTTATTTCGAGTCAGTTACAGCTGCACATAAATATGACTTTTAAAAGTGGATATAATAAGCATCATAGTATGTTATAACTAAGTATTTAAAATGTATAGCACTTCATGAAATAACATCATCACGAGTATAGCCAGGAAATGAAAACTAAAAAGTAGAAAGTTCATATTATGATTTCTATAGCCATATCATTATAAAGTTTAGACTTAATTTCACAGAAGTCAGGGACTTCCATTCTGAGATTCCCAAAGAAACCATAACTCTCACATAGATTACAGTGGCCTCTTTCACGAGGAGCTTAAATCATGGAACTCCTCCCAACTGGATCCGTCACTATAGGGTACAGGACTTGGTTTCCAGAAAGGAATTATTCCTTGTTTTCTTCTGTCTCCTGGAAGTCCTGGATAACAGTCATATTCTGAAGGTTTTATAATTTAAGAACCAGTGGTCTGGATTGCAGCATGTAGTTGATACAGTGAGAACCTGTAGCCCTTTCTTCACGTGACAAATGTTATAAATAAAGTTCCTGCAAGAGATTAACCAAATCACTTCCTTTCTGAAGCAAAGCCCTCACACACTTGCCTTGTTTCTAAGTCAACATTCAGAAGCATAGATCAGAGACCTTTAGCTGGTTCCCTGTGGCCCAAATCACCCTTCAAATGTATTTTTGTTTGGACTATAAAGTGTTTTATTTTTTTTTTAATTTAAATTTATTTATTTTAATTAGAGGCTAATTACTTTACAATATTGTATTGGTTTTGCCATACATCAACATGAATCCGCCACTGGTGTACACGTGTTCCCCATCCTGAACCACCTCCCCACCTCCCTCCCCATACCATCCCTCTGGGTCATCCCAGTGCACCAGCCCAAGCTTCCTGTGTTTTAAAGTAAATTTGAATTGATTATTGTTGTTTCTCAATCGCTAAGTTGTGTCTGACTCTTTGTGACCCCATGGGCTGCAGCATGCCAAGCTCCTCTGCCCTCCACTATCTCCCAGAGTTCACTCAAATTCATCTCCATTGAGTCAGTGATGGCATACAACCATCTCATCCTCTGTTGCCCCCTTCTCCTCCTGCCCTCAATCTTTTCTACTGAGTTGACTCTTTGCATCAGGTGGCCAAAGTATTGGAGCTTCAGCTTCAGCATTAGTCCTTCCAAGGAATATTCAGGGTTGATTTCCTTTAGAATTGATGGTTTGATCTCTTTCCAGTCCAAGGGACTCTCAAGAGTCTTCTCCAACACCTCAGTTCAAAAGCATCAATTCTTCAGCACTCGGCCTTCTCTATGGTCCAACTCTCACATCCATATTTGACTACTGGAAAAACCATAGCTTTGATTATACAGACCTTTGTCAGCCAAGTGGTATCTCTGCTTTTCGATATGCTGTCTAGTTTTGTCATAGCTTTTTTTCCAAGGAGCAATCATCTATTAATTTGGGGGCTGCAATCACCATCTGCAGTAATTTTGGAGCCCAAGAAAATGATGTCTATCACTGTTTCCATTGTTTTTCCATCTATTTGCCATGAAGTGATGAGACCAAATGCTATGATCTTCATTTTTTGAATGTTGAGTTTTAGGCCAGCTTTTTCACTCTCCTCTTTCACTCTCATCAAGAGGCTCTTTAGTTCCTCTTTGCTTTCTGCCATTAGACTAGTATCGTCTGCATATCTGAGGTTGTTGATATTTCTCCTAGCAACCTTGATTCCAGCTTGTGATTCATCCAGCCCAGCATTTCCCATGATGGACTCTGGATATGTTAAAATAAGCAGGGTGACAATATACAGCCTTGACATATTCCTTTCACAATTTTGAACCAGTCTGCTGTCCCATGCTCAGCTCTAACTGTTGCTTCTTGACCTGCACACAGATTGCTCAGGAGGCAGGTAAAGTGGTCTGGTATTCTCATGTCCTTAAGAATTTTCCACAGCTTATTGTGATCCACACAGTCAAAGGCTTTTGCATAGTCAGTGAAGCAGAAGTATGTGTTTTTCTGGAATTTCTTTGATTTTTCTATGATTCAATGGATGTTAGCAATTTGATCTCTGGTTCCTATGCTTTTTCTAAATCCAGCTTGTACATCTGGAAGTTCTTGGTTCACATACTGTTGAAGCCTAGCTTGAAGGATTTTGAGCATTACCTTGCTAGTGTGTGAGATGAGCACAGTTGTACGGTAGTATGAACTTTCTTTGGCATGGCCTTTGAATTGGTAGCAAATGTTTAAAATATGAAGCATTCATCACACACACACAAAACAAAAACACACAAACAACACCTGAGATTTCTTGCTTCTCCTGAAGCATGTAAAGATATAGCAGCACTATGTAGACCTTCCCCTGAGGCAAAATCATTCGAGTCCTCCTCATTTCCTTTTAGTCCCAGCTTGACTCCTATTCAGCCAAGTCTCCCCACTTCCTCTTTCCTTAAACCTGCTCACTTATTTATGTTATCTGCCTGGTACTTATAGCCATTTGCATTTACCCCATGTGCAACAAATAGCATCAAATATAAATATTGTTTCTCCCATTGTAGCCATTGGATATAAGTTAAATAAGCAGGGTGACAGTATACAGCCTTGACATATTCCTTTCTCAATTCCTTGATTAATATTCTGTGCAGGGCATTCAAATGTCCTAAGTTGCATCCAGTACTTGAGGTCCATATGGACACTTGCAAATTTAAAGGATGTTTCAAGACACAGACTATTTTAGTTTTGAGTAGTTGAACAGACTGGGAACACACTAAAATTTAGGATGTGGACTAAAGGGGGATATTAGAGAACGGGACTAGTTAAATATTAGAGGAATGTACCTAGAGTGGTATTACTCCAAGTAACAGTTCTACCTGGTGAACTCTTCCAAGTACTCCATGGTCTTTTGTTGCTAAGGTCAGTTTTGAAGAGTTCCATTATCCCAAGGGGCTATCAGGTGTTGGTTGTGGGCTCAAATTTACTTATGCAGGAGGGTGAACTTCAGAGCTGGATTGGGAAATATGAGGATGACTGTCCACTCTTTATAACTGAGCCCCATGGGATGCTCGCCAGCTCTTTTATAGGTGGGCTTCCAGCCATCTGCCCCGTCTGCAGAAAGAAGAAAAGATGCTGCCATCCAGGAAGCACGCCCAAGGAATTTTAGAGTCAAGCCAATCTAATATCATACAAAGGAAGTTTAGCAAACACCCACTAAGCCAGACACTAAATAGAGTCTCTAGGGAATAACAGGACACTTCTTTATGCTTTTCTCCCAGAATGAAAAATGCAAAAAAATTGAGTTTTTCTTACAGGACAAATGCTGATTTTCCTTTCAGTGTACCATCAGTAAATGAACCCCCTATTTGCCTGGCACTGCTCTTTCCTAATCCTACTGTGCCTCCTCTCCCAAATATAGACTATTTCCTTCCAGAAAGTGGATAGGATATATTCAATATGAGGTAAGCTCTTGACTGGCAACCTCAAGTGAAAAGCATGCTTGGTTTTATAGAAGTATAGGAAGTGAAGTGAAGTCGCTCAGTTGTGTCCAACTCTTTGCAACCCCATGGACTGTAGCCTACTGGGCTCCTCTGACCATGGGATTTTCCAGGCAAGAATACTGGAGTGGGTTGCCATTTCCTTCTCCAGAGAATCTTCCTGACCCAGGGATCGACCTGGGTCTCTTGCATTGTAGGCAGATGCTTTACCATCTGAGCCACAAGGGAAGCCCTGTAGAAGTATCAGTCAGTTCAGTCGCTCAGTCATGTCCAACTCCTTGTGACCCCATGAACTGCAGCACGCCAGGCCTCCCTGTTCATCGTGCAGCATATTATTGTATTGTACGTTATCGTGATACTGTACTATCTTTGAGGGAAGATTCTTGGAGAATTAAAAGATTATTAGTCTTTTATTAAATAATTCATAATTTGTATTTCAAATGCAAATTTTATGCAAATCAGATGGGTTGAATTAAAGCTTACTTTAGCATGATTTCCTTTTTTAAAGGGGGGAGGTTGTTAAGCAAATTATTATGTACTGCTTTGTAATCTGATTAATGCTCTAAACAAAATCTCTGGATTTTTTTTTAATTTCCTAAAAGATCAAAATTTTTTTCTGGTCTGTTTTTGCATTTACTTGCAAAACATGTATGCTAACCTTGTGGTTATTTATTCATTAAAGCAATTTGTTAAAAGACACTAGGTAACAAATGATCAGGCTAGTCCTGATTAATATATAACATTGCAATCATAAAGGGAAATTTATTTCTAATTACTGTAAACTTATATTAATTATAATATGTAATTCAGATTACCATGTATTTAAACAGGACATTTGCCAATCTAGCCTATATTAACAAGTTGTACCGTTCAAAACTAAATGCATTGCCTTAACTTCACAACTTACTACTCTTTCTACAATCTTTAATTCTGTTCAAAGGATCTTTGTCATCAACTTGGGAACAAGCTTACAGTCCCTTCTTGAAACCCACAGAGTCAAACGTGTTTCAGAATTTAGAGTTTTTAGGCACTAGAAAGTTATTATTTTCCATCCACCACATATTGTCTGACACTGTTAGCGAGGCCTGCGGCACCATGCAATCAAGCCATCAGTTTCTGCAGTGGAGCACATGCATGTTCATGCTAAGATGGATTATTAGTGACCATAAATAGCCTCACATCTGCTCAAAAAAGTTTTTGTCACCAAATGAGTTTGCTGCAAAGTTATAAAGATCTTTAGTTAAACTTAAGAGATGTTTTGTTTTCAGGGACCTTGGATTTTGGAATTGTAGAGAAAGGATCGTGAACTGCATCTTAATTCTTAATCTTTTTTTGGTAATTTGGCCAGGGTTTGCTTCCTAGGTGGTGCTAGTGGTAAAGAACTCACCTGCCAATGCAGGAGACATAAGAGACATGGGTACGATCCCCAGGTCAGGAAGATCCCCTGGAGAAGGAAATGGCAACCCACTCCAGTATTCTTGCCTGGAGAATCCCATTGACAAAGTCTGGAAGGCTATAGTCCATGGGGTCACAGAGTCAGACATGACTGAAGTGACTTAGCATGTCCTCCTCAAATGCATGTATGGCATGGCATCTTCATTGTATAAACACCTTCATGGTTTACCACCGTGTCTGCCTTTAATGCTTCTTTGAAGACCTCCCGCTTCTATACTATATCAGCTTTTTTAGGTTTTTTCCTAAAAACTGTATGCTTCACCCCATCTAAACTCAACTTACCAGCAATTTCCAAGTATACCTTCTACCTTTTTGCTCACTATACTTCAGACTGGAATGCCTTCTTCCAGAGGCCCCAAGTCCACACCCCACCCCTCCTCGAATATATTTTCTGTTTCATTCTTCTTTGCCCATCTCAAATCCCAACTTTACAGAAGCACCACTCCATCCCCAAGTCAGAATGTGCTTAGAGAGCATACTGCTTGCTCCTGTAATCAGCATTATTGTTGTTGTTCAATCACTCAGTCATGTCAAGTCTGACTCTTTGCGGCCCCATGGGCCACGGCATGCCAGGCTTCCCTGTCCTTCACTATTTCCCAGAGCTCAAACTCACGTCCATTTTGTTAGTGATGGCATCCAACCATCTCATCCTGTGTTACCCCCTTCTCCTCCTGCCCTCAATCTTTCCCAGCATCAGGATCTTTTCCAGTGAGTCGGCTCTTTGCATCAGGTAGCCAAAGCAATCAGCAGTAATTCAGTATATTTTCTATTTGAATTGATAGTCTTGTGATAACCTCTCCTCCCCACTAGATTTAAACCCCTACGGCTTCTGTCACTATATTTTGCATATTGTTTGTTAGCTGAAGGAATGGACGTTTCAGTTAATCTCTTTCAGCTCATCAATCTGACTTCCCACAGCAATCCCACACCCCATGGTCACTGCTATTGCCCTTATCCTAACCTTCTCCAAGTGCAGAACAAGGTCTAGGTCTCAAGGAAATACCTAGAACATTACCTAATCTTTGTAATCCAAGTGTAGATTCAGCATTTCTTTGGAAAAGAAAAATATGCTTTCTCTTTGGCTCTAATATTCATCTTGATGATACTGTCTGGAAGGAGAGTGTCAGGGCCCTTGGAGAGCCACCACAGGGAACTTGGTTCTCCGGGTCTTACCTTAAACATCACTTCCCTCAGAAGTCCTCCCTGACCATCTCACCTCGGTTTCGGTCCCCTTTCTGTGGATTCTTGTGGCCTTTGTTTTGCCAACAGTCATCATATTCGCTTCGGGGGTGTGATTCTCAATCCAAACTCTCAATGAGTAAGAACTATGATTCAATTTTCTATAGCAACTTGATTTTTGAATCTAAACCTCCGTTTGCCTGTGCCAACAAAACAATCAAGATCAGTCTTCTTGGGATTTCTACACTTTTGTTTCTCCTTTTGGACCAGTTCACAGTTCTAGGGTCTTCTAGCAGCAAAAAGCCTAGGGATGGGAATGGAGAGACACCTGGTCTTCCACCATCGGCCCACAGTCTGCTGCTGAGAAGGCAGCGTGACCCAGCTGAACTGCATGGCCTTTGGAGACCATGTGCCACTGCTGCGTCACCAGGGCATCACGGGGGACTCTGCTGTTTCTGTGCCACACTTCAGACACAGAAATCTTTTTCAGGGCTTCCCATAGGCCTGTGCATCTAGGCATGTCACATAGCCATTTCTTCTTTGCAGTATTACTGCCTTGCTGGAAGTGCTGTAGGGAAGCCAAACCTGGGCCCCCTTTACTCTTGGGGGCCACACATCTCCTTCTCTCTTCCAGTTTGGGGAGTATCTTCCTGGATATTTTTGGTTTCTAGCAATGTTGGCAAACAGGTTTTGTTTTCCACTGTCTCCTCGTACCTCTCCTGATGTAGTAGCAGATGGCCAACCAAAAGCTTTATTGAGAGATTAAAAGAAATGGAGGAATATAAGAGAAAAAGAGCGTAAATATGTATGTGAAAAGAGATCCCAACCACATTTATAATTGCCTGTTTAACGTCTACCTTTCTTCATTATACCCTAAGCTCCATGAAGCCTGGGACAAGGCTTTCTAATCTCAATATCCAAATATTGCCTTTTTATAGTAAGGATAAATTCTTATAGCAGTATAAATTCTTCTTGAATAAATGAATGAATAGATGGCAATGAAATTCAGAGACTGTGAAGAATTTATGGAAAGTATGGTGGCTTAGACGGTAGATTCTGGGGCAGATGGCAAGTGTGTGAATCTTGGCTCTGCTACTTATTGCTAGTTGGGCCAAACACATAGCCTCTCTGTACCTCCAATTCCTCATCATTCAGATGGTTGTTCTGAGGATTAAAAAGCTAACATTGAAATTCCCTGCTGGTCCATTGGTTAAGACTCTTTGCTTCCATTGCAGGGAGCACAAGTTAGACTGGGGAACTAAGATCCCAAATTGATAAAGCTCTAGTATCATATGAGTATTGACCACTATCATTACCATCATTATCATTATTTATTGTCTCATTATTATTAAGAAACCCCAGTACAGGATTGAGCCAATGACTTCGTTGTTGTTCAGTCGCTAAGGCGTATCCGACTGTTTGTATACCAGACTCTCCTGTCCTTCAGTATCTCCTGGAGTTTGCTCAAATTCATGTTCATTGAGGTGGTGATGCTATGATCCAATGATAGCAAAATATTTATTTAAAAATCGACATAATTTTAATTTTGCACTATTTCCCATACTGTGAGGCTATTTTGTTTTCTTCCCTGTGTCCCACATCTATGCACCTCTGATTTCCTCAGGCTCAGGCAGTGATTCTTCAGGAATGCTACCTGTTTTCATGGGGGTCTCGTCTTTTGTTGATATTTCTTAGTTGTATGTCCTTAGTAAACACAACACCTCCTGAAACCCCTTCTCAGATCGTATGTACCAAGGAAATCCTGTCTCACTATGTATAGTTCAGGTAGTTTTTCTTATCCTTTACATCCTCCCGTGTTGAAATTTATCCACCATCTTTCTGCTTAGTTACAAGATCCTTTGCAGTTTGTCTTTGCCTACTTGGCATTTCAGTAGCTATAATATTTAATGACATGACTTTGTCAATGTAGAGATTGCACTATTCTCTTCTAAATAATTTGTAAACTCACACTTATTTTTTACATATGAAGAGATAATTCCTGGAGTAACTAAGGTTAACATTTATGGTAGAACACAATAGCTGACTGTGTGGATCACAATAGGCTGTGGAAAATTCTGAAGGAGATGGAAATACCAGACCACCTGAACTGCCTCCTGAGAAACCTATATGCAGGTCAGGAAGCAACAGTCAGAACTGGATATGGAACAACAGACTGGTTCCAAATAGGAAAAGGAGTACGTCAAGGCTGTATATCATCACCCTGCTTATTTAACTTCTATGCAGAGTACATCATGAGAAACACTGGGCTGGAAGAAGCACAAGCTGGAATCAAGATTGCAGGGAGAAATATCAATAACCTCAGATATGCAGATGACACCACCCTTATGACAGAAAGTGAAGAGGAACTAAAAAGCCTCTTGATAGAAGTGAAGGAGGAGAGTGAAAAAGTTGGCTTAAAGCTCAACATTCAGAAAACGAAGATCATGGCATCTGGTCCCATCACTTCATGGGAAATAGATGGGGAAACAGTGTCAGACTTTATATTTTTGAGCTCCCAAATCACTGCAGATGGTGATTGCAGCCATGAAAGTAAAAGACACTCACTTCTTGGAAGGAAAGTTATGACCAACCTAGATAGCATATTGAAAAGCAGAGACATTACTTTGCCAATGAAGGTCCGTCTAGTCAAGGCTATGGTTTTTCCTGTGGTCATGTATGGATGGGAGAGTTGGACTGTGAAGAAAGCTAAGCACTGAAGAATTGATGCTTTTGAAGTGTGCTGTTGGAAAAGCCTCCTGAGAGTCCCTTGGACTGCAAGGAGATCCAACCAGGCCATTCTGAAGGAGATCAGCCCTGGGTGTTCTTTGGAAGGAATGATGCTAAAGCTGAAACTCCAGTACTTTGGCCACCTCATGCGAAGAGTTGACTCACTGGAAAAGTCTCTGATGGTGGGAGGGATTGGGGGCAGGAGGAGAAGGGGACGACAGAGGATGAGATGGCTGGATGGCATCACCGACTCAATGGACGTGAGTCTGAGTGAACTCCAGGAGTTGGTGATGGACAGGGAGGCCTGGCGTGCTGCGATTCATGGGGTCGCAAAGAGTCGGACACGACTGAGCAACTGAACTGAACTGAACTGAACAATAGCATAGAACTTAGAGTACCCATAAAAAACAAATATTAATATTCTGAGCCAAATATTTTATTTAACTATGCAAAGCTAGTTCTTTCCATAATTATCATAAGACGGTCTTTTTCAGCCAGCTATAAATACTGATTTTCACAGGCTCTGATGCTCATTTTATTTGGTTGTTCAAAGAATTCTTTTAGCTCTCTAGCTTCATACAGCTGATTTTTCTATTCAGACAGATTATACCATCTACTACAATATGGAATGATTTACCAGCAAATCTCTTTCTTTTAATTTTTCCCTTATTTAGCCTTCTAAGAGTTCCTGCTGTTAAACTAAAGTAATTCTTTTACCTAAATATTTTTGCATTCTATTATAATATTTCCCCATCTGGTCTCTCTTAGCTAGAAATCATTTTATCAACTTATGGGAATATTTGTCTTTATTTATGCTGCTCACATACCCACTATAATGGTTATGCTGCAATGCATGATATGCTTTGGGTAAACAATTATGATACTATTTACATTATGGAGATACTCAGAATTTCTCATTTTTCAGCATAACATTTATCATTTGTTCCTTAAAATTTGCTATGAGGCCCCCTTGACCACCTTTATAATTAACATAATTGTTAATATTTTCCTCCAGACATCTACAACCTCACAGACACTCCCTTGCGCTTATTAGTGAGCATTTATTGTTAGTAATATTGGCCATTGTTAGCCTGCTCTTACTATGGGTCATTTATTTAATGATGCAGTAAACACTGGAGTCAAGTATATGTGTATGCCATTTTGAGTCATCTGCCTGTTTAGAATTTTTGTTAGAAGAGTTCCTATTCTTCCTGTTTCTACAACCACTTTTTATTAATTCTATTTGTAGTTGCCTCTTCCTCTGTTCATCCCTTAAATTGAAGTCTTTCCAAGGGTTCCTCCCTCCCTAGGTCTATTCTCTCTACCGCCTCTCTAAGCGACTTCACATAGCCCTGTGACTTGAGATTCCTACCTCTCTCCTGAATGTTTTATATGCATATCCAACTGCTGCCGCTTGGCTGTCCATAAACACCTCAAACTCAGCCATCTAACTGAATCCATCATTCGAAACCAACTACCTGCTTCCTTCTAGTATTCCCTTTACCATCCTCCTGTTGCTCAAGGTAGCGACATAGGACTCTGCTCCTGTATCTTCTGCATGTTCTCAGCGAAGCTACAAGTCTTGTGAGTCTTACCTCCTTAATTCACATGAAACTATGAATTTGTCCTCCTCTAGTTCTAGAACATAGTCCCTCAACTAGACCACTGTACATTCTTAGTAACTCAGTCGTGTCCGACTCTTTGCGACCCTGTGGACTGTAGCCTGCCAGGCTCCTCTGTCCATAGGATTCTCCAGGGAAGAATTCTGGAGTGGGTTGCCATTCTCTTCTCTAGAGGATCTTCCAACCCAGAGATCAAATCCAGGTTTCCTGCATTGCAGGTGGATTCTTTACCATCTGAGCCACCAGGGACACCTGTAACATTTTCCTAAATGATCATCCTGTCTTTGATTTTATTATGGCTCTGCCAACCCCTGAGCCCTCATTCACCAGACTGGGGAGTCTTCCATGACTCTGCCAACTGAGTGTTAGGTACACATCTTATTTCCTTTGCAGTCTCTCCATTTCTCCATTATAATGGTTATCACTTCCTATCTTTACCCACTTATTTTTCCCTATTTCCCCACTACACATTAAACCTAGTGAGCCTGGGGTCTTACTCGCCATGCAATCCCCAGGGCCTAGTCCAGTGAAGACTACACAGAAGACACTCAGTAAATGCTTCTTAAATATTGCTGTATGTTAGTCAGTTTTTCAGCTTTCTGATATTTAAACTATAAAACCAGTAGAGAGAAATTATAAACATGTAAATTTCATGATGACAAAGTCTGAATCAGAATTCCTAGATTAAATTTCTGGCTCTATCATTGCCTTATTGCATACTTTTGACAAAACACAAAATTTTCTCAGTATAATGTAATCACATAACACTCATCCTTACTGAGTACACAATAAAAATGACAATAGCATCTTGTATTTAATGGCTTCCAAGTAGTTAGCAGCATTTCTTATGAATTATGTATTTGCCCTCCATCCCTCTGGGGCAGGCCAGCACCTTTCCTTCTAGAAGGCAATGAAGGGGGAGAGAGTTCCTCCTGTAATGGAATCTGAACGCTAGTCCTGGTTGGTGACCTTCTTCACAGAATGTGGGGAAGATTCATGAAGTTGTCTAAGTCTTTATGCCCAGGAAAATGGGTTATAAAAAGTAATTTTATACTCTTGTGTATCCAGTTTCTTAAACACTCAAAATCTTTGGGGGTGAAAATGAGTACAAATTATTTCAGGATTTCAGCTGATTCCTGGGCTCTTTCTCCGTGTTTTTCTGGAGACAGATTTTTTCTTTCCACACCCACTCAAACCATCTGTGTACCAGGCAAATTTTCTGAGATGTAAAACCAAGTGAAATATGTCCATTCCATTTATTTAGAAAGGCCTGTAAGTAATGATACTGTGGAAGAACGGCATGTGTAATGCTAAAGTGCCCTCTCTGTGAACAGCTAAGGCGGCCTAGCAGTTGTGGTCACACGAAGCCTGGGTGTGCAGACAGGCACTCGGCACCAGTGCTTTCAGACTCGCCCTCCAAGGACCTCCTGCAGGAAGCAGGGTCAGCCCAGGGTGCGTGTGTGACCTGGGGGTCTCCCCTGTGAGATCAGGCTCTTTACCACTGTCCAGTGGTAACATTGTTTTAAAGTTTTGTGCCAGGGTTACATTCTACCCCATATTATGTCAACATTTGCTTTATTTCAAAATGTTTCAAATTACTTACCATTGGGAATTCCCTGGCAATCCAGTGGTTGGGACTCCACAGTTCCACTGCAGGAGGCATGGGTTCAATCCCTGGTCAGGGAACTAAGATCCTGCAAGCGCCACAACCAAAAAAAAAAAAAATTACCATTCATTAAAATTGAGTCTTAAGGAAGAGGCACCACGTTTATTACTGTCTTTAAGCTCTTCACAGGACACTCTCATCGTGATCTTGGTTAAGCATTATCCCAGTTTGAAACGCGCAGAGTCCTAGGATATTGTAGCCCAGGCCGTGAGTTTTTTGTTAGAATTCATGAGAATTGTCTACCTGTCTCTTTTCTACTTCACTGCATGTAAGCTCCTGAAGTCCTTTTGGCTAGCTTGCTAATGAAATCTTTTAAATGTTGTTCTAAGCACCTAATTGGCAGCATGTCCACAGTTAAGATGATTGAGGAATATAAAATCAGCTTCCTCAAACAGAGATTTTCTGTTTGAGAAAAAGGGTCTGTCTGAGATGGGAATCACCTATCCACTTCTCTCTTTAGATCTTACTGGCAACTGGAAACCAAACTAAGTTCTAAAACTTAATGCTTTGTTGGTAAGCATTTAGAAAATATAATCAAACAGCAAGCTGGTCATGCTCAGATATGAGTAAAAAAAGTGACTTATTTATACATGCAAATTTCAAAACATTTGTAAGATCTACCATGTGTGCTGTTAAAAAGGTTTTTTAATTTTAAATTATTTTTGTTAGATAATCCCGTTTCAAGTGACACTATGATTTATCGCCACTAATCAAGATTCCGATCCCTCATAGACTTCTTGTTTGTATCTGTTTTTGTTCTTTGTTACATAAATATGAGGTTTATATATAAAATTCTGACTGTGTAATATAGGGCTAATGAGTCACAGATGGAAAGATGCTGGCACGTAACCATCTAATAACATTTTAAACTCATATTCCATAGTAAAACAAAAGCAAATTGTACACATCTGTTTTCCAACTCGTAGCATTGCTGAATTTGTGGAGAGTCTATGTTTAAAGAACTTTTCTTGAGGAGAACAAAAAGAGGCTATGGGTCACCCTGAAACTACCCAGCCACCCAATAACCTTATTGGAAAGGATTTGGCAAAAGCGATGCGATGTCCTTGACTTTGCCTCCTCAGAAGCCCCAACTCTTAAAGGAGGAGAACCAAAGGCATTAGGGCTGAAGAGCTGTCTCAGACTACAAACATAATTTTACTGGCTCTCTTAAGAGAAAAAGATTCCTAATAAGGGGAAATAGGGGAGAAAATATACCCAAACTAATAAAATTTAAAAACTAGAAAATGTCTGGCTTTTCCCCAAAAATATCCTTAAAATAGATTTGGGTGGGAAGTGGGGAGAGTGAGGCATAAACCTAGGAAGGAATCTTGCAGACGCTCAAGGCCAAATATTGTCGTGGTTGTTGTTTGCTTTTTGTATGGTAAACGCATTCTGTGTGGGAAAAAAATTGGAATACAAGCCTCTGGTATCCCGTGTCATTGAAAAAGAAATCGAACACAGGCAAAATTTCTCTCTCAGACCTACCCAATTGATAAAGCCTGTGAAGACAAATTAGTACAAGCTAGTAAAGTTCAGGCCGTTCAAAGCATCCCTCCCTTGCTCTCCTCTGTTACGGAATTCAAAACCACTTTTCTGCTTCAGGGGGGTGTGTGAACTGTCAAGCTGTCTTGGAAAAGTTACGTGACAGAAGCGATTACTGCAGAGTGTGACCATAAATCCCCCCAACACGAAATCCGCATGTTATAAGAGACAGATTTCCATCCACCACCTCTGCAGGCATTCCTGAGACAGGAAAGACCTGAGAGTCATCATAAGATCGGAGAGAGAAATTTTGATATGTGGGTGGTAAGACTATATTTTGTGAGGCATACTGCAGTTATTTGGAGGAATACGTCTGATCTGACTGCAAAATTCTGTTCACTGTTGTCCAGAAAAAGATTTAATACATGTATATCCTGAGTTGTAAACAGAATTCCAGTAGAAGGAAATTACAGTGTTGTGTTTGTAACAGAGTCTGTAGTTACCTCCATTCTGTACTAACATTTTATATGTAAGAGTCCAGAAATCTTGAGTACATACGTGGAATCCCAGTGGACCTGGGTTCTCTAGTTGACCATTCCCTTGAAGGAATGCTTGGCCTGGGGACCTCCTGTGTCTGATTTTGTTTAGGGTGTGTCAAACAAGGCAAGACTTAGAGCCGGGATGGGGTGGCTTTAGGTGCATGCTTGTTTTGTTTGTCCACGGGTGGAATGTCTGTGTGACGTTTTGTGTCGTGTTGTTTTGCTGCTGTGCCCTGTCCATAGGGTCTGCCAGGCTTCCCCACAGTTGCTGCTCTGCACAGTAATCAGATCCTCACCGTCAAGGTTTGTGGTTGGCACCCATGGCTGCTCAGTCAGAGCCCGCAATCAGCATAAGAGTGAGCAAGAACAGCTCAACTGGCTTGCCGAGTCCAGTCACTCCCTTTCATCCCGCACAGCAGGTCATCGGGCATCCAGGACCTCACCTCCATCAGTGAGATCACATGTATATTAAAAAGGAGACTCTTGAGCCCAAAAGAGGGGAGGATATTGAAGTCAAAGAAAGGCAGGCAAGCTCTCATAGGCTGTGCCATGCCTTGGTAGTCTGATTGGCATGCATCACCATGCTCTGTGAAAGCTTTCAGTACATCAGATAATCCTAAATACTCTGGACTTCGGGCATCAATAACGTGACAGTCGCGTTCACGCCACATTATGCTGGTTGATGAATCTGACAGAATTTGAACTGGCACTTTGTCTCTGGACTTTCTGCTTGGAGTACAGGTGACTCGTTATCTGCTTCGCTATATACAATGTTTAAAAAGACCCAACACCCACAGCAAACAGAAAAAGATTCATTTCTAACCAAAAATCTGGTTTCACCACCCCATTTCAGGGTTATGGTTCTTTCAAGAAGAGCCAGAGGGTCCAATGTCAGACACAAGTACCAGTTCTGTTTTTCTGGATGGTTATTATAAGTCTAATGCGTGTATCTTTATTTCTTTCTTGGGGTCTTCTGATGCCTATTCTTCAACTCTCTCACCTCTGAACTCCAACCTTTGACCTCACCTGACTGATCAGATGGTGTTTCCTAAAATCAATCATGGGTTTCTCTCTGCTGATCAGCAGCTCATTAAACGCCGCCTGATTAAGGTAGTGCTTATTCTTGCTCAAGTTGGATTTCTCCTTTACATTCAATTTTTACTCTGTATACTGTTGCTTAACTATTTATCTTTCATGAGTGGGGTGTGGGGTGGTGGGTATTTATTTTAAAATATACTACAGTGAAATTATGTTTCATGAGCTGCATTTGTTTTAAATGTATATGAAAATACCCAAAGCAAAAGGTATAGAAAGTCTATCTAATTTTTTCTTAAATGAAGAAAAAGGAAAACAGCTTAAAAATTATATCCAGCGATAGATCCAGTTTCTAAGCTCTCTAGCTTTAGAAATGTATAAATTATTTCTCAGCATGACTAGAGCCTTGTGTGTCGAATTTTATAAGTTATGAAAAAGTAGATATTTGTCCAATTATAAATGCAGCCATTTTATTAAGTAAGGTGAATATAACCGATGCAGCATTGTCATGGATAAAGTTATGCAGAAGTTTTCCGCCAGCTCTGATATAATGATAACGTGCACACTACTTCCAAGAGCTGAGAGTGCTGGTTCCTGAGCTTTGATTTCAACAGTGTCTACTCAGCTCACCCAGCATGAATATTTATTTGCTTCCTGCTGGCAGGCAAATTGCCTACAGGCTTTACGTTTCTGGTTGTTCAGGTTCTTTTTATAGTATAAACGTAGATTAGATAATACAAATTTAAAGTGTTGAAAAGAAGACCTGGGTCTTTATCTCTCACAGTTATTGTTGGTCTGTCCCCTTCTCTACTGCAGGGTGACCAAGGTCAGGCTGGGCCGCCAGGCCCTCCAGGCCCACCGGGCCCAAGAGGGCCGCCTGGGGACACAGGGAAGGATGGCCCTCGCGGAATGCCAGGCATGCCCGTGAGTTGCTCATTTGGATCCGTTGTTCTCACTGGTTTTGTTTCCTTTGAAGTGCTGAGAATTGGGATGGAGTTGGGGACGAGGGGCTGGTGGAGGTCAGGTGAGTGGAGTCAGTTGAGGGAACTGGGATGATAGGAAAGTCACCGGTCAGAGAGGCCACTGCCAACAGGATTCTGCTCCACACTCAACCCACTGGGCACCCATGCAAACCACAGGAGAGGCCCGGAAACAGCGACTGACCTGGTGTTCAGGTAAGTCTCAAGAAGCCTGAGGGTAGAGATGCCTGATCACATGCGTCCTGACTGCCATGGAGGACCTCAAAACCTTTGGTTTAAATGGAAGACTGGCTTGAAAAACTAGACGGGAGATTGGTAACATCCCAAAGGACCAAAACAGAGACAATAAAGTCGTATGCAATTTACAGAAAGTAAAAGAGATAAATCATTCTAATGTTTAATCCCTTGCAAGTAATTGCTAATAAAACAGTGAAATTAATGGTTAAAACAACAGCATTTATGATTTGAATATCCTTTGTCCTTTGTATGTGAAGCTTATGAATAGAAATGACTTAGCCATCTCAATACTTTAATCTAAGTACTAATTTACTAAGTACTTACTTAGATTGGTGAAGTGTCAATAATAGAGTGACACAAGACATCAGATAAATGATTTAGTTTTGTAGAGGCAAGTCAGCGATTTAAAGAAATACATGGAAAAGGTAAAAAATTTGTACACTTACAACTTTTGGACCAGAAGTTTAGGTTTATTGCTGAATTAAACTATTTATTTAATATATTGCTTTAACTTATTTTCATTAGTGTTTTCACAGTACAAAGGTAATAATAAAATATTAATCCACAAATAGAAAAAATTGAAAATAAAGGTAACCAAAAAAGAAAAAAATCTGCCATAGTCATTAATGTTTGGCCTATTTAATTTTTATATTCACATATGTGAATATAGGGTACCTTAAACCTTTTCTGAGACAACCCCCTCTCCAAAAGCTGTGGTAAATTTGTCTTATGAATGAAGATGACTTTCAGCATAATTTTCTGGTTGTTAGGACTGCTTTCACTGGACCATCAGAGGTAGAGGTTTCATCTTAAAACTGTCTTCTAAGGTCTCACTTTTTCTCAGGATGAAACCCCAAAAGATAGAGAAAGCCATAGCTGCTTTACAATATAATCACTCCTACTAGTTTTATTTAGAAAACCTTCTTGGCATAGTTATTAAATTTCTACAGTAAGTAACATAGAGTCATCATATTAAATCTTAAAATGTTTATAAAATGCATTTGAAGAAAGAACTTCAGTACTCTTTAAATTTCATTATGTTTGCATTCCTCTCTTTAGCCTTAGAAGTATGTATTTACATTCTCAATCCCCAGTGGATATTGTGAAAAAGACAAAAAAAAAGATTGACATTGGTTTGTACTGTTTATGGCATTAATAAAATTATCATTATTCTTTTTTAAGGGTGAACCAGGGAAACCAGGAGAACAAGGCTTGATGGCAAGTATCTGAATTTATCTTTTCCTATGCTGAAAAGAATGGAAAGACAAGTTACTCAAAGCTGTGGTCAATACTGTGTGTAACAAATGTATCAATTGTGTAACCTATAACAAAAAAAGAGTAAGAATTAGTAAAAGCACAAAAACTGATAGTGATAACGGAATCACTTTGCTGTACCCGTGAAGCTAACACAACATTGTAAGATAACTGTACTTCAATTTTTTTCAAATGGTAAATGTGTGTGTGTGTGTATGTGCGTGTGCTCGCTTAGTTACGTCCAACTCTTTGCAACCCCATGGACTGTAACCCACAAGGCTCCTCTGTCCATGGGATTTCTCAGGCAGGAATACTGGAGTGGGATGCCATTTCCTCCTCCAGGAGATCTTCCCGACCCAGGAATTGAACTTGCATCTCCTGTGTCTCCTGCATTACACGTGGAATCTTTCCCCCACTGAGTCACTGGGGAGGCCCTGGACTCCTTTAAAATAAACAAGCAAAAAAAGTGATAGACTCTGTTCATCACATGGTAAGGATAGCATGAAAACACATCTGCAGAACTGATACAGGAAGAAAAGAAAGAGGGAGATTCCAGGTGAAGCAAGTGACAAAGAACGCTGAGGAAGACTTCTATAAGAGAGATGAAAATCAGGGATACGCCTGTTAAACAGAAATGAGACATCAAAAGAACCAGGTGTGACTTCCCATGAATTAGTAGAGCAAACCTTGGACAGAGATTCAAGGGGGTTTTCTTTTGTTGAAGGGAGAGAGCAGTTGTGCCTTTTTGACCCCCAAAATTGATAATAAAACAGTAAAGTTAATGGTTAAAACATCAGCAGTTATGGTGTGAATATCATTTGTGCTTCCACCCAGAAACAGTTGTGCCTTCCTGATTTCTGACATTAAAAAAGATCATTAAATGATTCCTCTTGGACTTGCCCATAGACATGTGGGTCCCAGCTCCTCAGGTTTGTTTATCCTTTGCCAGAGATAAAGAATTTGGGGCAGCTTGCTGAGCCCCAAAGAGTAGAATTCCTTCAACCTGCCTCTTCCTGTCTCTGCCTGCCTGTCTCTCTCTGGAGTCGCCTCTCTGCCCTGCTTTGTGACATAAGCAATATTGGGGAACACAGGTTGTGGTCTAATAACCCAAATTCCAGAGGATGCTGATGTCTCACACTCGCCCTGGATACAGTGACGACAATCAACTTGATCACGTCCATTCCACGCGATGTGTGACATGCAGCCTGCAGATGTTCAGGATATAAAATGTACTAAAAAAAAAAAAGTTAGCTGGGTCGTAGTGAATGCACAGAAACACACTAGTTGGCCAGTAATTAAAACAAATGTGTGCATAGGCTAAAGGTCAAAGGCTTCTCCCTACACAGGATGCCTTTAGCAGCCCTCCTGGGAAGACACTCAGCAAGCTGTGGTCCTAGCTGTCATGGAGCTGTCTTCAGAACGTCACTGATGAAGTGGAGGCATCCTGGGACCACACCTGACCCACTGCCTGGAAATTCTCTGTTCCTGACCTATAGGATCAAGATAGATATTTGATATGGATGATCAGGCAGGACGGATTCTTTTTTAAAAACAAGTAAAATGAAAGAAAAGCAACAACAGTGAAAGAGCGTATGTGAAAATTAAACAAAACATCTGTCATCTGTGGTAACTTTTCATACAAGTGCAGCATTAGCTCTCAGGATTATAGGATCACAGAAGGTGAAGGATCTTTGGAAATCTTTAAGCATTTGAATGCACCTGTAATTTTTATCATGGATAATGGTCAAAACATTTTACTCCCATACACTCTTTTATCAAAGGTTACTTGGGATTCTCAGGAGCCCAGGTATGCAGAGTCAACTCAGATTTTTATCATTGCCAGTGATAAATGGTTTTCTACCCCAATGTCCAAAGCAGCACCATAATAGATAAAGTTCTAAAATAAAAATGGCTGTTTTTAAAATTATAATCTTATCTTCTCTAAATTCATATATGTGCTCTATGATACACTTTGGGAAGAACAACTTAATCCCAATTCCCTACTCTTCCTAGCTTAATGTCATTAAGTATAAATGTCCCATCTAGTCCTAAATGAATTATATCATTGCCTTAATTTGCTCCAATTTCCCATTTCATATAGCTACTTTTCAGATAAAGGCGATCCTTGGATATTTTTTCTCAACTTTTTTTTCTCTTTAAACTCTTCAGATTTAGTTCATACTCTCATTTTTAAAAATGCAGCTAACAAATTCAGTTGAAATCACAAATGTTTGAAGGATGTGTATAATATAGTGATCTTATAAAGTGCATTGTGCTGTTCTTAACAATGTAAAATTCTCCTTTTAAAGAAAACTTGTATAATATATATTATTAAAAGTAGATAAGTATACATCTCAATGAATCTTCACAATGTACATAATTGTGTAACCACAAACCAGATCAAGAAATAGAATGTCTCATATCCTAGAAAACCTGCCCTGCTTCCTCACCATCCCCCTCTTCTGCCTTCTGCTGAAATAGATTAATTTTGCCTGCATTTGAATTTTATAGTAATAGAATCCTACAATATGTAACTTTTGTGTCTGGATTCTTTCATCCGGCGTTATATTTGTGAGATCATCCACCTCTATTTTAATAGCCTTCACAGCTGGTTACAAAAAAAAAAAAAAAAAAATTAAGAGGAAGAACCTTACTTCCTTGACTTCCCTGTTAAAACTACATCACTCAAATAGCAGTAAATGAATGAATAGTCTGTCTGACCTTGGGCAAGTCACTTAACCTCTCAATTTTTCATCTGTAAAGAAAGGATAATAATACCCTCTCTACCTCCCTTATGAGGTTGCCAAAGACAAATGCAATAAATTAGGAGAAAGCACTTTAAAATATATAATGAAGAATTGTATGAGTATGTTATTATTATTATCACTCAATTGTTCCCTCTAGAGTAAATTACAGGTGAGCATGGATTTATATAACAGATGTATTCCTGTAAAGTTCTATATGAATCAGATTTTCATAAATCAACATAGCTTAAATGTACTGGGAAATTTTGCTATTTAAGGCAATCCTATTCAGAGTCTTTTTGTAAAGGAACATAATCCCCTAATTCCTCTTCCCAGAAAACCAAATTTTTATATATTATTTGCTTAAAGGGAAATATTTCTATTTTTAAAGAAATCACTATTTACGTTTGTTAACTTAAATAACACCTGGGTATTTTAACCTATCTCAAAGAAGAGATACTAAAAATATAACAGCAGTTTTCATGAGGAGAAAATTTTCCTTTGAAATTTTTTTTTCTTTCAAATATTACATGTAGGGGATGGAGAGCAGTGAGTGTGTTTTGACTCAAAGTCTGGTAGAAAGAAAAGTACATCATGCCAGTAATTCTGACCTCAGAACAACTTAAAGAGCATATGACTGTAGTCTGTGACCCTTTTTACTGATCTATAAAATGTAGGCAATGATTTCTATTCTACCCCACTCACTGGGATATGGTAAGAAGCAAGTGAAATAACAAAAAATGTGAAAATGCTTTATGAAACAAAAACTTGCCATAAGTGAGAAGTATTGCTGTTAAGATAAAAATGTCAGATGCCATAACTTCACTTGCAGAAAGCCCCCTTGATGAGCCCTAAGGGCTAACAGAGTGATTATAGCTATCAATTAGAGTGTGTCAAATACTGCGATTGATAATGCACCTTATTCCTTTTGTCTTATTTGTTGCTGTCCTTGTTTTTGGCCTTCTCTTGTGTATCACATCTTCTTACATCATCAGCTTTTCACAACACACCACCAGTTCAACCAAGAGAAGATAATAAATGCCACTGCTCTCATCTTTTGCATAATATGCTAAACCCACTACATCTGTTGGGTTCTATCATGGGAGAGTGTTTGCTTACATGAGGATCTTGAGAGGCACTATAGAATTTTTTAAAAGTTTAAGTATCTCTAATGATGAAATGGAAAAATACTAAGAATGATCTAAAATTAGCTCTTATAAAACTGTTTATGAGTGTGTCAGGTGGGGAATTTGTTTTTGTAATCCAGGCTGTATATTTTATATTGCAAAAATAATCATCTGCAGATTAACAGCATCTCTGATAGAATAAAAGAGAAGTCTTGCTTGTCAAGCAGTTCCACATTTATTTAGCCCTGCTGTGCATCTATTCCATAAATAAGGCCTTCAGGTTTTCCAAGAAGTTCTGGAGGAGATTTTAAAAGGCAGAATCTTGAGCTAAAATAAACTGGACCCTATTTAAATACGGAGAAAATCGCTCTGGCTTGTAAAACTAGACTCATGAATCAAACCAAGAACTGACCACAGCTGGATTTGCTAAATTTCTGAACCCCAGGACAAGTTATCTTTATTTTTCAGTTCTTTAGAACTTTGAATAGTATTGAAATAGTATTTTTGAAGGTGTCTTTCCTTTTGATATTCTTACAGTTTCTTTCTTTGACGAAAGTAGAAGTTCTCAAAAACATGAAAGATAAATGATGTATATTCAGTATACCAACTTGTCCCAGTTTGGTTTTTTTTTCATATTTATTTATTTATTTGGCTGCACTGGGTCTTGGTTTCAGCATATAAACTCTTAGTTGCAACACGTGGGATCTAGTTCCCTGACCAGGAATCAAACCTGAGACCCCTGCATTGGGAGGTCAGAGTCTTAGCCGTTGGACCACAAGGGAAGTCCTTGGAAATTATTTTTTTTGTCCAAAGTATCTATAAGCAAGGTTTCCTAGACCATATCCCTTTCCCTACACTGAACTCTTTCTTCCTCTCCCTCTCCCTATATAAACGCAAACTCCATAATGTATCCGTTCATCTCTTTATGAGTTATAAGAGTACTTACAGTTGTCATTCATTGGGCCCTGGTGGTGTCTGAGAGTTTAAACCTCAGAAATTTTTTTTTCTGTTATTGTTCCTTAAAGTGGAATTTATATCGTATCCAAAAATTTATAGGTTTTTTTTTTAGTTTATTTTTGTTTTGTCTGCAAGCACGTTTAATATATTTGAATATATTAAATATTCAAATGAATACAATGAATTGTATTCAAGTGAATACAATGTATTTCCATAGTAGCTAATAACATAAGCATAAATCATTGCTTCTGCTTCATTTAAGATAAAATTGAATCAACCAATATGTGAAGATTTACTTTAAACATATTTAGTTGTAATGTACGGCTATGCCACAGATTTGATAAAAACTTATCATATTACTTAATTGTACTTTGCTCTCTCAGCCTTACTAATCTGCAGGATGATAGAAATCAGACACAGCAGAAGGATTCCCTTCATGATTTTAATCTGGTGGAGCAAGAAAAAGTGTGACAGTGATGGGCACCCAGGCATGTCCAACTCTGAGACCCTGTGGACTGGAGCCCACCAAGCTTCTCTGTCTATGGAATTCCCCAGGCAAGAATACTAGAGTGGGGAGTCTTTCCCTTCTCCAGGGGATCTTCCCAACCCACGGATCAAACTGGGGTCTCCAACATTGCAGGCAGATTCTTTACCATCTGAGCCACCAGGGAAGCCCTGGTGGAGCAAACAAGCCTTCAAATCACAAATAACCAAAATGACCTAAATCATCTTAGGGTATTTAGTTATTAGACTAGATTTAACAGTGAAATTTTTTTTGATAAAACTGCGTTACTTCAGTTATACACACTGCCTGCTGCGATGCCTTAGCAACCGTTCTAATGCTTTATTATCTTCAGTTAATTTAACTGCCCACGAAATACCTGTAAATGCCACACCAACAGAGTTCTTCTGACCTACAGTGCTTTTCTCTAGAGCCCATAATACTTGGTTTTCCAAATTGGCCAAGGCCTGCTCCCTTGTTCTCTCACATGTACCTAATATCCAAATCTCTACTAGACTCCAGCTCTCACATGGAGATATCTGGAATGCTCACAGGATCAAACTCCTCCCACGTGCTTCAAAATACCCACCTCTTTGCCCCATTACTATAGTGCACAGTAGTGGTATGGCTCACCCTCAGAAGAGCAGACCTGGGAAGACGGCAACTCACAGTCCCTGAAGTGAGCTCCAGTCACTGGGGTGGAGAATTCCAGGGTCACAGGTACCCAGAGCACAGTCAAAGGTCAAGGAGAGGGCTACCAAAGGAGGAGGACTGCAACCAGGAAAGAGGTCTCTAAAGCATGGGCCCCGGTGCAAGAACCCCCATGCCCAGGGTAAGGGCAATACCAAGGCCATGTGTCTGAATGGACTCAAACAAACAGACTTCTGCTTTGGTCGGTCACTTCCTTTGAGAAAACTTCACACACACTCATAGATATTCACATTTCTCTAAGCTAAGTTAGAAACTGTCTTCTCCCCTCCTGCACATTTATCACATCACATATAATATTAACTGTGTTTGGAGCTTAGTGTATTCAATAAACTGAGTGACTGAATGGTATGAATTGATGATTCAATAAATCAAGTACCAATGCAAGGAAATCCTATTTAGATATTTATTTTATCCATTGTCATAGCACACCAGGAGTAGGATTAGGCGGGATAAATACAACTACAAAACTACTTTTTCTTCTGCATCACTGTGTATTCATTCATGTATTATAGATAATTTGCAATATGAATGTTCATGAATAGGCATAGTGTAACTAAAAGACTGATTTTCATGAGGAGAGTGAAATAATAACTCACAATTTTTAGTCACATTCAATGAGTATTTTTTAAGTAGAGCATAAATGATTTAGAAGAAATCTTGGGAATCATCTAGTTAATCACTTTAAAGATAAAGAAACAGCATCAGAATGAATAATAACATGATCAAGCTCACAAAGTAGTCCATGGCAGAAGCAGGGTCAAATCCAGGTCACTTGATTGCAGTCTTATGCATTTTACACCCTAGATCTGCTAGATCTACACTTTCTAATGTAGTAGCCACTAGCCATGTGTGGCCATTTAAACTGCAATTAAACAAAATTAAATTTAAAGTTCAGTTCCTAATAATTGTACTAGCCGCATGTCAAGTGCTCAGTCGCCACATGCGGTTACTAGCTACCATACTGGGTTGAGCAATGGAGACTATTTCTGTTATTCCAGAAAGTTCTATTGGACAGGACTGGTCTAGATAGAAAACAGATCTGAACAGTAGATGAGTATATATTAAGGTCCTAAATTTAAGTCTTCCTTCTGCTGATTGTGGGATATTTAAATTTTAGCAGTTAGTGTTTTTTAGCATTGTTGATTTAACATGGGAAAAGCACTTACACGTTACTCCTTAGAAATATTTTTTCCTGAGCGTAGTATCAGGTGATAGGCCTTCATAAACCATAAATTTGCTGCCTTTATGGTACACTGGGGAAGTATGCTAATCACAGAGGGCAGAGGAAGCCTGTTCATTTTTCTTTCTTTCCGGATCATTTCCATTTTGGATGTAGCACTGAGAAACAATTTATTAAATATTTAGAAAGGATAAAGTGAGCTAATTTTGGCCCTGGATATCTGGTAGGAGGTGATAGAGTCTCTGTTTGGGGATCTAATCAGAGCATAGATTCTCAAATACCTAGATCTGTCTTAAATCTGTTTGCTGTAGTTAACGTTCAGTTTTTTGTCTTGGGTCCTGGTTTCATCAAGTGGTAAGAAAAATGTATAGCTTCTTTAATTTCCTGAGCGTTAAGAGACCTCCCTTAAAGAGGCTGGAGCTTCAAGATTTTGAGAAACACCAACAAATGAATCATCTGGGTTTAATATTTTTCCCCAAAAGTCAGCACATAAGATAGAGAAGTCAAAAATAATTTATTCTTTAAAAAAAATTAATTACTGCATTTAAAACTTTTTTCATCAAATATTCATGAATTAAAATATAGTAACATGTCATCTTATAGATAGGCTCTAAAGGAGACCTGTTTTAGAGAAACTTCTTCAAACAATATTTGGCAAAACTAATACAGTTATGTAAAGTTTAAAAATAAAATAAAATTAAAAAAAAAAAGAAATTATGGAGTGATATTATTGAAATGAAAAATCCCAGATACTTGAGCAGAAACAACTGCCTCAAAACTGAGGACTTTAAGGAGAAAAATAGAATGATGTCTAACTTCCCATAAGAAGAGCTTCAGTTCAGTTCAGTTGCTCAGTCGTGTCCAACTCTTTGTGACCCCATGGACTACAGCACACCAGGCTCTCCATCACCAACTCCCGGAGCTTGCTCAAACTCATGTCCATTGAGTCGGTGATGCCATCCAACCATCTCACCCTCTGTCGTCCCCTTATGCTCCTGCCTTCAATTTTTCCCAGCATCGGGGTCTTTTCTAATGAGTCAGTTCTTCACATCAGCTGGCCAAAGTATTGGAGCTTGTCCATGCATTTTCTAAATAGATAATGATGGACAAATCACCCTAGTGTTTTGATTCTATTAAGTACTACTGTGAGGCAACCATTTTTATTTCAAAATATTGTTTATATATACTGGGAGATTTTTGCTTTTTAAATTTGACTAAAAGTTTCAGACAGCCATCTATTAAAAAAAAAAACAAAAAACACCAAGCTCTTTCCAGTGATAAGAAGGAAGATAGCCTGACTTGTAAAACAATGGCAGAAGTTTGGTAAATGGAGTTTTGTAATTTTCATATTTACTAATTCATTGTTGCAATGCAGTCAATAATGATTTATTTGCTAGGAACTGACCTAGGTGCTGAGGATGTAAAATATATGACCTGAAGAATTTGCTTCCTAGTCAAGTAGATTTTATAAATATACTAAAATTCAGCCAGTTAAAATGTGCTTGAGAAACATGGAGGACAAAAACAGGCTCTGTCTGGGTGAACCGGAGAAGGTTCAAAGAGGAAGTGAGTGAAGGTTGCTGAACCTCAAAGGATGAAGACCTTTACATGAAGTCTTCATGTATGGATGACTTGGTGTGACTGAAGAGAGAATCCACGGAGGACTCAAAACAAAAATGAGGCTCTCTCAGCTCAGCTCTGTCCCACTCTTCTCTTTTTTTGTTTATTCTGTGCTCCTTCTTACCCAGTCCATCTGAATCATTGGCTTTTGTACTGAAAACATATCAGCACACGTTATATTCTAAACATTTCCCCTAAGTTTCTAGTTTGGCATTTCCACACACTTAAGCCATGAAATCTGAATCTTGTAAAACATCACTTGAATTATACTCCAGACTCCCATATAATAGTGGCTAGAGTTTATGTTTCTTGACCCTCTCTCATCAGACATCCAAGTGGAACACGAAATGTTATAAAAGTACATCTTACATGAATCCCTCTTAAGTAAGACAAGCTTCTATTATTTATTTCAAATTTCCCCTTACTCTTTGAAACCAATTTTTTGTATCTTCTGATCTTGTGACCAGGTTAATAGCTTTCACAAAGTTATAATTAAAGTCTGTTGCAGCAAACTCTGGAGAAAGTCTGATATTAACGTTTTATGACTCCAATAAGTTAGATTACATGTTATCATTTTTCCCATAGAAACAGACTTTAAAAAGTATTTTCTTCATTTTGCCTAACTTTTATTAAATCATGGAACAATTCTTAACTCAAAAAGGAAATAATTTTAAGTGGCTTAATAGATTGGGGCTTTTATTCTCTCCTTCACAGATGGACCACCTCTCTTTCGTTCCCTTTGTTTTTTATTACAGAAGCTGGTTGCATATTCTTGCATCCAGGAATGACCAGCAGCTTTCAGAGCTTCAGTTTTACTGTTAGCCATCAGGGACAGAGCAGGAACTATGTCCGCCCCCTGCTCACACAGAACATCATCTCCTAATAGCAGGCAACCAGAAGTTGCCTTAAAACACCTCCCAAGAGGCATCCTAAAGCACATCATTTAGAAACTCTACATCCTGTTTAAGTAATTAATGCCTCAATCAAATTTGTGCTAACATCAGTAGTGTCGGAAAAATTCATTAATTTTTTTCTATTCCATGATCTTTCAAACAAAAGACTTTTTAATTAAAAAAATGATATTTTTACAAGCTGGAAAGTGAAGCCAATGCATAATAGCTATAGAAATATCCATTTCATAACTGCCTGCTTTGAAGATTACCATGGGTTGATAATTCTACTTACTCTTTGCATGATGGCTTTCTGAAGTGCATTAGAGACCTTAGACCTACGTTCACATCCATGACAGTCTGAACGAATGAGACCACGTAGACAAAATGATCTTTGTTTTGCAGTTTTAATGTAGAAACTATGAATTGAATTACTCTACTCACTCTTGCACTTAGAGGTAATCTAGAGGCTATGAAATTAGGCTTGTAGCATTAGAATGACTTGGGTGAACAGGAGTGAAAAATCTTGTCATTGTAATTTTTTTCTGTTGTTTGTTTTCTTTTTATTTCAAACTTTTAATTTTGTATTGGGGTAAGCCAATTAACATTGTTGCCATAGTTTCACAACTAGTGAAGGGACTCAGCCATACATATACAATGTATCCATTCTCCCCCAAACCCCCCTCCTATCCAGGCTGCCACTTAACACTGAGCAGAGTTCCATATGCTATACAGTAAGCTCTTGTTAGTTATCATTTTAAACATAGCAGTGTGTACATATCCATCCCAAACTCTCTAACTGTCCCTTCACCCTGGCAACCAGAAATTCATTCTCTAAGTTGTGTTGTCATTCTTATCTTGAGACACTGTTGTCTAAGATATCAGGGGAAACTTGATTTACTCCATGTATTCATTATTCATTCCTATAATTTTTATCAACCTCAGTTCACTTCAGTTGCTCAGTTATGTCTGATTCTTTGCAGCCTCATGGACTGAAGCACTCCAGGCTTCCCTGTCCATCACCAACTCCCAGAGCTTGCTCAAACTCATGTCCATCGAGTTGGTGATGCCATCAAACTATCTCATCCTCTGTCACCCCCTTCTCCTCTTGCCTTCAATCTTTTCCAGCATCAGGGTCTTTTCCAATGAGTCAATTCTTTGCACCACGTGGCCAAAGTAGTGGAGCTTCAGCTTCAGCATCCATCCTTCCAATGAATATTCAGGACTGATTTCCTTTAGGGTTGACTGGTTTGATCTCCTTGCAGTCCAAGGGACTCTCAAGAGTCTTCTCCAACACCACAGTTCAAAAGCATCAGTTCTTTGGCATTCAGCTTTCTTTATGGTCCAAGTCTCACACATACATGACCACTGAAAAAAACAGCATTGACTAGATGGACCTTTGTTGGCAAAGTAATGTCTCTGCTTTCTAATATGCTGTCCAGGTTGGTCATAGCTTTTCTTCCAAGGAGCAAGCATCTTTTAATTTCATGGCTGCAGTCACCATTTGCAGAGATTTTGGAGCCCAAGAAAATAAAGTCTTCACTGTTTCCATTATTTCTCCATCTGTTTGCCAAGAAGTAATGAGTAAGCACCGTTTTGCTGACGATCTGTAGTCCGTACACATGTGAGCTGCCTTCCCTCTCCACAGCCCTGCCTTCTACCACCCACCTATTGCCTCCTTGCTGTTCTTTGAATACTCTGAGCATGTGCCCACCTCTTGACCTTCGTACTTCCTCTTCCCTTGCCTGGAATATCCTTTCTCCTTCTACATGCTTGACCGTCTTGCTGGCCTCTTCTAGAGTTCTATCCAAGTGTCACTTTATCCCTAGGCCTTCACCAAATCCCCAATTTAAAATCCCACCACATACACATCTCCCAGTGCCAAACCCCCTATCTGCTTTAACACTTACCCCCTGACACAACTTTATATTTTACTTGTTTATTTTATTTATTTATTTATTTATTTGCTATCTTTCTCCATTAACTAGACTATGAAGTCCAGGAAGGCTTGTATTTTCATTTATTTTGTTCACTACTGTATCCCCAGTGCCTAGAACATTGCCTGACACTTAATGGGTATTTAAATAACTGCTAAGTGGATGAATTCATGAATGAACCCAAAAGAACTGAGCATTTACTATGCCAACTATTGTGCATGATAAGAGAAGTTTAGAGTGAAGAAAAAAGTAACCCAACAATCACAACTCTGTTGGTAAATTCTGGGAAGAAGTGCAGTCATAAGGGTACTTTGGAAAACAAAAGAAGGGGACCTAGCCTGAGAGGGGTGGCCCTGAGCTCTGAATTATGTAATGGGTGGAGGAGGCAAGACCAGAGAGGAAAAGGCCATTAAGGGAACAGAAAGCCAGACGATGCAGAGGTGTAGAGATGAGAAAGCATGGCTTTTTCAACTGAGGAAAGGTATGAATCTGAAAGCCTTTTAAGAAAGGTCCTTAGGCATCACTATGCAGAAAGGGTTGAAGAAGACTGAAAACACGGTGGCTTTTAGCTGGGTGTGACATTTGCTTAGGTGAGAGAGATGAGGGTTGAACAAGAACAGAGCAATGCTGCTGAAGAAGAGGGTGAACTGGAGATTGTTCTCGAGTTAAGTATCTGGAGGAGTAAAAGATCACCCTCAAGCCCGAGTAATCCACCACTTGGTAAAGGCAATCACTAAATGGGAACTACAATATTCCTTTAACTTACTTGGCTGCCACTTTTATACATAATATTTTATATAATCTTTAAAAATGGAATCTAGTGGGGCAGGAACAGGAATGAGAATCAGTGCCCTGTATAATTTCTTGCTTGTTTATAACTTTTCGCTTAACTTGTCATCACTGTCTATAGTCTTTTCTGAAAGAACATGAAAACTCAGGTGCCAACATTTATATGCAGATGAGTGATGCTATTACTCCACGCTTAGAAGTTTTCAGTGGCTCATTTGATCCTTATGAATAGTTATGTTCACTATGCAAGATCCTTTAATGAAAAAAGCTCATACATTCTGACCAAGAGCTTATGTCAGAGTGAGTATATTTTAAGATATAGTTTAACACTTCTAGAATTGAACTTAAATATAATTTATCATATTGAGATTCTGAATGTTACACAGTTTTCAATCTGTAGATAAGGATAAAGAAATGATAACAGAAAATAAAAGAGTCTACAAAGTAAATGCAAACATCAAAGTGCCCGCCAAGGAAATACTTAAGAAAGGAACAATTCATTGATTGATAAGAATGAACTAAAAAGATTGACTCAGTTTTGAAAACTATTTGATTCAAACTTTTAAGACATGGGATAACAATAATGGATTTATTTTAGAAAACTTAGAACATGAGAACAGTTTTAATTTTAGGAATAATAGGAAATACTAGCTTGACTGGTGAATAATGAATTTATGAGTCTTCATCCAAATCATTATTCGGACTAAGAATATAAGTAAGTTTACGAAAGATTAGATAAGTCAGTCAGTGGTTCTATGGCATTTGCTCACTGTTTTATAAATTTGTGTTTACACTAGAGGCCACAAAACTACTCAGATGTGGACATCTTAACCAACTGGTAGCAACATACCCTAACTTCAAAATCAATTTTTGATCAGTGAAGCTTTCATTGATTGGTCCTTGGAAGGAAAGTTATGACCAACCTAGATAGCATATTGAAAAACAGAGACATTACTTTGCCAACAAAGGTCCATCTAGTCAAGGCTATGATTTTTCCAGTGGTCATGTATGGATGTGAGAGTTGGACTGTGAAGAAAGCTGAGCGCCGAAGAATTGATGCTTTTGAACTGTGGTGTTGGAGAAGCCTCTTGAGAGTCCCTTGGACTGCAAGGAGATCCAACCAGTCCATTCTGAAGGAGATCAGTCCTGGGTGTTCATTGGAAGGACTGATGCTAAAGCTGAAACTCCAATACTTTGGCCACCTCATGAGAAGAGTTGACTCATTGGAAAAGACCCTGATGCTGGGAGGGGTTGGGGGCAGGAGAAGGGGACAGCAGAGGATGAGATGGCTAGATGGCATCACCGACTCGATGGACATGAGTTTAAGTGAACTCCAGGAGTTGGTGATGGACAGGGAGGCCTGGCGTGCTGCGATTCACGGGGTCGCAAAGAGTCGGACACGACTGAGCAACTGAACTGGACTGAACTGAAGCTTAAATTTAATAACCACAATGCCACAGATATATAATGGGATTATTAGTGCATACTCAAAAAATATATACATAAGCAAAATACTGATCAAAATAGCTATCTGTGTGTGTGTGTGTGTGTGTGTCTGTACTCACTTGAATGCGTGTCTGCGTCTTATATTCAACACTGCTTTTTCCGAGTTCCCTTCTAATGATAAATGGCACTATCTTTGACTTGCAACCACTTTTCATGCCAGTACGATCACAGGAGTATATGCATACTTTTGGTAGCTGAGGATATATCCTTGGCAACGTTGTCATGAAAATACAAGATATGTATTCACAATTTAAAATTAACACTACATCTTAAAACTGCTTTTACTTTTGGAGTTTAGCAAAAATTGCAGTAGTTTTCTAACAGTGAGAAAATGTGATTTTTATAACCTCCTTTGACTTTTATTAAGTATTGTATTAAAATATGCAACTAATAAGATTTCACAGATTTTAGAGCTGTGAGCAGTTTTTCTAAATCTCTGACTTACTGTGATCATGCAACAAAGACAAAATTAGAAAATACCAGATATGTTCATCTCTAGTTAAAACATCTGATTTAAAATTTGCTCTTATTTTCATCTGAAAATTTCCCTTCCAGGGTTATATGTCAATGTACAAAATGTCCAATTTAATGAACAGTATTCTTTCAAGTGACAGTTAGGTTTAAAATGGGAAACAAACCTTTTTGAATTGAACATATACATTCTCAGTCTAAACATTGAATTAATGTACTTTTTGTTATATGATTTCCTTTTCAACATCAACATTTTAAAAAGTTAAATACTCTGGAGACACTTGGAAAAATGGAATCCTAGACAATGATGAAACCCAAGTCTTTTCTTCACTCTCAGATCTCCTATCACTGCAGCTTCGAGATTCTGCCTTTACTTAGCATTAACATTCACTTCCCAAACAATTTACCCAAGTGAGGAAATGATTACACATGTTTATGTGCTAAGCGGAAGGAACCCGTGCAGAGCAGGAGGCTCTGATATGGTTACAGAGATAATTGATTGAGAAAGATCCCTGAGGATGGAGGCAAGGATGGATCCCAGAGTCTATGGATGCCTCTACCCTGTGGGAGGAGGGCATCTTCCCCCTCTGATATAGGAAGGAGAGCCACGTGGATTTGAGTTGATGAGAGACATGATGCTGGGAAATTTATTCCTAGAGACTCTGTTTTCTCTGCAAAATCTAAAACAGAGAATTTTAAATTGAAGGAGTAAGATAAGTGAGACAGTCAGACTATGCAGATATATGAGATAACAAGTTCATTAAGAAAATGGTTGGTTGAGTAAATCAAAAAGGAATATATATGGCAAAACATTAATGGTTACATATAAGTGTAACATATAAATGATAGATACATAAGTGTGGATTATATTACTCTTCCTACCCTTTATCATGCTTTTAACTTTTTGTAATAAAAAGGAAAAAAAAAATTCACTTTCTTTCAGTTCCTAGGCTTGTAGGCCAGTATTTTTTTCATATGTCTGAACATTCTATCTCCTTACCCCTATTGTCACTGAGTCAATAAAGCTACATCCTACATTTTTTAAAAAAGGAATATATAAAGGTGATATTGCACAGTGCACTTTCAAAAACCTAACGCTGATTATATGAGGAAATTGTTAGTCTTCCTGAGGATTGCAAAATAATTTACGAGGAACAGATTCTCTGAATGTTCTTAAACAGTGTATTTTTAATTAAAAAATTATGCATGACCAATTCTCCCTCTAATTACCATTCTCTTGCTTTATTTTATGTTAGAGTCCAATGTAAGATGCTGATTAACTGAAATGTCACACATTGAAAATAAGTTAGCCATTAAGTGTAATGGAATAAAGAGCTTTTTATTAATACATGGAATGATGGAGGATCTATAACTTTGTTAAAATACACTGAAGTTAAAAGCGTTTTTGAAAGAATTGGGGGAAAAGTGCTTAATATTTTTATTTAAAAATAGACCTCAGTAGTCAGAATTATAGCTCTCATTGTGCTCTTTCCTACCATCTCAAAGAATGCCTTGCTCTAAATAAAGCCCACAGATCCCCAACATTGACTTGGCGGTCAAAGAACCCTAAATCTCAGAACTGCCACATTTCCATTTTAAATGTAAATATTCCCATTCATCTTCCTAAATATTATATTTCTTCTCCCCCCTCCCTCCCACCCCAGTGTCATAGTTTATGCAACAGCTGACAGCATCTTTTGTTCCCTTTTTTGGTGCACACTAGTTACCACAATTGACTTTGGCATCCCCTAGTTTGGAAACAAGTTTTTGTGCAGGTCGATTGGCCACATTTCATAAGAGGAAGAATAGAACAAAACATGTTTCTTCATAATGCCATTCAATGATTTCCTTTGCAAATCTGCTTCCTGAAGTTTTGCAGATGCAGAAGTCATAGAACAAGTCAGTGGGCTGGGAACTGCATTGCATTTTAAGTGTTTCTAGAAGCAACATCTCCAGCCTTTTAAATGCGACTGAAGTGATAGATTTGCAGGTGTTTGAAGAAACAGATGCACTGGAAGGGCAAAGGTTATTTTTTTAATTAATTTATAGTTGATTTACAATATTGTGATTCTTTTTTTAAAAGCAAAAATCGGGATCCTACTGCATAACGTTCTTCAAAAGAAAACAAGAGAGATAAAATAAAATTTAAAAAAAAGAAAAAAGGAAAAAAAAAAGGGAACAAGAGAGAAGAAAAGACCCATTGTGTACTTCCAACGGAAAATTCTCGTTTTCCTTGACGTACACAACATCAGCATATTTCAGCAAAGAGAACCTTACAGAATACGACAACTTTAATTGGTCATTTAAGTTTAAAATGGTTACAATATTATGTTAATTGAATTGTTTTTCTTTTTTAGGGTCCTCTGGGACCTCCAGGACAAAAGGTAGAGTATAAAAAATACTGTGAAAGTAATTATGTCCCCATCGCCTAATGACTGGCGTGAGAAGGGAATGGAATTAGCTACTGTGAGCCATACCAAAGCAGTCTGGTTTGTGCGTTCTGCTTTCTAAAAATACAATCATATAATGTGAGCCATTAGATTTCTAATTGACTTCATTATAGAAAGTCCAATAAATCCAGAGCAGACTTTTTTTAAGCTGTCTGCCAAATGTGTAGGTTATTGAGTTTTTTAATTCCAATACTAGTAAAATATTGTGACAAAACTTAGAAATCTGAAGGGTCATAAGACATAGCAAATTAAATGCATGGTCTTGCACAAATATATGATTGTCAAAGGACCATTAAACAGACTAGAACAAAGAATGTATTTGTTGCTTGGTGGCTATGTTCAAGTGGCCCACTAGTATCCCCCTTTGCTGAAGCAACCCAAAAAATGGCTTCCCGATTGTTATTTCAACATTATCCAGAGCCATCAGACTTGACCCTTTACCTTCTGGAGAAGAGAGTCTAACACTTCTAAAATTACATCAATTCTACAGTAGAAAATGCATCAATAGCAGGTAGATGGCCCTTTGTGAACAAAACATCACTAAACCCCCACTCCCCATCCACCTCCCACCCTACAAGGAGGACATAAAAGGATATTTAACCTGCAGATAACCAAAATAATAATAATAATAATAATTGTATTACAACAGGTGGAAAAGTGATTATTCTTTATCTTTGGAATCCATCAAAGATAGAGACGTTTATCCCCCAAGCTTGGGCATGTGGCATCTGTTGAAACATGATCCCACGAACCAAGTAAAAGCCAGTGTGTAGTGAGACAACTTGTGTACAGGAACACTTTGTCCTTCGCAATAATGTCTCTATTAAGTATGGTGTGAAATTGTAAAGCTACCCTAATCCACATGCTACCAGGATAAAATTACTGCCTCAGGCTTTGGGAAGTCCTTTAATGACCCACTCAATATAATCACCAAGAAAGCACTAAGGAGCTTGCCATCTCAAATTTTTTTTTTTGCATGAAATGACTATATTTTTAATAGACTTTATTTTTTAGAGAAGTTTTGGATTTCTAATTACTATTTTAATCTTTTCCATTATTCTTAAAAAAATTTAATATCACACACCTACTAAGAAAAATCTGTTTTATAGTGCTAAACAAAAAATAAGCACATTCTATTTAAAAAATGGTTTCTCCAGAGCCTCAAAGGAAGATGTGTGGAGGAAAATGACATCGCTATTTGAAAACATTTGTTACTGTTTCTGTATCTAGTTAAATGTAAGATTTTCTCAGGTAGTAACTACTTTTCTTTTCTATTCTAATCACCCCAGTGCTCGTGTGTGTGCACATCCAAGTGCTTGTGCATACACACGGACAACATATTATTATCATATTCAATGTATAGGACTAGTATTGTTCCTAGTCTATGCTCACCATTTGCGACATCCTGTCTAGTCTACTTTGGAAGATATATTCACCCTCACATGGTTTAAACATACTCCCTGAGTCTGAGGGAAGTGCTTCAAATACAACAAATTTCACTTTACAACATGGGTCCCTTGTAGTGGTTGCTGTTTTCATTACCTTTTATTTTATGGTATTTAATTTCATGAAATTCAAGAGTTACTGGTACAGCTAAGCTTTTTTGAGATGAAACTAAGCCTATTTAATTCTCAAAAGCACCCAAATTTGGAGCCATGAGGCCTTCTGATAGCTTTGGATCTCAATTTATGATGTGAAATTCTTTAAAATCATATTAGGGTTAAGTAGATACTTACAAACATGGTGAGATTTAACTTCATGGCTTCTGGAAAAGCTTGATGATTCTGTTTACATTATTGTGTGTTAGTTAGTTAGTTCAGTCACTCAGTTGTGTCCAACTCTTTGCGACCCCATGAATTGCAGCAAGCCAGGCCTCCCTGTCCATCACCATCTCCCAGAGTTCACTCAAACTCATGTCCATATTGTGTGTTAGAACACAGTGGATAAGATCTGAAAAACATAGCCTCTCGGATTTGTTTTAGTAAGATAAAGTGATAGCTGACATGATTAATATGACATAAATTTAGAATTCAATTATTTTGTGCTTATGATACTAACTTATTTTAACCATATGTCACCTTAGGGTTCTGTTGGAGTACCTGGAATTCCAGGGATGAATGGACAAAAGGTGAGTTCCATAGAATATACTACTTTTGATCATTTGAGGAGGATTAAAATCACAAAGTTGTTCTAATCAGTAATGTTGGTAATAAGTTTATATGCATATAAAAATATTATATATACTTTTGAAATATAGAAAAATTGTGTTGCAAATGGTCAAATTAGTTTAATTTTTAAACAAATGCATTAAATAGCCAAAAGTTCTTAGACAATTTTTCATTTTATTTGATATATATGAGATACAGTGGTATCTTTCTCATAAATATATTTGGAGTAGGAAAAATATAGTATTTAACATTGTGATAAAGTGCACTCTGGTTTATTCTTGTTATTGCAGACTAATATGTATTATTTCTTGCATTAACAAAAGTTATTTCTACAGAGAGATGCTATTGGAATCGTGAATTCAGAAGCTTTTTTTACAGCTAAGCAAAATTAAGAATTAAATAGATTTGCTAAACTCTGATAGCATGCTTTTATTGTACTATTAATAATGAAGGGGGAAAAAAAGTTAAAAAAAAAAAACCCACAGCTCTACATAGACATATCTGTGTGCCTGTGTGCATTTTTTCCTGCAACATATTTGCCAGTGGGACAAAGCAATTACCAGTTGCTGCAGGCCAGTCTGGCAGGGGCTGGGGAGCTGAGCCAGGGACTTTCCTGTCTCCCTCAGAGCTTCTGGGCTGGCCCTTTGAGATCCTGTGACCCAGCTTGTCTTCCCGGAGGACTTGAAATCCAGGCATTCTGAATTGAAATCATAAAGGGCCCAGCCCTTAGGGACAGAATAGACCTCCTCTTGACCTCTTCTAGCTCGTCCATCTTTTTTCTCCAATGAGACATAGACGATGGGAATTTAAAACCTACGAAGTGACCAAGAATGTGGATCTGCAGCTCAGAGAATGTAAATTTTGACAAAGTCCTTGAATTCTCTGGCCTCAATTTCTTCATCTTTAAAAAGGAGACAAGCAATTCCTACCTCATAAGGTTACTGTGAGGATTAAATGAGGAAATAGGCATAAAGCCCTTATATCCATGTCTGATATTGCTATTAAACTTTTTCTTCAGCTCATTTTAGTGAAATCCTGGATATTTGATTGACCTCTGTTGTAAAAGATTCTCTATTTCCAGAATTCCTTGACTCCCAAGTAAAGTTAGTGTTCTTAACCAAATCTTACGGCAGCCTGTGGTCCATAAATCAAACACTGGGCACTAATCAATAGTTCAATGCCCGTGTCACTGCCGTTTTCCACTTAGTAAAATGCATACCTGTTTGCTTCCCAGATCCTGATAAAGACAGAGGATTACTATTCCATTTAGAATATTGTAGATCATGGAGGGAAACATAAGTAAAAATTTGAGAGCATATTTATTCTAGGATGAATTTGAAAATTACATAAGAGGATAATATTTAGAAAGGACAAAATGTAATGTAAATGTTGTTTATAATATTTGTACACGTAAGGTTAATGTTTTGCTTTTACTTCTTTGTTTCATCTTTGAGATAATCATGAAAATTTATAGAAAACTTTACCCTGAAACAAAACAAGTCCACAAGTTTAAAACTGTCACATATATGCTTATGAAGACTGTGTGTTCTTTCTTTTTTCAAAGGAAGTATGCAATTTCCTTAGCAAGAGAAAGGAATGTGACATTTTCTTGTCCTAGTCACCAAGTTTAAATTATATTTCAAGGAAATAGTTAATATTTGCAGCTTTATGTCTTGTTATACATCTTTGTGGCATTTTTAAGGGTTTTCTGTAAAATCTAGGGAAGCTAAATGATTTCATACTTTTATGAAGGTATCAGCAAAATGTAGTTCAAGATTTGTTTTTAATTCATATAACTTAACTAAAACTTTGTTTATAGAATTTCTTTTAATGATAGCCATTATCTAACACCTATAATATTTGCTATATCATCTTAGGACAATAAAGTACAAAAAAACCTAAGTCCACATCACTGAAGTAGCAGGTCATTTAGACAGTAAAAACAAAGTTGAAAATAGAGTAATATTAATAATTTACACTTAGAGCTATGAACTTTGCCTTGGTTCTCTAAAATTTATTTCTCTAGAAAGAGAGCCTAGAATCACATTAATAATTTTTTAAGCACCTTGATGTGTTTAAACTGTCTAGAGAAAATATCTTCTTTGCATGATACTATTTCATTTTTTTCCAGAGAAGAACTTTTGATGCTTGGATCATTTTCAAGTACTGGTTAAGAAAGGATATTATTTCTAAGCTATCAGAAACATGGCAAATAACTAGAAAATTTTTAGAAACTTCTCTTTTATAAGAGAGAAAGAAAATGACTGTATTAAGCAAATATTTTACTTGTCTTCCACTAAAATATTTTCCATCCATTCAGATTGGGGTGATTGACTTTGGCCAGTAACTTGATGGTGATTTTTTTTTTTTTTTTTTACATTACTTTCCTTTCAGTTTTGGTCAACTTGATTGTTAATCTGAATATTTCTTATTTTTGCAATGGTCCTCCAATTCTTCAGATCGTATAAGGAAAACAGACTTACAGAAGCAGTAACATGGCATTAAACTCCAATCTAGCCCCTTCTAGCAGCAGCAGCAGCAGCCTTATAATCTATCAAGGGCTTCTAAACACCCTTCTGTGAAAAGTGGGAGACAGTGTGGTCTGTGGTCTCTGCAGTCTGAGAGAGGAAGCTTCAAGTCTTTGTCCTCCTTTGTGTGAGTTACTTAATGTTTCTAAGGCTCCAGCATAAAATATTAATATAGACTTTGCAATATTAATGAGATAGTATGTCTAAAGTGAACATAATGTAATAGGTACTCAATAAATATTATCAACTATCTGTAGTACTAATAGTATAACACTTCAAGAATTGCAACAAATGAGCCCTAGGCTTACCCTCTAACGGGATGAGAAGCCAGGAAGAAAATGAAGGTGCCAACTCACACAAGAAGGTAAAATATTTCTGTGCTACCTGCTATGTCTCCAGTTGCAATGCACCCCATTCCCAATAGTAGGAATACAAGTACCTTAGAAAAGAGAAAGACATTTCTCACACCTCTTTGAAACCTCACTCACCGGTGTGGGGTCTTGAAGGAGTGCTGTCTGGAGTCAGACACTCTGTGCTCTTACAGCTCATGTGCCGCCTTTGAAACTTCTTCCTGTATGGGCTCAAGGTGGCTTCATTGTAGAGTGAGGGAAGGGGCTGTTCTAATTTATATCTAAGTCTCTTAGAGATACTGTGCATCCACAAAAAGTCACAGGTGTCTCTTTTCCATTCTTTGTTCCCAATTCTAAAAGCAGTTGTTTCCATAATTTGAACTTGTTTCCCATAGCCAAAGCAATTAGGGAAAACTTAATGCTAGGTCTTACCTAAAAAGAAATAAATGTTGCCTTCTTTGCCTTTGGCTAATTTATTTAGCACAGAAACTTTTGTAATTCTCACAAATAGATCTTGTTGGTTCAAAGATATTACAAACATTTTATTTATCCTATTTGATTCATTCCCCCCCTCTCTCTCACACACACAGACACTCAGGCACATAATACATACATGAAGAGATACATATCAGCATGTGTACATGCTCAATCGTGCTCAACTCTATGTGACCCCATAGACTATAACCCAACCAGGCTCTCAGCCCATGAGTTTTCCAGGCAAGAATACTGCAGTGGGTTGCCATTTCCTACTCCAGGGGATCTTCCAGACCCAGGGATTGAACCTGCATCTCTTGCATCTCCAGCATTGGCAGACAGATTCTTTACCACTCTGCCACCTGGGAAGCCCATATAACTGAATGTTTGTCAATTAAACTCTGCTTCTGAGATATTATGGAAAGTGGGCTTCAGAATAATTTTGTGATAAAAAAATTTTTAGACTAAATAATGCTCAACACAATAAATGGCTGGCTGTAATTTTTTGTATGTATATACATATATATATGTGTATCTCAGAACTTTAAACATCTCCACTCTTAACATGTTATTAGAACCCTGAATTTTTCTACTGTTTCCACATTTTTGCATTAGGAATAAATCATCATAATAACAATGTATTTGAATAGCAAGCGGTGCCCAGCACTGTGCAAATGCCATAGGAGAAGAGGGCTAGGGATAATGAGGGGACATTACAGGTCTACTTTGTGCAACCCTTAGTTCACATCCTTATCTCTGTTACCATAAAATTAACATTAGAGTTTTAGGATTAAGAACAAATTATTTTGTCTAAGCAGGCTAGAATTTTTCTGAGGACCCAGAATCACACGGATTGTTTCCAAAGCAAAAGATAAGTATCGGATGATCTTGTTTCATGTATTTTTCAAATGCTTGCTAGGGTTTATTATATCTAAAACTTCAAATACAATATAAATAAAATATTGATATTAATGTATCATCCATGAATCTATCCCAGATAACTATGTGATTTTTTTAAGTAACATTAAAATTTAATTAGTTTATGGCTATGGTATTTAGAGTTCCTTTTCATCTCTTATCCATGAGTCTCACAGTTTTTCACTGACATTAATCCTCACAGCGTACTTCTAATGGCATTTTTATTGTAAGCATATCTAGAGAGCAGATAAATGGAAGCCCTCAGACTTTCAAAGGTCAAGCTGTTTATTCAAGTCTATACAGTAAGCTGTATACAATGAACTCAATACTTTTTTATTCCTGATTCATTTTCTGCAACCACTAAATAAAACTCTTCTCTTTTGCAACCTTGACTTTATCATTAAAATGTCTGAGTTAAATTCCTGAAGGATTTGAATATATTATAGTTCTGTTTATTTCCTGTCTAGTTAGCTTAAATTTACCCAGTGATCTATTACCAAATATATTTATAACTTTCCAATTTTACACTTTAAGAAAAGATATATAGTGTAAATAAAGTGACTGATTTTTTTATTTGAGATTAATTAATAGTTTGGGGAAAGTGTGTTACAGCAGTTTACTACTTTGCTGGTTAAAGTAGAGAATTAAATTATTTTTATTAATTTTTCTATCTTTGAAAGTTGGTAACTGTGTACATTATAGTTCTAATAATACATGATTGTGTTTTCTCTGATAACTATGAAAATAGGATGCTTTCTTTCTTCTTGAAGCAGCATCATTGCTTTCCTATTGTAGGATATTTCTCTTTTTTCTAGTTTTATTGAGATAAAGTATACAACGTAAAGGTTTGACTTCCATATATAATGAAATGATTACCACAATAAATTTAGCTAACATCCATCATCTCATGTAGATACAATAAAAAGAAATGGAAAAAAATGTTTCTCTTTATAGCGAGCACTCAGGATTACTCTCTTAACAACTTTCATATACATCATACAGCAGTGGTAACTATAGGCATCGTCTTGTGCCTTACATCTCCAGTGTCTTATAAATGGAAGTTTGTACCTTTGGTGAAGGTCACCTTTCCCAGGTGGGTCACCTTCCTTCAATTCTTCCTTCCCCAAAACCTCCAACCCCGACCTCTGAGAACTACAGATCTTATCTCTTTCTATGAGTTTGGTTTTTTTTTTTTGTTGTTGTTGTTGTTTTAGATTCCACATAAAGGTGAGATCATAAAGTATTTTAATCTTTCTCTGTCTGACTTATTTTACTTAGCATAATGCCCTCAGGGTTCATCCATGTTGTCACAAATGGCAGGATTTCCTCGTTTATTATGGCTAAATAGTATTGCATTGTGCATACACTTCTTTATCCACTCATCGTCGATGGACCCTAGGGCTGTCTCCATGTTTTGGCTCCTGTAAATAATTTTGCTGTGAACATGGGATGTAGGTGTCTTTTTAAGTTAGCATGTTCATTTCCTTTGGATATATTCCCTGAAGTGAAATTCCTAGATCATGTGGTAGTTCTATTTTTAAATTTTTGAGGATCCTCCATCCTGTTTTCCATAGTAGCTATACCAATTTACAGTCTCACCAACAGAGCACAAGATTCCCTTTTCTCCACATCCTCACCAGCGTTTGTTATTTTGTGTCTTTTTGACGATAGCTGTTCTGACAGGCACCATGAGATATCTCCTTGTGGTTTTGATTTGTATTTCCCTGATGATTAGTGATGTTGAGCATCTTTTCATCTGCCTGTTGGCCATTCATCTACAGAATATTTCATATAGTAAAATCACATCATCTCTGAGTTCTATGCATATACTCAGAGGCAATTTTATATATAAGCTTACTCTTAAAGAAACTTTTCACTTAATTTTACCTATTGAGTGAAACAAAAGATATTTCTATCCTTTATATAATTAAATTTAAGTTCCTTTAGAAGGCAATAAAAAGTTGGTTGAAGGAAGTAATGTAATGCTTCCTGACTTGAAATTTTAAAAATGATGGTAATTTTTTAAAAAATACACTTTCCTTTGACTTCATTTAGGCATATTGCTATAAATTTTAATACTCATTACCATCCTACTAAATGAAGATACTGGGAGAGGTAAGAATAAATAATTGAGGAAATGGGATTGGTGGGGAAATCCAATAGGACTGGGTATGAGAGCAAAGAAACCTGATCACAGGATGTTGCAAAACAAAGCAACAAGAAGGCAAATATCTTTGACTGAATTATGACTTCAAGTCCACTTATATTCCATTTTAATTGAAAAGGCACTATATTTTATAGATAGGATCACCAAAATATTATTTACTAAATCAAATTAAACTACATATATAACATAGTGATTTGGGGCGGGGGCGGGGAACTTACGTTAAATGTATTCGTTGATTATTTGCCAGTTTCTTCAATCTTTCATTCAACAAATCTTTTTTCAGTCCTTACTAGTAAGTGCAAGGCACATCTGAGCACTGACATTAAAGTGGTCTCTGCCCTCATGGAATTTCAGCCAATAAAGGGATAGAGACATGATATAAACAGGTACACTAAAAATCTGTTAAATGGCAATACTGTTAAGCACTACAGCAGAGAAGCACAGGGCAGTCTGTCCTGGTGCAAAAAGGCAAGGAATGCTTCCCTGAATAGGTGACTTTCAGTCAGGCAGTCAGTTCAGTCGCTCAGTTGTGTCCGACTCTTTGCAACCCCATGAACTGCAGCACGCCAGGCCTCCCTGTCCATCACCAACTCCCAGAGTTCACTCAGACTCACATCGATCGAGTCGGTGATGCCATCCAGCCATCTCATCCTCTGTCATCCCCTTTTCCTCCTGCCCCCAATCCTTCCCAGCATCAGAGTCTTTTCCAATGAGTCAACTCTTCACATGAGGTGGCCAAAGTACTGGAGTTTCAGCTTTAGCATCGTTCCTTCCAAAGAACACCCAGGGCTGATCTCCTTCAGAATGGACTGGTTGGATCTCCTTGCGACTTTAGGTGCAGCTTAAATAGTGAACAGCAGTTGGCAAAGGGAAGGGAAAATATCACCACATTGCAGTATTTCCAGATCAAGTTAGACAACCTTGGTCTTAGAATTTTGTTTCTAAAACACCATATTATTAACCACTATAGGACCTAGACTACTCTTTTTTTTTTGTGCAAATTTCTTATCACTAAAATAGTTAGTTGATATAAATCACAAAGCCTGTTCTTTTATCATTATATCTGATCTCTGAATGACACTCTTGATTTTGAGATTTGCATTAAAAATAAGGCTTCAATGAAATAACTTATTTTGACAATTATAGTGGCTTAATTTTTACCCAGTTCCCAGGTGGCTCAGTGGTAAAGAATCTGCCTGCCAGTGCAGGAGACACTGAGATGTGAGTTTGTTCCCTGGGTGGGGAAGATCCCTGCAGGAGGAAGTGGCAACCCACTCCACTATTCTTGCCTGGAGAATCCCATGGACAGAGGAGCCTGGTGAGCTATAGTCCATAGGGTTGCAAAGAGTCGGACACGACTGAGCACACACGCGCACACACACAAACACACGCACCCACACCTGTTCCATACCAGGTGACATTGCCAAGGGGATAGGAACCATTATCCAACTGTGAAACAGCATGTGTATATGTGTGTGTTAGTGGCTCAGCTGTGTCTGACTCTGCAACCACCAGGCTTCTCTGTCCATGGGATTCTCCACACAAGAATACTTGGAGGGGGTTGCTTTTCCCTTCTCCAGGTAATCTTCCTGACCTAGGGCTCGAATCTGGGTCTCCCACATTGCAGGCAGATTCTTTGCCATCTGAGCCACAGAGGAACCATGAAACAGCATCAGTGGGGTTAATTTAGGAGAGATCAAATTTCCTTCTCGACCAGCTGTGTCTTCTCTGCCTAACACAGACAATAGAAGAGAGCAGTGTGTAATATTTACTAACATGTATTCAGCATTGACTGTCAAGCGCTTCCTAAGTTTACCCCACTTATTCCTCACAGCAGTGCTGTGAAGTGGGTACTATTATTATCTCCACTGCATTAATGAGGAAACCAAGGCACAGAAAGGATATTTTGCCTATGGTCACCAAGGTGTTTGTAGTAGATTTCAACTTCAGTCAGTCTGCTACAACTGTCAAGAACATGGATTTTAAATTCAGGGAATCCCAGGTCTGTCGTTCAGTATTTGTATGGTCTTAGACAAGTTACTTTCCTTCTCTGAATTTAGTTTCCTCATTTGTCAAATGAGGATTGTCATGTTTACTGCAGAGTTTAATTGGACAAAATAAAGGAAGTAATGAATGTAACTGTTTAATTTAAAACACTATTAAATAAGGAAACACTATTTTCCACTTTGATATGGGAGCATTAGGAACTCCATGACTCAGAAACCTCCAGAGTATGTAAATGAATGTTTGTAAGAGCCATTGTCTCTTTCTACTATTCTTCACTGATCTTTTTTGAAAACTATGTCCAATTTTTCCCATTAGACATAACCATTTACCATTTCCATGAATAATTAGGCACATCTTTTCCCAAGTGAAAAGAGTAATACATCGACTTACTATTAGGAATTGTACTTAGGAAAAAAGAAATTAGCTGGGATTTTGAACTTTAAAAGTGGGTATATTATCAAAGCCATGTTATATTGCAAGTCACAGAATACTTAACAGAGCCAATTTTTTAAATAAAGGTATTTATTGGTCTGTAACGTGGAATTCCAGGGCTTCCCTCATAGCTTAGTTGGTAACGAATCCGCCTGAAATGCAGGAGACCCCGGTTCAATTCCTGGGTCAGGAAGATCCCCTGGAGAAGGAAAAGGCTACCCACTCCAGTATTCTGGCCTGGAGAATTCTATGGACTGTATAGTCCATGGGGTTGCAAAGAGTCGGACACGACTGAGCGACGTTCAGTTCACAACGTGGAAATCCAGCACTAACACAGCCTGCAGCCTTGACACCTAAGCTTCGTCACTAAGAGCTCATTTCTTCCATTTCATCGTCTGTCTTTCATGTTGCTGCTGTCAGCCTAATTCCCTCTCTCCTGGTTCTGAGGTAGCTGCTGATCATGCCTGGGGCTTCATTCTTTCCTATCTACATCCAGAGTGAGTGTCTTTCCCCAAACATCCAACACTGCTTTTGAGTTTCCTTGTTATTGGATACACATAGGTCCCCTCCTTTTCCTCATTTCCCAGCAAGGGGGATGCCAGATGCTAATTAGCTGTTACCACTGTGGTTCCTTTTCTAGCAACCCCAGTCATGTGGAAAGTTGCAGTAAACACTAATTATCTAATTTAGGAGAGATTCGTGTAAGACACCGGAGCTGAGCAAGTGTGTTGTTTCTGACTTATCCCAGTCCTAACAAACTCCTCTGCATCACGTACCCCCTTCATCCATTTTGATATTTTGTCTTCCTGAAACATAAGCCTTTGTTCTTAATCTGTTTTTCTCCATAAGAGTGCTCACAGAGAATAATTTCTCTGATACACAGAAAAGAGAAGCCCACCCCACACTGTGACATCATGCTCCCTGGCTGGGTTTTGGCAACTTTCGCACCTTTTATAAGTTATTTAAGAGGGAATACTAGACAGTGTTTTCCTTAGACCCAGGCAGTGTTCCTCTGCTCCTCTTTGTCCCTCTAATGGTGTATCCCCCACCCCAGAGTGAGGAGTCCATAGGGCCTAGGAGACAAGCCATCTCAGAGCTCAGCTGCCCACTTGGAGATCACAGCCCAGGTACCCAGGACCCAAGAATTCCTGCCCTAGCTGTGCTGAGTCTGCTTCCATTGTCTGTAGTGGCCTCTTCCTCAGGTCCATTTTCCCAAGGGTGAACCACCAGCTGGCATGTGCACCCATTTACTTGTGAGTGGCTTGGAGCAGCTAAGGTAGGGAGCTGTGGGCAGAGCTTGCAGGCTGCGGTGTCCACACGCGACTCCCAAGGCCCTTCCTGAAGAATAAGAGAACTGGAAGAGACAGAAGGGAGACATTAGCAGGCGGGATTGGGATGGGGGGCGTCATCTGTGTGTACTTCTCCCTAGACCTTTCAGGGGTGTGCTCAAGGCAGATCATTCTTCTCATTTGTGTAAATTTCACCCAAATAAACTCCATTTAACTGTTTTCTGTGACCCCTAAATTCTTAGCTGTATCTTTGCATTTGAATTTCTTTGTTCAAATTATATTTTGTTCATTTCTGTCTGCATTAGCAGTACAAAAACTCGATTAAAAAGTGTTAACCACGAACTTACTTCTGAAATAGTCCTTGCTGCTGCTGCTAAGTCGCTTCAGTCGTGTCTGACTCTGTGCGACCCCATAGACCCTGTGCAACCCCTGCTAATGTCTCCCTCCCGGATCTCTTCCAGTTCTCTTATTCTTCAGGAAGGGCCTTTGGAGTCGTGTGTGGACACCTCTGTGCAGCCCACCAGGCTTCCCCATCCCTGGGATTCTCCAGGCAAGAACACTGGAGTGGGTTGCCATTTCCTTCTCCAATGCATGAAAGTGAAAAGTGAAAGTGAAGTCGCTCAGTCGTGTCTTGACTCTAGCGACCCCATGGACTGCAGCCCACCAGGCTCCTCCGTCCATGGGATTTTCTAGGTAAAAGTACTGGAGTGGGGTGCCATTGCCTTCTCCTTACTGTAGTAGTATTGACAATAAGACAACTATCAAGTTTTCTCATTTACATTTTTAGATATTTGTACTTTTTTAAAAGTATAATGAATGTTTGGTTATTAGGTTTAGCTTAAGTATTATGTTAAGCAGTTAAACCCATTTCAGTAGATTATCTGAAATAAGATATTTTCATTGTTTCTGACTGATAGAACCATCTACTTTTCTACTGTTATTCATATTACCAAGGAGGACAAAGAGATTTTCATTTTAGGGAGGGAGTTTGCTGATTGGATAAATAAGACAGCACTCCCCTACAGGGATGTCAGTTCTCTGATGTACGACCAAACCCAACTGGTCAGAGTTTTCTGTTTCTCTTCCATGAGTAACAAAGCCTCTGCCTCCAGGAAACAAACAAAAGAAGCATTAGGCACTGAGTATGCAAGTAGGAGCTACAAACTCCTGAATTGCTCCACATTAGTACTCTTGTCTGGAAAATCCCACAGATGGAGGAGCCTGGTGGGCTGCAGTCCATAGGGTCGCTGGGAGTGGACATGACTGAGCGACTTCACTTTCACTTTTCACTTTCATGCATTGGAGAAGGAAATGGCAACCCACTCCAGTGTTCTTGCCTGGAGAACCCCAGGGACGGGGGAGCCTGGTGGGCTGCTGTCTATGGGGTCACACAGAGTCGGACACGACTGAAGTAACTTAGCAGCAGCAGCAGCAGCAGAGGGCGTGAAGCTGAATTCCCAGTGTGGCTGAGGAAGGTGGGAAGAAGGAAGGAGGAAGGTGAGGTGGGAGCGGAAGAGAGGGGAAGGCGGTGAGATGAGCAAAGTCTGAGTGCTCTGTGATGACACACCTTTCAGGAGCACCAGGTGCTCAACCCTGAGCTCACAAAAGGCCTGAGAAGAGTGAATTTCCTGGGCAGCTGGTGAAGAATCACTGGCCTGCAGCAAAACAGAGAAGACATACAGATGCAAGAACTTGAGCACAGGACCCCAGAGCAGGTCCTGGGCTTCCATACTGGGTGAAATTGGGACTTGAAGCAAGTTTAATCAGATGTTGGAGGAACACAGAGCCACCACTGACATCTTTAGTCCAACAAAACAACAACTGCTACTAATAAAAGAACAACTAAATCTTAATCCTTTAAACCTGAGAGAGGGTAAGCACTTAATCTGCCCCTGAACACTGCATAGAATAAAAGCTAAACCCCATGGAAGCTCAAGCAATTTGCTCTGTGTCCCAGGACCAGAAGTAGAAAACTTAAATTAGATTGGAGGCTTCCTAATAAGCTGCTTTCTTATTTTATGCAAAAATGAAAGACAAAAGAAACCCAATAAATACGAATGAATTCTTTAGACAAGTTATTCAAATAGAGGGAACACAAATTCCTTAGAACACAAATTCAAATAGAAGGGAATTGGAAGACCTGGGTTCTAATCTCACATCTGCCTCTTTGCAGCTTTTTGTTTCTGAAAAAGGTACTTTCCCTCTCTGAGTGTGTTTCTTCATCTATCAAGAATGGCTCGCTTGGCTGCTTTTGACTAAAACATTGCCCCTGGGACTTCCCCGGAAGTCCAGTGGTTAAGATTCTGTGCTTCCTCTGCAGGGGGCATGGGTTTGATCCATGGTCAGAGAAATAAGATCCCCCATATAAGATAATAAGAAATAAGATCCCCATATTATCAATGATAATATTGTTCAAGTTGACTAATTCCTATTGATTTTATATTTAACTTGCTCTATTAATTACTGAGTGAGGGGTATTGAAAACTCCAACCATAATCATGGATTTGTCTGTTTCTCTTTGCAGTTCTATCAGTTTTTGTTTACATATTTTGAAGCTGTATTATTAGGTACATCAAAATTTAGGATTTCTATGCCCTCTTGATGAATTGACCCCATTGAAATGATCTTCCATATTCCTGGTAATGTTCTTTGCTTTGAAATCTACTTTGTCTGAAATTAATAGGTGGTGCTAGTGGAAAAGAACCCACCTGCCAATGCAGGACACATAAGAGATGTGGGTTCAATCCCCAGGTCGGGAAAATCCCTTGGAGGAAGACATGGCAACCCAATCCAGTATTCATGCCTGGAGAATCCTATGGACAGAGGAGCCTGGAGGGCTACAGTTCATAGGGTTGCAAAGAGTCAGACAAGAATAAAACAACCTAGCATAAACTCAACTAGTGATAATCATCTTATAGGCAAAAAAAATTTTTTTTAATTTTATTTTATTTTTAAACTTTACATAATTGTATTAGTTTTGCCAAATATCAAATGAATCCGCCACAGGTATACATGTGTTCCCCATCCTGAACCCTCCTCCCTCCTCCCTCCCCACACCATCCCTCTGGATGGCAAAATTTTTTTTGGCAGCATTTCTATGTGAGGTCAGCAGTGTTATTATTTCAAAAGTAGACAAGACATTACCCGCCCCTCCCCTCAAAAATACTATGATCATAATGCAAAATTTGATGAGAAGCACTGAGCTTCTCATGATCATAAATGCAAAATTTCTAAGCAAAATGTTAGTAAATCAAATCTAATAATAGTTTTTGATGTGCAGTTGGTTAACTCTGCCAATGTGGACCCCTCAGATACAGAGGACTGACTACGTGGAACTTGAGCATCTCTGGATTTTCGTATCCCTGGGAGTCCTGGAATCAATCCCCTGTGAATACCTAGCAACAATTTTATGTAAAAACAGTAGCTTATCATGACCAGATGGCATTTATACCAGGAATTCAGGGTTGGTTTAGTATTTGAGAATCAATCAATGCAATTTTCCACATCAGCAGATTAAAAAAGAAAAACCATATGATCATATCAATTTATGCATAAAAAACATTTGACAGAATGTGCTTCCCTGGTGGCTCAGTTGGTAAAGAATCCACCTGCAATGCAGGAGACCGGGTTCAATTCCTGGATCAGGAAGATCCCCTGGAGAAGGAAATGGCAACCCACTCCAGTATTCTTGCCTGGAGAATCCCATGGACAGAGGAGCTTGGTGGGCTACAGTCCATGGGGTTGCAAAGAGTCAGACAGGACTGAGCAACTAAACCACCACCATATATGTATATGTTGCCTATTCTGTGAGTGCTTCTGCTTAGGGAAATGCAGATGTTAGAGTGAGTCTGTAAGGTAAATGATGACACACGTAGGTTCTGAAAGGGTCTTGGAAGAACTTGAGATGACATGATAAATACACAGCTGGCATTGTCCCAGCTGCTATTCCCCCTTCACTGAGGCACACAGGGTGAGGGGAGGAGCAGATGGAAGAGGGCCGATAACCGAATAGGTGGAAACGTTTATAAAGACTGGGTCCCCGTACTCACAGGCACAACTGTTGGAGGCTCCCGTCCCCCAGGCAGCCACTCTCCCCCGACAGAGTCCTGGCTCAGTGCTTCTCCTTGGCGGCCGTGGACGTTCTGCTCATTCTCAGCATCCTGCCTCTCAGGGGACTCCTCCCACCCTTCACTGACCCCAGGCTGTCCCTCTATTTTTCAACTTTATTTTAGACTGACCTGCGGAACGTGGATGTGTAACTGCTGGGTCAGTGTCTCTCCCATCTTCTTCCTGGGTCCCCGTCTCTTTTCTCGTCTCTCTTTTGCCAAAGCTGAGACAAAGAGCTGTCTCTTGCACCAGAGTTGTTGGTCTTTTCCAGTTTCCCAGCAGAGAAGACTTGCTGTCTCTAGCTCTCACCAGGCCTGTACGGGCTTCACATTTCCATATCGACTTAATGTATATTATTTGCGTCTCCTGTATTCATTCATTCATTCCTCCAATGTAGATGTACTGAACAATTATTATGCGTAAGGTACAGTTCCAAGGCAATGTGGAAAGAGGAGTAAACAAGAGAAACCAAGTTCATATTCTGGTGGTGGAGAGGGGGTGGGAAATCGGGGCACCAGGTAAAATATAAAATGCCTGATCAAATTTGAATTTCAGATAAACAAACAGCCCATCATTTTTCATGTGCTATGTCTATTTGATATTTAGGATACATTTAATTAAAAATTCTTCTCTTTGTTGTTTATCCAGAATCAACATTTAACTGGGTTTCTTATATTTTTATTTCCCAAATATGGCAATCCTAGTAGGGGAAACAGAAAAGAAAAAAATTTATCTTAGGTGGTAATTAGTGCAGTAGAGGAAGCAAAGTCAGATATAGGTGGACACTGGGAGTGGTGGCAGGGAGGGTGGAATTCTGGACAGCCCCTGTAATAAGGGGACAGTTGTGCCAAGGGTAAGAAGGTGAGACTCAATCCCTGGATATCAGAGGGAAGATGGTCCACAGGAGAGAAGCCCAAATGCAAAGACCCTGGTGGCTCCTGCTTAGTATCTGAGAACAAAGAGTTCAGTGTGGCTGGAGTGGTAGAAAGGGAGATCAGAGAAACAGCAAAGCCAGACCTTGGCTGGGACCCTCACTCAGTGCGATGGAACAGCCTTGGCGAGAACGAAGGGAAGGAATTTATAAGCTTGCCTTGTTTTTCGGAGACTGCTGGAGTTGGGTGGGTGGCAAGGAGATGGGTTAGGAGATTGCTAGAGTCAGCCTCTAGCCCCACCCTGACTGTGGCTCCCCCAGCCCTTCAGCAGCCTCTGCTTCAGATCTGCCCTCTGCTTTCCACCTTGGCAAAGTCTTGGCAAAACTTGGCAGAGTCCAGTGATCGATTTTAACACCACAGTGGGCATCTCCATTCTGAAGTCTCACTGTACGTTGACTTGCTTGAATACTGATGTGCTCATCCTCTGCTTCTAAAGGCATTTTGTTTATCATGCCTTATAATAATTACAGAATTTTATAGTTTGAACCAATGCTGTTTGATAGAAACATAAAACGAGCTCCAAAAACAAGCCATAAATGTAAATATGAACTTTCTATTAGCCACATTTTTTAAAGTGTCTAAAAAGAATATTTCAGTTCAGTTCAGTTCAGTCTGCTGCTCAGACTGCTCAGTCGTGTCCGACTCTTTGCGACCCCATGAATCGCAGCACGCCAGGCCTCCCTGTCCATCACCAACTCCCGGAGTTCACTCAGACTCACGTCCATCGAGTCAGTGATGCCATCCAGCCATCTCATCCTCTGTCGTCCCCTTCTCCTGCCCCCAATCCCTCCCAGCATCAGGGTCTTTTCCAATGAGTCAACTCTTTGCATGAGGTGGCCAAAGTATTGGAGTTTCGGCTTTAGCATCATTCCTTCCAAAGAACACCTAGGACTGATCTCCTTTAGAATGGACTGGTTGGATCTCCTTGCAGTCCAAGGGACTCTCAAGAGTCTTCTCCAACACCACAGTTCAAAAGCATCAATTCTTTGGTGCTCAGCCTTCTTCACAGTCCAACTCTCACATCCATACATGACCATGAGTGACACGTTAAAGTTAGGGATAGGAGTCTTATTCTTTTTATTTGTGTATGGTAAAATGATACATTCTAGAAATTTCAAGGTCAAATATGTTGGTCATTTTCTACCTCTTGTGTTCACCTGAGTTTGTGTTCATCCTCACTTGCATTAGGGACTAGTATGGGAGACTAAACTACACTGAATTGCTTGCCTGCTTAGTCATGCCCAACTCTGCAACTCCATGCCCGCCCAGCTCCCCATCCATGGGATTTTTTCCTAGCAAGAATACTGAAGTGGGTTGCCATTTCCCCCCCAAGGGACTCTTTCCAACCCAAGGATCAACCCACATCTCCTGCATCTCTTGCATTGCAGGTGGATTCTTTACTGCTGAACCATCAGGAAAGCCTCTAGAGAAAGAGAATAAACAGGAATGGAGAACATAAACCCCATTTTCCTGACTTTTTCTTGGATAGTTCTAGCTGGAAGTCCCCATGGGCACTTCACTGCCTTCAGAGAATCCTCCTCTACCAAGGGTTATCTACCTAATAGCTGCCAAAGCTTCTCAAGCCCTGAAGCCTCACAAAAGGTTGCCCCCCTGCCCACCATGACTGCCTGCAGGACAGGAAACACCAGCGGCCACTGAGATCCTTCTGTGAAGTGTCACTGTCAGGAGGAAAGACCCAGTCCATCCAGTGTTTTAGAGAGGTATCAGTGACCAATGCTGCCCATTTGTAGTCTTTATGACACATATGCACCAACCATACCAACTCCAGAGGTAGGAGAACAGCCTTAAGACTGACCATGTTTTGCTCAATATCACTCACTTCATTTGCTGCTGGTGCATGTTCTGGGCAGCAGCCCCGCCTTCTTATCTGCAAGGAGTATGTTCCAAGACCCATAGTGGATGCCTGAAACGGAGGAGAGTACTAAGGTATACTTGTTTTTTTCCTATATGTGCATGCCTATGATGAAGTTTAATGTAGAAATTAGGTACAATAAGAGACTATCTGAACTGCTCACATTTGTGGCCATTATTAAGTAGAATGGGCTTCCCTGGTGGTTCAGACGGTAAGAATCTACCTGCAATGTGGGAAACCGAGGATCAATCCCTGGGTCAGGAAGATCATCTGGAGAAGGGGATGGCTACCCACTCCAGAATTCTTGCCTGGAAAATTCTATAGACAGAGGAACCTGGCAGGCTACAGTCCATGGGGTTGCAAAGAGTTGGGCATGGCTGAGCGAATATTAAGTAAAATAAGGATTACTCGAGCAGAAGCACTGTGATGCTCAGACAGTCGATCTGATAATGTAGCCTGGCTACGAAGTGACTAGCTGGCGGGATATGCTGGACAAAGGGATAATTGATGTCCTGGGTGGGATGGAGCAGGATGACATTGATTTTAGCATGCTACTCAAAACAGCACCCAGTTTAGAACTGTTTGTTTCTAGAATTTTCCTTTTGATATTTTCAGACCTTAGTTGACCATGGATAACTAAAACCTTGGGTAGCTCAGTGGTAAAGAACCCACCTGCCAATGCAGGTGACATAAGAAATGTTGGTTCAATCCCTGGGTCAGGAAGATGCCCTGAAGAAGGAAATGACAATCCATTCCAATATTCCTGCTTGGAAAATCCCATGGGCAGAGGAGCCTGGAAGGCTACCGTCCATGGGGTCGCAAAGAGTTGGACACGACTTAGTGACTAAACAATTGAAACTAAAGAAAACGAACCTAAGGATAAGGGGGGCAATTGCAATTATTTTCATCTTCTGTTTAGATGAGTTCTTTCTGAAAATGTAGTACTTAAAGGAAACAAATAATATTGACAAGGTGAATGTAAAATTATACCATGCTAAAATTTTTAAGCAATAACTCATTTTAAATTCCCATTGTGATTGAAGTGACAGGGAGCAGTATTACTACGAAATGACCTGTTTCTCTTTAGCACTCAGTTTTGTAAGGAAACTACATTCCTTTCTACCTTTAAGTATTCTTTCAAATCGCCCCTGAATAGCTGTACCTGAAATAATTGTAAAAGCCTTGAGTGAGTGTCTGGTTTAAAAAGAAAGAAAGTAGTGTCATCCTTCTCAAAAGTCAGTTCAACTTATTTATAGCTTAAATGCACAAATTGTCATTTGAGAGTAATACACTGGGAATTTAAAGTATAATAAAGAAAAATCCATCAATCTACCTGTAGTTAAGATGTTGGCTGCTATTTTTGTTTATTACTATCTTTATAATGTCCCTAGTACTTGTGAATATGAGATGCATTCAGAAACAGATGAATAAAATATCCAATAAACACGAGACTATTTCTCTACATGCACATACACACATACACATAAAACTTAATTCCTCTTTTTTTGGTCTATACTTTTCTGATATATTTCTCTGTATATGTACTTTTTATACTGTATTATGTACAACAATAAAGTAATGTAGCTGTAACTATTTGAGGAAACCTCATGAGATTAATACGGAGAAGGCAATGGCACCCCACTCCAGTACTCTTGCCTGGAAAATCCCATGGATGGACAAGCCTGGTGGGCTGCAGTCCATGGGGTCGTGAAGAGTCGGACACGACTGAATGACTTCACTTTCACTTTTCACTTTCATGCATTGGAGAAGGAAATGGCAACCCACTCCAGTGTTCTTGCCTGGAGAATCCCAGGGACGGGGGAGCCTGGTGGGCTGCCGTCTATGGTGTCGCACAGAGTCGCACACGACTGAAGCGACTTAGCAGCAGCAGCAGCAGCAGCATGAGATTAATAATATTCTGTCTTCATATGTTAGAAAATACTAATACACTATATGATGTATGCTTTATTCTTCATTAAGACTCTCCTTTGATTTCTATTTATTATGCCTCTTTATGAAGAACATTTTGCTCAAAGAAAAAAGTTCCATCTCAATTAGATATCCTTTTAAGTTATTTATGTAGATATCTCTTTTCTCACTCAAAAATAAGTTCTCTGGGCACAGGCACTTGTCATGTCTATTTCGTCTTTATATCCCAGGAAACACTGCTCAGAGTAAAACATGTAGTAAATCTTCACTAAATGTTAATTGAAAGAATTAATGTCTTCCAGAATCCCACTGCTTGGCCTTGGTACTCAAAGTTGTACAATGTTTCATCTGTAACATTACTTTACCATAACCTGGGAAACTAAATTTGAACAATAGTAGAATGTTTCATAACTTCCTAATCTGAATTTGAGTGTATTTTTCTTATTATAACTTTTTAGAAAGGTAAAATGCTATGAGCCACTTTTCCTTCTTTTTATCTTGCCTTGCTTCATTCAGGAAACAGCCTTATTCACTTTTTAGCTTTAAAATCTTGCTGGATACCTATTTAACCTTACAAGGGATAAATGTAGAACTGAACTTTAGGAAGTTCTTATTTGTACTCATTAAAATAGCCACAAAAGTAATTAAGCTTATGATATACAATGCTGATGAAGTTGGGAAAAAGTAACAGAGTGGGTGCCTGGAAAAGCAGATAAAGCTCAGATCCTGTTTGGAAAGCAACTTAGAAATATTTACATAGATGTTTAATTTATCTTTAATAGCAAAGATTGGAAACAATGTAAGTATTCAACAATTTGGGGCAGATTAAACAAATGATCAGACCTGACTTTGATAGATGATAAACTATTTATAAGACACAAATACTGTGTAAAACCAAACATGCAGTATAAAATAATAAAAAATCAGTACATCAAACTATGTAATAAGTTTACAATTGCTTGAAATATGTAAGCATAAATTTAAGAGACTAGAAGGAAACAGGACAAAATGAAAACAGTTATAGAGTGATGGGATTATGGATGCAATGTTTTGCTTCCTTTTACGTTAAAAGATTATTTTAACAAAACATAAAATCAAAGGAAGAAAAGGATCAAGTTTTAGTCCCTCGATGTTCATATTTTAAGAAGGATGTTATGCAGATACCTAAGCAGCATTTGTCTCCCGTGCTTCAAAATCTCAGCATGTATTTCGTCTGGTTCCAGGGGCTTAACCATTAAAAAAAAAATAATTCTGGCTACCATAGTTATTCTTTGAAAGTCTAAACAAAGTTTGTATTGTTCTCTGGCAGCATTTCTTGTTTGCATTAAACCATGAGTTATGATATTAGTGCATCCTGTTGTAGGTTCTTTGAAGAAGCAGACTCCGTAGCTCTTTTTATGGTTACATGGTAAATGAGAGTCCTCTTTAGGGGTGTATTCCATTTCCTATGGAGTTCTTACCCTTGTATGTGCTCAGTCGCTCAGTTGTGTCTGACTTTTTGTGACCCCATGGACTGTGTGATCCCCCAGACTCCTCTGTCCATGGAATTTTCCAGGCAAGAATACTGAAGCAAGTTGCCATCTCCTCCTCTAGGGGATCTTCTATTCTTACCCTTAGTGAAAATGAGTGAAGTCGCTCAGTCGTGCCCGACTCTTTGCGACCCCATGGATAGTAGCCTGCACCAAGCTCCTCCATCCATGGGATTTTCAAGGCAAGAGTACTGGACTGGGTTGCCAGTTCCTTCTCCAGGGAATCTTCCCAACCCAGGGATCAAACCCAGGTCTCTCCCATTGTAGACAGACGCTTTACCATCTGAGCCACCTACAAAGGGCATATCAAAATTTTCTTATAATGGCCATCGTTATTCCAAGTCAACATTTTTGCCATTTTCTCGAGGAAAATGCAAATGATTGCAATATAACTTTATAGAGGAAGAAGAATTTCTTCCATAAGTTAAGACATTAGCAATTAGTACAATATTATTTGTACAATTGTACAAATAGTACAATAACCCAGTATGATCGTAAAACATTTTTTGCCCTTTTAGAAAGACACTATATGCTTCACATTGCCTAGTTTTATCTGGTAGGTGTACAAAATCATCTTTAAATAAGTTACATTTAGTCCAAGTTTGTATACATTCTGGAGGTCATTTATTAATGAGGAGTATAAACCAAATGATAACGAGGATAGAAATATTCATCACCAGCCCTCCCAATTTCTAGATGCATTCATTCACCAATGCATAATTGTATTAAGAGCACAACCTCTTAAGGCAGAGTTGTGTAAATCTGGAAAAATTACTTTACCTTTCTGTGCCTTAGTTTCTTCACCTGTTAAAGAGAAATAAAGATAGTACTTATCTCATAGAAACTTGTGAGAATTAAGTGAGTTAATGAATGTAAAATTCCTGGCACTTAAAAAATGTTACCATTTTACTAGGGTATGTGTTTTTGAAGGTAACAGCGCAGATATTAAAATGTCACAATTTCTGCCCTCCGGGCAGCTTAGAAGTGAAAGTGAGAGGGAGAGGGTGGGAAGATTTGGGAGAATGGCATTGAAACATGTAAAATATCATGTATGAAACGAGTTGCCAGTCCAGGTTCGATGCACGATACTGGATGCTTGGGGCTAGTGCACTGGGATGACCCAGAGGGATGGTATGGGGAGGGAGGAGGGAGGAGGGTTCAGGATGGGGAACACATGTATACCTGTGGTGGATTCATTTTGATATTTGGCAAAACTAATACAATTATGTAAAGTTTAAAAATAAAATTAAATTAAAAAAAAAAAAGAAGTGAAAGTGAAAGTCATTCAGTCATGTCTTACTCTTTGTGACCCCATGGCCTATACAGTCCATGGAATTATCCAGGCCAGAATGCCAGAGTGGGTAGCCTTTCCCTTCTCCAGGGGATCTTCCCAACCCAGGGATTGAAGCCAGGTGTCCCGCATTGCAGGCAGATTCTCTACCAGCTGAGCCACCAGGGAAGCCTAAGTATACTGGAGTGGGTAGCCTATCCCTTCTCCAGTGGATCTTCCTGACCCAGGTATTGAACCAGGGTCTCCTGCATTGCAGGCGGATTCTTTACCAACTGACTTATCAGGAAAGTCCTAAGTCAGGCAGCTTAGAGAACATTCTTAAAAAATCAACTAAATTTGCTATGAACCTAAAACTGCTCTAAAAAAATAGTCAACTTAAAAAAAAAAAAATCAACTAAGGAGCAGCTTTTTAACTCTCGGTGGAAAGAAACTTGCCCAGTAGTTGAAGCACATAATAAATGACTTGGGAATGTTTTTACATGAAATTCTAGTTGCTGTACTTTTAAGCTTCATGAAAATAACAAAAGCCACACTGCTTTCTGTCTTCTCCCAGTTTTATTGAGTTACAATTGACATATGACATTGAATTAGTTTTAAGTGTATACCATAATGATTTGATATGTGTATATGTTGTGAAATGATTACCACAATAAGTTTGGTTAACATCCATCATCTCACATAGTTACATTTTTTTTCCTTGTGATGAGAACTTTTAAGACCTACTCTCTTAACAGCTTTCAAATATACCATAGAGTATTGTTAACTGCAGTCATCATGAAGAATATTTTTCCTTTGCTTCTGAGGACTTGAAAAGATTTTTCCTCTTCTTCTTTGGCAAACAATTGTTGGTTCAGAGTCTAGAAAGACTGATATACCTCGTTATCTTTCTGAAATGTGTAATCTTTCTAGCTAATAGCCATCATCATTTTCTCAAATATCTGTCACTCAATATGACAATGAAAACCACAGCTGTGAATGTTTATTTTAATCATTTTTACAGTGAAACTGGGGAGAGAAATCAAAGCCATCTTTATTTTTGTGTCAGATGTGTCTAAAGGAATTAAGTAGATGTGTGTATGCTTTAAGATTTAGGTTTGGAGATGCTCATTTTCCTTAATTCTAATAAATACGATGATTTAGTCTGTGTTTTCCTGAGCTAAGGAATCGCTTGAAAATTCTCCATCAAGTCTTAAATTTTCAGATGTCTTTTACTCATTCAGCAAATATTTATTTGGTGTACCTAGCACCGTGCTAAATATTCATTTCCACTGGTAATTTGCTTTTGCTTTCTTAGTGAAGAAAAGACTGAACACAAGAAAATTAGCCCTCTTGTATCCCTGGTCCATAGCACAGAATTTTGGCCTAAACAAGCTAACTTGTATAACTAGTTTCGCATACTATGTACTTCTTGAGTATTATTGGATGGTTGGTTATATCCTCTAACAATCTGTATAACGTGTTGACTTTGTGTGTTTTACTTAGTAGTATCTTTTTTTTTATTTTGAGGGTGAACCCGGGTTACCTGGAGCAGTAGGACAGAATGGAATACCAGGGCTAAAGGTTGGTACAAAGAAAACCAAGCAGAGTCATTTGAGGCATGACTTTTCATGAAATTTTAAGCTGTTACAATTTTTTATATCCCACTGGTTTTACTTGGATGGAATCTCTTGTCAATAGTAAAATATGGTATAGTATAAAACTTTGTGACTAAAGAATAAATGATGTTCATGATTCTCATTACATTAAAAACACACAGAAAGTGTAGGATATGATTGTCTACACTTTGACTTCTGGGATACTTAATGTGAGAAAGCCTGTATTTCAAATATGACTATTGTCATTTTCCCACTTGATGAATGTATTAAAACATAGGTCACATCCACACTACCAATGTTCGCATAATTTTTATGAGATATACTAGAGAAAATGTTTACAGTGCCACTGTGACTTGTCCTCAGGATTTGGCCGCCTCTAAAACTTATATAACCCAACAAGTTAATCAAATGAAAAGCATAAGAAAAATGTAGCATGTTTGAAATTTAAAAATGGATGTAGTCTGCATTACTAAATAGGAAAAAAATGCAATGGAGATTTGGGGGGTGATTCCAAATTTCCTTTGTTTCTGAAGAACAAATGAATCAGTTAAATATAAAAAGATTGGTGACAGTTTAGTTTAAACCAGATAGGCAGACAAATCCCAAATCCTTTGATGAGTGACCATCCCTTGAAGTACAGAACTAATGTCTAATCCCATCAGCTGTGCTGCTGTGTATCCATACCCACAGATGCCCGTCAGCTGATTTTACAGATCACATTGCTATTGACAGGCGCCTAGAACAGACTTAAAATTTATAAACCTGTCCTTTGTCCTGCAGGAGAGGAAAGAAAATATTCCTTCTGGGACTACAGCCATTTTCCTGTCTTCTTCCCTCTCTAGCTCCATGCTAAAAAGTCAAATGATAAGAGTTAATGCTTAATGCTTGTTCTCAGTACTGTTCTTCTGTTGCCTAGCAACCATCAGGATGGTTGTTAAGCAGTGAAAGGTAACCAGAAATTCAAAAAGCCAAAGGGTCCAGCCAAGTTTCAGGGAGTGAAAAGAGTGCTGCCTTCAAACTGACTTTAAGAGTGCATTAGGATTTTTTTTTAATGCAATAACCGCCTTAAAAATAATTTTTAAAGCAGTGTGACCTTTTTGCAACACTTCCTCAAGCTTTTCTTAAGAAGGATATTATCGTAATGTGTGTGATTTGCTATAGATTTACTCTCTGATTCTGTTCCCTGTCTCTTCCTGGGTAAAATGGAAATGAGGCTTTTCAGAACACAGTTTTGCGTTTTAGTCTTTATACTGTCATGATCATCGTTTTTGTATAAAGACATCTCTCCTAAACTCACTTAGATTCTGCCTCAATCTAGTATCTTTTCTGAAAAAACTAATGACTCCTAAAGTACACCTGATTTAAGAACACGGTGGCTAACAACAGATTGAAGAGCATTCATGACGTTGTGAAAGGGTCCAAGTTCAGGCCTTAGTCATGTCAGGGCAAGATATTCTGGTGAACTACACTGGTACTCCAGACCCCAGAAATAATCCATGCACCAGGGGGTGCTTTGAATGAAAGGTTTCACAGAGGGATGTGCTAGCTCACCTTACTGAGTCTGAGTCTGGTCGGAATAAGATGTCATAATATCAGAATTGCCTCAACATTGCTCTCCTTAGTGCCCTAAAAGCCAGGCTTTGCTGATCATCTTTAGTCCTTAAAAGAAAAGAATTAAGGTAATATTTGCTATTGATATCCATATTCAATTTTCCAGGAAATTCATCATTTGCTTTTAGAAAGCAACTGAAATGGCAACCCACTCCAGTACTCGTGCCTGGAGAATCCCATGGAGGGAGGAGCCTGGTAGGCTACAGTCCATGGGGTCGCAAAGAGTCGGACATGACTGAGTGACTTCACTTTCACTTTCACTATATATTGGCAAAATAGAAAATATCACATATAATTTAACTAGTATTCTCAATATTTGATTTTGTTTAATGTCGCTTAATTAGGTGTTTTATAATTTAATGTGTCACTCACTTTGTTCTTTTGTGCAGGGAGAACCTGGAGAACAAGGAGTAAAGGTAAGATGATTCTGCCTGTTTTTAATCTCCTCCCCCCAAGAGGTACCAAACTAAACTGTATTTATATGTGGATGGATAGATAAGTACAGGTATACAAGTATATCTTGGAGATATTGCAGGTTCCATTCCACATCACAGCGATAAAGTGTATATTGCAATAAAATGAAGCACATGAATTTTTATTTTCTCGGAGCACATAAAAGTTATGCTATACCGTAATCCTCTAAGAGTTCAATAGCATTATAACTCCAAAACAGTATGTATATCTTAATTGAAAAATGATGCTGTTAGAAAAATGGTGCCTTTTGTCTTGCTTGATACATGGTTGCCACAAATCTTCAATTTGTAAAAAATGCGGTGTCTTAGAGGTGCAATAAAGCAAAGCGCAATAAACAAGCTATGCCTAGATATAGATGTAGATAGATATACTGGCCACTGTTTCTTTCAAACTGCTAATTAATGGAAGGAGAAAGTAGGGTGATTCTTATGTATGTTCAGAAGTTTGGGTAGAAAGATTTAAAGAAAGGAGAAAGCAAATTTAAACATTCTGTGTCAGGCTTTAAAATGGCTTTCAAAAACCTCTAGGCCTGCAAAATTTCTGTTCTGCCTGCTTGCCAATGCCATTCCAGTACTGTTCTAAGCATCCGTACCTCTATTACTTCTTAGGTCATTAGGTTAAAGGGATACAGATGTTTACCAGCAGCAAACATACTGAAAGTTGTCCCACAAAGAATTCCCATAAAAACCTAAAAAGAGAAACAAAAGGAAAAGCAGAGTGCGTGTGTTTAATTTCTCTCAGACAGACACCCTTCTTCCCACCTTGGGGAATGTTCTCTTGCTATGTACTTTACCGGTATTTAAACGTGTGGTGTCTGTGTAGGCAATCACCAAGATATCACATAATGCTCTTCATAAGTGACATCTTTCTGACAAATCAGTATCATCACCACTAACCCCAAAAGAAATACATCTACAGATCCAGCAAGCTTTGTGAATTTAACTGTATTTTTGACCATTGTAAAACAAAAATAAAAGACATTGATTTAAACGGAAGGTGAGCAAAGCAGAAGGGTGGCTTTGCTCAGTCAAACCCTTTGCCTCCTGACCTCTCTGAACCAGTTTTCCTAATAAGAAAGTTTATTTGCTTTGTTTTTTAACAAAGGGATTTCCAAGCAATTTTTTAAAGCATGCTAATGGGCTGCCTATCAAAAGTCCTTCATAACTGATGATCAGTATATTTATTTGGCATCCAACCAGTTCATGGTAATTAATGTGAAATTAATTAGTCATCAGATGACTCTTTTGTGTAGAAAGTAAGGAGGGGAAAGCAGCAGTGCCAGCATGGTTCCAGGGGCTCATGGGATAAAGTGACTCAGACTCTCGGGCGCTCTGGTGTACCCGTCTCCATAAAAGAATTCCCGGGCAGGTTAGCCTCGTGCTTAGTTGAAACAAGAAGAGAAACCGAAGAGAAAACGTTAAAATCTCCCTCTCTCAACACTCCTTCTCTCAGGGAGATCATTATCAATAGCTTCTCTCTTATTTTATGGAAAACGTTAAATGATAGAATCGGGACCTCTTATGGGAGCCAGAAGGGTATTCTTATGGAATACAAGAACAATAATGCATTGTTACTGCTAATGGCCACCATTAACAGCTTACGTTGTGTCAGATATGGTCCTAGTTGCTTTAGACACAGGAATTATTTCTTATAACCCTGTAAAATATTCTCGTCCTTGTGCTGCACAGGAGAAACTTGATGCAAATAGATTTTCACTTGCTCAGTAGGTGCTAGAGCTGGGCTAGGTCTCAGGCTCCAAAGTCTGTGATGTTTCCACTAGAACATGCTGAGTGACTTAAAGAATTCAGAATTTAGGACACAAAACATGGATAATACACAAATGACTTGTTTTCTACTACATTGCTTTGTGGGTAGAAAGGAGATATCAGTGACAAAATAGGCATAGGAGCTCTCAAAACTAACAAAGGAAGCATAAACTCCTCAGATTACTTTGCTATGATTTTTGAAGATTCTCTAATAAGGTAAAATTTTTATTTATTGACTTTATTAAAACATTTATTTCTCAATGCAAAACATGTATGCCTAGATAAGTCAATATTCACTGCACAGTTTTGAGGGCTGTGTCATGCACTTTGAGAGCCTAGAGATTTGAGATGGGCTCAACGACAGAGTAGAATTTACACAGATGGAAGGGAAAGGAGAGGGCAGGAGTCCAGGAATCAGGAATGGGACAAAGAAGGAGACAGAAGGGATAAAGCAGAAAGCATATGGAGGGAATCAGTAGAAAGTCTTTGTTAGAGTGAGCAGAGGAAACAGAAAGTTAAAGCAGCTCTAAGTGCCAGAATAAGCTATTAAAAGTCAGAGAAATTACTTTCTGTTAATATCATGGAGTAGTTTAAAACTATTCAGTCATCTTCATTGTAATAAAGTTTATTTGGACGGGTTGATATCAAGCAGTTGGTCAAGTAAGGTACATTAGCTCTGTTGAACATTTACAACAGCTATTAATATATAGTGCCTCTGAAAGGAAACTTAAAATAAGGAAAACTCAAAATAAGGATACTCATTGCTGAGAATCACCACTATGTTTTCATATATTTCTTTTCTCCCCTCTTAGGGAGATGCTGGAGAGAATGGCCCCAAAGGTGACACAGGCGAAAAGGTACAGTGTTTTTCAAAAATAGGACAGCAAGCATATGAGCAAGAATATTATTTCATTTACATGAAATGGGAGATTTTGAGAAAGTTGAGAGATCATAGCTTAATATGACAAGATCAGAGATAATTTTACAAGATTAGAAAGCATTTAAATATTTAATTGATAAGAAGTGATTATTCTAGCTACAAATTTAAATATTTTAGAAGTAAAATGGTACTTCAAAAATTCTAGAAAATGTGTAGCTGGGTTTCTAGTAATATGACTCAAGACAAAAACACCCCCCTATTTATGTGTAAATGGAGCACTCCCTTTATACACAGAGATGTAAAAATAGAGTTCCTAAAGTGATTCCATTTGTCCCAGCTTTAGGACAGAAGATTGCAGGACTGGGATGAGATGTAAGAGTTTGATAAAAGTTAGTGTCTCTTGATTAGAACCTCTAATGCAGTCTTGAAAATTTTCCTCGACTTAAAATGTACCAAACCCGAATATTTTGTCAGCTTTCATATTGTCCTTTTTTAAAAATTTTCAACCGTTACTAGCCTTTACATTGCAGTGATCTTTGGTTCATCTTCCTACCTCGTGTTTTTTTCCCCAGGCTATCACAGCTTTTGCTTGGTTTCTTACTTCACAGACGTCTCTGACGTAGAAAGGAAATTTTTACTTCGTTTGTGGTATATGTTAAGAATTGTGGAACATGTGTGCTCAGCCCCGCAGTTGTGTCTGACTGTTTGACCTCAAGAACTGTAGCTGACCAGGCTCCTCTCTCCATGGGATTTCCCAGGAAAAATACTAGAGCGGGTCGCTATTTCCTGCTCCAGGCACCTTCCCAACCCAGGGATCAAACCCAAATCTCTTGCATCTCCTGCATTGGCAGGCGGGTTCTTTACCACTAACACCACCTGGAAAGCCCAGATGAAAATGGAATAGTCAGATTTAATGTAAATCAGGCTAATTGATGAGACAAAGAACGATTCATTTAGGCTTGTAGTTGAGAATAGGAATGGTCTAATTTGAAAATTATTACTGTACAGATGGGTAATTGTTAGTCATAAAACCATACCCATAAAATAAAGAGAAATTTGTCTTTCTTATTCTTATAAATATTAATATAAATATGGCGTGGGTGGTAGGGATAGATTAATGATAGTGTCACTGAGTAGCAATTGTGTTTGTATTCAAGGGGTAGTCTAGAAGTTCTCTGGCACCAGATGGCTCAGTGGTGAAGAACCCGCCTGCCAATGCAGGAGACACAGGAGACAGGGATTCAATCCCTGGGTTGGGAAGATCTGCTTGAGTAGGAAATGGCAACCTGCTCCAGTACTCTTGCCTGGGAAATTACACGGGCAGAAGAATCTGGTGGATTACAGTCCATGGGGTTGCAAAGAGTCAGACGCAACTGAGCACACACACAGTCTAGATGTTAGGATAGACTGTCAGTTTCTTGCAGACCAGGGTTTCTTAACCTCAGCACTACTGACACTCAGTTCAGTTCAGTTCAGTTCAGTTGCTCAGTCGTGTCCGACTCTTTGTGACCCCATGAATCGCAGCATGCCAGGCCTCCCTGTCCATCACCAACTCCCAGAGTTCACTCAGACTCACATCCATCGAGTCAGTGATGCCATCCAGCCATCTCATCCTCTGTTGTCCCCTTCTTCTCCTGCCCCCAACCCCTCTCAGCATCAGAGTCTTTTCCAATGAGTCACCTCTTCACATGAGGTGGCCAAAGTACTGGAGTTTCAGCTTTAGCATCATTCCTTCCAAAGAAATCCCAGGGCTGATCTCCTTCAGAATGGACTGGTTGGATCTCCTTGCAGTCCAAGGGACTCTCAAGAGTCTTCTCCAACACCACACTTCAAAAGCATCGATTTCTACTGACACTCAGGGCTGGATAATCCTCCATGGGGTAAATGTCGGATGTCTAGCGTAGTTCCTGGCCTCTCCCACTAGATGCCGATAGCATTCCCAAGTTGCAACAACCAACCTTGTCTCCAGAGCGCGCCAGTTGTCCCCTGGGGAACAAAATTGCCCCGCGTTGAGAACCATTGCTGTAAAACCCATCTTATTATCTGCTAGATTCAAGTGTCACACTGCAATCCACCACAACACGAGTATGTTTTAATACTAATGAGGTCAATGATATACCTCTCTGACTTTTTGAAGTAAAAATTTCAAACCCCAGATCTATAAACATGAATATTATATTTAACTTTCTTGTTTTGCTTAAAAGCAGAGGTCAGCAAACTTTCCCTGTAAAGGACCAGAAAATGAATCGTTTAGGTTCTGTGGGCCATATGGTGTCTGTCACAACTACTCAGCTCTGTCATCATAGCATGAGAGCAACCGTAGACAATATGTATACTGATGAGAGTGGCTCTATTCCAATAAAACTTTATTTCTGGACACTGAAATTTTAATTTCATGTGCTTTTCACATGTCACGAAATATTATTCTTTTGACTTTTTTTAACCATTTAAAATGCAAAAACCATTCTTAGCTCTTGGGCCACACAAAAACAGGTGGCTAGCTGCATTTGGCCCTCCCAGGCCATAATTGCCAACCTCTGCTTGAAGAAAGGAAATCTTCTAAACAGAGAGCAGTTTCTTCAAGTGAAAACAATCTATGCCAAGTCTGAGCTACACCTATGTGGATTTCTGTAGAGAGGTTTAAACTTTAGAAGATGTATTTTTAGAGCTTCATATTTTGAATGTAGGCCAATAATTATTTCACACGTTTTTAAAATTTAACATTGTAATACTAAAGCAACTTTTTTACTTTGTAAAGGCTAAATTCATCTCAAAGGAATACTGTTTTTATTTTTTATATTAATGCAAATCATTTACCATACCGACTCACACATAGTAAACTCTCAATAAATGTTAGCTTTCTTACCACATGGAAATGGAAATCAACTAGATTGGCTATTTTTCTTTTTTATCAAAAAGTTTTATTAGTCAACTGAAATTAGGTACAAGAAATGCTTCAGTTAAAACGGAAATCATTTCTATAAACTTTCAATGAGTCTAAACAGAGGGTTGTAAATAGGAATATGTAACATATAATATGTAATCTGACCTGTAGCATTCATTCCCAAGAATGCTGTAATTGGAATATAATTTTTGATGTGTTTTTTAAACATTTCCTGCTTCTGTCATATAATTTGTTTCCAGCATGTTAGAAACACTCTTCTCACGGCCTTTGGGTTCAGTATGTGAAACTCATTCATCATTTACCAAGTTTGAGATGTAAAATCAAAAAATGCTTCTTTTCTGCCATTGATGTAGTAAATTACGTCATCGGCTGATTCACTTTAATAGAATTTTTTTCCCTTTGATCCAACTCTGCCTTTGGATGGTAAAGCAATCTAAACCTTTTCAGACTGGTCATCTGGAAATGCTGTGGGACTGTTAAAAACCTCAGGACTGGGTTTTCTCTGTGGCCAGCAGCTACGATGCACTCTGGACTTAAGAATGACCTGCCAAAGACTGATTTTAATCATATGTGGAGTTACTGAGGGAAGGTTAGGTTCTGCTCTTGGAGTGTTAACCTCACCAACTAATGTAGAAATGGATTTCTTACCTTTTATTCCCACACTTGAAAGTAAATGTTGGTGCATTTAAGTCACTTTGGTCATCTCTGACTCTTTGCAACCCTGTGGACTATAGCCCACCAGACTCTTCTGTCCATGGGATTCTCCAGGCAAGAATACTGGAGTGGGTTGGCATGCCCTCTGCCAGGGGATCTTCCCAACAGGGATCAAACCTGCATCTCTTGGGTCTCCTGCATTGGCAGAGAGGTTCTATACATATATACCATTGATTACCGTAGTCCATCGGTATCCCAAGGGGATTGATTCCAGGATCCTCGAAGATATCAAAATCCTAGGATGTCCCTTATTTAAAGTGGGGTAGAATTTCCTATAACCCATGAACTTTCTCCCATATTCAGTTGACCCTTTAACAATGTGGGCCTTATGGGTACTGAGACTCTGCCACGTTTGAAAATTAGGATATAATTTTATAAAAGACCCACCTTCTACATGCTTCTTTCATATCCCCATTTCCTCCATATTGTGGTTCTGCATCTGCCAAATTCAACCAACTGCAGATCATGTGGTACTACAGTATTTACTGTAGATGTTTTTGGAAAAAAAATCCACATACAAATGGACTTTTGCAGTTTAAACTCATGCTGTTCAAAGGTCAACTGTACTTTAAAAAGCATCTCTAGACCACTTATTATACCTATACTTTGTAAACAGTTGCCAGGGACCCAGGAATTCAAGTTTTGCTTTTTGGAATTTCCTGTAATTTTTCTTTTCTCCAAATATTTTTGATCTGAAGTTGGGTGAATCCACAGATGCAGAACCCAGGGATATGGAGGGGCAACTGTATTGTAAGAACAGAACAAGGACAGGGTTTGAAACTTTGTCTCCCTCTCTCCTAGTATCCCTGCATCCAGAACATGGCTGGCACAAAACCGATGCTCAATAAGTACTTACTGAATGAATTAATGAGTGATAGAAATGTCCCCACATTCACTTCATTTATCTACATATCAATGTTGTGTTTAAAAATAATCACAGCCCAAGACAGAAAGTTTCTGTACTTGACTGATTGATTTGTTGTTGTTCAGTCCCTAAGTCATGTCCAACTGTGACTCCATGGACTACAACACGCCAAGTTCCCCTGTCTCCCCGAGTTTGCTCAGATTCATGTCCATTGAGTGAGTCAGTGATGCTGTCTAACCATCTCATCCTCTGCCACCCCCTTCTCCTTTTGCCTTCAATCTTTCCCAGCATCAAGTTCTTTTCCATCGGGGCCTTGTAATGATCAATAGCAAAATCAAATTCATCTACCTCAAGTGTCTTCTAAAAGTATTTTTCATTTTATGATTTACCCTGCAGATTTACCCTTTCATTTCAAAACCAACAGATTTATGAAGCTAAGAGTATACTTAGAGAGACACAGTTGGGTGTTTTTCCTACTTTAATCCCGTATTCATTTTTACTTTTAGAGGAAAGAGGATTATAAACACTGTTTTATTTTCACTACTTGCAGCATCATCCTTTAAAATGTTTAACTTAGAAATGTCTTCCAGCAGTTGCCTTGCCACTTTCTAAAAGTTATAAAAATTCCTTGAGATTTCACAGTTCTAATTTTTGAAAAGAAAATTGAAATATCACTTATAGTTGTCCATCAAAGGAAACTACTCCAGTGTCCACAAATAAATCAGCCTTTCAGGAAACTGACCTTTTCTTCATATTCCCTTTCTCTGAGAACTAAATCTAGCCCTTATTCTCACTAGTGGATTATCCTGTCACTTTCTGCCTTCAATGCTGGAGACCTGGGTTCGATCCCTGGATTGGGAAGATCCCCTGGAGAAGGGAAAGGCTACGCACTCCAGTATTCTGGCCTGGAGAATTCTATGGACTGTATAGTCCATGGAGTCACAAAGAGTCGGACACGGCTGAGCGACTTTCACTTTCACTTTCTATTAAAACACTGCAATGAAAAAGTTTTTATCTACAGTTAATACAAGCAACTTCCTTTTATTTACAAGTTTACTACAACCATTATGCCTTATTGTCAAAATGAGATAAACCAGTAATTCTTCTCTTATTCTAATAAAAAAAAAGCAAATGGCAATAGCATTTAAGAAGTCCAAACTTTACTTAGCCTCAAGTTGCTTCAATATCCTCATCTATTGAGAGTAGTAATATCTGTCCTATCTCTTGGGAGGGTTGTGAGGTAAAAACGAGATGAAAAAAAGGGACTTAGCAAAGTCAAACTTGCTTTTATGAATACAAAGGTCTTATTGTGCAAACTAGTGCGGCCCTGACTCATTGGTGTTGATGGCTCTCAGATTTGATTTAGTAGAAATAGAAATAAGTACTATTTTATTAACCACATGTATTTCACTTCCCATTCAGAGCTCAATTCAGTGTTAATGTTGGGGAAAAGAAACCAGTATCATTTTACAGTAAGACAGTATTTGGGGTCCTCTTCTACATGTTTCGTCATGTTTTAATTTTTCCTTGAGTAATAGCAACTACAAATGTCAAAGAAAATCATATGTTTCCTCAAATAAGCTAATTTATTATTTCCTTCTCCTTCCTAAGCTCTTTTTTTCCTTCCTCAAGGTTTTTGTGTTTTTCATTTTGATTCTTGATTATTGACCTGCTGGAAACCATTCTTTCTGAGATATGTTCATTCATTCACTATATATGTATCCAGCATATTTTATTTAGACACTGAATAAAAATAGGTACTAAGCCTACCCCCATGTGGCTGATCTTCTAATGGAGGGACAAAGAAAGACTCGGCAGAAAACACACACACATAATCCATAGGCAGTGAGCATGCAGGACACATAGAGATGTGCGGAGTGAGATGTGGATATGAGGGGTGAGTGTCTAGGTTGGTCGGTGAGGAGTTGAGGCGAAGCCACTCAAGACTTGAACAGACAAGCTGCGAGCCGTGGGAAAAGAAGACAGCGACTGAGGGAGGGAGCAAGTACCCCCTGTACAGAGGCCTGAGGTTTGCCTCTTCTCTGGAAGAGACTGATGCGCATGACGAGGAGGTAGACCCTGGGACTCTGTGAGCACTTTCGCAGAGAGAACAGCCGAGGAGACCCCAGTAGGTGTCTCTCTCCTTGTGGCTGTTTCTGTTTTCTTAACAGTCATCGTCTACATTTGCTCCCTTTTGTTTTCCTTGTTCATGAAAGAGAGGACCAGAAGGAGCTTGGAAATCTAAAGCCTTTGTCTGGCATCACCTCAGAAATAAGCAACATCCCAAGCACCCCATGAATTCTCTCCCAGCAGCATCTATCTGCCCATGGAGAGCAGATTTGCCTTAGGAATGAAGTCACCCTCCATGAAATCCAGATGGAATACAATGCCTTTTAGAAAACCAGATTCTATCTCACGAGTTCCTCTCAGATCTTCTGTGTGTCCCTGTCACCCACAAGTCATCCATCATCCTGTAACTTTCCGGTGACCGTGTCACAGTGAAGTAAGTGTAGGGCCAGAAAAAACGTGCCCGTCACAACTGTGGTGTGCTTCACGAGGAAAGCAAACTGGCTGGCTCCGTGGCTCTTTCCAGCTCAACATCGTTAACCCTTTGACTTCATCTGTTGAACCCTGACTTTCTGAAGACCAAAAGAGTTACGGAACTAGCAAATGATAGCCAGTGACATTAATAAATTCCAGAAATGGAGAAAACGGAAACTCCAGATCTGCTAATGTATTGCTTTAGAATACAACTGTGGCACTCTATCGGAGAAGGCAGTGGCACCCCACGCCAGTCCTCCTGCCTGGAAAACCCCATGGACGGAGGAGCCTGGTGGGCTGCAGTCCATGGGGTCGCTGAGGGTCGGACACAACTGAGCGACTTCACTTTCACTTTTCACTTTCATGCCTTGGAGAAGGAAATGGCAACCCACTCCAGTGTTCTTGCCTGGAGAATCCCAGGGACGGGGGAGCCTGGTGGGCTGCCGTCTACTGGGTCGCACAGAGTCGGACACGACTGAAGTGACTTAGCAGCAGCAGCAGCGGTAGCACTCTATCAGGGGAAGAGATTCCTATTCATATATTTCTATTTATTTCTAGGAATGTAGTCCTCATGTATTTTGCATTCAAAGTAGTTTTAGAAAGTATATTGTGGATCTTGGAAATTATTGACATCCTCACAGCCATATGGATACAAAGTCTTAGGGAGCATAGTTTGACCCATTAGTCATGGCATTTCCCTTGGGCGCTCCTGTCAATAACGGCTCTCTGTGTGTTTGTGTGTTTCCTCTTCTCATAACTTGTAGAATAATCTCTCCTGGGTTTCGTTTTAGGGTGACCCAGGATCATCTGCTGCAGGAATTAAGGTAACTATATGCTTTCAAGTGTTTGTACCCCAAGAGTTACAGTTTTGACTTTTGTATGTCTCTTGTTTCTCTTCTCTTTTACCAGTTTGGATGGTTCTAACTCTGTTTCTATTCTCCTGCAATAATTGGCTTCCAAACACAACAGGGAGTATCCACTGGAAGTCTAATAAAGGCTTAAACAATGCCTTTCTGATTGGTTTTAATGGAAATGTGGATTTGTACGTAAGCTTTAGACATAGTGAAAGCAGAAAAAAAAAAAAAGGTTCCTATGTCTAGTAATATAGAGAGTAATAGAGTGAATGAAATGCATGTGTCATCAGGGAGGCTGGAAGTGTCCAGGGGTCTAAGGGTTCTGGAGAGTTCTTTTAAGACTGCCTTTTCCATCTTTGGTTTTCTTTGGCCAGGGAGAACCCGGAGAATCTGGTCGTCCAGGGCAAAAGGTAATTTCCCTATTCTAGTGTGGTTTTCGTACTATTTTATATTCACCATTTTACCATATCTGCTATCCACTGTGTAATATGAGAACAATTATTGAAAATGTTGCTATTTTCATGTTTTGTATGCAGTGTTATTGTTTTTCATTTTAAAAGGGTTGATGCTGACCATAGCAAAAGTATAAACACATTCTGTACATGTGAAAGGAAGTTTTATGAACTAAAGTCTGCATGTACTGAGCTGTTTAATACTAACAAGGATCATCTGGGTTGGAATGCCAACAACTTGTCTTGCATGTTTAAAGATACTCTGCATGTTTCTATCTTTCATGAGAAGAAATGAATATTTACTAAACTGTGTCAGTAGGGGATGATGGACAGTTCTTTTAAGATTATATTCCTTTCCTCTCATTTCAAATACTTCCCAGCTGATAGTTTTATTTATGTGAATAATATCTACCTAAGCAATGAATGTTATGTTGTACAAAGAGATTTGTTCATGAACTAAACTTTAGTTGTAGACACTAGCCAAACCACTTTAACCAATCTGTAGTCACATACATTAATTTTTTTTATCATTTGTGCCTCACTTTAGTGATAAATTAGAGGACATGTAGTGAATATGTTTATTCTCATTTGAGTCTGAAGCTGGAAACAACTGTTAGTAGTTTATCGTCTAAGCATCTGGATATCAATGCCCAGTGCAGATTTCAGATAACAGATGTAGCTAACAAGTAAATGTGAATTCCACACTAGGTTAAACCTCCTAAGATCATGACTCTGCCTTTGTCTAGCAGTAACTGATGTTATAGAGAAAAAACATGAATAGAGACATAGAATATACCTCATTAGCATAAAGAGAAAGAGAGAATAAATCCCATTGTAGTAGTTTGGAATCTTAAAAAATAACATTCAAAACTATTCCCACATTCTTGAAGTTATTGAGAGGATCATTGCTTTGTTTAAGCACGTAGGATTAAAGTATTTTTTGAGAAGGTCTTTCATATCTTTTAATATTTCCCTAATTTAAAAATAGGTTTTTCTCTTGAAATAAGAATCTGAGAGAAATGATTCATTAAGCTTAGTTTTAGATAAAGATGAGACTTTTCTGAAGAGCCCAGCAGAATGCTGCAAATTTTTCTGTCCAATGCCTAAAATTTCCTACTGATTCTTTATGTAAGAAATTTGAAATTAGTGATGTCACAGAGATCCATGATCTGTTTTGGTGTGAAAGAGCATCTGACTTTCTCTAATGAACTAATTTTAAGTTCCTTAGTCTTTAAAAATTGAAGGCTAAATTTAAGCTGCTCTCCAAATCTGTGATAAGGTAAAAGAAATGTCTGCAAAACTGGTATGTCTTTTTGAAACACAAAACAAATTTGCTATAATTTCATATAGGTTTCACTATTTTCAGGGTAGAAGATCCAAATTGATTTTCAATTGGTTAATAAAACTGTGCCTTTATCATAATTACTTAAAAATACATTTTAGATTCATTTCTGAAAGTTTGTAGGTTTACTTATGGAAACATTGGCTTTTCTTTGCATTTTATTTAAAACCTGTTTTAAATTATATTGAGAGAATTAGATTATATCTGAATGAATATATGTGTGAATGAATATGTGTATGAATATTACAACTCATCTGAAATAAAATGTGCCCTGAAATGAGCAATATCTTTTTCATCAATATTTAGGCCAGATTCTAACCTTTGATGCAATATCAGTTTCCCACAAATATTTATGACTTCCTTTGTTTAATATCTGGATTTGGCAATACTTACTCCAACAATGATTTAAAAGTAGAGTGTTCCCATGCTTGCTGGTTGCTTAGATTGGAAATGACAAACAGAATGAGTACAGAAGCCATTCAAGGACTCTTCAACAACGTTTGTCTCACCACCGTAGAACTGTGTTGTGGGTTCTTTGATATTTAAGCTTATGCATTGGGGATGTTCTCAGAAAGTAGAGGATATCCTGACAGAATTGAAGTGCATTGATTAGTTCTCCCCTTTCTGGTATTTGGCAGTATGAAATTTGATTTTTAGTAACGTTCATAATGTAGGAATGATTTCATTTCAGTTTTTTTTTCTTTTATAAACTCAACAGGAGAGTCTGTGATTGATATGTGAGTTAGGGTATATGTATTATAAGGTGAGTGTGTAGATGTATGAAATAGGCATTGTGTTTCATCACGATTTTTTTCCTTCCTAACTTCTCCACATCCAGTGGCACTGGTGGTAAGGTGGTGAGCCTGCTCCACATCTTTTTGAAATACATATATATTTTTTAGTTTTAAAGGAGTGAAAATGCTTGTTGCTCCATTGAAAGGGACCAGCACAGTAGAAGTATATCGAGAAACACCGGGCATTGTCACAGGGACATGGGGTGAAAGCAGAGAACTGACTTTAACAGTAGACTGCGCCTCCAATAATGGGGAATAAAGAATGAAAGGGAGAGAAAAAAAGAAAACCAGAAGTATAATGTATCAGTATAAAGTATAATCTACTTGGACAAGTAGTCTTTGAGTGGAATAACAAACCAATTCTTAGTTATGACCTAGACCTGACCTTGGGCTGTACGTGCCCAAGAACTCAGCTCAAAAAAGCTCTGAGTTAAGAAATAGGCAAGAATGGAGATATTAACTGAAGAACTGTCTCTTAATTAAAAGATAAGCCTTGATGGTATAAAGATAGAGAATTTATATAAGAAGAAACATCTTCCTAAAAGTGTTGAGATGTTTCTCGAAGGGTCAAATTAAATGTTTTATAATCTTTTATTATGTGAACTTTTAAGTAAACAGAAATTTGGAAAGGTCAAATTTATAAAAATCCAAGACTATGAAATATTAATTACTGAAATATTTGTTCATTAAATAGTAAATTTATAATGTTTATACCTACATACATATGCATATAATATAGGGAACAGCTAAATGCTGAAACTCTGTAAGTATTCAATCTATATTATAAAATATTCCATAATGTCTTATACATCTTTCTCATTGTGAGAAACATGGGTGTATGTCTATGTATGCATGTGTATGTAAATATCTTACTTTAGTCATTGATCTTTTTATTTTGGTGGGAGGGAAGAGTTTGTGAGAAAGCTTTTGGAAAAACAGTGTTACAACCCATATGTTTAAATAGGGTTTCCACATGTCTTAAATAGGATGTCTTGAGTTTGGGGGCAGGGCTTCTCTAAGACAAAACAAAACTATGAACTTGTCAGCAATATGCTTACTTTTATTATTTGCTTATTATACTGCAGCTTACTGTATTTTGAAGGGTCTTATACTTTTTTCTTTGTAAAAGAGAATCTTCAGTGAAATATGAATAAGATCATTTTACTAGATCTTTCTAAAGTTATTTATTGAAGGGGAAAAGGGAAAGAAAAAAGAAAATCAAAGGTATAATGTTGTATCTGTGTAAAGTTTAATCTGCTTGGATAAGTATTCTTTGAATGGAGTATCAAATTCTTAATAATGATTCTTTCTTCTCTGGCTTAATCTCATCTTAGTCTTGTTCACAAGGCAAACTTTTATTCATGTAGTTTCAAAAAGAATAGCTTTTCTTTTGCATTCCTGAAGCACCTTTGACCTAAACCATTAGGAAAGTCATTGTTCTTTATATGTCTAATTATACAGTTTCATATAAACAGTATCTGAAGTCATTTTGTGATCATACCAGAGCAAATTATAGTTCTCCATTGTTTGAAAGTAATAATATTAAAGATCAAATGTCTGGTTGCTGTTAGTAGACTTTCCTTGAAATAAGGATTGTTCAAGCGTTTAGAGTAGAAGGAGTTTGAGGCTTCTGTCTCTTTCGGTATGGTTGGCACAGCACTGGCCTGCAATCCTGAAACGGTGTGACCCCTTTACCTTCAAATGTTATTTCCACAATATTTGGTCACCTCAGCCCAACACGGGATGGGCTTTCATCCCGTGAAATTTAGCAATTTTTTATTTTAGCAATTTTTTTATGCTTTTTTAGTGGAATTCAGGAGATTTTCTAAGCACTAGAACTGCCTATCAGTATACTTTGTGCTTAAAATAATGTAGACAATCCTGTGAAAATGAGAAGATTTAGCTTGACTCCAGTGTGCTCACCCAAAATGTACCACTTAATCTCAAACCTGTATTCAGAAACAGCTGCATGGTACCATTAGCTCTCAGTGGCTAAGCAGGGCTACCCCGACTCAACAATTGTCAGCTACATGGGCTGGAGTTCAGTATAATCTTAACCATGCGTTTATCTTCTCATCATTCAGGAATGGAAAGGAAATACTGTTATACTTTTAAGTGAGGAAGACTTTTCATGTGTATTGTTTTGATGTGACCATCTGTTCATACAGCCAACTCTTGATTATCTGAGGTAAGAGACCTCTGGAGTAGGGTGCATTGTTCAAATGCAAGTAATCCTCATTTCAGCTGATAGCTTCAGCTTCTGCAGCAAGTCATTTACCAGACGGGTTCCTTCTCCTTTTCCCTCTCTCACCTTCTGGTAGTAATAACAATGAGCAAGGAACTGCTCATTCCCCAAAGGGAAACTCCTGAAAAACCTGCCTAAGGGTCAACCCATCCCTGAATCAAGAGTTGACTGAACTGTATAATCTCACCAAATGTCTTGAAGCTAGACAGTATATATTATATATATATACCTACAGCAAGAATTCAACTGGGAGCATTTGCCATGTTTTTCTCAGATACTGTGCCTGAGTGAATACTGTTCTATAATGCTGTGTGATTTTCCTATCTATGTAGGGTGAACCAGGGCTTCCTGGGCTTCCTGGACTTCCGGGGATAAAGGTAAATACGCACTGACAGTCTTGGCTTCGTAGAAATGTAATTGCGGGAGTCACAAAAATGAAAAAAAAAAAAAAAAAGTGAAAGCTAAAAATATACTGCTGTTCTTTAAATACTCACCAGCCATTTCAACCAATTAAATTTTTAAATTAAAAACAAAGCACAGGTAGCAGAAATAGAATTACAGACGGAAAACAAACTTATAGTTACCAAAGGGGAAAGCGAGGAGGGGGATAGATTAGGAGTTTGAATCACTTTGCCGTATACCTGAAACTAACACAACATTGTGAAAATCAACTATACATCAATTAAAAAAGAAAATGAAGCACAGGCATTTCTGAGTTTGTCATGGCTATTTGGATATATATTCCACTATATAACCTACTATGCCCCTTAAATAAATGTAAAAATCATATCACTTGAAGTCATAGGAATTCTTTCAAGTCTAGGAATGTCTCCCTTCACATTTAAATTTACTCTTAAAATCCTATCAGATTTTGACCAGAATTAGAGTCTTAACATCCCCATAAATCTAACATCCAGGCAGCTGTTTTTGTGATTCACCCATTATAATAATCCCTCCAAAGTGTTTTGTGCCTCCACTTCCTGTCAATAGTTCTCACTGCAAACTACAAATCATATTACTAAGCTTTATTGACCCACGTACTATTCCCATAAAATTTGTATGTGTCTTTTTAAATAACTGCTTAAAGCTTAGTTTGAAAACATTGTTTTACACGTTTTTAAATCATCTAAAGATGTTAAGAAATGGGTTTTTTGTTTAAAATTTTTCATGTGGCAACTGACAAGGCTTAAAAGTTCTATTGCCTTGGCTGTAGTCACTCCCTTAAAATCAGCTTCTTATTTTAAGGTTCTTTTTTAATTCTAGAACTGTTTGATATGAAAACAGAATGCAAGTAGATTTTTCTTTACATTGTTCTTATCTTATAGGATTTTAAATTAATCTCAAGAGTGCTTTAGATGATTCTAAAGTTAACATTCCTAGTTTCAGTAAGAGAGTTGTACATACTGCTTTATGAAGATTGTATTTAAAATGTCTTAAATGCATAATATGATTTTAGAATAAATATATTAAATTACTGAGTTCCCAGACATCATATGGTATAATATGTAGTATTTTATGAGGATATTTGTTATAATTAACAGATATGAAAGCTATGAATTCCAGGTTGGCACTCAGAAATTTTCGTTCTGTGTTTTGTTTGATGTTTCCAGGTTAGTATTATAGATGTTTGGATAGGTCCTTTTAATATATAATCTTTTGTCTTCTCCATTGAAAAGTACACTCTATGACAACAGTTTACTAAAGAGTTGAAATAATTTCCTTATCTTTTGATATTTAGCAAAAATAACTTAATAAATTGTATGTGATCTCATACTGTAAATATGGGATTAGTAATCCCACATTACCCATCTTTAGGAGTCCCACACATTAAAAAAAAAAAAAAAAAAAAAAAAAAAAACTTTTTACTAATATTTGGAAAATCATTGATTTTTTTAAACAAATTTAAGAAAATTATATTCAGCACTACTTTAAAAGAACCTGATGGCATTTTAAATAAGAGGGGAAGGGGATGCATTTAAAAGGGGGAGTGTTTTGGAAAGACTAGGGCAGGATTTCCTGTAGTACTTGCCTGTAGGTCAGCTGGGCTCTGCCACCAACATCAGTCACATGCCGGGAATCTCAGTGCTGTGTGGAAATCCGGTTGTCCTTTCTCCTGAGTGTGAGCTTTCTTGTTGAGAGAGAGTACATAAAGGTGAAGGTATTGGGGTTTTTCCCTCCAAAACAAACAAACAAAGCTACTATTTTTTCTCATTACCTTTGATTTCTGTCCCCCGCCAGGAAAGATAAACCAGTGCATTTCTCTAGTCATCAGTGGACCAGTCCAGAGGTTTTGAGCATTTTCAAATTGGGAAAGATGGTGATTTGCCATCTTTAGTGTTTTTGTTTTTATTCCTAGGGTCATGGGAAGTTGCCAGACAAATTTTGTTGAAATCTTATAGCTGACATTTTCCATTGTTTTTCTAAGCTGACTGGTGACTATGGTGAAAGGAAGCTATTGATTGACAAAAACCTTTCTGTCATTCACTAGAGATACTTTTCTAGGTAATTATCAAGTGCTGTTGGGTAACTTGTCAGTATTCAATTTAAATCACCAGTTCTATTTTGGATTAATAGCTCTATCTTCTCTAGTTCAGAATGTAAGCAATATGCTTGCCTTATAATGTAGTACATGCTCAATATAAATCAGTAATTCTGTAAAGGAGACAATTTAAAAACACATCATAGTAGTAGTCATTGGATATTTTTAAATGTAGAGTTAAAAGTTTATAAATTTATGATATAGCTTCATTAATTTGGGATATTCTTTATTCCTTTCATATGTCTTGCTTCTACTAGGTAGCTAACCATAGGACAGTTAACCTTGATTTCACAGTTTGAATGAGTAATAATATTTAGAAGATGAAACTATTATGTATGGATTTAGAATGCGTGGTAGCAAGAGCATTAGTCATAACCTTCCTAGACCTGTGTTTTTGTTTACCCTTTGGAAATGCTTCCTGTTGCTACTCATCTCCTTATCTGCTGGTACTCCAGAGAGCATGCAAATGCCATCCATTATTTCCAAGACATTGAGGAAACCAGCCATGACATACCAGGGAAGCTTTGATTGCCACCTGTTGCTCTCCGGGAATGGTTGGAAACTTAATGAGTATCCACATGCCCTTGCACACGGCTCTCAGGAAATGAGCAAAGTGCCTGAGTACAGACAGCAGGCTCATCCATCTATCACCTCAGAGTCCCACTCAGAGAAAAGTGCTAATACCTTTGGCATACATAAAAGTCACTAAGAACAGGCATTGCTTAATTTCAAACTACTCTCAAACTTCCGGCACAAGTATTGGAAAGTGCGCTCACCATGTGGAAGACATTTGGAATTCCTATTTCATGCATTCATGGTTCATGTAGTGTTAAGATGTTCAACTGGGAAAATTAAATTATGTACAATGTACCATGCAAACATCGGTCTTCTGGAATAAGAATTGAGCTTAGAAAATTATTTTTATAAATAAGCCTTTAAATACATTTTTCATGGGTAAAGCTTATTGGGACTAGCTTTTCCAATATCACTTAAAAGGGGAAGATTTCAAAGTTCCTACTTCTAAACATTTTTTTCCTTTCCATACATTTTGAAACATTATTTACCCTTTTCATGGTTATGTTACCCTAGTCATTAAGTCGCGACAGGCAGTGATCAATAGCCTTGACTTTAAAACCAGACTGCCAGTATGCAGATCCTGGTTCTACCCCTCACCAGTTGTGAAGCTGTGGCATGATATTGCACAAGTTACCTAATCTCTGTGTGCTCGGTTTCCTTATAAAATGGAAATTATCATTGTACATAACTCAAGGGGTTGTTGTGAGGATTAAATGAATTAATATATGTGCAGCTCCTAAAATAGTGCCAAACATATAGTGAATGAGATATAAATTTTAGCCATTGTTAATTCTTTCTCTTGGAGCAGCTCAGAATATTGGAAACATTGATTATGCACCATTCTATAGAGTCTTAGCTCCTGTGAGTCATTTCAACCTAGAGATGATAAGGCCATTTATACCCTGCAGGTTCATAGATGTAACTGAAAACTCCTCTGAAGTGATTGTTGAATGTTACCTTTAAGAGCAGTAAGATAACCTACTTTCTTACATCACACCATTCATCTTTTCCTCTGACCCAGTACATTCCAAGAACAAAGGATAAAGGAGCACAGCTTTCTGGGCGTAAGACGTGGTGCTAAGTTCTCCTTCCTGACACTGTTCACAGGAAAAGCAAAAGCAAAACCTGACATGTAATAATGAAATACTCTAGGCCCCATTCATAGTGTTGCCTAACCCCAGGCATTTTTTACAGATATGGATTTTCAATGCTGGCTTTTCTCCTTTCAACATTGACTACCAGTTTATCTCATCATATTCAGGAAGTAAATTCAGAAAAAAATGTAGCTGATACAATAAAATGAATGCAGTAGAGAGACATAATACAGGAAAAATTACAACAAATCAGAAAAACAAACCATTTAGGTGGCAAAGAAATGTTTACAGTGTTTTCCCTCAAAAGCTTGATATTTTTGTTCTGGCTTCCACATTAGTGAAAATTTGACATTCAGATCAAGAGCTTGAGGATTGGGAGACAGTAACTAACTCATTATATAAAATCATCCTTGACACTAACTCATATAAGGACTAACTTTTACAGGTGGCAGAGATGTTGCTTTGTCATTCTTAGGATTAAAAGCAGTGCTCACTAACCTATGAAAACTTATCTTCTAAATCCACTGAAGATGAGGTTCCTTCCTCATAAATACCAAATCACATTTTAAAAATAAATAAACAAAGTTCTTGGAAGTAACATGGGATGTGTAATGAATTCCTAAAAGAAAAGGAAGAAATACTGATTGGAAGGATAACATTGTGTTATTGTTACTTATAATTATTTCCTGCTTGCACAAAGTGTGTCTGAGCAGTTAAGTAGTTTAAGAATTCAATTAGGAAACTCATACAGCCAGAAATCAGAGAGTTTTTCACAGCCATAATGAAACCTCGAATAAATAAATACAAGTATGCTTTCATGATGCAATCCCATGAAGAAAAAAAAAATCAGAAAGTTATGTTTTCAAAAAAAAAAAAGTTATGTTTTCTGCTGCTGCTGCTGCTGCTGCTAAGTCACTTCAGTCGTGTCCGACTCTGTGCGACCCCATAGACAGCAGCCCACGAGGCTCCCCCTTCCCTGGGATTCTCCAGGCAAGAACACAGGAGTGGGTTGCCATTTCCTTCTCCAATGCATGAAAGTGAAAGTGAAGTCACTCAGTCGTGTCTGACTCTTAGCGAGTTTTAAATAAACTTGCTATTGTATTTCATTTTCATCATAGCCACCAAAATGTTTAATTTGTACTCAAATGTGATCCTTCAGGGAAGTAAGTGTTTTGGGGACAGATTCCATTTCTCATTCTTTTTTCCCCCCTCAATAGTTTTACAAATCAATCATTACCAAAACTGACTGCCTGGAGGTTCTTATTACAACAAATGTTCTTGCTGTTATCCTCAAAAGTAGGTATCATGCTGACTTGAATCCTAATTAGCCCTTAAGCTAGAAGAATATTGTATGGTTAATGCATTCAGTGTCAAGACAAATTAATCAAAATTATTGGTGATGCCTTTAGCACCCAGGCAAATCAGCACATATTTTCCAAACCCTGTTGTACCATTTTTTGGGCAATGAAAATTGGATGTGTTCTGGGTAATAAATATCATGGAAAGCATGACTTGGTTTAAGCTGGTATATTAGGTTAAAAAAATAATATCTTTTATTCCTTAATTGATAATGACATAAAAATAAAACAAATGGTAATAAATGAAAAACCAGAGAATTTTCTATGGGCAAGAACTAATCAGTTAAGACTTTCTGGCCACCATTCCATTTAACAGATGATAGGTTCTAGAAGTTTATAGGGAAACAACTGCTGAACCATTTCTTTATGAATGAAGCTGTCTCTACATTCTTACCTTGACTAGTAATTCCATCAACATATTTTTTGACTCTTCTCACCTATATAAAGGACACCCTTTTTATATTTGACCAAAAGAGGTATTAAATGAACTGTCCCAATAGCCATTTGATGGGTAAAAATACTTTCTTGTACACGTATATATGTACACATGCTGTGCTTAGTCATCAGTCGTGTCTGACTCTTTACGACTCTTTGGACTGCAGCCCACAAGGCTCCTCTGTCCATGGGATTTTCCAGGCAAGAATACTGTAGTAGGTTGCCATGCCCTCCTCCAGGGGATTTTCCCCACCCAGGAATCGAACCCGTGTCTCCTATGTCTCCTACATTGAAGGCAGATTCTTTACCCGCTGACCCTACTTTCTTGCCATGTATTAAATGTGAGTCAATCAGGATTTTATTATGGCATTTCAGGACTTAATGACTTAATGGTAAATTGTTAGATTTCAGAAAGATCATGTTTTTAAGGGACATGTTTTTTTACCCTTTTGTAATAAAGCCAGATTTTGTTGCCTTATTAATTGGTAACGATTTTTGTTTGCTTTGTTTGGGGGTTTTGTGTTTTGTTTTTGAGGGCTTTTTGGCCAGAATACATAGAGCTTAAGCTATCTCAATAGACTGTCTAAATTTTTTTAAAGTGATGGTGAATGAAAAGTGGCTTCAGTCAAAAATCTTATCTTTGCAACATCTTCTTTTATCTTGCAGAGTGAATAGATCCTACCTTCCCATAACTTAACTATCTTTTGGTTTACTTTATTTCTCTGTGTACATACTGCCAATTTATAGAAGAAAACAGAGAGAGGAACTCTAATATTGACACTAATCAACAGGGGAAAGTTTTGTTAGGTATGAAGAGAAGATAATTTTTCGAAATTTAGCCCCATATGAGTTACTATGACTTATGCTCATTGAGCTTTATAGTACAAGATCAGTGCTGTGGCTGCTGAAAGGTTTAGCTACAATTAGAAAACTCAGTGTGAGATCCTTAGGCCCTCCAAATGTGGTCATGTAAAAGTACACCTTTGATTTCAGCTATAGCTATTCTTTGTAGATTTGATTCTGCATCTTTAAGTATCCCCACTGTTTAAAGTTCCCATTCAAATTAGCACCTGTGTCAGATTTTCAGAGAGCTCTGTTTGCTGCTACTGCTGCTCCCAGTTTATTTCCAGATCTACCAATTGTGCTTTATCCTAAATTAATAGCATTTATTCTGCCCAGTCCAAATCCCAGTTTACTTGCCAAAACCACAGTCACCCCATTATTCACCTTTTCTACCAGCTCAACACAGGAAGATGTGTTACCATCTGGGTATTGAGACCTAGTTTTCAAACTAATTGGTGGTGAGCTAATTAATTGATGTTAAGGTGAAACAAAAGACAAAACTCATGAAACAACTAAAGATAAATATTTAAGATAAGACAGGAAAGTTAAACCATTTTTTTTTTTCATTTGAAATTTGATGCTGCATTAATGCCATTTCCAATAGCATGTACAGAGCTGCGATTTCTGTTTCTCTGACAATGTGATCCCTGACAGGCATGTGGTTTGGGCAGCAGAACCTGGTGGCCAGCCATTACTTGTGTTTTAGCAATTAAAAGGTTGGATTGTATTAAGGGTTCTGATAAATAGTGTTGTGGTTTTTTTTTTTTTTTTTTTAGTTTCCAGGCTTTGGTTAAATCACATCTCTGTATTTATTTTAAGAGTTAGCCATTACATTGTTTATATTTTTCTGTTTGCTAATAGGGTAGATCTCATTTGGCTTTGCCAGGACCAGTGAAGACAAAACAATAAGAAAAACAGCAGATTATCCTGGGTTTAATTGTTATGATCATGGTAGAGGAATAGAACATTTTAGGATGCTTGTTCCTCTCCATTCTTCCCCTCTTCTCTTCCTCTATCTTTCTCCCCGCTAGTTGGTTGACTTCACTCTTTTGATTCACTTCCAATGAGATCAACAACTCCAATATGAATGGAACTCTGTTTTACTTTGTAATCTTATTCTCAATAATAACAAAAGTAAAAACCTAAAATGTTATCACATTTGAGATAGTGAGTGAATAGGTAGAGAGATGAAGGAAAATTTTATATATATATATATAAATGAGATATATATGTGTGTGTGAAAGAAAGTGAAAGTGAAGTCATTCAGTTGTGTCTGACTCTTTGCTACCCCATGGACTGTAGCCTACCAGGCTCCTCTGTCCATGGGATTTTCCAGGCAATAGTACTGGAGTGGACTGCCATTTCCTTCTCCAGGGGATCTTTCTGACCCAGGGATTGAACCCAGGTCTCCCGCATTGCAGACAGACGCTTTACCGCCTGAGCCACCAGGGAAGCACTGTATATGTGTGTACATATATGTATGAGTAAAGCAGATTAAAGTGGCTCTGAAGTAATTATGCTCTTAATTTATTCCTATACTATTCATTGATGTCCTGATGTTTATAACAAACCAATGTTTGACGCCTCTGACTTTCTCTCATTTTCTTAGACATTTTTTGGTTGTCATTTTTTTTTAAAAAAGCACTAACACATTGTAAATTGAAAAGATTAATATTGTTTCAGAAAAGGTCATATTTTATTGTTTTCAGTTGAATGGTAGAGCTATTTTACTTGCTGTTTCCCTGTATAAATCTACATTTCTCTGATAATGACAGCCAACATCTGCCCTTTGCAAAGGATCATTGCCTCATGTTCTCATGTTATTCCAACAGTGGTCCACTCAAATTATAATTGGGTTTTCTAGTTCAGGTAATTGCCTTGTAGAAAAGTAAAGGGAAAAAAACTCTGGATTTAATTGTTTCTTAATTAAAAGTATGATAGGAGCTTAATTCCATTATGGTGCCAATTTCCTCTATTGCATCTCTCCCACACTTTGTCTATTCAGGCAATCTGTGTGGATAACTTCTAATTTAGCAATATTCTATTTCCTGTTGATTATATGAGATTAGATATGTAAAAACAGCTCTGTGAATCATCATACAGTTCAATAGAAATAGTTACTTCTCCTGCATATTGTCCTGAAAAGTTACAAAAACTCATTTTTGTGTAGTCTGATTTACTTCAAAGATGATTTTGCAAAAGCATTTTGTGTTTGAGTCATATTTTAGCTGCTTTCCCCTATCTTGCTTTGACTCAGTCTCCTTCCTTTATCCTGGATAACTAGAATTATGGCTAGAGTAGAATAATCAGTTGCTTATTTTTTAATCACATCAAAGTATTTATAGAACCATAGGTTGTCATAACCTTTCTGCTAGACATTTTAGGAGATTCTAGGACCTTTAAACTCTATATCAATCCTTGCAAAGAGGCAAGATTTTTTTTTAAGGATTATATTATTTAGGGAAATTTAACTGGTGTGACCATTTTCTCCTTTTCTTTTCTTACAGGAAGAAAATTCATTCTTAGTAAACGTGTCATTTGTCTACCTTACATGTATTTGGCTTTTCAATCCTAAATGTTCTGGCAGATGGATATTGACTCAAAATGATTACATAGTCACATGAGAAAATTTAGGGTTACTTCTTGAAAGGAATTGAAGAAGTACTGAATATAACCCCATACAGGTTGTAAAGAGTCAAGAAGTCAAAAAAAAAAAAAAAAAAAAAGAGTCAAGAAGTCACCATGTATATTACTAACTAGTTATTGAGATGTTGTAATAATACTACTAATATTACTACTACTACTACTAATAATAATAATGGTAGCTGGCATTTTTGAGCCTGTAAGATATGAGCAACAATAACATTTATCATTCACTTATTTTGTTCTAGAGTTGGTGCTGATTGCTTTGTTTGCATTATCTAATAAGTCTTGACTAAGCCACCCCCAAATAACACCAGAATCTTACATTATTTGGCACCTCAGGATTCCAGCTTGCAAAGTCAGGCTTTAACTCAATTCTGTACGTTTGTACCAACAGTTCTCAAAGATTTAACTTCAAAACCCTTTTACACACCCAAAAATTAAGATTTAAAGAGTTTTTATTTGTTTATACCTATTGATGTATCTGTATTAGAAATTAAAATAGAGGAATTTAAACAGGTCATTATATGTTAATTAAATAACCTTTTATGAAATATAGCTGAGTTTTACAAAACAAACAAAAAATTAACAGGAATAGTGACATTATTATCATTTTATGTTGTTTTTTTTTCCAATCTCTTCAACATCTGGCTTAATCAAAGGCAGCTTGATTCTCTTACCTGCTTTGACTTTCATTCTGTTGCAGTGTGTCTTGGTTGAAGCACATGAAGGAAAACCAGCCTCATATAGATATGTAATTGGACAAAGGAAGATTATTTTAATAGCCTTTCTGTAAAAGTGTGCATGTTCTTTTTTAATACTACCCCAAACTCTACAAGTGGTAGTTTCAACTTAAAGGTTAGGTACAATGTGAAATCTGAAACCATGTCAACGAAACTTTCCTACTGTGTACAATAATAAGGGTAAGTGAATAGGCACTCTGAGACCTCTGGTATAAGTCTAGGAAAGTAAGAAGCAGCCCAACCAGCTTAAAGTCATGAGTAGACATATTTACGGAGAAGGCAATGGCACCCCACACCAGTACTCTTGCCTGGAAAATCCCATGGACAGAGGGCCTGGTGGGCTGTAGTCCATGGGGTCGCTAGTGACTTCACTTTCACTTTTCACTTTCATGCATTGGAGAAGGAAATGGCAACCCACTCCAGTATTCTTGCCTGGAGAATCCCAGGGACGGGGGAGCCTGGTGGGCTGCCGTCTATGGGGTCACACAGAGTCAGACATGACTGAAGCGACTTAGCAGCAGCAGATATATTTATGCCTTATTTACTTCAATAATTCTTTCAAGCCTGAGACAGAAAAGGGACCAATGATTATTTCCTCCCCATCCTGCCAAGACATAGACTAGATGGATACAATGTCTCTAAAGTAATTGAGAGCTCTGGAGTTAAATAATGATAAAACTGTGGTCCTAAAGTTAAGTATGCTATTGTTTCCCTTGAGTAAATTGAAGGAAGAAATGAATGTATTGAGATGGCAATGCTTTCTTAGAGTGGCATGAAAAAGTATAACTAATCATACTCAAAGTCTTTAAAACTAGCCAGCATTAATAGTGCTAAAGTTGTTGAGAGTCCAGTCCTTTGCTAATTTTATATCTTGAAATAGAAATTTTTACCCTGAACATTCTGCTTGAAGGAAATTTCTATCCATCTTACTCAGGAGAACTTAAATAGATTCTGTTTTTAAAAAGGTAAAAAAAAAAAAACACACTTCAGCCACTGAGATCACAAAGCCTTATTTATTTGTGAATTATGAAATTGCATGCTTTGTCTTTTTATAAACTAAATACTTGCCTGAATAAGAAAAACATTTTTGCAGCATTTACTCTTTTTTCCTCTCTTTCATTAGTATGCTTTAATGGTGCTTCCATTTGCTTTGCTAGCAGTGAAATCTTTATTTCCACTTGGAGATATATGAATCTTGTTTACCTTTAAACTTTCCACCTGTTAACTTGCATTATATTTTCATGATATAATGTGGTTGCATTATATTTTCATAATATTTTCATGACAGAAAGTGGTTACTAATAATATACATTGACTTTAATACAGCCTTTTTTCTTGAGGGTGGAAAGGGAAAATTTTTATGCTTGTATATATCATTTTATTGAGAGAAATATCTTACATGTAAATAAATGTTTCTTAACTTTTTTTGCTGTTGTTTCAAATAAGTTAAACTTTTTTTTACAAGAAGTAGAATGGTCGTCATTGATTTTTCTGAATATAGTTGATTCTCATTTTAGGCCATTACAAGATCCATCCAAGGTTATTTGTTCAGCTTTTCCTCTCCACTATGTGTAAGGGTATGGAGACAGGTAGAATAGAGTTATAGAAAGTTCACAAACAATAAACCTAGAGCATTAGTTCCCCTACATTTTTTTTTCTTAAACCAGTACCATGAGCATCAGAGCTAGAAATAAATCCATTTGAGTTATTCATCAATGTGATCCTTTTGTTCCCTACCCAATACCAAGGTTTTATATGGCATATATTTTTTAAAACTCAGTATTTCAAAAATATTTGATGGCATTCTAACACTTCATATAAAACATCTTCTCTGCATCTTTCTGCTCAGCGCTAAAAAAAAACAAATGTTGAAATATAGCTACTTTAAAAGAAAATCAAATTTATCAAACAACATTAGCAGAAATAATCCAATGGGGGAAAACAAGCAAACAAATCCCAGGAAATATGAGAACAGAGTCATTATGTTTTTGTTTTGTTTTGCTTTAAAACATCATTACAGATTTCAAGAAGTTAGAATTTTACATTTGAGCTCATGTAGTTAAGAAGAAAATAAAACTTTACAGTTTATATGTGAACACTGGTCTCGGGTGTTCACTGGTGCCAAATATATGGTGTTTTTCCAACACTGGCTCTCCAACTCTCATTCTCTGACACCAACTCATGTCCTATTGTGACACTCACTGCTCAGAGTTAGCTTCAGATTCCACAGGTTAAGGGTTCAGTCCCACAAGACGGCCCTCACTTCAGACCCCAGTCCAAGTACCACCCCTCCTTACCTGCACTTCCATCTGACTTGGTTACAAATTCCAGGGTGCTCACAGCCGCCCACTCCCACCCCTATCCAAGCTCGATAATCAGCTACAATAACTTACAGAACTCAGGAAAATGCATACTCACCATTACAGCCAAATGAAGAGATACAGAGGGTGAAGTCAGAAGGGTCCTGAGTGCAGGAGCCTGTGACCCCAGTGGAGTTGGGGTGCCATCCTGCCAGCACATGGAGATGTTCATCCGCTCAGAGGCTCTCCAGTCCCCATTGCCTAGGTCATCTTACGGAGGCTGTGTTATGTTGGCATGATTGATTAAAGCTTTGCCCACTGCTGAGTTAACTCAGTCTCCAGCCCTCTCCCCTCTGGAGAGATGGTAAGAGGAGGGGAAAGGTTGAGAGTTCCAACCTTCTTATCACAGCCTGATCCTGAAGCTCTCTAGGGGCCCACCACAGTCACCCCATTAGCAACAGGTATTTTTAAAAGGAGCTTGTTGCGAGTAACAAAAGACGCTCCTATTTACTCTTCAGTTCAGTTCAGTCACTCAGTCGTGTCCAACTCCTTTCGACCCCATGGACTGCTGCGTGCCAGGCTTCCCTGTCCATCACCATCTCCCAGAGCTTGCTCAAACTCATGTCCGTCAAGTTGGTGATGCCATCCAACCATCTCATCCTCTGTCTGCCTTCTCCTCCTGCCCTCAGTCTTTCCCAGCATCAGGGTCTTTTCCAATGAGTCAGCTCTTCACATCCGGTGGCCAAAGTATTGGAGCTTCAGCTTCAGCATCAGTTCTTCCAATAGATATTCAGGACTGATTTCCTTTAGGATTGACTGATTTGATCTCCTTGCAGTCCAAGGGACTATTACTCTTGGAAATTCCAAAGATTTTAGAAACTAGGAACAAGACCAAATATATTTTTCTATTATACCACAACTGGGTTTCCTCCAGGTAATAGAGAAGAGATTTTGGAGGTGTGGCAAGGAGAGATTTTTTTGCTTTTTATGCTGAACATTGTTGAATCTCTTCCCTAGCCACACCCACTGCATCAGTCATGCATTGCTGCCTACCATATAGGTGTCCCAAACGGCAGTGACTTAAAACTACAGTCAGCTCACATTTTGGAAGGAATAAGCATCTGAGTGTAGCTCAGCTGGAAGGAGGATGTCTAGTTCAGTGTCTCCCAGGAGGATGCAATCCAGCTGTCAGCCAGGGCTGTGATCTCATCTGAAGACCCTAATGGGATGGAGCACCTGCTCCCAAGTTCACACATATGGCCATTGGCCGACCTTGGTCCTTACCTTGGGGACCTGTCCATAGGGCTACTCACAGCATGGCAGCTTGTTTTCTCCAAAGTAAATTGACTCAAGTGAGAGAGGACAAGAGAGAGCCCTCAAGATGGAAGCTACAGTCTTTTAATAACTTCGTCTCAGAAATGATATCCTATTATTCTTTCATAATCTGCTCATTAGATATGTCAGTAAATCCTGTGCACACTCAAGCAGAGGGGTTTTGCAAGGGAATTGAATACCAGCAAGTGGTATCATTGAGGCCCATCTTACAGGCTGCCTACCACATCCACCCCAACATAATGGACCTGATTTGGTAGATGATAAGAAGCACGAGACAATAGATGAGAAAGGAAATTGTAAAGACATTTATCTGGTCTCTTTGTCACTTTTACTTTTCAGAGCTTCTCCAAAGTTTTGCTCAAAGTGTTGTCACTGGTCAAAACCAATTCTAATTAATTTTATAGTTAGTATCTGGATCTCAGCAAAAGCTGTATACAATCAAAGAAGTAAAATCCCCGTGAAGTGAAAAGTGAAAGTCGCTTAGTCTTTGCAACCCCATGGACTATGCAGATTCTCCAGGCCAGAATAGTGGAGTGGGTAGCCGTTCCTTTCTCCAGGGGATCTTCCCAACCCAAGGATGGAACCCAGGGATTGAACCCAGGTCTCCCACATTGCAGACGGATTCTTTATCAGCTGAGCCACCGGGGACGAACAATAGTTCACATATTTACTGTCAAACATGTGGTGATCTCATCTGTCCATTTTTTTTAAAGGGAGAACCAGGTTTCATTGGTCCTCAGGGAGAACCAGGCTTACCAGGGTTACCAGGAACCAAGGTAAGTGGAATGTTTTCCCCTTCCTTTCTTTCTGAAAAATTTTTGTGGCATAATTTTAGTCCATTTTGTTACTCAGGTGACCAGATAGTCTTGCCTAATAGAGAACTAAAATCAGCTTAGCACCCATTCCCAACACTTCTAATAGTAATAGCATATTATTATAATTAGAGTAATAGGAAGTTAATTCCAGAAAGCCTTAGGCAAGGCAACAGGATGATGGGATACATTCATTGTTCCAGTTGTCCCCCAGTTGCACCTAAATTGATGTGATGCTGTTAGTCTTCTGGCCATATGGAAAAGTGAGGCAATTCTGAGAAGGAGAGGTAGAACTCATTAACTCCAGCTCCTCGTTACCCATTTTAAGACATACTTGTAAATCAAATATGATTACTATTCCTCCATCACTCCCTAGATTGCAAAGGCAAGTACTGATGTCATATAGATTCCTAGTGCGTCATCCCGAAAGGATCCATCCTGAAAAACGTCTGCAGAAAAATCCTGTAATGAAAACCATCTCGTGATCTTCCATTTGGCAACCCAAGAGAGGGCCCTGAAAGCAAAATCTGTATGCCGCATACATATGCGCATATGTATAAATAAATAAAAAATTATGTTGCTGTGGATACAGTCAGAGCCATGGTTCCCTTTTTATCTACCCGGAAAGACATAAAAAGGTGCCGTTCTGAGGATGGAACTTTATTCATGACAGACTCATGAATCAAAGAAAGCAAAATTAGATCAAACTACATTCTTTTATTTTTAAACCGTAGCAGTCTTTGCCTCAATGTGTATTTCCTTCACCAGAAATAAGCCAGGATGACTTCCAAGAGCTCGAGAAATATGTTTCTGGTCTGTTCTGACAGAGGAGTCCTCATTTCCGCTGGTCAAGAGAAAATAACTCTAATCCTAGTAAATGGAAACTATGCGTGGCCTAAGGGGGACTGAAGCTCGGTCGAATTTACGCAAAATTGCTCTTTTCTCAGCAAGTTCTTTTTCACATAATGAGCTGACAAGCTTATTAACAAAATAAGAGGAATGCCTTCTTTAGCCTGAACAGATTTACACACAAAATGCACTTTCTAGAATCAAGAGAGCTAGATCAGGAGGATAACGGGCATCCTGTGTCCATGTCAGAACTGTTGTACAGCTTGCAGCCTCAGAGTCAGGCAGGGAAAGAGGTGGCTTTGTGGATAAGTGCAGAGAAGCGGGAAACCTGCTGAGTGCCAGCGAGGACCAGGCATGAATGTGATTTCTAAGTGTTTGTGGCATCTTGTTTGCGAAACAAGAAAAAATAGAAGAAACACAGACAGACCCCTGGAGAGTAGAGTTCATCCCTAAATATCTTTTCTTTTGTTCATTTATTTTAAACTGTTCCATAGTCAAAAAATTCCAGATGTAGAGCTATAAAATCAACATTAATTATTGTCCATGAAGAACCTGGGCTGATTTTACAGATCTCATACTTTTATAACAAATATTACTTTGCACTCCCAAGAAAAGTAAAGACTGTACTGTAACTGCTTTGTAGTTCCACAGAAAGGATGTGAATAAGAAATTCATTTAAGAATATTTTGAAGTTAATTTTTGGCTAAATTGCCTAACATGAAATTGGTATCATAATGGAAAAATCATGATTATTTAAAAATCTCTTTCAGCCAAATACTAGTCTTTTTCCAGTTGTGTAGACAGTCAGGATTTGTACCAATAAATTCAGATTTAAAAAAAACTAACACTGCATATTTTATCCCCAGCACAATGAAGAGAGAGCATAATGAAGATGTATAATGGTATCTAAAAACCTGTTTTATGTGCTGCTGTATTCTCAGCATCTGTATCAGTGCCTGCAAGAAATCTACATCAGTCTAAAGAAATAGGACTTTATCATGAATAATTTAGAAAACTTTGAATAATATTGTTTATTCATTAATTCAACACATTTTTTTCCCAGACATTTTTCTATTGAGAATGGAGATTAAATGCAAGAAAAACAGTTTCTACTGAAGCTTACACTGTAATATGTGTGAGAAAGGGATGGAAGGAAAAAAAAAAATGTAATTCCAGAGAATAATAAGCAATTAATTAGGGGTATGATGTTAATAAGTGATTCTAGGTAAATATATATAGACTTCACACCTATGATATATATGCTATACAAAAATGATTTTCTAAGATTTTTGCTTTTCCCTAAAATAAGATTATAGTTACCATTTTAGAATTCATCTGTAAAATATTAAGCAAATAACCAAACATTTATAAATGTAAATTCCATATACCAGTAGAAGCACTTCAGTTTCTAATCCCTGGAAAATCCCTTCTGGAGCATCTTTTCCATCTCCTGCCTCCAGTCAAGTTCCAGCCTCTCCATTCTCCTACTCCCTTTTGATTCATATGAGAAATTTACTGAGTCTTCCATAATCCTGGCCCTAATCTATCCCACCTCCCCTGCAAAACTAGAGTCTTCCCAAAGTGGCCATGATACAGATAAAGATCTTGGAATTCAAAACTCTCCATCACCCATAACAAATCCAACCCTACTTTCTTTTCCTTTCCAAGATGAATCTATCCTTTAGTGAGGAGGGTGCCTCCTTCATCCGTTAACATGCCATCACCAGAAGTCAAAACTTGTTTGATTACTGAAATTCTACCCATCACACAGGAAGCTGAACTCTCAATTCTGTGTTCAGGGAAAAACAGAACCATCTTCCTAGAGGGTGATTTGGCAAGATTTTAAAATGTTTTTATTTTTGACACAGACATTTCCCCACTAGGAATTTATTCTGAGAAAATGACCAGAGATGTGCAAAATATTTACATACCAAAACATCTATGCAAAAATTGAAGATTGAGTACAATCCATTCTAAATTACAGCTCTCCCATGTTAAAGGCTTTGGGAAAATTACTTAATCTTCTTGAGCTTCAGTCTCCTCATCTGTAGACTATGGATACTAACACCTTTCTCATTTGTCTTGAGAACTCAATAGGATAATGCATGTAAAGTGTTGTGTGCACTCATCAAAAGCACAGTCATAAGCAATAATAATTGTAAAATACACCCTACCCATCCTTCAGGCGGAGAAGGCAATGGCACCCCACTCCAGTACTCTTGCCTGGAAAATCCCATGGACGGAAGAACCTGGTAGGCTGCAGTCTATGGGGTCGCTCAGAGTCGGACACAACTGAGCGACTTCACTTTCACTTTTCACTTTCATGCATTGGAGAAAGAAATGGCAAGCCACTCCAGTGTTCTTGCCTGGAGAATCCCAGGGACAGGGGAGCCTGGTGGGCTGCCATCTCAGGGGTCGCACAGAGTCGGACATGACTGAAGCGACTTAGCAGCAGCAGCATCCTTCAGGACTTGACCCAGGTCTCAGCAAAAAGTCAGTCCAGACTGTTGAAAACCCTGTGGAGTTTCTTCTTCTCTCACATATGACTTTACATTATTCCTTAACCCTAAACTATTTTGTTCATGTGGATCTTATCTTACTAGAGCACTGGCCCTCTGAGGGCCACGATCATCATTCCCAGATCTATAAATATAGCAAAAACTGTAATACCTACATGTCTTATACTGTGACGAGGACTTTTTATTTTAAATTATGAAACCAGTACTATAATTTTCTCCATTTTATAGAGGAAACTGAGGCTTTCAGAACTTAACTAATTTTCCCCCAAACACAGACCTGGTAAGTAATAGAGCCAAGATTAAAGTAGAGAATGTCAAATTACAAAACCTGGTGCTTAGTCATTTTGCCATGCTTCTTCCTAGTAGATCTTAAAAAGTCACTGCAGAGTGAAGACTATGCCAGTGTGTGTGGTGAGGCTTAATGATGGCCCGTATCAATTCCCTTTAAAGGTCTTTCTATTTACCAACGTAGGTGTCTGACAGGCATTTACCAAACCATTTCTTTGTCTATAAAAATGGGGATGAAAATGCAAACACTGTATAGTTGTTTTGATTATTAAATGAGGTAATCCACGTTGAAGTTAATACAATGCTGAGCATGTTGTAAATAAATGGTCACTTTCTACTTTCTTTGGTTTTATTCACCTCACTCATTAATCGACAGGGACCGGTTGGGGGAAGATGGGTCACCATTTACTTATTTTGTGATTTGTGACAGGGTGAACGTGGGGAGGCAGGGCCTCCTGGACGAGGGGATCGAGGGGAGCCCGGAGCCCCTGGACCGAAGGTCAGTTATTCTCACACTGGAAAACAACATTCTCAGTTTGGAAATGTATACCACTTACTTTTAGAACATACAACTAAAATAAAATTATTCAAGGGGTATTAAAACAGCCCAAAGTCACAAATAATTCATTGAAATGCATACCAATTTGTTATTTTCTAAAAGGGGTTTTACAATTCAACTTTTCCAGTTTACTCTGTTCTATTCGGTCAACAAATTTAATAACACATCCAAATGTCAATGGGGAGGGGCTGTCACATTAACACATTACCACTCAAGGCGTATTAAAACCTACTGAGTCGGGTGATTAGGACTCTGCACTTTCACTGCAGAAGGCACAGGTTCAACCCCTAATCAGGAAACCAAGATCCCTCAAGCTGAGCGGCATGGCCAAAAACAAAAAAGTCCCTGCATTTAAAAATATATATATAAAACAAAAATAAACAAGCAAACAAAAACCTACTGAGGAAAATGTGGTTCCAGACCGTTAGTTTCCATGGTAACTTGATGGTATGTAACACCTTGAAAATATGACAACTAAGGATTTATTTGACTGTTCACTCTATTCCTCTAAGCTTCCTGCAAACTGATATGGTAACACTTTATTTTAGTAACGCATCCTAGAGACATGGGAAATGACTTCCTCTTTGATGAAAAGGAAATTTATAAGCAAACACTTTTGAGACTACTGAGAATTATCTGCAGAACTCTTCCCATCCACCAGTGGGTGGTCAGACTTTAGAATTATAATGACGTGAAGGTTGGTGAAGAGACCAGGGAGTGAACTAATGATGTGGTGATAATGCTTATGTTCAGTGTTATAACAGTTTACATTATAGAGAGCCATCTATTAAAGCAGTTAAAATAAAGTGTTTCCATTTTTCTTCATTATTCTGAGTCACTGCTAATTTCTTTTTCCTATTGTTGTCTCCCTCTATTATTTTCTCTTTTCCATCTTTATATTCTTCTATAATAGGGCAAACAAGGTGAATCAGGAACTAGAGGCCCGAAAGGGTCAAAGGTCAGTACCCGGGTAACCATTTTAACATAACATGAGGCCATCAAGAGCTGTGCTTCTCGCCTTTTCCACAGGAAAGTCATGTTTTGGGTTAGACTCTTTCACACACTGGCATTGCAGTAATTTCACCCTTATGATGATATCTTGGTTTGTTTCATCTTATTTTTGTGTTCTTGTGCTTCAGACCATTCTTTAAGAGAAAATGTACTTCCTGTTTCATAAATATAGCTTATTTGGAAAAAATTAAGTACTTAGTTTACATTATGTGCAATATAATATTTTTTATTTCCTGGCTGTCTTTGTGATAAATGTTCAACTACAGTTTGCTTTTAAGTCAGTTGACTCCCTCCATTGCATTAAAACTTCACCACCAGTGGAAATTCTCTCCTTTATCATGTTCTTATAGAACCTGCAATAATCTGTATACTATTAGCAGAATCATGTTATTTGAAATTCTATTAATGAATAGCATGGGAAATGGGGAAAATAGAAAACAGATATTAGTAATTCTCCATTCAAGCAAATTTAATTATTATGGTCCATGTTACTAGCATATTGTGGATAGAAAAAATCATAATCCTTTTTACTGCTTATCTTCACTGGTCCTTATCCAGTTTATAAGGATATGTAGAAAGATAACAGAAAAATGCTTTGAATTATGTTTAGGAAAAGGGCTCTATAAATTTTAGGCTATTTGAAAGAACTCTCAGTTCTACACAGGTTCAAATCTCTCCTCCAAATTTTCTGTTGAGATTTCCGAGACTTTCTGAAGTATTCTTAGTGATATATTTTGGAGTTTGAGGCGTAGGTAATTCCTAGTGTCTGTCCAGGGAGGAGGGTGAGGTGGCAATAACACTATAAATGGACATTTAAAGACTTTTCTTATTACACTGGAAAAAAGAGAGAGAGCCAGGTTTGCCCAGCTCTTGACCTTCAACCTGGCCACCCTGGTCTAACAGGCTGCTGTCCTCTTCAGCACTTCCTAAGTAGAAAAGTTTTCCTTAGATCCTTATCATCAGAGGGAGACCCAGCTGGCGATCTTTCCCTCCTAAATCTCCCAACACTGAGCTCCCCGTTGATCTCTCTTCCTTCCTTGTCCTGATTGTCTACACTTTTTCTTCTTAAAGAACATACAACCTATTAATTGGTTGGCTTTTTTCCCCCTTGCACCAAATCTCTTCATATAAAGGCAAGAACATGGCTCAATCTGAGAGATAAAAGCCTAACTTTGGGTGGCATAGAAGCCACTTACTTTGCCTTTGAAGATCCCTAGTAAACAAGTTACTGTATGTATTGTCGTTTCAAGATACTCTGTCATCTGAAGGGGGAAATTTAATTCACTTCAAGGGGCATCTTAAAGAAGCGTTTGCCATGTCAGGGGTTATTGTATTTCAAGTTGCTATTTTACATGTCAAAAGTTCATATTAAAGGTGCCACTGAATGATAGTAAATACTTGGATTTAAATCCTTGGATTAAATACTTGGATATCAAATCCTTGGATTTGAGATATTTGGGGACTCTTGGCCTCACTACTAACTAACTAGGTTCTTTTTCTCTTTTTACCGGGGAAAGGGCGATCGTGGAGACAAGGGGGACTCTGGAGCCCTGGGACCAAGGGTGAGTGTGTCTCGTCTACAGCTTTGGCCTCCAACAAGCCTAGATTTGAAGTATGTGTCTATGTGGCTTTTCACAAGGCACTTGGATTAATCATACCCAATAATAGCACAGGAGGTAGACCACTGGGATTATTCCTGCTACCGCTTCCTTTCTTCCTATTTTTTAGTGTAGTCACTGGGAGCACTGAGTCTGTAAATTTGGACACATAAGATAGGCTCCACAAGAAGAAGTGAAGAACTCTGCTTTCCCTTTGCTAAATGAGCAGTCGCAAACCCACAGCCATCTAACAGTAGAACTTTCCACTTTTCAAGTAACTCAATTGTAAAGAAAGAAATAGTCCAAATTTTCAGAACCTTTTTAAAACACAGAGAATTAGGACATAACTAATGGAAATTCAGTGGCAGAGCTACTGAGTAGGGTAGATGTCTTAAAAATATTTGTTCCCTCCATATATATATATATTCAAATATATATATATGCATGCATATTTATTCCCTGTTTGATTCAGTTTTAATGGAGTTCTATTCCTGTTGGAAAAGCAAGCATTTCCTGTAGTATAATGTTCTATCTTCTTAAAGAATGAGGAAGCAGTCTTTGTGGTATGGATGTGGAGAAAGATGTCAGGGGTTGCTTTAAGAAATATGGATAAAGCCAGCAAGATTTTGTCAGTCAAATCAGATTAGCCTACATATAATAATTTTCAGGGAGCAGTTTTTGATATTGAATCTTTTTTCTTTTTTATCTGACTTAATATCTTTAACATACCACAGGCAGGAATTTGGAAGTAGTTTGCCTGCTTTGAAATAAGGACAAACTTTGAACATGGTTCATTTATTTTAACATGTATTTGGGCCTCAATCAAGAATTGATGGTCAGAGAGAGCGTGCGTGTTGCTATTTCTGTTTCTGCCACAGTCCCTTCTCCATCCTAGCCTAATGTTCTCTTGGTTTATTTTTTCATAGGGTCCACCTGGTCAAAAGGGAGATCCAGGAGCCACCGAGATCATAGACTACAATGGCAACCTCCACGAAGCCTTGCAGGCAAGTGACTGCTCCCCATCCTGACACAGACAGGGACACCGCTGAGACCTGGAATGTGTGGAAATATCACCTTCCACCCGCCTCAGCTCTCAGAGGGCTCTACCTCTCAAAGCACACCTTTTCCCTCATCTTTTGAACCCAGCTTCTTCTCCCTGGCCCAGTTTACCCTCTTTATTTCCTAGTGTTTTTCAATCCTTCCTTTTATTTTCCTTCTTCCTCCAGATATATTTAGCTTTATCTGGTTTAACTTATATTGGTTTTGCCAATCTTCGTCTCCTTTCTTGAAAAGTGAACTTAGCAAAACCATTAAGAGCCCTGTGGCTCTGGAGTTGGAGCTGCCTGGGTTCAGGTCTCTTGCTTACTAAGTGCATGAGCTAGAGCAAGTTATTTAGTTCTCTGTGAAATGAGGACAATAATAGCATCTGCCTCAAAGCATAAATAGGGCTGTTGTGAGAAGTACATGGCTAAATACTTGGAAACGTGCCTGGCACATGAGTCCTCTATCATTGCTTCTTAATACTGCTACTGTTCAGTACTTTTTCTTCCATCAAGTAAAAACACATAGAGGGTAGTCAAGAGGGTTACTCTTCTGATTTTCCTAAATTATCACTATTTTGATGACCCCAATCTGTTCAGAACCCTCAGTGACCCCCTTGCCTACTCTATCAAGTCTAAGCATCTCTATCTGATGTTTAAGCCCTATAACCCTGTCTTTTCTATACAGATTTTTTTATTTCTCCACAACATAGTTATCATATCTATAAAAATAGTTCCTTTTGTTTTCCTGGTTCATCTTTTCCTTTCATTCATCTCTAAATCCTCTTCAACAGTTCACGGCTGCCACCCAGACGAGTTCCTCCTCTGAATCCTTTTAAATATTAGCAGTCAGGACCAAGTAGTTTAACATTTAATTATTCTCCCAAATCCCCTGATTTACTTTAGTCTTGCCTCTTACCAAATTGTAAATTACTTGTTGACAGAAAACTTGTTGTATGGTTATTTTGACTCCGCAATGTGTCCAACCCAGGTCTGGGAATGTAAATATTAAATAAAGTTATTGGTTGAATTAGTGACTACACTTAGTTCATATGCACAATCCATTTTTCTGCTTAAAAGTCGAATTAGTTGTTTTAAATATTTTTCCATTTTGTACTTGCTTCAATTTTTTTCCGTCTATGTGATTTCACTGCTGCTGCTACTGCTGCTAAGTCGCTTCAGTCGTGTCTGACTCTGTGCGACCCCATAGACTGCAGCCTACCAGGCTTCTCCATGCATGGGATTCTCCAGGCAAGAACTAGCATTACCAAATTATGGTAGATCTACTACACTTCTATGGATCCTTTGTTACAACTGTCATTTTTAACTAATAAAGCATTTATTACCTAGTTTTTACAGAATCTATCCTCAGCTTAGCCTATTTTTCATTCTTTTTCTTCTTCTGGTAAAGCACAAAGAAAAGCATGCTTACTGCTTGGAGAAACATCCCTTGGGCAGTATGTTCAGTCAACAGCTTGCATGAGTGCTCCTCAGCACAAGTGGATTAGACTCAAGCAGTAGATTCTGGGCTCCTGTTGAGTTCTAGAACATGCTTTCTAAATTCCCCCCTGTTCCCCAGAAGTTGCTGTCTGCATGTATAAAGAAAGAAAAGAACAGGAAGTTTTGGTTGCCTACTATGTTGTCAGAGTTCTTATAAAATGTAGGGACACATTTTCAACTTTCTGAACAATATTGTCAATTTCCCTTGAACTGCTTCCAGTGGTACCGTGATTCTTTTAACTACCTTTAAGAGGTATCCATTCTCTTATCTTCCAAGATATGCCCAATATTTTTGGCCATGGCCATTTTATAGAAAAATTGTGGAAGAGTTTTAAAGCCTTTACATGAACAAGAGCTTGGCCTGAAGCAAACTACCCTTAGTCTAAAACCAAAATCTGCTTTGACTTTCCCTCTATTATTAACTAGGTGTGTCCCTTTGGGGAAATCACAAAATGTCTATATTTCATTGATCTGATCGTTAAATGAGAATGTTTCTAAATGGATCTTTTCTAAGATCCATAAAATCAAATATTATGCTTAGAGTATTTTTTAGGAGCTGAATATTCTTTGTTGATGTGCCTGAATACACTGTACTTTTTTAAAAATTTAACACCTACATCTTGATATGAAAGAAGAGATGTGCACTCACTTTCTTTTTTCACCTTCAGTTCTATTTGACTGTAAAGTAGTCACTATTCATCACAATCAACTAGTTCATGTTTATATCTCAATCTTCACTCAGTCAGTTCAGTCTCTCAGTTGTGTCCGACTCTTTGTGACCCCATGGACTGCAGCACACCAGGCTTTCCTGTCCATCACCAATTCCTGGAGCTTTCTCAAACTCATGGTCATCAAGTTGGTGATGCCATCCAACCATCTCATCCTCTGTCGTCCCCTTCTCCTCCCGCCTTCAATCTTTCCCAGCATCAGGGTCTTTTCCAATGAGTCAGTTCTTCACATCAGGTGGCCAAAGTATTAGAGCTTCAGCTTCAGCATCAGTCCTTCCAATGAATTTTCAGGACTGATTTCGTTTAGTTTTAACTGGTTTGATCTCCTTGCAGTGCAAGGGACTCTAAAGAGTCTTCTCCAACACCACAGTTAAAAAGCATCAATTCTTCAGCACTCAGCCTTCTTTATGGTCCAACTTTCTCATCCATACATAACTACTGGAAAAACCATAGCTTTGACTATATGGACCTTTGTTGGCAAAATAATGTCTCTGCTTTTTAATATGCTGTCTAGGTTGGTCTCAACCTTAAAATTTATTATTCTTATGGAGTTGTTTAGGCAACTAAGCATTGTGCTTGTAAATAGCTTATTGTTATTTTTTCGCTTCAAAACTATGTCTTTGTTTTCCCAATATAGTACTCTAGCAGATTGAGTACTTAATAAATAAGTTAAATAGCCATTAGACTGAGAGGAAGTAATAGACACTTGTTCTTCTAGTTCTCTAACCAGTGATGGATAGTCACAGTTTTGCAAATTCTATGTCACTATCGCCTCCTCTTAAAAAAAAGGCCTGCAAAAAAAAAAAAAAATCTAGAGTAATTAGATAAATAAGAGCATATTATAGTTATAAAATATCACCCTAGAAATATAAAATTTTACTGTTGCCTCTATTGAAAATTGTTACAGGCACACCTCCTTTTATTGTGCTTCACTTTATTGCACTTTGAAGATACTGCCTTTTTTTTTTTTTTTTTTTTTTTTTTACAAATTGAAAGTTTATGGCACCCCTGTGCCAAGCAAGTCTATTGGCTCCATTTTTCCAACAGGATTTACTCACTACATGTTTTTCGGCCACATTTTGGTAATTCTCACAATATTGCAAATTTGTTGATTTTGATTATATTTGTTATGATGATCTGTGATTTTTTTTCCTCACCCTGCCATGTGGCTTGCAGGATCTTAGTTTCCTGACCGGATCAAACCCCAGCCCACTGGACCACCAGGGAGTTCCTTGTGATCCGTGATCTTTGACGTTACGGTTGCAAAAAGATTAAGACTCTCTGAAAGTTCAGATGATAGTTAGCATTTTTTAGTGTTAAAGTATTTTTATTGAAGTATAATTAATGTACAATATTACATATGTTACAGGTAAAGAATACACTGATTTTCCATTTTTAAAGGTTATGGTTATTATAAAATATTGGCTGTTGTACAATATATCCTTGAGCTATAAAGTATTTTTCAATTAGGGTATGTACATTGTTCTTTAGACATAATGCTATTGCACACTTAATAGGCCTCATTACAGTTTAAACATAATTTTACTTACACTGGGAAATCAAAAATTTGTATGACTTGCTTTATTGCAATATTCACTTTATTTCAGTGGTGTGAAACCCTAACCCACAATATCTCCAAGGTATGCCTGTATTTACATGGACATTTGTCATAAGTCATTTTTTTTTTAAGGTGATTATGTTTCCACAATTAGCAGTAAAACCTTTTCATTTAAAAGCTCTTAAAAGCTCTAACTGAAGCTTTTAAAATTTCTCAACACCATATAAACTAAACCTGTTCTCTAGGGTAAGTCAGAGGTGATTTTAAGCTTGCTTCATTATAAGCCATGAAAGAAAATAACCTTTAATCTTAAAGCGATTCACATTAGCATCTCAGAGAATAAATCACCGAGCATCCTTCTAGCCTTCAACCAATTTACAGCTTTTCTATCTCATGCCTTCCATTTCACATCGCAGCTCAGTAGAGAATGACATGGCTTTCTCCATCACTACCCAAAATTCTGGTTTTCAAATCATTACTGAAGTTCAGCAGAGAATCCTGCCGAGTTTATGTCATGTTAACTTAGAGGAACCACATACAAGAAATCCAAAGTGAGCCAACATACTTGCGAAGTCCCTGAGTGTCTACACACTGGTTCTTCAGGATGGCAGTAAACATTATGTTTTTGAGAAGTTACCTTAGTTTTCTGTCATTTGTTCTTCTGTTGATTGGGTGGAAACTACCCTGTATAATTTTTAGGTCTCACAAATATAGTTATTTAACAAAGTCATTTAAGCCCCATCTGTTCAATAGTTCAGGTTCTAATAATAATATTCTTTTATTTATGCAATTCATTATAAAACATGTTGTTATCCCTAAATTAAAAGAAAAAGACAAACTAGTTTTGCATTTAGGTGGAAAATGAAACATGTATGGCACAGATTGGATGAGAGTTCAAATTTTAAACTACTCCCCTTTCTAAGCTTTTCTGGATTTGCTTTCTAGTTAAAAAAAAGAATTTTTAGTTGGAAGGCTATGGCAAGGAAATTATTTCTGCTCAGTAATTTTCTAATAGCCTTTTAAAAATGACTCATCTATATACGGGAGCTGAGAAGTAGCTTTCTCATAACCATAAATTCAACTCTTGGCCTAGGTAAATCCTTTAAGTATAAAATAAGTGGTGTCTTATGTTACATATATATGATGGTATAAAAATCTGGACCTTGATTTTTTTATAACCTTGCCCCCAGTTTGTGGCCATTTTGCCCTTTACCTTAGAAGCAAACCTTACTGGGTTGTTTTTTCCTACCCTGTTCTCTCTGAAGCTGTAAGGACTATGACTGATTTTACCATAGAATACAAACTTGCACCATCTCTGCCTGTGCATAAATACATTGTTTCCAAGACATGATGACACTATATCACAAACAACTCAAGTGTCTGAACTGAGATAGATGGATAATGTTAAAATTATTTTTTACAACACAATAAAAACAGCACCTTGAATTAGATAATGGAATGGAGTAGTGCTTGGTGATGGACAGGGAGGCCTGGCGTGCTGCAGTCCATGGGGTCACAAAGAGTAGGACAGAACTGAGCAACTGAGCGACTGAACTGAACTGATGGAGTAGTAGAAGACAAAGGGATGGAGTTAAACTGATATTCACAAGGTCACATGTAACTGGACAGTGTTTTTTTCTAGGACCAGAGCTCCTAATAGAAAATGTTCTCCCCTCTAAAATCCCATAAAGTGGCACAGACCTTCAGCGGGCAATAAGCCCGAGCACTGTCCATCCTCCGCAACAAGAGAAGCCGCCGCAACGAGAAGCCACCACTAGCTGTAGCCCCTGGTTGCTGCAACTAGAGAAAGCCTGTGCACCGCAATGAAGACCAAGCTCAGTCAAAAATAAATAATTTTTAAGAAAAAAAGCTTTTTTAAATCAGCAAAAAAGAAAAGTGGTGCAGAAAAGAAAAGAAAAAAGTGCCTTACAGAAGTTTTTGTGTAACACTTAGACTAGAAAATCTTAATACACAAACATTTCATAGATTAGGGATTGGCTGTTTTAGAGATTCACACTTTGAGAGAATATATTTTGATACAGTATTCAAGCCCTTTAAGAAACAAGGTGAATCCCATGTCAGTTCCTGTCTTAGTCATGTCACAAACACACACACACACACATACACTTAAGCTAATTATAATACAACAAACAAGATACAAACTAAAAGGCAAAAGCATAACTTATACAGTTAGATGTTTCATTTTCTCTAATCAAGGTGCTCTAGAAATAGAGCTTTTATGAATAGCAGAGTTGCTTAGCTCACAGTTATATTGACAAATCACAGGTGCATACTATTTTACTTCATAATTTAAGTCAAGTGAATTAAAATTTTGACATTTTCTTTCTCCTTTATCCATAGGGTTTTAAATAAAATTCTAAAAATAATTTGTAAAAAGAATCTTTACAATCTATGGTATTTGTTCAAAAATAGGATGATATGTTCTCAGTTTCTTGTCAGTTCTTACCAAAACATAATCTAAAAGTTGATTATTTCAGAAATGTATTACTGTACTTTGGCACACAATTAGGTAACTGTCTTTATCAATACATTTTCTCAACAGAGGATTACCACCTTAACAGTCACGGTAACTCCTATTGCATGATTTCTGTGGTTTGTGACTTTGTATTCAGTGTTGATGCATGCTGGTCATAATGGTACTAATGTAGCCATTGTTTTTATCTGATAGTTAATATATTTTCTTATGTCAATAACCTTTTACAACATTTGACCCAGTTGAATCACTTTGTCTGTTTAGTTAAAAAAAGTCAAGAAAAAATTTATTGCTATTTTTCTTAAAAGTTTTTGGCCTTATCTCAGTAATACAGCTTTGTTCTTTAGTGTTTGGGAAATTAAAGTGTTTGTGGCGGGTGGGAGAAGTGTTTCTAGAAACAGAGGAAATATTAGGAAGTTAATTCAACCCTGAAAGATGAATGTGGAACAGGGCAGCAATTATTTTACATTGTCTTACAAATCAACTTGAGAGCATTATTTTAACCCAAATATGGTGGGGTGGTTTTTTTTGCATATATTTAGGTAGTTTTTGTAATTCTGTAACCAGTGAAATGTTTCCTCTTTGCAAATCAATACTGGAGGATATTTGATTATGATAGAAATTAGGGAAATGTATAGTGTGCTTATTATTTAAAGCATACATTTTAATACAGATAGTTGCTATCTTTTAAAACTTTGTCTTTTCTGGATTTAGGGTCCCCCTGGACCACCTGGACCTCAAGGACTACAAGGGCCAAAGGTTATTCTTTGTTTTATTTGTTTCCATTTACTACATATGGTGCAGAGAATCCATATTAAATATATGTGTCTTTGAAAATCAGTCTTATGAAATCCTGGAAGAGCTGAGATCAGCAATATTGCTTAAGAGAGCTGAAAATAGAAACTGAGTTCTGGACTGAAGGAAGAGGAATCAGAAAAAAGTAAAAATTAGGAAGGAAGTGAAAGAAATAGAAATGGCATTAAGTTTAGAGGGAGAACACTCAGAAAAACAGAGTATTCAACAAAGGAGAAATACGTTTTACAGAAATGGTAAGTGTAAACAAACACTTAATGTGGTATATGGAAAAAAGGCAAACGTTTAAATCGAGAAGGATTAAAGGAAGATTTGCTCTGACATTAAGAAAGATCCTTATCTTCAATGCTTTTGTAAAAAAGAATGAGAAAAGCTTCAGCATGACACATTCACAAATGATAATTTTAGAAACAATTTTTAGTCATGTTGACAACACATACTGTATATACATTCAGTTGTTCTGCCATTTAAACTTCATCTAATAAAACATACCTGGAGAAGGCAATGGCACCCCACTCCAGTCCCCTTGCCTGGAAAATCCCATACCAACTATAAACAGAAGGAACAAAATTACTTGATTATATCAAAAATTTAATGGTAGCATTAACTTTTCCTCTGCAAACTAAAGCTTATTCAACCATGCTCAATCAGTTAACACATGGCCAGCAATTCTGTCTTTTCAGGACTGAACTACGTATGTTGAAATATGACTTTTGTCATTGGGTTTTTTGTAGATGATTCAAGTGGTGTCAAAATCCATCCTTTATTTATGCCTCTTAAGGCAGTTTATTTGCAAAATCTATCACACTCACATGCAAATGCACACATCAGTTTTTGTACTTTTCTCTTTCAAGATACTTAAAAACAGAAAACTAGCACATAGAAACAATTATTTTTCTATTAGAAAAAGGAATACAGAGTAAAATATTACTAAGGTCCTTGGCTATGTAAGACTCTAATTTCAAACAGATTTCATGTATAACACTAATGTAAGTTTGGGGAGTTTTTACTTTTTGTTTCTCCACCACATTCTGGTCCCTAAGAGATATAACACAAAAAATTGCTCCAATAATATACAGCCTATATTCCTGGTAAACAAGTTGATCTGGATCCCTTTTCTTTATTTTTTTTTCCTAGATTTGAATATTTAATATAATTCACTAAATTTATAAAAATAAATTAAACTTTCAGATTTAAGTACACAATTTAAAATATTGATAGTATAGTTTGTAATTTTTGTAATATAGGTTGTTTCAGTTATTTTAGAGACAAGAAGCATTTTTTTAAAGAAATAGAACTTAAATAGTATGTGCATCTAGAGGTTCCTTGAAGAGATGGTGACAGTCATGACATACAGAGTGGTTTATGTCATTAAATTAAAATAGTCTATCTCTTCTTTGATAAAATAAATTCATGATCTGCAATCCCATTGCAGTATTTGATATGGTATGTAAAAGTCATTGGATCCCTGTTCTTTAATATCTTGGTGAGCTAGACTAGAAAATCTAAAAGAAAATCTGCAGATTCCTTTTTTCTCTGTGTAGAGTCAACCAAGGTCAGAGTTTCCTGCTTTATCCTCTCACTTGACTAAGTCTCCTGAAGCAAAATTGTCCTCAATGCTAAATGTGTGCCTTATTCTGTACAAACTTCAAAAAACTTGAGACTTGACTCTTCTTTGTAGCTCAGAGGCCTGCAGAAGCCCAAAAGGACTTGACCCAATGGAGGCAAGAGGGACTACCTAGCCAAGAAATCTATGTTGTTTAAACCTACATCGCCTGTTTTTTATAATTCAACTGCTATTCATTTAGTAATCATATCAATCAATAATTAATTGGTGGACCTCTATTCCATGATAAGTACTATTACCTAGTAAAGATAGGAAGATATAGTAAAGGGTTTCATCAAGGAGCTGTCAGTTCAAGGATGGAGAAAGGAAAGTAAAGGCACAGTTATTAGTATATAGAGTAAGTGCATTGGGTAAAAAGCATATAGGAAGTGTGCTCTCTGCCTTGGGGTCAAGATTGACTTCGAACTGAAAGTGAAAGCAACAGAAATTGGCCAAATGAATGTCTAGACAAGTAGGGTGGAGACGGGGTTAGTCATCCTCCTTTACCTCTTACCTGCTAGCCGTCCCACCTTGCTGGTACGCTGGCCCACCTCCTACACTGACAATGATCTTGTAATTGGGATCCTGGGTTAGCTGATACAGTCTTTGATGCTTTCCATGAGCTCCCCTTGAGAAAGTTGGGATAATTGGAGTGAGATGTGCCTATAAACTGGAGTCAGCAAATGCAGTGTGAGTCAAATATAAAACTCATTCCTGCTCAGAACTCAGAGCCTCAGACTGAATGTGAACCAAGTCAATGAGTATTTCTCCTTTCTTTATCAAACCAGGACTGTTTGACTTCTTATATATCAAATGTGCAAGCTAAGTTGCTTCAGTAGTGTCTGACTCTTTGCAACCCTGTGGACTGTGGCCCGCCAGGTTCCTCTGTTCATGGGATTCTCCAGGCAAGAATACTGGAGTTGAAGAAAAAAATACAAAAAAGAAAATAAAATAACAAAAAAATGAGAGAAAAAAAAAAAAGAATACTGGGGTGGGTTGCCATGCTCTCCTCCAGGGTATCTTCCCAACCCAGGGGTCGAACCCCCATGTCTTATGTCTCCTGCATTGGCAGGTGGGTTCTTTACCACTAGCTCCACCTAGGAAGCCCTATACATCAAATAACTCTTTACAAACTACATTTGGTGGGTAAAGGATAAATAATTCATGAACTGTATTTTTGTTTTAAACATTTGTGAGTCACAGTTTGGAAGGAAAAACGTAGCAACCATTATCCAATCCAGAGTGCTGACAGATATTCAGATTGCATGAGACTAGGGCTTAACCAGTTGCAGCCAACCTCAGCAGACTTGTTTGTGGCAAAATAAACTTTGCCACTACCACAAAGAGCAGGAAATCTAGAATTTAAAGGAAAAAAAAAGGTTTTTTCTTTTTTTCATTTGTTTGTCATGCCTTCCTTTAACATTTGGAAGGATCAAATTTCACACTATGACCAAACAGCTCTTAACGTTTTTACCAGGGAAAGAAGCTCCAACCATTTCCATATTGTGGTTTATAACATCACCAAACAAGGCTTTCTAGAAAAAAACAGCCTCAAGTCAGCTTCCTTGGAAATCTGTCTGTAAGGCAAACCATTCACTCACTCCAAAGAACTCGTTTTACAAAGTTTTCATGATGTGGAAATCAGAGATATTTATAATGGGATCTACCTAAATGACCCATTGATATAATATCTTATCTTTCAAAGAATTTGCTTGTTCAGTACATTTCTGACTGAAAGGTGACTGGACATTTGTTGTTTGAATAAATCTCCAGCATGTTGTTTAAATTTGTTTTTAATGGAACATCTTCAGTTAAGAAAAATAAATCCATGTATTTGAGGTTTGTCAAGGGTTCTAATAAATCATAATATGAATAGTAACTTTAGTTCATTCCTAGCATAGTATAGGAAATTGAATTGATCCCAAAGTAATTTTCTGTGGATTAAGATATTATCTGATTTATTATATCCTTCAGTGAGGCTTATCTGGAAATAGCACATTCACAATCATTATGAATTTGTATTCACTGTTCAAACAATGCCAGGTAAAATATTATAAATGTATGTGGCTTTGCATGTTATTTTTTCTTAAGTTAACTTCTATGTTTTTGCTCTTTTCTCAAATTTGAAAATAAGAGACATCATACAGATTTTTTAAGGAGAAAAAAATTAATTGAGGCATATAGGTTGTTGCTATAGGATATGCTCTGCCATCAAATGATAGCAATTTTTCTAGCCTGAATCTCATATAAGGGGATAAAATTTTTAAAAATGCTAGATCTTATTTAGCTACAGATAAATATTATTATACATAATATTCAAAAAATGTTATTTCACTTTGTGTAATGATGTGGTATGATGTAATAACATATTCAAGTTAGGATGCATTTGCTGAAAAGTTAAATTGTACTGTTACCAGCTAGCATCATTTTTTGCATCATTTTTAGTGTAGTATGCTACCAATAATAAAGAAGAAGCTAGCCATTAATTTTTGTCTTAACAGGGAGAACCAGGATCTCCAGGAGTCCCAGGAGTTGATGGAGAGCAGGTAATTTTCAAAGCTTTACACTGTCATTTAAAGCATCATTATTAATCACCTTTTATTATAGGTTTGAATACATTGTTGATATATAATATTCTCTTTTTTTACCTTCTGTTCTAGAGACGACATTAACTTTAAAAAGCAATTAGTTTTAACTGGACATTGCTTTTCTTTGTAGAAACATGCAAGTTATATAATACCTTAGATTTGTCTTAATAACTCTGATCAATCTACCAATGACATATGAATTTTTATTAGACTTGTAAGATCATTACCAATTTAGTAAGAATTATCTAATTCTTATCAGTGAATACAAATTAATTTAAGATTTAAATCTGTGACCGTAGTTTCTACAAAATTAGATGTTGCTTACACATGTTATTTTGATATTGTTTTATTTTCCCAAATAAAGATTACACCGAATTTTCTAGATCATTAGAAGAGACAGAAACAAGCAGGACACTTGTAGTTTTGTAGAATATGACAGTATCTCTGAGGGTTTCCCCCTAACAGAGAGATTGGCAAACATTTTCGATGAAGGACCAGGGAGTAAATGTTTTAGGCTTTACAGACCATATACATTCTCTATCAAATGTTTAAATTTTATTTTAAACATTCAGCCTGTACAAAAGCAATTTCTGAGCTGACTTTGGCCCTATGCCATGGTTTGCTCACCCCTAAAAGAAATGACCAGGCAAATGTGGACAATATTCAATATTCAGAGAGTCCAATCACAGGAATTAGTTTCAAGATATCTGATGTTTTCTGGGCTTCCATAATTTACTCAAGAAATGACTAAAATCAAGAAGATCATAAGAAATCAAGGACGTTATTTATACAGCTTGTGGAATACACAACAGAAGATTGTATTAGATAAGTAAATTAAGAGAAGAGTTATTTTAATATCAGAGTTGTATATTGAAATCATATAATGTCACACTAAGTTAACACGTGGTAGCTAAAAAAAGACTTTAGATGATCCACTGTATCCATCGGAGATCACATTAGCATTTAAAAACCCAGTGGTATTTCCCATTAATCATTATAAATAATTTGATATATATTATTATATACTACATAGACATCCCTACACATACAATAGCTGAATTTTTTTCTATAGGCTTTACAAAATCTTCTATACTAGGTCCATTGGGTTGGCTATCCTGCTGCTATGACTAGATTCCTAAAACCAACCAGGATCTGATTAGCTTTAAGATCCATCTATCTATTTAGGTACCCACCTGTCCTCCTAATAGATGGCTCTGAAGTAGGTGCTATGAAATAGGTGTAAGTAACAAGAAAAGAACCTTCCTATCCTTAAGGAGTTTTTAGTACAGAAAAGTTGGACAGGTTATTGCAACCAGGAAGCCCTATAATCATACCTGAAATAGCTATGATCATCTCTGCTGAAGAGTGGGCCATCTGGTCATAGTGCAGTAAGCCTCCTTGGATAAAAATGCTTAATGATGTACATTAATTTCAGTATTAGTATTGCAAAATTCCTATGTTTGCCTTCAGAATCCACATATATCTATTTCCTCACTGTAAAACAAGAATAAAAATCACATCCTGGATCACCTCAGAGAGATGTCATGAGAACAAAATAAGAATGCAAAGTGGAAGTATTTCTAAGCATTAATTGAACATGAGTGTGTAATGAGTGATCTCCCAGTCTGTAGATTGAACCATTGAAAACTGGTGACCGGAACTTCTGCCTACAGTTAAGGAAGGATAGGGGATGTATAATGAATGGAGATGGGAGAAACTCATTTGTACCTTTGTTACTATAACACTAGGTCCTGGTTCAAAATGTGTACTGTTCTGTTATGCGTTAAGTCCATTAAGTTGTTTTCAGGACTGATGACATAGAAGTAGCTCCCAGGTAAAAACGTGGAATCAGAAGAAATTACGTCAACACTTATGCTTATGCTTTTCATACTTAAATGGCCTAAGTAGTAGAATTTCATCTCTTCCATTACAAGGGGAAATTATAGTGATTAATGTAGAAGGTTGCTGTAAGAGATAACTCTACCTAAAAATGAAAATCAGAATCATCTCAGCATAGGATCCATTTGTTGACAAAATTGATCTGGAATTCCATTTTCCCTACTATGTAACCATCAATGGTCAGTATGATTCTTAAGTGCAAACCATGTCATTTGTAGGGACTCAAAGGCTCAAAGGGAGACATGGGGGACCCAGGTATGCCAGGTGAAAAAGGAGGAATTGGACTTCCTGGACTACCGGTATGTTTATACTTTTAAAGATGTGTTCATATTGAGATAAATCAAATAATCAGAAAATAGTTGTATTACTAGCTGCAGTCTCACCCAATGATTTATATAATGTTTTTATTTTTAAATATTTGAGGTATTTTTGGTTAATAACTACAACTAAGGCACTGGAAGAAGTTTTAAAGCATCTAACCAAATGAATTACAAAATAAACCTTTATGTTTTCTTGAATTATTTTCACTAGAAGGTAGTAAAATAAATAGAGTTGGTCATTAACATAAGGTGTAACCAATCATTTTTAAATAAATAATAATTTTAAAACCAAAAAAATACAGAATAATTGAAAACAAATTACAATAGAAAGTGTTCTCTTTATGTGTGCAGTATTATGGGGTGATGTTTTTATGGTTTTCCCCATAATTTTTGCTGAGAATTTGGAGAGGTAAATGTAGAAAAATATAGGAAAAAAATATAGAAAACCTCACTGCCCTAGATCATTTTTTAAAACAAGGAAATGCATAAATGTCAGTGAAAACTAAAAGACTGCTATTTAAAGTCAGCACCACCATTAAAATATAAGTTATAATAGGACATATTTAGCAATGTATAATTTAACCCATCAAGCATAACTTAGTTTTTATTTACCTTATAGTTTATTTCAGAAATCATCCACAATCCTAGGGATTTGAGGAAGCTTGCTGCTTAGCTTGAAACTAAAATGCAAGAAGATAAATCCTTGTCTTATATATCATGTTGCATGATATTATAACAATTTCAAGAGGATGATGGATTTGGGGAGAAAATTCAGCTGTTCCTTATACTTTGCAAGTAACTTGACTGGCTCCACTCTTAATGGTTATTTGTAGGGTGCCAATGGAATGAAAGGAGAAAAAGGAGACTCGGGATTGCCAGGTCCTCAGGGCCCTTCTGTAAGTCCGTGGTGGCTCAACGTTCACGGTTCCCGAAAAACCCTGAAATGGGCCAGTTATTCACCAACTTCAACTCATGCCAGATGGCTTATCAACAGTAGAAAGACCATGATCCTCTTGGTCTGTCAAGCTATACAAGAAGTATCTGTCAACCTTGTACAGAGAGAGACAAAAGTGTCTCAGAGGTCTGAGTTTGAAGCAATTTCTCAGAGGACTGTCTAATCCTGAGGAGAAAATCAGTGGTTTTCCCACGATGCTTGTGGGTCGAGCTCTGTGCATGTAGAACCTACGTTTTTTTCTTGATTTTTTTCTCCAGAGCTTAGTGAAATATTTGAGAGTTTGATCGTGGTTGTAGCATTATAGCATTTCTTGGTAATCAGTTGCTTCTTTTTCTTTTAATGTGCTTTTGATTTATTCTGGCTTTTGTAGAACAATTGTATTTTTTTAAGTTTGTTTTTTTTCTCACAAAGGAATTTCCAAATGTACAGAATCAAGCACGTTATTTCTTCCAGTATCCTTCCTCTGCAACCATTAATGGCCTTAGCAGAACCCTAGCTTGAGACTCAAGCCTAACTGCCTTATCTGAATGAAGTGACCAAATCCATGTTTATTTTCCTGACATGCAGGTCATAGGCCCACCAGGCCCACCAGGTCCCCATGGCCCACCAGGCCCCATGGTAAGTTTCCCTTCTTTCCAAAATGGAATCATTTGTTTAAGAGCATACCTCCAGAGAAAGCATGAACTCATCCCTCAAAACAGCCAGCTTGTATCTGGTACTTCCCAGGCGGAAAATAGGAGGTGCTGTTCTGATTTTACGGTGTTGTCTTTCACTGTCCCAAACATATCTGCTGGAAAGCAGTAGGGTAGTTTTGTGATAGGAAATTTGAAGAAATAGGTTCAGCAAGTTTTACTGTACCCTCTCTGGTGACTAACACCATAAAGAATCTGCAATGTGGGAGACCCCCATTTGATCCCTGGATCAGGAAGATCCTCTGGAGAAGGGAAGGGCAACCCATTCCAGTATTCTTGCCTGGAGAATTACATGGACAGAAGATCCTGGCAGCTATAGTCTATAGGGTCACAAAGAGTTGGACACGACAGACCAACTAACACTTCACTTTCGCATAGTATGAACACTGAAAAATCATTTTAACCAATCACTGTTCTAGGCCATTAATACCATAACAAGTTTAATATTTATAGCTATTAATGAATGTTTTTAACAAACTTTGGTGGGAGAGAAGGGTCTGAACCCTACATGACTTTTGAGATTTTAGTTCCCTGACCAAGGACTGAACCTGGGTCCTTGATAGTGAGAGCTCAGAGTCCCGACCACTGGACCACCAGGGAATTCCATGTTTCTGACGACAGAGGATGAGATGGCTGGATGGCATCACTGACTCAATGGACGTGAGTCTGAGTGAACTCCTGGAGTTGGTGATGGACAGGGAGGCCTGGCGTGCTGCGATTCATGGGATCGCAAAGAGTCAGACATGACTGAGCAACTGAACTGAACTGAATTGAACTGAACTGAACCAACTTTGAGGGTTGTGACCCTTTAATGAAACATTCAATAAGAACATTTATAAAACAGTATGATAACAGAAGCTCACTTCTACACGTGATATGTTAATATATTGTTGGATCTTTTTCTTTTCCCTTTTTAAGTGCTTTGGCAAATACAGTGTTCACTGCAGATATCTTTCAGTGACCAGTGGAGAAATGACTATGTCCTCATAGAATTCATGTTCGGTGAAGAAGGTAGCCATTAAAGCAGCATAATTCTCCAAATGTCTACCTAATGACTGTTGTATTAAGGCTGGAACTAGAAGGCAGAATGCTCCAAATGCTTTTGACTGGGACAGATTGGGAACAAGTCAGGCAGCCTCTTAGGTCACATTCATCTCGAAGGTGTCTTGATAAACCATATGTCTTCAACCCCAGAGATTAAACAATGTGTCAGTCTCTCTTTACTCCAGTTGTGCTCCAAGAAAGAGCATTATTGGAATGGTCTAAACCACAGAGCATAGCACCAGATCCCAATCATCCACTGGGTTTCTATTTCATACCACAAAACAGTTATAATTAACCATATTTTTATAAACCTAAACAGTTCCTTAAGAATCAAGAAAATGGCATACCTTTGGCTTTTCTGTACTCCCACCACTTTGTTAGAAAATTAAATTTAAAATGCTATATCCGTTCATATTACAAAATTAATTAGTTTAAAGGAATTTAAAACCACTTCTAAAATGAAATAATACTTGATAAGATGACCACTTCCTGAAAACGTTTATCCACAACTTATTCAAAGGGAAAATGTTATTCCAAAGTAGACATGTATAACAAATCTATCTATTGCTTGATTAAAAAAAAAAAAACTTTTTCCTCTTGCATGATTTTGCTGACAAGTATTTAAATACTGTCTCCAAATAGTTTAAATGACTTGAAATTTAAAGCAATCCACAGTAACCTTTATTTAGTTAATTTAGCTTAGCTAATTAGTCTCTATATTTAGATTTTCCACAAAATACATGGGAAAAGCCCTGACTCATGGATGTGTTATGACTTCCTTCCATTGGTAAAGAGTTATTACATTTGAGCCTTGAATAATTCGTCTTTGTAAAAATAAATGCATTCTAAATACCAATGTTTAGCACTCCTCTCCTAGAATCCTTTTCTTAGCCTTAAATTAAAGAAATGATCCAACAGGGTTCCAAACTTGACTATCAGTCTCCTCACTTTCTTCCTCCTCTAGATTTTTCAAAACTTTGAGGTTAGAGGAGTTAATAATTGAAAAGATCTCCTTTACTGGTACTTAAGAGTTCCAAACATATTTTTGGCAAATTTCTGTCTTTTAAGGCTGACCTCTATTTCATATAAATTCATAATGTATCTCACATAGTCCACCTAGATTTTTTTTTGAATAGGAATTTGAGAAATAGAAGTAGTATGGGTTCACAAACACTTTTTTCTGGGTGTTTTTTTCCCTCCCTTGTAACCCTGGCAGATTCCCCTCTGCCTGTCAGAGATACTCAGCAGAAAGAATTGCTATTAATGTATTTCCTATTGCAGAGCCGTCCACGAGCTGGAAGGAACTTTCACTGAGTGTTAATACCCACTGGCCTGCCTCTAGCTGTAGATCAAACAAGATTCTTGTTTTACATCTCTTTTGTTACTTCATATAATAGTCACTTCTGCTGAGAAACAGTGATTCAGTTCTTAATTAAAAGCTGTGTTTTCCGTTTTCAGGGACCCCATGGACTTCCTGGACCAAAGGTAATCCAACAAATCCCTTGTTTGTTTGATTCTATTTCATTGTTAATCATGGAGAAGCATGACAGACGCATGCCTGTCCTGTCTTATTTATTTGTCAAGTAATGTTGATAATCTTTAAGCCTTTAAGTATCCAGATGTTTAAATTTCACAAGGAATGATTTACCACAAATATAAGTGATATCACCTGGAGATTAATTAGTCCTCATTTTGCCTTTTTCCTTGTCACTATGTCAGTTTCTTAAGTTACTAATCACAATATTATACTCAAAATCAACATTCCAAAGGGAAAACAAAAAGTGAATCTGATGAGGTTCTGACACTAGTCCAGATGCTCTTTCTTAGTGTGGTGTCTCTAGTTATATATTCAGATGTTATTGGTTGACACTTCTTGTTTGTCATATAGCAGCACTGCATCTAAATGCTTTGATTGTCCAGCATCTTAATTTTGCATTTCCCTGTAAGTCACTGGTGTATAATGAGGTAGGGCGTATCAAGTGTGCTCTACTGAGAAGAAGATCACATCACATACATGTATTCTACATTTGAACTAACAAGAGAACAATGGAGGATAGCCCTTCCTTGTCAGAATTAGTGCAGGTCAAATCGTGAAGATGGATGAAGATGTGTTCTTTGCCTTCGTGTAGACCAAGAAGACACCTTGGAGGATTAATATGAGACAGACTTCTTCCAGCAAGTGTCTGGGATAAGGACCCATCTTCTAATCTCAGCTTTGTCACTGACAGGCCATGCGTCACCTTGGGCAGATTATGTCCCCTCTCTAATCCTTCCTTTACTCGAGGAGTGAACTTGCCTCAGAGGGTTGTAATGACTGGATGAGGTGTGATTATAGAACACTTAGCAGAAGGTCTGTGCAGCTGTTGATAAGCACCCACTACATGTCAGCTGTTCTGGCACTCCTGTTTTGATGCTTTTCTCTGAACAGAAAAATTTAGCTAGTGCTCAAGGCTGCTTGGGGGCTTCGCTCATGGCTCTGATGGTAAAGAATCTGCCTGCGATGCAGGAGACCTGGGTTCAATCCCTGGGTCGGGAAGATCCCCTGGAGAAGAGAATGGCAACCCACTCCAGTATTCTTGCCTGGAGAATCCTGTGGACAGAGGAGCCTGGCAGGCTATAGTCCATAGGGCCACAAAGAGTTGGACATGATTGAAGCGATTTAGCATGCATGCATGCATGTGAGGCTGCTTGAAAGAAGATTCACGACTCTTGACAGCTCCTCAGTAGTGAGTTGATGCATTTAGTGGAGATGGGTTGGGGGACCACATAAATGCAACGTTGGCACTGAGTCAAAAAGCCCATAGGCAGCCCACTGTCTCTTCTGAGGATTCCCTCTGGCTCACCCCACTTTCGGGGTGGTACAGGGATTGCTCTGACTCCAGAAACCTGAGTTTCCTTTTTGAGGTAAAGCAGGTGACTCAGCCAAGAAAGGAAAAAGTTCATGCCTCTTTATTCTTCTTAAAATACTTTACCTTCTGGTAAGGCCAATGAGTGACAGTGTCTCAGTGGCATGAATTATTATTTAAGATAAGGGCACTGTTGGAGGGGTCAAAAGAGAGAGATTATCTATCAGCTTTATCTTAGTACTTATCTAACCTCCTTGGATCTCTCTTCTCACACTGGATTAAATACTATTTCCTTCTCTTGGTCTCTCTTTGGATTTTAAGGTACTGCTAAGGACCAGATTAATTGTAATGACTCAGGCCAAAGCCACCAAGATCATTTTTAATTCTATGAGTGATTCAGTTACCCCATCACCATTAAATTAATAGATGCCCAAGATCCTTTTGATATCTACAATGCAGTTATTTACTTTGCTTACACTTAACTTCAATTGTTACTTAAATCATAGATTTCAGAGAATTAAAAAGTTGAAAGCCCCATATAGATTACCTGTGCTAGCCCCTTGATTTTATAAATATTAAACTATAGGCTCAGGAGATTTAGGTTGTTTTCCCTAAATTACACTGCTAAGTAAGTGAAAGATCTGGGACTAGAATTTAGGATCAGAGTTGAAATTTTTGGCCCAAAATTGGGAAAGGAGTATGACAAAGCTGTATATTACTTAACTTATTTGCAGAGTATATTATGCAAAATGCCAGGCTAGATGAATCACAAGCTGGAATCAAGATTGCCAGGAGAAATATCAAGAACCTCAGATATGTAAATGATACAATTCTAATGGCAGAAAATGAAGAACTAAAGAGCCTCTTGATGAGGTTCAGAGGAGAGTGAAAAAGCTGACTTGAAACTCAACATTCAGAAAACTAAAATCATGGCATCCGGTCTCATCACTTCATGGCAACTAGAAGTGGGAAAATGTGGAAGCAATGACAGATTTTATTTTCTTGGGCTCCAATATCACCGCAGACAGTGACTACAGCCATGACATTCAAAGACCTTTGCTCCTTGAAAGGAAAGCTATGACAAACCTAGACAGTGTATTAAAAAAGAGAGACATCACTTTGCTGACAAAGGTCCAAATAGTCAAAGCTATGGTTTTTCCAGTAGTCATGTACGGATGTGAGTGTTGGACCATAAAGAAGGCTGAACACCAAAGAATTGATGCTTTCAAATTGTGGTGCTGGAGAAGACTCTTGAGAGTCCCTGGACTGCAAGGAGATCAAATCAATCAATCTAAAAGGAAATCAGCCCCTAATATTCATTGAAAGGACTGATGCTGAAGCTGAAGCTCCAATAGTTTGGCCACCTGATGCAAAGAGTTGACTCACTGGAAAAGACCCTGATGCTGGGAAAGATTGAGGGCAAGAGGAGAAGGGGTTGACAGAGGATGAGATGGTTGGATGGCATCACTGACTCAACAGACATGAATCTGAGCAAACTCTGGAGGATAGTGAAGGACAGGGAAGCCTGGCATGCTGCAGTCCGTGGGGTCGCATAGAGTCAAACATGACTGAGCAACTGAGCAGTAGGCTACCTTCTCAATTAATGCTCACTGCTATCAATGCGGATTCCTCACCAAAGAAATTCATAGCTTACCAAGGCTGCCCTGTCTATTCATCATCTCAAGATCACTTGCTAAATCAAAGTCCACACACAGGCAAAGCCATGAATCTCAAGTTTAAATCAGTTAACTGACATTGATTGCTGAGCCTTGGCTTTAATCTCACATTGATTCTAGCTCTGTGACAGTCACAGGATCATACGTCACTGACCATAGCATGTTTGGATTTCCTATAGTGGCAGAATTGCAGACTTCCTATCTCGGAACTGCCTGAATCCACTAGGTCATGCCAAGGTGTATATTATTTTGTGACCCCTTTGAAAGTTCAAATATAGAGCATGGTTCCATGGATGAGTCTGGCTCACTGTTCCCTAGAATTTCCTGATGAGGAGAATTACCTGGGGGACATTAACAATATCGTTCCTACTATTAACAATATCGTTAATGTTAATGTTCCTATTAACAATATCATTAATATTAATGTTAATGTTCCTATTAACAATCTTGTGCTACTGTGGCCTAGGTGGGGCCCTCGACTCTTTACCAAGCACTGCACTGACTTTCATCTTCAGGCAAATAGGGGAGAAATACTGCCCAGGTTAATAATCCTTCCTGCCATGCAGGCATAATCTCTCCCCTCTCCCACCCCCACCACTCAAGATTGTATAAGGCATTTGAAAATGAAACCATCTTTCTTTCTCAAGTCTTTCAAGATCTTATGATTAAATTAGTATCTATACTTAAAAAGTGAAAGTGGACAGGTCACAGTTCTATTTCTAACATGCTGCTGCTGATAGAAAAGAGCATATTGCATTTTTAGATTTTTAAAAACAGAGTTGAGAATTTATCACTTTTCGTGACTTTTATAATGTCACATTAAGTTAACTTCAAACCTCCTTTATTCTAACTATTTATTTATTATTATTTATTTTAACTAATTATTCTAAATATTTAGAATATTCTAACTAGTTATTTATTAATTTATTAACTATTTTTTTCTACTCTATTTATGGTTAGTAAAACCCATAAAAGTTTTGTGATCTTCACATTCTCTTCCAGGGTTGGCTATTTGTTGTCTATCCTATCAATTAATCCACATAGGGACCTGACTTGGCAATGTCCATGAATGAGGAGTCACCAAATGGCATTACTTCAAACATTGGGCTCTACATTTATCACATTGCCCTGGACGAAATGCTTAAAGGCTTAAAATATTCGTTTGTAACACTGTCCTGCATATTCCAGTTTTCTATTCCAGCAGAGTGGCTCTTTCCTGCTGAACATCCTTGCGCATCCTCTACTCTGACTGTTTTGATTTGCTTGGTCAGAACAATGTAGCATAACACTAATTTCCTTGAACTAAAACTGAAAATATTGGAGCTCAGCCATATACTTTTTTGGTCATAAGGAGCAGATTTTCTAAGGAATTTTGCTTCCTAGAACATTATTTAATTCCAGCTTGTCCATTTTTTGCATTTTTAAAATTAGTTTTGAACTGGTGCAAGACAAACCTAGCCTGACTCTGCTGTTACCTAAAACTGGAATCTGCAACCGTGTCAGACTGGCTCTCTTCTCTCACAGTTGAAACACCCATGATAGCAACCAAAATTGGCATTTGCTTTTGCATTTAGGGTGAACCAGGGTTAAATGGTGTTAAAGGATTGAAGGGTGAACCAGGTCAAAAGGGTGACAGAGGACCCCTTGGTCTTCCAGTAAGTAAAGAAAACTTTCCATTTCGGTGCAAATCTCAGACTATTCTTTCTACCCTAAGTAACAACTCTGGTTTACTCGGTGACTACCATACAGTTGAGATTTCTGTAATTAGAAAACATATTGTGTTCAAGCGGAGCTCAGCCCAGTTTTATTTTCTCTGATGTCTGCTCATGTGTCAGAGGAAGACCCCATAACAAACAACACCATGAGTGTTCAATTACATACGTGCCAGCCTTCCTCTTTTACAGCAGACAGTTCTTCCCCCATCACCCTCCCCTTTAAAAAAAATGTTATACGGATTGTTTCATAATTTCTCCCAAACGCTTTTACAGTTTAGTGTAGTGTAAGATCCTCCCTCAATTTTCATTTTTTCTTCTTCGATACTGGAAAGCACAGCCCCTTGTCAGTGGCAGGTATGAAACTGGCCATTGTTGAAGGCGTGAGTTCAGTGCCGTGGCTCCTACAGTAATCAGTCATATCGTGGTCTAAATGTTGTGTGTTGTTTGTGTTGGAAATGCCCTCTTATGAGGTTCTTGTGGCAATTATAAATAGTATGGAAGAAGTATTTTGCAGTTATTTAGAGATTTTTTTATTTTGAATGAAAAGATTGCATCTTTCATGCTCTTTATGCCGGTCTTCTTTCTGCAATAACTAAAAAGTTATTAAATGATCATTAAATATAGGGTTTTTTGTTTGGGGCCACACTGTGTGGCATACAGGATCTTAGTTCCCTGACCGGGGATTGAACTGTGCCCCCTGCAGTGGACACACACAGTCCTAATCACCAAACTACCAGGGAATTCCTAAATGTGAGCTTTAGTTTCAAGCTTTTTTTTTTTTTTAGTTTCAAGCTTTTTAATATTCTTTATATTCAGTGAATGCAGATAAAAATTAGTAGAGAACATTATAGATTACATTATTAAAATATTACATAAAAATGGTAATAGAAAATATTTCATATGCATATTTTATGCATAAAAAATTGGTGACTACTTATTTTACTTTTTCCACAGGTACTGTATTATAAGTACTAAAGTATTCCTCTTGATAGCCAATGCCTTACATAATTTCAGGCATATAGTAGATGCTTAATATGCATTCATTTATTGAATGAATGATGTAAGTCTTACATTAGAATATAGGTTAAATCACACCAATTAAATCATGCCACAAGTGTGAAATCCAAAACCTCTATAACGACTGTGAGTCAGGAATTCACATTCCAGGTAAATATTAATATAATATTATTTGTGTAAAAATTTTATCATCCCCTTATTTATTTTTAAATGCTATAATAGTGGCGGCTCTGAAGAAAGTATCACAAAAGCAAAGTAAAAATTTGGATTTCTATTTTACTTAAACCCTCAATTTTATTTCTTTGAAATTTGCCCTAATTTCAAATTTAGGATGGTCGACCATTTTTATGCAACATTTAGCCAAAAGCTCTACATCTTCTAGCTCTAAACAAACAATAACAAACACATTTTTAAAAATTTTAATCATTTCTAGCTAAATTAAATTTTGCAGTTATAATCTGATTCACAATAGGATTGTACATAAGGAATTGTAAAATAAAAAAACTAAAAGTACCCCCAAATGTATGATATAGCATCATTGGTAGAGTTTGCAGCTGGAATAGATTGTTTTTCTTCCATTTTATATTATTAACTACATCTGAAGCATAAAATGGGGAAATAGTTCTGCAACCTTGCCAAGAGAATTTATAGAACTAGTGCATTGTCTTTCTTAAATACTCCTTGATCAAATCAACATTTTCAAGGACTATAAATAAACATTTGAGTTTTGAGATACAAAAGCCATATTAAAAAAGTAATTGTGCTTACTCTTAAGCATTGAAAATGTCATCTTTTGGTCATACGTTATACATAGCCTAGGGATGAGGAAATAAAAGCATGCATTGCCTGAACACAGCATTAGATTTTTAAAGCATTTCCCACTCAGACTCTGATGCTTGATTGTTTGTAGTGAGCTGAGGAACAATGTTTGGGGCAGTTAATTTTTGTTTGGACTCCGGAAATTTTTCTGCCTTTTTCCCATTCCTAGAAGTCCCTCTAGTGGTGACTAATGTGAACACAGTAAGAACAACGCAGAAACAATTATTTGTGTAAAATCCAGAGTCACCCTGACATGTTAAAATTCTGCATTTGTTTTTCATAAATGCTATTCTAACAAGTAAAACTAGAGCTCTTTTCCTCTCCTCTGAAATTCTAACTTGATTATTATAATGAGCCCTTACCTAGGAGACTGGCCATTATCTTTTTTCCAGAACCTAAAGAAATATATTGTGAATAGCACAGTCTTTACAAAATTTAATTTCATATGGAAATTAGCAACCCGGACTGTTACTGGTAACTATTTCAAAGCCCACTTTATAAACCTCATTCACTTGATTTCCAAATAAGAATTTGCTGAATGGAAATGTCGTTAAAATGCCATCATCTGTGGGGTGTTTATTGTCATGTGTTTTGTTTTGTTTTTTTAACTAACAATTTGTAGCGATGTGATTTTCATCTCAGAACCCTGTGACCGCGTATTATGTTGTTTAAAGTGTTACATTTGTTCATCAGCGCCTCATACTAATCTCTGTTCTTGTCATTTGTGTCATACCCACCAACCCTGCTACACACAGGGAGCATCTGGCTTAGACGGAAAGCCAGGATCCCGGGTGAGTCAGCACCTCAACTTGCTCCAACATGTTTTGTGGCTATGAATTTTATGCTCTAGAACAGACTCCCATCAAATGATGAGGAGTGCATGGGACTGGAGCGGAAGGAGAAGGTGGACAAAGAGAGTGATCAAAAAAGGGAGAAGCAGAGGGAGCATGGGTGGCAGGCCTGTTTGAGACACAGCCTACAGCCTGGGTTCAGGTCTGGATAACTTGCAACATGGGAAGAATGACTGGTCTGATTGACTTCATTGTCTTAGAATCCCAGACAGACTTTTTTCATAACCAATGGATACATCCTGCAATTCCATGTGAGAGGCCCTCTGAAGGAATCAAAATCATGTGACATCATTTTAACTTGCTTTCCTTTTTTATGTTCATGTCTATATTAGAAATGTAACTTCTTCCCTGGAACTAACTTTCAGATCTCTGTGCATCGAAATGATTCATCTGTCTTCTGTCATTTTGTCTCTTTTCTATGGTTCTTCAGAGGTCCCTCTCTTAAAGTTCAGCTTCAGGTCTTCAATAGTTAGAAGTTTTCTGAAGATGAGCTTGGAGTTCAGGCAGTAAAAGAGAGATCAAACTTGATGATAATGCAGCAACACTAGAATGAGTTTAAAACCCTGAATTATTTCATGTCACAAGGCTCTAATATTGTAAACAAGAAGAGTAAAAGAGAAATAGGAATACTGTTTAAAAAAAATTGTGCTGGAATAGCTCCTATGTTTGTAAATGCCATAACAAATTCATTACAAATCTAAGCATAGTCTTCCTGAAAATGAACAAATATATCTGAGGTCCTTGCTAGATATTTTAAAATAATTTTATTTATTTTATTTTTATTTTTGGCTGTGCCGGGTCTTGGTTGCTGCCCCGGCTTTTCGCTAGTCGTAGAGAGTGGGGCCTGCTCTCCAGGTGCAGAGCTCTGTCTTCTGATTGCAGTGGCTTGTCTTGCTGCTGAGCACAGGCTCCCGGTGCGTAGGCTTCAGCAGTTGGGCACAGGGGCTCAGTAGTTATGGCTCCCGGCCTCTGGAGCGCAGGCGCGATAGTTGTGGTGCAAGGGCTCAGTTGCTCCGCGGCATGTGGGATCTTCCCAACCCAGGGATTGAAACCATGTCTGCTGTGTTGGCAGGCGAAATCTTTACCACTGAGCCACCAGGGAAGCCCCTTGCTACATTTTTAAGCATCAAAAGAAATTCCAAACTCCTCAATTTATTTACTTATTTTTTATTTTTGCCACACCCCACGGCTGCAGGATCCTTGTTTCCTGACTAGGCCTCGAACCAATGCCCCCTGCAATGGAAGAGCAAAGTCCTAACCACTGGACCACGGGGAATTCCCAAGCTCTTCAATTCTAAAAACCTGTTTCAGGATGTTATTATTTTCACTGGACCTCAGTGTTCCTTTGTTCATTCAAATATTGCCTAGTCTGCCACAAAAATCCTAATCCTGAATCAGAAGGCCAGAGGGCAGTTATGCCATTAGATCACCTGGCTGCCTGGTTTGTGCCTTGCAAGCTCACAGACCTGAGCCACTGCCGCAGAACCCAGGAGAGGAATTCCTTCCTTCTAAGCCTCCTGCTCCTTCCAACAGAGCTGAAGAAAGTTTGAACAGTTAAAACATTGTTCTTATTTATTGAATTTTTTTTTTTACTTGTATAACTGTTCGAGCCTCTTAAGCTGCTGAAAACAAGACTTCAGAGCATTTGTGGCCAAGAGGAGTGGGGGGTAACTGTGGGGCCAGAGAATGGATGTGAATAAGAGGTGACGTGAAGCAAGAACAATTACATTTTTCTTCATATGGTTTTAGGGGCAAAGTGAAGATGTTCCATTTAGCCAGGGAGGAAATAGATAATTAAAGTTGATGCACAGTTTTGTGTGTGTGCCTTTCACTGAAATATGCAGTTATATAAATCATCCCTTTTGCATGAGTTTCTTGAAAACTACTGGCCTGAAAGAATCAAGAATAAAGCAGTTTGAAAGAAGATGTGTCGTCTTACTTTCTAAGGCATTATTCACCCAGGAAAAGTCCAGGATAAATTATAACTGCATTTCTTACAACCCTTGGGATATGTCTCATATCTTCCTATTTTTATCTTTTTTTAGGGTACAGATGGCCCTATGGGACCCCATGGCCCTGCAGGTCCCAAAGGAGAAAGAGTAAGTCACTCCTGAGGTTATAGAGCCGTGGTCTAAAGAAAACACAAAGTGTGGCTTTTCCTGTTTAGCTGATCTGACATGTTCATTTCCCAGAAGAAATAAAAGACCATCTAATAGTAAATGGAAATAGATACCGTCTTAAGTTCTACTCAAAGTCCTCATACAGGGAGAATGACAGAGTATTAGAATATGACTGCTTTAATTTAAAAAAAAAGCAAAAATAATGCATATATTTTCATAGCTAAAATAAATAGCTCAGACCATTGCTTCTTAACCCATAAGGAAGATATTTTCATTGGGCCTTTATCCAGAAAGTTGAAGTCAATAGGGCTAAAATTTCCGGGATTATATAATCTGGTGGATAATCTTTTATATAAAGCTCTTGTATTCATTCAGAATAAGTTATAACCTTTTTTAAAGGCAAATTACAAAACCTAAGTATTCTCTGCACAGTTACACATGCTTCTTTTATTTTAAGCAAAAGAATAGCCTTTCTTTAATCATAAGGAAATAATTTTAGTGCTTTATAAAACAAAAACCTTTTACAACCTCTCTATATCTTTGAGGGGGAAAAAGAAATTCAGTGTAGAAGATAAATATCTGACACAAAAAAGAAATGTACTAAAGCATCAGCAGCTGGTTATCTTTCTAGAACTTCTCTCCCTTTTTTTTCTGTTTTTCTCTCTCTTTTTCTTTTCCTCACCTTGGAAAACTTAGCAGGTTTTTTTGTGTCTGAGTAGAACTGTGTAATCAATTTTCCCACCATCCAGGATGGATATAAAGAAAGTATCCTAATAGTGAGGTCTTCAAAATGTTGGGATGATTTGCTGTGCATGTTTGTGGTCTTTTAAAACTAGATAAGAGTTTCATCAGTCTGGGATAATTTGCTTTAAAACAAAGAGCCATATAGAGATTTCTTTGGCATACATTCCAATCCCATAATATCATGTCCTATAAAGTGAAATCACTTAGTAAATATTTATCACATTACAATATACAAAACACAGTGTACTCTAGTGTGAAATGGAAATGCTCTCCTCCCATTTGTGAAATCTGTTTTGCTAATTGTTCTAGTGAATTGCATAATACTATTATAATTGATTCATGATCCTATAACCTTTTATTAATACACTGTATATATTTACTCAGTACAGTAAAGGAATCAGCTGTATTCCATGATTTAAAAGAGTTTATAATCTAATTGTAGAGGAAAAAAATATCTGCAAGGAATAACTTGATAATGATGCCAAAATGAATACAAATAGTGCAGACTGTGGATTCAGCGATGAGGAAAGCTGGTGTTACTCAAGAATGCTTCTAGAAAGAAGTGACTCTTAAAGGAAGAAATCATATGAACCTGATTATCACTGTCTTATTCCTAAGATCAAACCAAAGACTTATGAAGATCATCTTAGAAATATTTAAAAGCCAAGAGTCTCATGCTGCTGATGCATTCAAGCATTGTATCAAGAGATCCAGCACGTGAACTAAAAATGGAGCATCAGATCTCAAGTAGTCTATTGGCAGAAGGCCCTGGGACTCAAGAGGGTTTACCGTTTGGTAAATCAGCTGTTACTTCCGAGAGCTCTGCAGTGTCACAAGAGTATCAGGTCTCAGCGCTGGGGCGGAATGCACCAGGGGAGCAAATGAAATGACTAAGAATTTGTGCAGGCATAGTTTAAGTCAAATGGTGTGCAGTGTAAAGTGTTATGCTTATATTTACTCGGCGTGTTAACTATCTTAACTGGATCAGATAGCAGTACTCTCCAAGTGTGCCTCACCCTAAGTGCTAAACTGGAGTGTGATTCTCAAAGTTAATTAGTTGAGGTGCCATCTGGACTCTCTTGAAAAAGTTTCACATTTTAAAGAGGCAGGAATCAAGAAAGGGGGCCATTCTAGATTAATCCCTCAGTGTAGACAGGCAAATTAAAAATCCTGAATGAAACGAGACCAGCCTAAAAGAAAATAGGTGTTTGATGGACAGTACTGTTTGAGAATTGTCAAATACATGACTAGCAGTATTAGTATGCATGACTAGTAGTAGTAGTATGCATGACTAGCAGTATTAGTATGCATGACTAGTAGTAGTAGTATGCATGACTAGCAGTATTAGTATGCATGACTAGTAGTAGTAGTATGCATGACTAGCAGTATTAGTATGCATGACTAGTAGTAGTAGTATGCATGACTAGCAGTATTAGTATGCATGACTAGTAGTAGTAGTATGCATGACTAGCAGTATTAGTATGCATGACTAGTAGTAGTAGTATGCATGACTAGCAGTATTAGTATGCATGACTAGTAGTAGTAGTATGCATGACTAGCAGTATTAGTATGCATGACTAGTAGTAGTAGTATGCATGACTAGCAGTATTGAGTACGCGTGACTAGCAGTGTTAGTACACATGACGAGCAGTCTTAGTATACAGCTCCTCAGAGCACCCGATGGTCCTCCCTTCAGCTGATTTCTTCATCTTGGCCTTGTAACTACTTAGAAACTCTGTAGAATGTGTTAAATTTGAGAGAGGTTCAGCATTCTTTTGGAATGAATTAATCCAGGAAAAGAAGTAGCGCATTCAAAACCATGTGTTAATATTTCACTCCTTAAAGTTTTCAAACGAGGACCGTTAGGATGATTTTGGTTCTAAGTGACAGAATCCCAACTCAAAATGGCTTTACACAGTAAAGAAATTGATAGTTTTATGTAGCAAAATATTCGAAGAAGGAAGTCTAGTCTTTGCTTCTGTGCCCTTTCCCTGAGCTGGCTTTGCCTGTTGACCGCAGGCAAGCTGGTCACAGTGGTTCCAGACTTCCCCTCTGGAGAGGCATCAGCAGAGAACACACACAGGAACCCTCTTCTCCTTTATCTTCCTTAGCATCAAGGAAACCTCTGCCCAAGCTTCCCAGCGACTTCCCCTGACACCTCAGTGACCAGAATTGGGTCATATGTCCATTTCTGAAACAGTCACTGGCGAGGGGGGTGCAGTGGTCATTATTAGCTTAAAGTAATTATTTGGGATGGGCAGTTCTATAAATGGAGTTTTCCATAGACAAATGCTTCATGACGGCTTAATTCAAATCAGTCATGGTGTATTAATTTTAAAAACAATAAAGCTGAGGTATTTAATCAGAGGAGGAAGGAGGGACTAGGTATATCTTAATAATCTATGGAGATATTTCAAACTAGATCTACTCTAATCCATTGAGTTTCTTCAAATTAGACAGGCTCCAAGTTATGTGAATTCTCCTTCTAAATCCCCACCTCCCACTACACACACACACACACCCACCCACATCATCACCGCCAGCACCACTACATTGTAAAAAAAATCATAAATAACACTGCCAGATGGCAGCACTTATTTTGAATAAGTACTCTTTGTGTTGCCAAGCCCTTTTCATTAAAAACAAGACCTTTAACTGTATAATAACAATGATAGTCATTATTTATGGACATATTATTTAGCAAAATATATTTCATATTTTATAATAACATTTAATCTTTAGAAAAATTATTGCAGAATATGTATTCTTCTGATTTTACAGCCAGTGAAACAGACACAGAAAGGTTAAGAAAGTTACTCAAGGCCACACTAGTAAGTGCCAGAACTGGCATTCAAATTTAAATCTGTTTCATTTCAAAGCCTGGCTATTTTCCTGAATGCAACTCCTGTTCTTTCAGTAATAAACATGAAGTATTAATTGAACTTCTACTAAATTCAACAAGATTTTATTGTATTTATTCCCAGTAATCTGATACTATATGTGCCTCTAAGTGACAGTGTTAATTAGCACCAACAACTCCTAAATTTAAAGATTGTTAACAGTGAGTTGAAATTTGCCCCCGTGGCAATCTAGAGAGTAGAGAAACACAGAATAACCCTTGGATCTGTATGCACAGTTATCAGCTGAATTTGTCATTTTACCCTTGAAAGAGATTTAGCACCTTTAAACTTCCTCAAGGGTGGTGATAAAAGAAGGTAACATTTTCTGTTTGGCCCTCATATAAACATTGCCATTCCTCCTCAAGTTTTCATACTAGACATGGACTGTCAAACTTTGGAGATGGCAGCAGAAGAAAATACTACTTGAAATGCAGAACATTTATTTCTTTATTATCACAATTATATCATATTCCTGGGACCACCTCCAATTGCACTTTTATAAGTGTTCAGATTATTGTCTAAGCCAAGGCGAACTATTCTCCTTCAATAGGTACATGCAGAGAGCAATGAAGGCAGTAAATTCCTACATTATCAAGCATTGAAGAGAAGGCATAAAAGTTTTTAAACCATCTTTTTCATAAAGGAAGAAAAACATGCATGACTTAGTGATTTGACTTGATTCATTAATTCTACAAATATTTACTGATGTGCCAGACACTATTTAAGCTGTGGGCATGCAGTAGGGAACAAAGCCAGGATCCGGATACCCTGATGTGCATATTCTAAGGAGGGACTCAGCAGAGAATAGACAATTTATAACATGCGTATGTCTCCTGGTATATGAGCACTCTCAAGTAAAATACAACTCAAGTAGGATGGAGGGGAGGGGAGTAAAGCAGGAAAGGCTTGCTGAAGAGGAGACATTTGGTAGGAGGAAAAAAACCATTTTATCCTTACATTTTTGAAAGAGTAGTAACTTAAAATAATTAGTAATGAATAAACATTTCACATGAATGCCAAAGAAACCCAAGCACAGCACACTAGATAGGCAAGTCCTTTTGCACAGTTGGACAGCGTCAGTCTGACCTACAGCCCTTTCAAAGGTGATTCTGTAAAATGCACTAATATTTTCTTTTGCTGTATCACTGGCAGCAACCCTGGAAGAGTCTGCCTTTTTAGAATTTTGATAGAATGATGCTTCAAATAGAAGCTTTAGACACAAAGCATTAGAGAAAGTGTATGAATATAGACGTTTGTGTATGACTGGAACTCTCATCTTTTATTATAGGGTGAAAAAGGAGCTACGGGAGAGCCGGGACCCCGAGGGCCGTATGGTCTGCCCGTGAGTTCTGTGTCTCTCGGTGTTTCCCCCAGCATGTGTAGACGATCTGTTTTTGGCGCAGTTAACTCTCCCCTCATGGGCAGACTAATCCCATTAGAGGAGCAAAGAGCAACCCACTAATTCTCTTCAACACCAGTGTAACTGTGTGTTTCAGAGATAGGTCATATTTGTGCCATGTTCTCACACTTAGGGACACTCATCCACGTGCTTCACAAGACTGAGAGGATCAGAGGCTGTCCATGAGATGGACAGGGCTAAGCTGAAAGCAGGATTTGGGGCCATCTGACTGGACCCGTACTTGGCCCTTCCTTGGGAGGTCATTGTACCAGAAGTGGGTGTGGAAGCTTTATTTAAAACAACTGTCTTCAGACTTTATCCATTCTCATAGATAACTTACAAAAACTGTTCTTGCTAATAAAAGTTATTTCTAAATTGATATTTACAATGGTTTTGCTGTTTCTGACCTTTCTAAATCACTGTGATGACAAGTGATCTTCAGAACAGAGAATGTTGATAGTGTTCTATCTTCTGAAAATTCTCAATTACCCTCACTTCAAATTGAGGGCCTGGGGTCTGCTTCAGAATATTCTTTTTAGGATAATTGTGAATGATGCAATGGGGTAAGATAGGACTTCAGTAGAAGCACATACTTACTGTCATCTCAAGGTTTTTAACCACTGTGTAGCTTCTACATACCTTGCACATTCTAGTTTTTATAAACTGAAATAAAAGCGTCAGCCATGATTATTTGAGTGCTAAAAGAGATGCCGATTTTGAAATAGATTTCAAAATCTAATTGATGGAATCAAGCATCTTCTCAGCAAATTTTGGGTGGATCCATTGTGTGACCCTAGTCATTGCCCAGAAAATCTGCTCCACAGGGGTGAATGGATAGGGGACCATTCATCTACAAACAGTTTTAAAATTGTGAGCTTCACACCCTCAGTATTTATAGACAAGGTGCACCTCTAGACAAATTAAAGCTGTATTTAACAAACAGTTTTCACATTCTTTGCTCACTCATTTATTAAGCTGTCAAAGTAAAGTAGTTTTGATTTCCATATTCTATTAGTGCTTGTGTGTTTTTAAATCAACTAAACAGTATTTTTGCTTTTGACTTACTCCTAGATAAATAACTTGGATACCAAGAATTAAACTTCAGCAAAATATCACACTATTTAACCTGATACATACTAAAACATGTCCATCACCCTTAACTGCAACATTAACAGTCGCTTCACTCGATTTAGTGAAATAAATTTGCATTACTAATCAATAGAGGATTTTTTTCACTTTTCTGAATTAGTTGTTTTAATACTAGTGTTGCATGTCCAGGCAGCCTTAAATAGAACAATAGCCTATTTATGAAACGTAGGAACACTAATGTAGCCACTGTGGTTCTTTGGCAGGGGAAAGATGGAGAGCCTGGTCTTGATGTAAGTAAAACATACAGTAAACATCCTCCCATTATAATAGATGCTGATGGTCTCCATCATCAATCCCAGCAAGAATAGTTCTAATTTTTTTCTGTGCACATAGTTACGCATACAGCATATATTGCTCTGCATGTAGACAGCAATATGAAATCTACCGCTAGTGTCTGCATGAGACAGACATGGAGGCAAAGACCATAATTAGTTTGGTATAAAATTAATAACTGACAGTTGATATACTCCAAAATACTTTCCCAAATTAGAGACACTCAACATCTGTGGCTGAACCACTTATTTTAAAATATGCATAAAATTGAAACATCTTTTACATGCTACCCTTAGGGAAACGGTTATATTTATTTTTAAAGCTGTTATACAGTATTTTTCTTTTTAGCATTAAAGTCTCTATATATCTTATAGGAACATAATTCTCTAAAAATAATGTTAAAGTCAATCCCTCTTGAAATGTGTACTGCTCGTCCTGTATTATGTGAACAGTAGCAGAAGCAAAAGTGTTAGTAGTAATTGTGTATAAGGCACTGTGGTGTACAGACATCATTCTGGTACTTTATATACATCTTCGAGTTTAATGCTCACATTGGGAGTTGTGTAGTAAATATTAACCTCATTTTATGGTCAAAGGACTAAAATGCTGAGGTGAGTGATTTGCCCACAGCCACACAAATCCAAGAACGTGCCAGGATTCACACTAGGGTCTTAATATTCTCTCCACTCTGCAGTTCTTTGGAGAAGCAGCAAGAAACCCTTTGTTTATAGATACTTGAGATGTTAGGAAACTGTTATTTCCAAGCACTACTTTACCCATCTAAGTTTTGAGATTTGGGGCCATGCCATGTTTCTTTATATTTGCGTTCGGAAACATGAAATCTTGTTTCTTTCAGTATGGTTTTGCCACAGTTACATCAATAGATCTTTTTGGTTTGCTTTTTATCCTGTAGGGTTTCCCTGGTCCGCGAGGCGAGAAGGGTGACCTGGGAGAAAAGGGGGAAAAGGTGACCTCTCCAACCTAGCATGTGCCTGCTTGATTTTTCTGCTTCTGTCTGCTTTGCTGTTCAAGCTGTGTGATTCTTTCTTACATCTCATCTTTCTCCATCCTGTGCTCCAAAAAGACACTGATGTCTGATCTAATGAACCAGGTCTTCACAGAGGAATAAAGAAGGCTACACTGAAAGAAATAAGGGCACTCAATGTTAGTGTAAAAGAAAAGAATTATAATCCCCCGAAAATCAGGCTACAATTTTTTGGACTACCTGACACCAATTAGTTGAAAAACTGAAGTTTCCAGGAGGTGTCAAAAATGAGAGGGGTAGGCATTTATTACATTAATAATATTAAATAGCACAAATCTGCAGCAGTCTTCTGGCAGAGCTCACCTAAGCCTATAAAGCCAGCACCTCATTTATCTCCACAACATTCCCGGTAGAGACAGGATATGTCCTGTATCTTGATTTTTTTAGTTGGAAAGTGGAAGACAAGCATTGTTTCTGAGACCATTACACAGGGACCAGGACTTGTTGCCTTCAAACACCGCAGACATTTTAAATGAAGATATTAGTGTATTTTATGAGACTGGTTTTTAGGTTCTATCTCAAGATAGATAAGGAGCCAATATCAGACAAAATGGTTTTATGTCTGGAAACAAAGTTTGGATTATGGCTATTTTAAACCACTTTTTCTTCTTTGAAGAAAAGTTATATATAGTTATATAGTTTTATATATATATATATGACACAGATGAAGAAGGGGGGAAAAAAAGAAACCTCTATAGAATAATGAAAATACTAAAAGTGGCTGAATTGTACTTCCACAGTTCAAATTTAAACCAATTCTCTTTCTCAGATTGGGCCTCCCATGTGGCTCAGTGGTAAAGAATCAGCCTTCCAGTATTGGCAGGAGATGCAGGAGACACAGGTTCGATCCCTGGGTCAGGAAGATCCCCTGGAGGAGGAAATAGCAACTCACTCCAGTATTCTTGCCTGGAAAATCCCCTGGACAGAGGAGGCTGTCAGGTTACCGTCCATGGGGTCGCAAAGAGTAGGACATGACTGAATGACTGAACACACACACACACACACACACACACACACACACGCACAGTTCTCAGATTAATTTATGCTCTACTTAACACACTATTTTCAAAACCCTATAAATTCTCTTTAACAGTGAAGTTCATAGATGTTAAAAAGCAAGGCCAAATGAGAGTTGCCCCAAAAAGGATATTAAGCCTTCTGTGTATTCTTTGGGCTTTAAATAATACTTAGCTTCCCACTCCTAGGAAAGTGCATGTGAGTGGTTATATAAAACATCACCATCATCATTGTCAATATCATCACATTTATTGATGTGTTTTTATGTTTTTCCTAGAGCTTTACATATGAGAGTCTTTTAATCTTCATAACAACCCCCTAAGGGTGGCGTTATCATTGTCCCCATTTTCATAGGCAAGGAAACTGAGGCATAAAAAAGTTCTTTTATTCTGAACCGTAAATTGTAACTATGAAATATACATGTTTTGAGGTAAAAGCTTTGGGCCCAAGGTGTGTGTGTGTGTGTGTCTGTGTGTGTGCCTTCAAGATTATAGACATTTATTTTATACTTACCTAATGGATTGTATGAGTCTAAAACTTCATCCACTCAAAATAATGTTAGCATTATGAAGATATTCATTCTAATGATCTTTTAAACAAAGAAGAAATTACCAGTGTTATAACTTATGAAAACCTAAAGCTACAAATTTAATCCTCAGAATAATGTTAATCACTCAATACAAAAGTATTTCTGTACTTCAGATTCCATTATTAGAAGTTTTATACTTAGGAAATTAGATCCAAATGTGAGCACTTTATGTATATCATTCTTTGACAGTGGAGATAAAAATTAGCAAGAGCCCCTATGTATTCATACCCACAAAGACATAGTTGCAAAACTATGCTGATTAATAATAACACTGACACATTATTCTCTACAATAGTATCTGTTTTCCATAAAGCTTGAGGTTCACTAAAATATTGGTAAAAAATGATTCCCTTTGCCTGTTACAGTCAGCATTCATATGACAACGATTTTTCATTGAATGATTAATCTGAGTTGATTAACCAAAGAAGGAATGGAGTCCTAAATTAGTAACACCCAGCACACCTGGTGTCAGTCACACCTATGTGAGGAGGAGTCCACTGCCTCCCAAATAAGTCTAAGTCAGTTTTATGTCACAGAACGGATGTTGTTTGCTGAAGAAGAGTGTTGATTCATCTCGCATGAGTGAGCAGTTTACTCCCAAAGCTCCTCCCATCGTCCTTCCTATCACACCTGCTCTCATTTCATTTCACCCTGGCATCTCGAGTCTTTGTTTTTGATTGCGATCAACTAAACCACACAGAATTTCTCTTTCCCCAATAGTAGAGAAACCCAACTGGTTTTGATTCTGAGCCTTCTGATGCAATCTTTTTGGCACACAGGAGATCAATGTGGAGTTTCACTCACACAGTCAGAATGAATGCATTAATCTGAATGCATATCTCATCTATATCTGTTATGTATATGTCTTTGAATATTGATGCTGTTTTGCTTCTGAAATTATTCAGATTTACTGTATCTTTCATTCTGATTGCAGAATGAATACACTCATTTAAATATGTATCGCATAGTATTTTGTATTCTGCACTGCACCAGCTTCTTGTCTATAAATATGCAGAGATATTTATGTTAATATGAAACAGCTGAGGTACATTCCTTCCTTCGCCTCCTTTTGCCTCCTTTCCTTAATTCCTCCATCCCTGTGATCCATGCAGACTTCCACAACCTTTACCTTGATTCCTAAATACTAATTCCCATGGCTACATTCCCACTATGTAATTATCCTGCCTACCTCATTTTTAGTGTTAGCTCAACTGAATCCAAACTGCTTTTCCCCTCTGGAACAAAACTTTTTTTTTTTGCTTTTGTTACCTTGTGAGTGAGCTGGAAACCCATTTACCATTGTGAATACCTGGCATGACATCAATAAGTGTGAATTAAAAAACATCTCTTGGTTTATAAATAAGTCTGTTTCTCCAACTGACATTGCTAAGAAATCTTAGCACTTTTAAAATTTATTTACCTGAGGCAATAAGGGAAGTATTTGTTTTTAGTTTCCTTAAAAAGAATGTTAAAAGAAAGAGAAGGATCTTTTTAACACACTATGTTTAAATGAGAGCTACAAAAAATGATGTCAGAAAGTTGGATACATTTCAAAAAGATACAAGCTGTTAATATTTTTTCCTTTTCCTCTGGCTCATGCAGCTTTCATCTCTTATAGGATTAGGGGGGAAAAAAGTTGGTAGGTACTGCAAATTGGCTGTGAAAGTCTCCATTATTCCTCTCAACTTCCCCTGCCACTGGCTGACTTCAATACAGTTGGTATCTGCCGTCTTCACCGGAGCGGTGGCGGGAACACGTCATTCACAAGGACCCCGGCATTGGGTCTAAGTCAGCACCAATCCTCCTTTCTGACGTGTCAGCTCTTAAGTTCTTCTTTCATTTTGCTGAGTCGTTTTAATGAAATCTTGTATTTCACTCCCCAGAATCCATCGCCACGCTGAAAGTCTGTTTTTTCATAACGTCATGCCTTATCTAAACCAGAAAACGGTGGTAAATGCCCTTCCAGACTTTCTTGGCTAAACCATCTTTTGAATCACCATTACTTCCCCCATCCCAAATAAAAACTGTCTTTTATTTAAACCCTTGTATCCACAGGGGGAAAAGGGAAAGAAAGGCAAAAAGGGGCCTAAAGGGGAGAAAGGAGAACAGGGTGCTCCTGGATTAGATGCACCGTGCCCGTTGGTATGTCTGACTTGTGCAACCGTCTCCAGGTGTCCCATGCGGAGGCTGAGCTGGGAGAGGAGCAAGCTGGAGGGGCCGTACCAGCGCAGTTCTGATTGGGTCTGTTTTCAAAAGACAAAAAGCATTTTATTTTGTTATGGGAGCACAGCCGATTAACAACGCTGTGATACTTTCAGGTAGACAACAAAGGGACCCACCCATACACATACATGTATCCACTCTCCTGATTGGGGTCTTTTAACATAGACTTTAAAGTCCCTTGGGTTTTCCTGTGTGTGCCACCCCTTGCCTCTGGTCACTAGCTCTTCTTGGGTTTCTCAGCAATCAAGGATTGATGTGCATCCAGGGTGTGAATGCAGGATCAGAGGAGGAACCAGGACTCTTCCCTCACGCTCCCCAGAGCAGGTCCAGGTGCCCAGACAAGCCCTGGTTATAGGACCACGTCAAGCTCTGTTGTCTTTTGTCCAACCTTGCTGGCTGTTGCCTTTCCCTTCAGAGTTGCTCCTCTCCCAGTCTTTTGTTACCTTGGTTATTTCTTTAGCAGGATTTGTGCTCAAGTGATTTCTTCTGTTTAGTAACGTTATGAGTTAATCTTTACAAACAGGGATTCCGTGGCGTTAAGGGGGAAAAAGGGGAGCCAGGCCAGCCTGGCCTGGATGGGCTGGATGCCCCATGCCAATTGGTACAGTATTTCTCTTTCCTACCACCCTGCATGCCATTCCTTTGTTTATTATGTATTCATCCCTCTCAGTGTAAAGTGGTACTTCCAGAGCGAGCTTTCCATGATAAACACACCACATGCATGTGCATGAATAGCTCCTTCAGCGACTCTGCAGAGTGAAGAGAGCAAGCATGTGTTTCAATCAGTGACTGCGAACTAACCTCCTGACGTTGTTCTCACAGCTGACATGGCCATGTCTGTGTCCTGGGGAATGTCAATTTATCCAGTAACTATTTCAAGATGACATTAAAAGTACATTAAAAAAAAGTAAAGGTACAGCTAGGCTTTAACTTTGGGTTTTTCCCCTAAAGTTAGCTTTTTTTCTTTAAAAGAAATAAAGGCATTTTTGCCACTTCCACTAAATTTCTGTCAGGCTGTAAATAAGGCCAAACCTACAAAGTTAAGCTTCTGTGGTCAAGATTTAACCAGTTCGAGGGAATGCTGTTAAGAGACCATAGAGACAAAAACCAAACTTCTTGAAGCTTCTAAAGGTGATAATAGTCTGTAGCCCATATCCTCTTCTTTGTCACATAACCTTTTCAATTTAATGGCCTCTCCTTTTGAAACTCACTTTCCTAAAGTAGAAAGATCTTCCCTACCTCCATTTGGCATGAACTCAAAATCCTTCTTACACTAAAATCTAAAATTCTACTGGGTGATCCTTCTCCTTGTACCAATCTGGCATTACCAATTTTTTCCCAAATAAAGTCATTTTAAGGTTGTTTTTTTTAAAAAAAAAAAAACAATTAAAAAGTATACTCTGACTTTCTGAGGTGTAAAGGAAAATTGTATGATTGTGTTGATGGTTATATTTGGTCTGCATGTTCTCGTATTATTAAGTACTAAGCATGATTCTTTAAAGATAAATTTATGCTTCTCAAGTCTTTTAAGAGATTGTGTAAGAGAAGAAATTTTTATTCAGTCAATAATTGCAGTTAGAAGATTTCCATATGATGTGCCCAGGCTTTTATTTTGTTTGCTTGATATTGACAATAAATAATGGTTTACAATCATTTCGCTGGGAGAAAACACAAGCATGCTTCATAGTATGTCGGTTCTTCTTGTCTTATTTATATCATTTGTATCTGAAGAGTGCTTACACCTTAAGTGAAAATAAATTTTGCAACATTTTTGTTTACTCAGGACTTGTTAATTGGCTTCTGAAGAATTTCAATTAAAAAATTGACAAAGACTTTGGATAACATTTTACTGTAAAGATATAGACACTACTTATCTTTGAATCCAATCAATTTAATGGTCTACTTTTTCTGCTTTCAATCTAGATAAGTTGAAAAATACGCCATGTGAAGAGCTATAAACTTCAGATAGAAATGGTTCATCACTGATTACTCATTATTATGCATTTAGCCATAAAACATAGTGATCAGGAAGAGAAGTTATTTTCATTTATTGAATAAAGATAATTATAAAAGGCATTTTAATGAAATTAAGAGAAACAGTACAGATTTATTGTCTAAAGATATAACAAGTAGACCACTAGGTTTTACAAATCATTGTTCAACGTTAAGGATAAATATTTTTATATTTTATTTATTTGCAAAATGTGTACTCACTTTGGAAAACATTTGAATTTCCTTCATTTTAACTAGTGTTGGGTAGTCTATTCGGGGTGGATAAAAGATGCCTATGACTAAAGCCACCTAACAGCTATAAATCCATTGTTAAGCCTCTGAGCTTATTAATTATGAAGTATGATCACTTTTGTGGAAGCTGAGGAATTTTTATTCTTCTTTTTAAAATAGGGGCCAGATGGATTACCCATGCCTGGCTGTTGGCAAAAGGTAGGCATTACGGAGTTATTTCTAAAAGAAGCACTCTCCCTTTCTCTTCACCTGGTCTAGCCCTTTCCATTTAGAACAGATATTTTTTTTTAATTTCACATTCTTGGAATGTATATGGGTATTAAAAAGCAAAAGATTCCATCTCTGGAATACCTTTTGATGGTGTTTGCTGCTAATTTATTTCTAAATGGATAAGTGAAAATAGTACCTAGCAAACACTGTAATTTGGACCTCTCCTTGTTTAATCTTTTCTTCAAAATGGAAAGGGGCAGTGCATCTTGACAATGGTTTGCTTGTGTCAAATTCCTTTTCTTCCTATTGTTTAAAATTATTCTTAATTGTGATTCCTTTCCTATTTATACTCAATTACTTAGATAAAATATGCAAATACACGGTAGAACCCTGTCGATCAATATTAGTCACAAAGCTGAGAAAGCAGAAAATGTAAGAATGATTTTTTTATTCAGAGATGCCTTGATTTATTTAGGAGAATATGGTTATATTTAAGTTGATATACTTTATGATAGCAGTTTGCTCTAGACTCTACATGTAGCCACCCATAGTCACCATGTGTGTATTCAGTAGAGAAGGGAACTTATTCTTCATAGGGAACCTGTGTACAAAGGCTGTGTGATAAGCCCTTTCATATAAGTGACACCACTTTAATCCTCATCATAATCCTATAGGGTATCACTGGGCTTTCCATGTGACTCAGTGGTAAAGAATCCACCTGCCAATATTGGCAGGAGATGCAGGTTCGATCCTTGGGTCAGGAAGATCCCCTGGAGGAGGAAACGGCACCCAGCTCCAGTATTCTTGCTGGGGAAATCCCATGGATGGAGGAGCCTGTTGACACAACTGGGCACATGGCACAGGGTGTTAAAACCCCAGTAATGCTGTGAGGGAAATGAAATTCAGAAAAGTTAAGTAACTGCCAAGGGCACAGACCTAGTATGTTACAGAAGTAGAAGTAGACAGTGGGAAGCAGTGGCAGAACTTTGAGCAGGGAAAAGATCTGTGTGCTGTACTGTGCAGAGAATACCAAACCTTTACACTGTAACGGTGCAAACCTCGGCATAAAGCACTGTGCGTACGCTACCTAAGTTTAAAGGAATTCCACTGATGTGAAAATGAGCTGAGGGAAGTATCAGTTCAGTTCAGTTCAGTTCAGTCGCTCAGTCGTGTCCGACTCTTTGTGACCCCATGAATCGCAGCACGCCAGGCCTCCCTGTCCATCATCAACTCCCGAAGTTCACTCAGACTCACGTCCATCGAGTCAGTGATGCCATCCAACCATCTCATCCTCTGTCATCCCCTTTTCCTCCTGCCCCCAATGCCTCCCAGCATCCGAGTCTTTTCTAATGAGTCAACTCTTCGCATGAGGTGGCCAAAATACTGGAGTTTCAGCTTTAGCATCATTCCTTCCAAAGAACACCCAGGGCTGATCTCCTTCAGAATGGACTGGTTGGATCTCCTTGCAGTCCAAGGGACTCTCAAGAGTCTTCTCCAACACCACACTTCAAAAGCATCAATTCTTCAGCACTCAGCTTCTTCACAGTCCAACTCTCACATCCATACATGACCACTGGAAAAATCATAGCCTTGACTAGACAGACCTTTGTTGACAAAGTAATGTCTCTGCTTTTGAATATGCTATCTAGGTTGGTCATAACTTTCCTTCCAAGGAGTAAGTGTCTTTTAATTTCATGGCTGCAATCACCATCTGCAGTGATTTTGGAGCCCCCAAAAATAAAGTCTGACACTGTTTCCCCATCTATTTCCCATGAAGTGATGGGACCAGATGCCATGATCTTCATTTTCTGAATGTTGAGCTTTAAGCCAACTTTTTCACTCCGCTCTTTCACTTTCATCAAGAGGCTTTTGTTCCTCTTCACTTTCTGCCATAAGGGTGGTGTCATCTGCATATCTGAGGTTATTGATACTTCTCCCGGCAATCTTGATTCCAGCTTGTGCTTCTTCCAGCCCAGCATTTCTCATGATGTACTCTGCATATAAGTTAAATAAGCAGGGTGACAATATACAGCCTTGATGTACTCCTTTTCCTATTTGGAACCAGAGGGAAGTATACGTGCACTTTTATCATTTTGAATTTTTTCCTCTAACACTGTGGCTTATTCAGTCATTGTTTTAAAAATGGATTGAAGTATAGTTAATTTAGTGTGTAATATTGTGTTCCTTCCTTCTGTACAGCAGTGATTCAGTTATACACATATTCTTTTTCATATTCTTTCCCATTATGGTTTATTGCAAAATATTGAATATAGTTCCCTGTGCTATACTTTCGGACCTTGTTGTTTATCATTTTTCAGGTGTTTTTGACTGGCAGGCTTCACGGGCAAAACTGTAGGAAGGCAGAGAGACATGGAGAGACAGGACTCTTATTTACCTCTCTTCTCATCAACTCTATTGGTGAGGAGATCCTGTGAAACTCCCTCTCTTGCTTAACTACTTTCACACTGCCTTGGCCAGGGAAAGAAAACCCTTCTCTCCCAGTCATTTATTCAGTAGCTTCCCATACTCCACTTTCAGCCTGTCAGACCACTGGCTCCCTCACTTTGGAGGTCAACTGGTTCTTGGGAAGATGAGCCTGTCATCATCGTCTTCTTCACCTGAGAAAACTATCCTTTCACCGTCATAACCCCTCTTCTCAGAATTTTTAATACCATCCTGAGCTGGAATTACCATCTGCTCTTTAAACCTTGGCCCTGTAATCTGATCCTGTCATGATTTTTTAATCCAGTCATCCGAACACTTTACATGGAGGGAGATGTGAAAGGCCTACCTTATTCAGCCTCTGACACTACTCGGAACTTGGGTTCACGTCATTTTCAGCCTCTTCTAAACCATGCCCCTTTCGTGAGGCATAAAAATAATGGCAACAAGCAAAGGATTCATCATCTTGTTGGTTCATAAAATGGCCAGACCATTTTATGAGCTAATGTGAGTGGCTCAGAAAATCAGAAATTTCCCTTTTAGGTACTTATTTTTCCCCAGAATATATACTATGCCCTGTATAAGATTAAGGCTGTCCTAAATCTAGCCTCTCTTTATATAAAGAGTATATACAAGATTTAAATCAATTAGACTTCAGGAAAAATTTTTAAATGGTAAAAAAGAGAATAACTCAGTGATAAAGCTTCAATATTGCTTACCACATTCCCCAACACAATCAAATGCAAACCATTGTGATCATCCTCTCCCAACATCTTCCTGCACCAAAAAGAGAGAAAGAAAACAATTAGACGGGGTTGGTAGAGGCAAGCTATTCAATTTAGAATGGATAAACAAGGCCCTACTATATAACACAAGAACTATATCCAATCTCCTGGGATAAGCCATAATGGAAAAGAATATTTTTTTTAAAGTGTGTGCATGGGTAAAATTGAGTCACTTTTCTGTAACAGCAGAAGTTGGCACAACATTGTAAACCAACAATACTTCAGTTAAAAAAAAAAAAAACAGTTAGAAAAGTGAAATGTTTTAAAATTTCTTCTGTGGTCAACTTAGCCATCTCAAATATGCTGTTGGTCAAATCAAATTAATTTTAAGTGAGTGATATTATTAAAAGAAGGCCAGGAGATTACTTAGTCCTGTTTTAGTAGACCACGTTTTTGAATATTAAGTTCAGTAGTCTCTAGAGTGATGCAGGTTCAAACCCTGAATTGGGAAGATCCCCTGGATCGGGAAATGGCAACCTGCTCCAGTATTCTTGCCTGGAAAATCCCAGGCAGAGGAGCCTGATGGGCTACAGTCCATGGGGGTCACAAAGAGTCAGATGTGACTGAGCACACACACACAGTCTCTAGACTCAGTGATAAATGTTTGACTGAAAATTCAGATTGTAGCCACAGTAGAAAGCACTGTGATTAATGAACAAGTCCTATTTTTTTTTTTTTTTTAATTCCCTCCCTGGTGGCTCAGACAATAAAGCATCTTTCTACAATGCGGGAGACCTGGGTTCGATCTCTAGGTCAGGAAGATCCCCTGGAGAAGGAAATGGCAATCCACTCCAGTATTCTTGCCTGGAAAATCCCATGGACAGAGGAGCCTGGTAGGCTACAGTCCATGGGGTCACAAAGAGTCAGACATGACTGAGCAACTTTCCTTTCCTTTCCTATTGTTTTTATGCTGCTCTCAATAATAATTTTTTCATGTAAAACTATTTGATCTTTATTTAAATTACTTTTCTTTCTAGATATAGTTCAGTTATCTGTATTTGGAGAATAATGATGTATCAATTCACATTGTAATTCATACAGTGAGTAAAAGGCAGAACTCATGGTTCAGAAAATCCTTACAAGCTATTAAAGTTATCATCTGTCCTTATCTGGAGATTAAAAGCCACTTCATAGGAAAAATACCTATAGCCTTCACATTTTTAAATGTTTCATGAAATTTTGTTTTTTCAGATAGGGCAGGCTTGCAACAGAATCTTCCTAAAGTAAGGTGACCGATTTTTTAAATTAAGTTTTAAAAGCTTGTGGGGAAAAAAGGATCTTTAAAATTCTGGAGACTATTTACAAAACATTGGTTTCTCAAAAAATATGTTTGAAATTTGAGATGAGTGGGTATGTGGAGAAAAGAATAATACTACCTGTACACATTCTCTGGCATTAGCATGATGTGTGTAACACTAAGTGAACTTTATTGCTAAAGATCACAGAGTACCCAGCCTCTTACATATACTTAATATAGCATCTATTTCTACTGGAGAGAAAAAAGCAAATATTTTTAATTAGTGAAATGAAAGATGACTGAGGATGAGTCACCATTGTGATGGGGAGATGAGAGATCTTTATCATTGTCCTTCTCTGGACATTCTACTTTTCTCACTGATTTTTCTTTGCGAAAAAGTCAAGTTTGTCACCAAGATCTGCTCTATAAGTTATACCTCAAAGACTTTTGTTCTTCTATTCTCTCAGACTTAAAACTTCAGCTCCAGGGCAACCTTAGTAATTATGGCTGCGCCCAGAACAAGGAACCGGGCATTTCTAGATCTTTAGATCACAGTAGAACCTGTCATACAGCTTGAAGACTTGACAACAGAGGTCGGTCCTGCTCGCCCTTCACAGCAGGGCAGGGCCTGGAAAAGGAAATAAGAACAAGGACAGTGGAGTGTTACAATTGAGTGTCAGTGAAATAAGCAATGCCTTTGCACTTGTGTTCTAATGCTTGGAGACGATTACATAACCCATGCATAGAACATGTATTTTAATTATGGTGTGTCTGTGATAAAATTCTAATTTTCTGCTTTCCCAGAATAGTTACTGAGACAAACACTTCCCACAGACTTCTCAGTAGCAAAATAAAAATGTGGGTTGAACCGAGGATAAAATGTTTGATGAGTTTTAGAAAAGTAATCTATAGGACATATCAACTGGCTCATTGATTTAAAAAAAAACAAAAAAACAAAAAAACAACTTCTATTCAGGGTTCTACCAGTTTTCTTAAAATAAAGCCAATTGAGAATTTTTATCCTAAACTACTAATTCTCTGTATTTCTCTTTTTTGTTGTTTGTTTTCCTGCAGTGATGAATCTAACCTTCCGAGCATGACGTTGTGTATATAATGGTCCACTTTTTATATTTATAGTTGAAATTGGATTGCAGATTGTACAAGTCTGAGATATGTTTACATGTAGCTGCTTCTTCCTGTTGGCTGTAGTACACATATCCATCTTTTCTTCCCTTACATCTAAAATCGGGCAAGATGTGAAACCAGTAAGAAGCCTGCAGAAAATATAGATCAGTATCTCTTTATCTTATGTGAAGATATGTATTTATATGGACCCAGTGATAGAAATCAATTGTTCTTGCTATTTTCCTACCTTGGGCTTGTTAATTGCATGGTCAAAAAAAGCGCCATGAGATAGTTTACATGAAATTGTGACCAAATATGAACTCAAAGCTATGAAAATATACTATATGGACTGAGTTTAGAGTTTATCATCACAGCCCTCCTCACCTTTGCTGTTCATACCCACACCACCCACTGAAACTGACTAAAGAGCATGATTGTGTGCCAAGCCTGCTTGCTGTGCACTTTCAGATGCTAGCATGCCGCGTGATGAGTCATTTGATCACAATGGAGCTTTTATTTCTTTTGTCATCTCAAGGGGGTTACACCGTGGCTTATTGCCAAAAAGTGATAAGGTGGCGGAGAGCGCACACACAAATGGTCTTGTATTTTACGGGCGCTGCGGTCCCAGCTACAGATCTTCAGCTTCCAGGATTGTGGGCTCATGTGGCCTCCTTGGTTAAAACGTCCAGGGGCTGAGCTAGTTGCTGACACCAGTTTTCCTTGGGCTGCCCTTGGCAGTGAAGACAAGGATAGAGGATTGGTTCAGGCTCCTGCGCTGTCTCTCGTGTGACCAAGCAGAAAAGAGGTTTACAAAAAGGCAGGCACCCAGAATAGTGGACTTTTTTTTTTTTTTTTTTAATAAACCAAATTCCAGCAAGTGTTAAAATGGGTGCGTTTGGAAAATGACAGAGGCGTACTGCACTTCTTTGGGGTAGGAGGTTCTTGGAATGGCAGTCTCTGTTGCTGAAGACAAAGCATGTGTACATCTCACCAAAGCTTGGGTTGCTGAAGAAATCACAAATCCCAGGAAGCGGGTGGATGAGACAACCTTTCCTGAAGATGTAGGAGAGTTCACCCTACATTGTCTACAGAAGCTGATGTGAGAGCTTGCTCCCATCCAAGATCCAACCCGTGCTAAACATTTTCTACAAACTTCTAGAAACAGAACAATATTTTCCATTCTTTTTAATACTTGTTTCTTTTAGCCCCAGGAATATTCAGGAAACTTTTTTTTTCAGCTTTTGTCACATTTATTTTGAACAATTTTTTTTTTTTTTTGTCTTCAAAGCCTTGCAACTTGGTACACCAACGGTCCAGATGAGCTTTTGCTAACTTCCCTCTTGTTCTGAATAATTGAGGAGAATATAAAAGAAGCTCCACTTTCAGTTCAGTCATTGTAAAGCATCAAAGTTAAGCCATTTTCCAGTACTTTTTGACTTTTTTTGTAGGATGACTATAACATACATAGTGATTATCAGTTGATAAAGTCAAGATTTGGTCACATTTGATAGTATTAACTCATTTCTATTTCTTGTAGTTCTATTTAGATCTAAGTTGTATCTATATTTTAAATTTCTTTTATCTTTTTTATATTTCTAAATGTTTGTCTTATGCACAGACCAAATCTGAGATCTCAGAAAGCTGTGAAATATAGTTGCCATTAAGAGTATTTTTTCAACTACTTGCTCAAAAGTTACCTAATTGTATTAGACGGAGCATTTCTTTGCACAGGAAGAGTTGCCAGCGTGTTTTGAAATGACTTGTTCTAGTGGAAGGGTTACGTCAGGAGGGCATCATCAGTGACAGCCAGTCTTCCAACCCATTAGACAATACAGTTTCTCATTTCGGGCCGTTTTGTGGGAAATTTTCTGGTTTCGTGTATAGGTTTTCACCAGCAGAAGGGAAATGACCTCACCACTGGCTTCTGGGGACAACAGTTAAGATACGATTGTAAGACAGGGATCCTAAGATCCTTATGATCTCTCTCAGATTATATAACCAAATGCTCAGTTATACAAAATGCCTTCTTTTTGTTTCGATTACGTTTTCGAGAATTGAAAGATGGTTGAACGAATCTATCAATCCAGTTGGTAACATTTCTAGTAACATTCCACACTCCGAAACCAATTCAGCATTTTTCAAACAAAAGAGGGCATTTTCTACCCATCTCTTGTATGAGCTGGCTAGGATATGGTGTTTTTTCAATGTCTGAAACAATTTGTCTTAAATGGTTTGGAAAAATGAACTAAAGCGGGTAAAGCTACAATCTCTTCAGGAGAACAAACAGTAGTGTCTTGAGAAAAATCTGGTGGCTATATTTCTTCCTGTCTATCTTTCTTTCTACTCCTCCAGCAGAAAGGGGAATCAAGATGGATCACTATTTAAAACTTGCACAGCTTCAAAAGAGAATACCTCAACATCAAAAGAGAAACATTTCACGTACAAAAAATATATATATTTTTTAAACATGGCCCTTTAGAATACTGTTCTATCCTATGTGTATATTGAGGTTTTGCTCTATAACTGATTTGACAAAATTGATTTTTATTCCATGATTAAAGGAAGCTGTAAACTTTCAATATATTTATTTCTTTGGGGAAAACCAAAGGACCGTGGTCCTCCTCTTTGTTCCATGGAATTACTAGGTCTTAACCATCTTGCATAATTTTCAGCTTTTGTTATTAAAATATTTTAAATCATCCATTTTGTTATCAACATAGAAAATCCTCAAGTAATTGCCTAATGAACTCATGAATGTGTCTGCTGATATATGTGTTGGCAGATACATATCTTTCTTTAAGTTTTCTTTCTTTTAATTTCTCATTGGATAGAAGATTAAGAAAAAATACATGAGAGACACATTGAAAATAAGTCAAGATCAGGTTCTATTTCTGATAGGCATCTTTTAAGAATGTCAAATTGGTATGTGTTTTAGCTTTTAAATTGTTTTCCATTTATGTTGGTGCTAATGTATTTCTCTTTCTTTATGGAAAATGCAATTCTACTATGGATAATTTCATTTCTCTGTTTAACAGCATTCCTAAACTGTTAGTGTGTGATTTTAATTTTAAAGTTTATGGATTTACTATAATTATGGTTCAATGACCAGTCTTTCTTAATGTAAAAGAAAACAAAACAGTGTATCCTTAGATGATGTGTGTTTGTTTGGATTGTGGATCCTCTTATTTCATGTTCATTTCATGTATCATATGCCTTTATCAACTTTCATCTTTTAGCTTATATAATTTGATTGAGTGACAAAACCAACATTGGACAAATCTGCATACATTCATAGAGTACCTGACACATAAATATGCTGAAATTTTTCTTCTAGTTTTCATTTTCATTATGAAAAGCAGTCATGAAAGGTTTTTCTTATTTGATTTCATAGAAAACATTGAGAATATCTTTAATTTCTACCAGAAATTATCTGTTCTTAAACCTTGTGCATGATGTTCTGATGAGACAGTAAGAACTCTGATTCACCCAGTAGTTCAATCTATATATGCTTTGTCTACTATATGTATATATATATACACACACACCTCTCTGCTAGTTTGGAAATGATCAAATCACAATGATCAAATTAGGACATTAATGGAAAAATTAATGGAAATTAAAGGAAAAAAATAACTGGTATCATATCTTTATCACTTAGAAAACATGCTTAATTTTCCAAAGTTTTATTTTTAATGTTTCTATTGTAGCATAAAAAGTTAACACAATATTTCATTCTTTTTTTTTTGACCATTATATATAATCTTGCCCAGAAATACACAATGCTTGTTAAGGTGGGTGATGTTTTTATGTCTCCTAATAAATGATCATAGGAACATGCAGATATTGATATTTGAAATCTTGTTTTTCTCTACTTCTTGATAATGAATTTATATTAATAGTTACTATTACCAAAAATGAACTTTTAAAATTTTTACCAAAACAAACAAAAACCTTGCTGTATCTAAAAAGTCAGGACCACAACAACTTAATCTTATATTCTCAAGAATAAAGATTAAGAACAGTCACCTGTGATTCTGGCTGTTAAAACAATTCATTCCTAGTGGAATTAACATACTTGACCAGTTATAATTCTGCTAAGTTATTTTAGAATATAAAGACCTTCAGTCCCTAATCTTTCCCATTTTTGTTGAAATAGCTTCATATCAGCTGGATTTACTATATGCCATAGCAGAGATACCCTTACAACTTAAATTTTAAGTGGATTTTGTTTTTGCTAATTCAATACTGAAACATTTTAATGGCATTTCTCATTTTTTAATGTATTTAAATGCAGAAGTTATCCTATGCTGCTTATTGACAAAACTGTCCTTTGGGGAATAAGAAGACTTTTTCAACCTGACCTATTACATTTGATTTACTGATAACAAAGTACCAACATTTCTCAAAATGCAGTGGATATTCTCATATATCTCAGAAATATTAATAAATTGGATTCACAAAAGAATGTCTTACATATCATTGACATTTATGTGAATATTCTTTATACTGTTGTAAATGTTTCATGCAATTTAATAACATTTTTAAAAGATGTATGTATCTGATTTTCCTTTAGAAAATATATTTTTATTTGTATTTTTTACATTTTAAAGTTCATCTCTATGTGCAGCTATTTTTATATTGCCAAAAAAAAAATCACATAAATACAAAATGAGAGAAAATGCAAAAAAAATATTTTGGCAAGCTTTACACTGCATATTTTTCTTACTGTTTTGTGGGCCAGTCTCATGTAATTGATTATTCTAAGAATGTGTTGTGTCTTACCACTGTAAATATGGCACAAACCTGTTTTTCTTGATAGTATAAATAATTGAAAGATTGAATTCTTCCTGTTTGATTTCTTGTTTCATTTCACGATCATTTCTCCAGCTGAGATTACGGAATCAAAAGACACAAGTGGTTTTTGATTTGCAGCCTGGAGATAACTGCCTTGTGTTCAGTTTCTGATTTGTTTTTATTTGCTTTTTTAACTTGTTTTCAGGGTTCCTAGTTTGTGAGAAGTTGATCTTCATAATTATTTTTACACTATTTATGACTTATTTTCATAATGTAAAAAGTGTGTAATTATTACAATATTAATCCAAACATGGTCATGAATTGTATTGTTATAAAGCTTTATTGATGTTCACGAACAGCGCGGTCTGTCTTCTCTGATTTAAACACAGTCCATGAAGAATTTTATTCTACTTTTCTACAGAACTGTAACACTACCATTCAACTTAGTGCTCAGCTATAGTGATTTTCTGCAAAAAAAAAAAAAAAAAAAAAAAAAGACTCATACTTTCTGTTAATTAGATAGTAAAAACTATACTGAGCCTCTCCTCCAAGTTCACTTTTCTTCCAGAACCATCCATCTTGAATTAAACTCCCTTGTATTCAGTTGACTCTTACCTGTGCCACATCACATCAGGGATTCGAGTGTAGTACCTAGCAATCACATCAATGTATTGAATAATGAGTGACTGAATGCCTCTCTAAGGCATCAGTTATTTTTGGGTCCTCACTAAAAGAGCCCTCGTCTTTCTTGCCCTTACGCATAGTGCTCGATGCAGGTGACAGTCGTGTGTTAGTCGCTCAGTCGTGTCTAGCTCTTTGTGGCCCCATGGACCGTAGCCCACCAGGTTCCTCTGTCCATGGGATTCTCCAGGCAAGAGTACCATCACCACCCTTTTAAACACTCTTTCCTTTAGTTCCCGTGTCATGTCCCTTCACTCTTGTTTTCTCCTACATTAAAAAAAAAAAATTGTATTCAAGTATAGTTGAATTATGCTGTATTAATTTCTGCTGTATAACAAAGTGATCAAATAATATGCATATATATATACATTCTTTTCCATTATGGTTTATTACAGGATATTGAATATAATTCTTTGTGCTACACAGTAGGACCTTGTTATTTACCCATTCTATATGTAAGTTTGCATCTGCAAATCCCAAACTCCCAATCCTTCTTTTCCCCATCCCCTCCCCCTTGGAAACCACAAGCCTAGTATCTGTGTCTGTGAGTCTGTTTCATAGTTATCTTCATTTGTGTCATATTTTAAATTCCACATATAAGTGATATCATATGACACTTGTCTTTTTCTGACTTACTTTGCTTAGGGTGATAATGTCTAGGTCCATCCATGTCACTGCAAATGGCTTTATTTCATTCTTTTTTATGATTGAGTGATATTCCATTACTCATGCTATATATCCATCATATATATACCACATGCTGTCTATCCATCCATCTACCAATGGACATTGAGGTTGCTTCCACGTCTTGGTTTTTGTGAATAGTGCTGCTGTGTTGCATGTATCTTTTTGAATTATAGTTTTGTGTGGTGGCTTCCCTGATGGCTCAAATGGTACAAACATCCACCTGCAATGTGGGAGACCCCAGTTTGATCCCTGGGTTGGGAAGATCCCCTGGGTGAGGGCATGGCAGTCCGCTCCAGTATTCTTGCCTGGAGAATCCCCATGGACAGAAGAGCCTGGTGGGGTCACAGAGAGCCGGACACGACTGAGCGACTAAGCAAACACATGCCCAGGGGTGGGATTCCTGAATCATATGGTAGCTCTATTTTTAGTTTTCTGAGGCGCCTCCATACTGTTCTCCATAGTGGTTGTACTAGTTTACTTTCCCACCAATAGTATATCTCCTGCTTTTCTTTCTCATTTTCTTTTGCCAGCTCTTTCCCCTCTTCCTGACCATTAAATGATAATCCTCAGGATTCTGACCTCCATGCTTCTTTTGCTCTTCTCCACCATATTTTTTCCTCCAGGAAAGCTCATTTACTCCCACAAAGATCAAGTTATTATTGGCAATGCAGATTTTCTTCTGACTTCCAAACCAACTATTACAGACACGTCTACCTGGATGTCCCACAGGCTGTCCTCATCTTCACATCTGGTTCTTTTCCAAGCTTCCATATTATAGTGAATGTACTGTCCCCCACCTGCCATCTAAGCAAACATGATGGAAATGTCAGAATCCCTCTAGACACCACCTGCCTCTCGTTACCCACCCACTGCTGCACACATAAGCATCTAATTACCAAATCCCTTCAATTCTATCTCCCTAATATCTTTTGAGATCCACCTCCTTTCTCCTTGTCCCCATTACCATTGTGTCAGTCTAGGCTTCCCCCAGTTCTTTTGGGGGGACTTTTAGAAGAACCTTCTAAGTGGCCTCCCTGCCTCTAATAACCAACTCCCCTCCACCTCATCATACTCCATGTCACTCTGAGGGTAATGATAGATTTAAAGAAAGCAAATATGGTCATGTCTTATTTATGAATTTATCTATTTCACTTCCTATAGACTTTGAAGTAAATTAAACAAACACTTAGAAAGAAATGAAATACATACATTTAAAAACAATCAAGAAAACCAGACTTAAACAAAGTTCAAGGTCACAAAGTTGTAGTGAAAAGATATGAGTTAAAATTGTATGACTCTGAGCTTCCCAGTGTCCATAACAAAAAATGAAATATGTCAATAACATGTTTACATCATCTGTAAAGTGAAAATACTACTTCCTCAAAAGAATCAAAGCTGATTGACAAGAAATACCTTATGTGAGATTTCTCATGGAGGGTGCTATTGTTTAGGGCACAACTACAATGAACCCAACAGCAGATTTTTGTAATGTTCTTCATTATACATCAAGTGCATGTGCCAAAACCGTCAATGAAAACAGTTATTCAGAAGACTAACCATGCCATTCCCTTGCTTAAAATCCTCTGTGGTCCCCCACTATCATGCAGATATTTACTTGAGGATAAAGTAGCAAGCCCTTTGTGATCCCACTCTGCCTAGCATCATTTCCTGCTGGTCAGCAACCCTCACCCCATGTTAAACTATATGAGGATCCCTTTGTCTGCTTCCTGGGCCTGAAACAGTCTCCCTCCCATCCTCACCATCCATCTGAAGAATTCTTGCTCTTTTGTTAAATTTTTTGCAGCCAATTGAGCTGACCTTCCTCTTTTCCCCATGGGGGCCCAGTGTGCAATAGCCTCAAACAGCAGCCTTCTTGGTGGTGTGCGCAGCCTGTGGCCTGTATAGGCTGCCCTAAGGGACCTTGGAGACAACTTCTGGTGGACATTTATAATTGGCACGCTATCTCCAATCTAGGCTCCAGACGGCTATGCATGGTGCCTTTGGAAAGCCCCAGGGCACAGTAGCCATTAAACATTATGTTAGATGAAACATTATGTCCATCCACACCAAGCTGCAGAACAAGGAGCATGAGGTTGAGGCCCTCTGCAGAACCAAGTTCAAGTTCCCTGGCTACCAAAAGATCCACATCCCCAAGAAATGGGGATTTACTGGTTTAATGTGGATGAATTTGAAAACATGGTGGCAGAAAAGCAGCTCATCCCAGGTGGCTACAGGTCAGACACATCCCTAACCATGACCTCTGGACAAATGACAGTCTCTGCAGTTAGCAGGGAGAAGGCAATGGCACCCCACTCCAGTACTCTTGCCTGGGAAATCCCATGGATGGAGAAGCCTGGTAGGCTACAGTCCATGGGGTCGCGAAGAGTTGGACACGACTGAGCAACTTCACTTTCACTTTTCACTTCATGCATTGGAGAAAGGAATGGCAACCCACTCCATATTCTTGCCTAGAAAATCCCAGGGACGGGGGAGCCTGGTGGGCTGCCGTCTATGGGGTCACACAGAGTCGGACATGACTGAAGTGACTTAGCAGCAGCAGCAGTTAGCAGAGCCTTAGTGCCGTCCCTTCCTTACTCATAGTTTTTGTTGTGTGCTCAGTCATGTCCGACTCTTTGTGACCCCCATGGATTATAGTCCGCCAAGTTCCTCTGTCCATGGAATTTTCCAAGAAACAATATTGGAGTGGGTTGCCATTTCCTACTCCAGGGGATCGTCCTGACCCAGGGATTGAACCCACAACTTCTGTGTCTCCTGCATTGCCAGGCGGATTCTTTACCACTGAGCCACCTGGGAAGCCCCTCCTTAAGTATCAGTTCAGTTCAGTTCAGTCGCTCAGTCGGGTCTGACTCTTTAAGACCCCATGAATTGCAGCACGCCAGGCCTCCCTGTCCATCACCAACTCCCAGAGTTCACTCAGACTCACGTCCATCGAGTCAGTGATGCCATCCAGCCATCTCATACTCTGTCGTCCCCTTCTCCACCAGTAAATCCTACTTTTCTGTCAAAAAAAGAATTCTTGCTCTTTCAAGACCCAATCCATGTGTCAACATCCTAAACACCCCTTCCTGCCAACTTTAAATTCTCCCATCTTCTATGCTCCAATAATTACTTTTACTTGTCACGGCTGAAACACTTATCAACTTGTTGATAATTACATGTTTATCTCTCTCCTCTACTGGATGGTGTACCAAAGATGAACCCAATTTTTATAGATTTTCCGTAAATATTTTCAAATGAATAAATGAGAGACAAAAGTTACAAAAACAACAAACTCACTTAGACTTACCTATTTTATTAATGCACATAATGGATAAAGCACCCATCTTTCCTGGGTGATAGGAATGTTTTTGTTCAATGAGGTGACTCTGGGTGGGCTCCTGGATGGGGACTGATCATCAGAAAGACAAAATCATGATTAGACAGCTTGGAATTTTCAGGCCTAACCCCCCATTCTTATGAGAAAAGAGAAGGGCTGGAAATCGAGTTAATGTCTTTGATGAACCACCATAAAATTCTAATAGTACGGGGTTCCGAGAGCCTCTAGGTTGGTGAATGCATGGAGATTTGGGGAGACTGATGGACCCAAAAAGGGCCTGGAAGCTCTGTGCCCATCCCACATACCTTGTCCTATTCATTTCTTCCATCTGGCTCTTCATCTATATCCTTTTATAATCAATTAATAAACAGTAAGTAAACTTAAAAAAAAAATTATCTGGCCTTACCTCTCATCATTCTCTCTCCTGTACTTTTACAACCTGCCCTTGTCTTTCAGTTCTTCAACCAAGCTCTTCTCTGTCACTTCCAGAGCCCCAGTCTGTCACTTTTTCATCCCTTCTTCACCTAAAACCCCACTTCACCTCCCCAACTCTTATCTATCCTTCGTGTCTCAATTTAGACATTCTTACCTCTGTGCTCCCTTTGCATTTTGGATTTAATTTCTCACAGCACTCCCATGGTACTGTTCCACAGAGAGTCTCTGTTGTTTACTCTTTAGTTCTGAATGTCCAGCACAATGCCTGGCAGGGAGTTGGCACTCAATAAATATCTGTTGAATAAATAAGTGGAAGAAAGCAATAACCCACAAGGATACAGAAAAGCCATCCAAGGATATTATGAGCAACTGAGTGTGAAAATATGAAACAGTGAGAGTACAATTCTTGCTAAAAATTGCATGATTATTCCATTAACTCAGACATGATAACATAGTTCTATAGGCCTGTTCTTGTCTGTTCTCTTACATCAATATCGAATCAATATCAATGTCAAATAGTGAAAGCAAAAAAGACTTAAGGGATCTATTCATTATTTCTTTTGGATCAAGTTGTGTTCCCTAGAAATATCTTGTGATCTAGTAATGGGTATTCCACCAAAAAAAAATCATTAAATATAAGAATATGTACTGGAATGTCCATGAAAAGGATAAAGGATATAGTCTCCAGAGAACACTTTGGAAAATGCTGCTCTCCAATAGTACTTGATCTAAATCAACACCTGCCACAGCTCAGACATGCAGGAGTCTGCATGCCTGTGTCTTGTAGCTCAGTCAGCATTCCTATCACAGGGGCTGCTCCAAGAAGCGACTCTCCTCAAAGCTGTCCTCGTCCATACACCTCACCCTCTGGCATGCTTTTCCACTCCACCTTCTCATCTTCATTGCTATCCTCAATCCTGGTTCACGTCTCCACTCTAAAATGTACTCGGATTCGCTTGAATTGGAACTTGATTTGAGTGTCAACTCAAATCTATCATTCAAGGCAATGACAAGAGCCAAGAGTAATAAAGTCCCATGTGGAAAACGTGTTTCAGCAGAGCATACAATAGGCAGCCAACCAGACACAAACTTTTCTAGCTAATTTATGAGTTTGTACTTACAAGTGGAAGGGCAGGTTGGAATATGAGAACAAGAAAAGCAGGTGAACCACGTTTATATTGAACCTGTATATCAAGTCACAGACTGAACAGACAGGCACATTGACGTTGTCAAACTGTGGAAGAAAGAGCTGTTGGCTCCACCTGTGGCTGAAATGATGGGTAGATAAAACATCAACTATCTGAGCCGCGTGGTGTTGAATAACTGTGGAGTTTCCTATTCAGTCTCCCTTTCATAAAATATGAGTCAAAACAAACATAAACCAATGTAAGGGATAACGGAAAAATTGGTTCAAAATGTTGGATGAGAGAACTTATCTTTAAAGATTTTAGTGACATATTTTGCACTATTTGCTACTTTAAATTTACTGTCCACAAAACACTGTCATAATTAGCTCTCACTTCTCTTTTTTAATTCATCTAACCATTTTAGCAGTGCTCTGAGAGTTCCACAACAGTAAAGATACCTTTTCTATTTTAAGGGCCAAAGGACTCATTGATTTTAAAAGAGTACTTTCCTCCCTGACTCATCACCCCTCCCAAAAATATAGGATAGGGAAAATAATCTAATTATGTTATGCTCTTGATACCAAAAAAGAGGGAGGGAAAGGAAACACATAACAAAGAATGGGGAGACTGAAATATAGCATTTGATAAAATCCAATAGCTATTCCTGATAAAAATTGAAAAGAACTGAGTTTCCTTAACATGATATAGGCATGTATATTAGAAACCTACAGCAAATATCTTTCTTTTTTACTTTTTGTTTTGGCCATGCCACACAGTTAATAGGATCTCAGTTCCCCAACCAGGGATGGAAACTGCATCCCCTGCATTGGAAGGGCAGAGTCTTAACCACTGGACTGCCATGGAAATCTACATTGTTCATTAAAAAAAAAACAAGAACACTTTCTTGGGAATTCCCTGGCAGCCCAATGGTTAGGCCTCTGCACCTTCACTAGAAGGGACCCAGGTTCAATCCTTGGTTGGGGAACTAAGATCCTGCAAGCCATGCCTGGTGACCAAAAAAAAAAAAAAAAATCACCACAATCTACAAACATGTTTCTTAATAGCAAAATGTTAGAAACATTTCCTTTAAAATCAAAAACAAGAAAAAGATATTTAATATCACTACTGCTACTAAACATTGTATTGAAAGGCTCAGTCAATGCAATCAGAAAATTAAAAATGAAGCAAAAGTGTTAGAAAGAAAGAAACAAAACTGCCTGTGTTCCTTGTCTCTGGCAGCTGTAATAAATTAGCAAAGTTTAGTGGCTTGAAACAGCACAAATATATTATCTTATAGTTCCATAGTTTGGAATCCAAAATGGGTCTCACTGGGATAAAGTCAAGGTGTTAGCAGGTCAGCATCCCTTTTTGGTGGCTCTAGAGGGAGAGAAAGACGCATCCTTGGATTGTCCAGCTTCTGGTGGCTGTCCGCACCCCTTGGCTCATGGCCTCCTTCCTCTGTCTTTAAAGCCAACATCAGGCCAATTCTTGAGGCTTCCATCTCTCTGGTTCTTCCTTTTCTGCCTCCCTCTTCCTCTTTTAAGGACCTTTTGATTATACGCGTCTACCTGTATAGTCTAGGGTTCACCCTATTGTAAAGTCAGGTGGTTAGCAAACTTAATTTTTCTGCATCTTAATTCTCCTTTGGTGGATAGCATAACATATTCATATTTTCCAGAGATTTAGGACATGGACATCTTTGGGGGTTCATTATTCTGCTCACTACATGCCATTATTCACAGATTATTTGAATTATTTGATTGTGTATATAAATAAATTCAAAGGAACTGATAATTTTATCAGATTTTGTAGCATTGTCATTTGCTAAAATTTTTAAGTAGTTATAGCACCAATGTTTTTTGTAAAATAAAGATGCCATCTATATCTCATACCTTTCTCATGCTATACTAGTAAGAATACTTGAAACTCTTCTCAATATGGTCATATTTAAATTTTATTGACTTCTATTCATCTTCAAAATATTAAGCTATCTGAGGATTTCCTGAAAGAGCATGTGACCGGCTGTTATTTTACATACTGCCACACTGAATCCTCATAATGGGGAGAAGCAAATATTATTCTCTCTCTTTCACAAATAGAAAAGCTGTGACTCAGAGAAGTTGGATCACTGGTTATCCAGAAATAAGTGACCGCATGAGTATCTTAATGCAAGACAAACATTACAGCTCTGGGAAGTTCTACCGCTGTACAGTTCCATCTCTCTGCCTTCTTGGAGGTGCTTGGTACCACCACCATTTCTTCCATCCTGAACTGACATGATTGCATATGTGACTAGTGACGGTAAACAACAATAATATCGCTTTAAATTTACATAGCGTTTTGTGTACTTAAGCCGTCATCATATCAATTACATCTGATTCTCACAACATACAAGATGAATAGCAGTATATTAATATTTTATGTGAGAAAATGATTCAAAGAGGAAGATTGGCCCAGATGACACAGTTTTTCCTAGCAGACCATAGAACCAGAGTCTCCTAACTTCTAGAACACTGACCTACACCAAGAAATATAAGTGCAAAAACCCGCAAAACACACAATATTCCAAAAGCCTTTTTAACGTGTATTTCCATGAGATGTTTGGGGGCAGGAAATAATCTATTCTAAAGTCTCATAATTTTCTTCTGAGCTTATTTTGAGGGGGTTATATTAGGAGTAAATTATTTCTAGAATGTTCTTAATTGATGTTTGAAGTCTTTCTTGGCATTCAAAAGGCAAGTCATTTAATGTTTAAGAACTCAGTTGCTGGAGTCAAAAGCCTGTATTTGAATCCTTGTTTGACCCCTTACCATGGCAATTTATCTCATCTCAGTGGGCTTCAGTGTCCTAGTATGTAAAATGGGATTCATTTCACTCCCTCGAGGTACTGAGTTCATAATACAGGCTTCCCTGGTGGCTCAGATGGTAAAGAATCTGCCTACAATGTGAAAGACCTGGGTTAGATCCCTGGGCTGGGAAGATCCCCTACAGGAGGGCATGGCAACCCACTCCAGTACTGGAGAATTGCCTGGAGAATTCCGTGGACAGAGAAGACTGGCGGGCTACAGTCTCTGGGGTCGCAAAGAGTCAGACGTGACTGAGCGACTAACTCTAGACTAGACTAGTGACTTAATACATACACAGGCTTAAGTCAGAGCCTGGCCTGGAGTCAGTAGTAGTAAGCACTAGCTATTATTCTCTACAGAGCAGAAGCCTTGCGTATCTATTATCTTAGTGAAAGATTACAGCGATTAGAAGGTTCCAATCTATATTCGTTGCTAAAAGCTAAGTGCTTTCTCTTGCATTTCAGTGATGCCTTTACTGTCACAAAAGCATCTGTATAATGTAAGCACCGACTCCGATAGGAGAGCTAATGAGAAGGATAAGTAGTTTTCTTCTCCCCTCAACCCAGCTTTATTGAAATATAATTGACAAATAAAAATTGTATATATTTAAAGTATATAATATGATGTTTTGATATATGTATACATTTTGAAATGACTGCCAAAATCAAGCTAATTATCATATTCATCACCCTACATGGTTACCATTGGTGTGTGTGCATGATGAGAATACAGTATTATTAATCATAGTCATTAGATTCTACATGAAACTGTACTCTAGACCTCCAGAATTTATTCATCTTACATAACTGAAACTTTGGACTTTTTGCACCCATTTTGCCTACTCCTTAGACCCTGGAAACTACCATTCTACTCTCCACTTTAATAAGTTCAACTTTTTTAGAGTCCACATATAAGTGAGATCACACAATATTTTTCTTTCTTATTACATATCACATCTTCTTTATTCATTCATCTGTTGATAGACACTTACAGTGTTTCCATATCCTTTCTTAAAATTGTATTTATTTATTTATGGCTGTGCTGGGTCTTTGTTGCTGCACAGGCTTTTCTCTAGTTGCATCGAGCGGGGGCTACTCTCTAGCTGCTAGAGCTACTCTCTGGCTACTGGGCTTTCACTCCAGTAGCTTCTCTTGTTTCAGAGTATGAGCTCTAGGGCACATGGGCTCAGTAGTTGTGGTTCCCAGGTCCCAGAGCCCAGGCTTAAGAGTTGTGGTGGAAGGGCTTAGTTGCTCCAGGCCTGTGGGATCTTTCCAGATCAGAGATCAAACCCGTGTTTCCTGCGTTGGCACGTGTATTCTTTACCACTGAGCCACCAGGGAAGCCCCTCCATATCTTGACAATTGTAAATAACACTGCAGGTAGTTTTCCTCTACAACTTGAGTTCAAAAACAATGCATATCACCACTAAAGATAGTTTATTATTGACAGGGGAAATATATGGGACTCAGGAATGAACGAGAGGAAAGACCATCAAAAGACAGCTGCATTAAGAACCACTGAAGTAGAGGCATTTTGGTACATTTTCACCTGTGTGGTTTGCACAGTGTAATCAAAGCTGGACAAGCTAGAATTCCAGTGTCTTTCTTGAGCAGTTCCACATGCCAGAACACTGAACTTTTGTGTTCCGAGGTTGGCACTACACAATGTACTGTAATAGTAACAAAGACAAAGAGATTAATATCAAGCTTAGGGTAGTGAGACTTTCATGAAATAGTCTCTTCCTGTTTAAGTTAATAGTGCAGAATTTTATTGACACTCAATAAAGGTTAACTCATAAACTCTTCTGTCATATAGCAGTTCAGTTCACACTTGTGTTCTCTTAAAGACATTTGCATTTTATCTAAAAGCCAGCTAGCACTGAAGCTCAGCAAGAAGTCAGTAAGTAACTCCAATGACGTTTCCTCTGCAGAGGCCATGCCTCTCACATGCAGTTGAGCTATTTTCTGATACTAGCAATAGGTTCACAACAAATCAAGAAAGCACTCTTGTTCAAGGTCCTTCGAGGCCAACAGCTTGAATCTAAGGGATCTTCCAACCCATCCAAACCTAACTGGGTTCTTAGTTCAATATCACATGGGCTCTGTGACCAAACTCTATTCCATCAGTTCAGCTCAACAAAGAGTCACAGAAGTTGCTATCAAGGTCTGTAAAAATAAGACACAAAGGGATTCTACAAGTACAGAGGTAATAGTAAAAGCTGTCATTTAATGAGTGTACATTGCCTTCCAGCATGCTAAGTCATCACAAACATTATCTCATTTATATCACCCTGGGATTTAGATATGATTTTTTAAATTTCATTTATGTTTATTTTTGGCTGTGCTGGGTCTTCATTGCTTGACATTTCATTCTGGGCTTTCTCTAGTTGTGGCAAACAGGGGCTGCTCTCTAGTTGCGGTACACAGACTTACGGCTGTGGCTTCTCCTGTTGAAGAGCATAGGCTCTAGGGTAAGAGGGCCTCAGTAGTCGCAGCGCAGGGGCTTAGTTCCTGGACCAGAGATAGAACCTGTGTCCCCTGCATTGGCAAGAAGATTCTTAACCCCTGGACCACCAGGGACCAACAACAGAAACCACTGGTCTCAGTTTACACATTACAAAACTGAAAGAAATCTTAAGTGATTTCCTCCAAGCTCACACAGCTAGAAAATAGCAGCGCCAGAATCTGAAACGAAGCTAATTCTCCACGCTCACCACGAGGCTAAAACTAATGGCCTTGCAGTCAATTTAAAGTTAGAGGTGTGTTCAGGGTATATAGTGTGGCACAAAGGGACATTGCGGCAAAACTACCTTCATTTCTCACGCTGCATGTCAAGAATGCTGGAAAGGATTATGGCTGGATTCAAGGAAGGAAGCTACGAACACTGCTGCTGCTGCTGCTGTCGCTTCAGTCGTGTCTGATTCTGTGCGACCCCAAAGACGGCAGTCCACCAGGCTCCTCTGTCCCTGGGATTCTCCAGGCAAGAACACTGGAGTGGGCTGCCGTTTTCTTCTCCAATGCATGCATGCATGCTAAGTCGCTTCTGACTCTGCGTGACCCTATGGACGGCAGCCCACCAGGCTCCTCTGTACACGGGATTCTCTAGGCAAGAATACTGGAGTGGGTTGCCATTTCCTTCTCCTGGGCTACGAACCCTAAAGGACTCCAAATGTATGCTTCTAACAACTGGGAACTGGAAGGATGATCATCCCCTCCTCTCTAAGACCAGAACCGAAATTAGGACTCACACTACTTGCTAAAAAGGTTTTCTGTCCTCCCATCACAGAATTCTGAGGGGTAAAGGCTTCTTAAATAATCTCACCAATAGAGGGCAGACCCTGAACGCCCAGAAAACTGTATCCTTAAATGCCCTTGGACCCAGTTTCCTTATATATAAGCTCACATATAATAAAGAGTTATAGCTGCCAGTCCTTCTGGTTATATTAGTGACCCCAAATTTATTTCATTTATTTGAAGTAAGGTCTTATTTTTAAGAGAACAGTATCAAAAACAAACTACATGCTTCTACAAATTCCAAATCCCAATAATGCAAGGATTAGAATAAAACTTACATATACCATTAGCAGGCTTTCCCAGCAAACCCAAGGACAGATGTGTATTTGATAAAACTCAGAAATCTGAGGGCTAACTGGCAAAGATCGGTTAAAATAAATAAGCTATAAACAAAATATTTGCCCTAGAAAGGCCCACCTACTTGAAAACTGGCAGAAAAAAATTTGCCTTAGTGCTGATAAATTCTTTTGGGGTTTTATTTTATGTATTATTTATTTAATTATGGCTTCACTGGGTCTTCATTGCTGCATGCAGGCTATTCTCTAGCTGCAGTGCTCGGGCTTCTCATGGGGTGACTTCTCTTGTTCTGGAGCACAGGCTCTGGAGCACAGGCTCTGGAGCACAGGCTGGGTAGCTGTGACCTACACTAGCTTAGTTGCCTCATGGTATGTAGGGTCTTCCCACTAATAAATCCTTGATTTTTTAAAATTAAATGAATTATGTGCTTTTTAAAACAATAACCAATAACCTTATCTTTTATAAAATTACCGTGACTGATTTGATAGCCATTTCTAAAATTGTGATTAATATAAAACCATTTGATTGTTCAAAAAGTGAAAATTGTCTAGTAGCTGTCTTTCAATATTTCTCAAGCTACCTTCCCCAACCCCACACTTTATTCCAGTCAAAAACACTTTAGCACACAACACATATAAAGCTCCCAGATATGATGAGCAAAGGGAAGTTTCTGTCCTCAAGGTATGTGCAATCTATACAGACACCATCAACCACTGGAAAGCCCTGGACGCATACAATAAATTTAATAATGGTAACACAAATAAAATGTTGTGGGGGAAATCAAGAAAAATATTAAATAGTTCTTGAACTCATGGTTCTTAAACAGAAGAAAGGTGCTTTCATATTCAGTTCAGTTCAGTTCATTTCAGTTGCTCAGTCGTGTCCAACTCTTTGTGACCCCATGGACTGCAGCACACCAGGCTTCCCTGTGCTTTACCATCTCCCAGAATTTGCTCAAACTCACGTTCATTGAGTTGGTGATGCCATCCAACCATCTCATCCTCTGTCATCCCCTTCTCCTCCTGCCTTCAATCTTTATGGTCATGATTTTCAAGCCCTGAATCAGATTTTTCTTAGCACATGAAGAGACATTCTGACTGGAGAGGAACAGAGGCTCTGGTCCACTTGCAAATGAGTTTGTGTCTGCGTATAGACCTTTTACGGAGAAGGCAATGGCACCCCACTCCAGTACTTTTGCCTAGAAAATCCCATGGACGGAGGAGCCCTATAGGCTGCAGTCCATGGGGTCGCTAGAGTCGGACACGACTGAGCGACTTCACTTTCACTTTTCACTTTCATGCACTGGAGAAGGAAATGGCAACCCACTCCAGTGTTCTTGCCTGGAGAATCCCAGGGATGGGGAAGCCTGGTGGGCTGCCGTCTATGGGGTCACACAGAGTCGGACGTGACTGAAGTGGCTTAGCAGCAGCAGCAGCATGGACCTTTTATATAAAAACCTTTCATATAAGGAAGTGTAGAAAAACTCACATTACTGATGGACACTGTACAGGCAGAACAGAAGCCTGTCCTGGAGAAGACCAGAGTCCTGCGGCTTGTCCCTGAAACAAGGGGTGACTTCGGGCAGTGGTGACCCTCAAGGTTAGAGGAATTTGAAATGGGGTTTCCCACCAAACATGGAGACTGGTCGTCCTGCTCAGACTTACAAACATTCCAGTAAAGAGTGCAGCTAGATTGAGGAGAACGGCATGCACTTTCTCCCACAACCTCTACTGATGACCAGCTGTGCTTCCTGAGGTGCAAATGAGAAAGCAGATCGAGGGTTCCAAAAAAGAACAGACGTTTGGAGATAAAGAAATTCTCACTCATTTTGGAGCTTGAAATCATCTATAACATAATGCCTGAAAATAAACCCCTTTTACACTCTTCAAGGTTATCCAAATTTAAAACACATGGATAGTTTGCTGCTGCTAAGTCACTTCAGTTGTGTCTGACTCTGCGCAACCCCAGAAATGGCAGCCCACCAGGCTCCCCCGTCCCTGGGATTCTCCAGGCAAGAACACTGGAGTGGGTTGCCATTTCCTTCCCCATAATTATCCCCCCCGCCCGCAAAAAAAAATCTCTATCTTCCTGTTTCAAATTGTATCCTGTGGCTAATAATCAGCAAAAATCAACTAACACGTATTTCACAAACTTTCTTGGATATAGAACCTTGCTCAGTGTGACCACCATTGCAAAAGTTAGGGAATTGGATGCCTAAGAGCACCAGCATTATGACTACAAGCAAAAACAAGCTCCAGATAAGCCTGGGTATTTATTACTATAAGCATTATTACCAACTTATTATAAGATAACGTATTTTTCTAACATTTCCCAATTTAAAAATCATTTCACATTGATTTTATCATCTGAATCTTATAGAATCTATAAGAACCAGTTGGAGAAAGTGAAATGACCTGGCTGTAAGTCCCCCACAGGAGAGGGGACTGAATCCTGTCCCAGGCAGGAGAAAGTACACGGGTCTGAGAAGATCTCTGGACTGCAGGTAATGAGGGGGGAGGCTCAGACCCATTTTATACAAAATGAAGACAGCGACATAGAGGAGGACAGTACCCTTTCAGGGCTGAGGAATAAGACTAACCTCCAACTCTGAGCCCTTCCTGGCATTCCAGCATTACTAGATTTCATGACTTTGTGAGCCAGGGGTGGGAAAGAATCTGGTTTGGGGCCCAAAATAATTTACTAAAGTATTCTAGCCATTAACCGCAAGACCCAACGCTTGCAGAGCATTAACCACATCTCAGGACTATACAGATATCTATTTCCTCTCCCTCCCTTCCAGCATCAGCTATCTTACTTTACCTGAGGAAACTGAAGAAGAGAAAACATAAGACCACATTTTGACCAAGATCACACACCTACGCTCAGAGCCAGGCCCTGAACTCAGGCCGTCTGCCCACCTAGTTACGCTTACCCCAGGAGGGACCACCACAGCCAGGGCACTAAAGAGTGCCGCTCTACAGTGACAGGGCCTGGAAAGCTTGCTTGTAAAAACCCTTTATTTAGAAGGCTTTCACAGGGCTTTTCTGGTGGCTCAGTGTTAAGAGTCCACCTGCCAATGCAGGAGCCACAGGTTCAATCCCTGGTCCAGGAAGACCCTACATACCGTGGAGCAACTAAGCCCAGGAACCCATACCTCTCAGTCACTGAAGCCCGAGAGCCCTGGAGCCCGTGCTCCACAAGAGAAGCCACCGCAATGAGAAGCCCTCACTGCACGGAAAAGTAGCCCCGCTCACCACAACCAGAGGAAAGCCCACACAGCAACAAGGCACAGCACACCCAGAAATAAATAACTAAATAAAGTTATAGAATGGCTTTCACAATCTTGGCACGTGAATGTTGCAGTTTTGGTAACAACTGGACTTTCCAGGTGGTGCACTGGATAAGAATCTGCCTGCCAATGCAGAGGACATGTATTCAGTCCCTGGCCCAGGAAGATTCCACGTGCTGTGGAACAACCAAGCCTTTGTGTTACAACTACTGAAATCCACATGCTCTAGAGTCTGTGATGAAGAGTAGCCCTCACTCTCTGCAACTAGAGAAAGCCCTTGAGCACCAGGGAAGACCCAGCACAGCCATAAATAAATAAAATTATATTTAAAATAAAGGAATCTGATAACAATCAACCTAAAGCAATAATAGGAATCTACTTTAAAAAAAATATTTATTTGTTTGGCTTTGTCAGGTCTCCGTCCCAGCACTCGGGATCTTAGCATCAGGCAGGATCTTTCGTTGGGGTACACGGGCACTCTAGGTGTGGCACGTGGGCCCCGGAACACACAGGCTCAGTAACTGCCCCGTGTGGCTTAGTTACTCTGCAACACCTGTGACCTTAGTTCCCCGATCAGGGATTGAACCATGTCTCCTGGATTGCAAGGCAGATCCATAACCACTGGATCACCAGGGAAATCCCAATAGTAGGAATTTAAATGTAAGAAAGTCAAAGAGCATCAAAGGCAGAGCAGACCCTTCACAAGGAAAGCATGAGGCCTGGCGATTTATATTACAAGGAGATTTGTTGAAGAGCAAAGAAAAACATAGAGTATATTTCTTAAAACTGACAGCATTGTTTTTTTCCAAATAAAAATACTTCTGTATCAACAGCATCTTAAACCCCTTAGCGACAGATCTTTATGAAGGATAAAGTGAGGAAAGAAATGATTAAAGCTTCTACGAACCTTCATAATTGATGTATGTGGATCAGTTGATTCTCTTTTAGTTAATTCCTCCGGGGAAAATGAGATGTCTGTAACATGGGAATTCTCAGGTCTTCCATTCCTACAAATTAAAGAGCAGAAGTCATTAATTAATGTCCTATCAAAACCAGACATCTTACATATATAATAATAGTAACAACCGCAGTAATGGCTAACACTTATTAAACACGAGCTGTAATGCCAAGCATAATTCTAAGTGCTTTACTGTTTTATCTCATTTGATCTTCCCAACAACCTAATTTTTGCCTTATTTTTCATAAAAGGAAATTGAATCATATACCCCAAAAAGTAGACAGCCAGCAAACAACAGAGCCAGCATTTGTATCAAGCAATCTGACTCCAAGACCTAAACGCTTAACCCATGAACGTATGATATGTCATTTAATTTAAGCCTACTCATAATTCTGTCCTGGGAGATGCTTTTTACAGCTCACAAAATTGTGGCTCAAATGGGTTAAGCAGTTGAAACAGAGCTCAAATTCAGGTCAGTCTGTCTCCAAAACTCCTATTCCTTCTACCATGGTTTCCCTAAAAGGAAAAGAGATGCCAAAGATGAAGATGAGTGACAGGTCTGGGAAAGGAACTCTCTGCAGACGCAAACCAGATGTCAGCTGGGGTCTCCCCTGCCCCCTTGAAATCTAGGAAACAGTGTCTATAAACTATTTTGTACATGTTGGGAGAAGTCCCAGGAGGGGTTGAAGTGTTTTCTCCTGGCCAGCTCAGCTTCCAGTTTTCACCTGTGCTGAGTCCTGGTTCCCACTCTCCACCGTGGACCCCATGATGGAATTCAACCCCAGTCCCTTGATTTCCACAGCAGTCCCCAGGTGTGCATACCAGACAACCCTGCTCTTTAAAGAACTGTTTCCTTGACTTTTTTCTCCTACACCCGAGCTCCAGCTTCCAGTGATGACCCTCCTCTCTTTCTCCTTCCCCCTGCTCTCTTCACCTTGAACCCCAAATCTCTGGAACAAGAATCCCTCCACTTTCCCAGGCAGCGCCGTTCAGTCTCATGACCCCTCTGACCCAAGACCCTCCCTGACGCCTACAGTCTCAGATCCAGAAAGTTCCTTAAGGCATTTTCCTCTCCACAGTAGTTCTCCCTTTCAGAAAAGGCATGACTCTGGCTCTGGCCACAGCAGCTGCCCCCACTACAAAACCCACCTTAAATCTTCCCATCAGGTCAACCTGGGCTGGGGAGGAATTTCAAGGCAACCAAAGCTGAATGTCAAGAAAACCTCAGCATATTTTTTTTTTTGAAGTTTATAGTTTCAAACTAGACACCAATTGACTGCCATTTTAAAAAATAAAACATATATATTTCATAACCTTGGCTGTTCCAGCCTGCATCTCCACATCCCTCAATCCCAGCAGCAAAGGGAGAAGAAAGGAATCTCGTTGACCAAGTCTTTGGCAGCCACTCGGCTCCGAAGGCCTGCCAGTTTCTGGGAGGCTGCTTGCTGGCGGCTGGCCTGGGTCCCTGGCACTCCCATCTCCCCTGTGTACTCTTTTTTTTGGATGCACTGGGTCTTTGTTGTCACATGTGGGCTTTCTCTAATTGTGACAAGCAGGAGTTAGTCTTCACTGTGGTTCATGGGCACATGGGCTTCAGAGGTTGCAGCATGCCAATGGGTTCCCTCCCCAGGGAAGTCCCTAAATTTACATTTACTCTTAGAATTATTTTGAGTACCTACTATATGCCAGGCTCTGGACAAAACACGAGGGATGCAGTGGGGAAAGGTCAGACCCTGTCTCTGGCCCATGGACCTTTAATTCCTGAGAGGAAAAATTCAGCTTTAAACACACCTAATTTATTAATTACAATCATGACAAGTGCTACAAAGGGAAAGGATGAGATGCTGTGAAAATACTGGAAAAAGATAGGCTGACTTGCAGCCACGGTGGCTTCCTAAGTGGGGAGCAGCCAGGGTGATGGAGGTTGAAGACACCAGCATCGAGCATGGTTGAAGCTGGGGTCTGAGTGGAGTGTGCAGAGATGAGGGTAGGGTGCGCATCATGAGAGCAGCTCCAAGCAGGGCCAGTGCGCCTGGAGGTGAGCTGAAAAGAGGGAACAAGCAAGAAGCAAGGCTGTGGGACACGGGGCTAGCAGCCCTTGCTTGAGACTGTGGATTGTGTTCCGAAGATGAATGTGAAATCATGAAGTATTTGCAGGGACGTGGAATGACGCAGCTCTCATGCTAAATGTGTCTCTTTGGCTGCTCTGAGGATGAGGCAGTGGAAGGGACCCATGAAGAACCCTGGAGCAGTAATTAAGAGGCTGCTGGTGTAATTCAGGCAAGAGATGATGAGATCTCAGACTAGGAATAACAGCCATGTTGAAATGGCCCTGTGGCCTTTCTCCTACTGAAATGTTCCTCACACTTGCCTGATAAGAATCTGTGACGTTCATTAAAAATACAGGTTCCCAGAGTCCCATGCTGCAATGGGGTGGAGTTTGGGAATCTGTACTTTAAACAAACTTCCTGAGGGATTCCTTTCAGTAGACAAACTTGTCCCGTGTTACCCTGCAGTGTACACTGAGAAATAGACCTTCCTTTCCCCTGCAAAATAATTCAGTTTCTAAAGATGGTGCTTTTCATGACCTCAGTCAGCAGAGGATGCAGGAGAAATCTCACCGTTCACAGAATGCATTCCCTACTTGGCACTTCCGCTGTAATACAGGTCCAACTTTTAGGTTACCTACATTTGTGGTTTACCTACATTTAGGTGTGTTTCTTCACACATGAGCTTTTTTCTTTTTTTTTTTTTTTAATAATTTATTTGTTTTATTTTTGGTTGTGCTGGATCTTAGTTGCTGCACGCGGGCTTTCTCTAGTTGCAAAGAGCAAGGGCTACCGTCTAGCTATGGTGCATGGGTTTCTCCTTGCAGTGGCTTCTTTAGTGGTGGAGAACAAGCTCTAGGAGCTTGGGCTTCAGTAGTCGTGGCACACAGGCTCAGTAGTAGCGGCTCCAGGGCTTAGTTGCTCTGTGGCAAGTGGAATCTTCTGGGACCACGGATCGAACCCGTGTCCCCTGCATTGGCAGGAGGATTCCTACCCACTGTACCACCAGGGGAGTCTTCTTCTTTTTTTTTTTTTCTTTTTTCTTGTAGTATTAATTTATGTGCAGCTGTCAAGAGAGGCAAAAAGGAGGTACTTCTGCAAAAACTACCAGGAACAGCAGGATTGTAGAACAATAGATGGAGCTAGAATCTAGCTCTATCTTCGTTCTATAAACATCCTGCAGAACTCAGCCCATCTCTCCCGACCATCAGCTGCTGACCTGGGGACGTCTTACTTGCCCCCAACCTCTGCCAGCTTCTACAGAGGAAAACATCAAGACCTTACATGGATTATGTGCTTGGAAAATGCTTTCCAATATTGACTTAGTTGCATATGATCCAGGTGGAGTAAGAAGGAATTTTTTGCACTTTATCCATCCAGTTATCCTCTATCAATTTATCTACACAGAGAGCATAACACAGTGGGTAGAAGGAAAAGTTTAGGAATCAGTCTACCAAAGTTCAAGTCCTGATCTCTTTCAGGTATTAATTGGAGAAGTTACTTAATCTCTTTGCTTTTCAGTTTTCACACATGAAAACCAAAATAATTATGGTATACTACTTTGTTCAGGCTGTAATAACAAAGTACCACAGATTGAATTGAGACAAGCGGCAAGGGGACAACTTTTTGTTGTTGTGCCACCAGACATGTGGAATCTTAGTTCCCAACCATGGATCAAACTCATGGCCCCTGCATTGGAGGGGTGGAGTCTTAACCCCTGGACCACCAAGGAAGTCCCCCATTATGTATTTATTTATTTAACTAAGCACTGCATGCAGAACTCCCCCAACTAGGGATTGGACCCATGCCCCCTTTGGAAGCACAGTGTCTTAACCAATGAACCATGAGGCAAGTCCCAAGGGCAGAACCTTTAAAAGAATAGCCTTTGAGGACACCACAAAAACTGGTTACAAAATGTGCTCACCACAGGGAACTCTGCTCAATATTATGTAGTAACTTGAATGGGAAGAGAGTGGGGGAGAATGGATACATACATGTGTATATGCATAGCTGAGCGGCTTTGCTGTGCACCCGAGACTATGGCAACATTATTAACCAGCTACACTCCAACATAAAAGAAAAGAGAAAAGAGGAAAAAAGAATACAAGGATGGGCCAGTATTAGAAAACTATTAATGTAATCTGCCACTATTAATAAATCAAATAATAAAAATCATATAATTACCTCAAAGGGGGGGAAAAAAAAAAAAAACACGCTCACTTTGGCAGCACATTTACTAAAACTGGAATGATACAGAGAAGATTAGTATGGTCCCTGAGCAAGGATGGATGAGGATTCATGAAGCATTCCATATTTTTATTAAGGGGGGTGGGGGGGGGGGAATCTGGTTACAACCAATTAGGGCCAAGATGGCAGAAGATTCCACTTCCAGTAGACCTTGAACTTCACTGTACTCTCATTGTAATATTAGCATATGCTGAATGACAGTTCCCAGGCTGACCATAAAAGGTCAAAAAGTGGGTGGTGGCCTAATTCTTGGAGATTCCTGGCCCTTACTTCAAAATAGTTAGCATAACTATTAGCATAACAAAATAGTTAGCATAACAGATATTCCTCGTTTTGTTAGCATATAAAATTACCCAGCCTATAAAAACTAAACGACCCCATACCCCGGGGCCACTCTCACCTTCTGAGACAGACTATTGTTGTTGTTCTTCAGTCCCTAAGTCATGTCCAATTCTTTGCCGCCCTGTGGACTCCAGCATGTCAGGCTTCCCTGTCCTTCACTTTCACCCTGAGTTTGCTCAAACTCATGTCCATTGAGTCAGAGATGCCATCCAACCATCTCATCCTCTGTCATCCCCTTCTCCAGTCTTTCCCAGCATCAGGGTCTTATCCAATGAATCGGGTCTTCACGCCAAGTGGCCAAAGTATCAGAGCTTCATCTTCAGCATCTGACGCAGACTACATTTTGCTATATGATGTGGAATTAGATAAACTCACTCTCCCTTTACTGTGGCTCACTCTTGAATTCTTTCCTGCATGAAGCTGAGAACCCCTACTTGGTGGGCTGTCCCAGGGAGTTGCCTGGGACAAGGATTTGACCTGGAATGTGATCATTCTTTCCTGTCCCATTCTCCTGCAATAGAATGGCATGGTTGTTGCTGCTGTTTAGTCACTCAGTTGTGTCCAGCTCTTTGCAACCCCATTGACTGTAGCCCACCAGGCTCCACTGTCTATGGAATTCTCCAGGCAAGAATACTGGAGTGGCCATTTCCTTCTCCAGGGGATCTTCCCAAACCTAGGGTCAAACCCAAGACTCCTGCCTTGCAGGCAGATTCTTTACCACTGGGCCACCAGGGAAGCTCATAGAACTACTGAGACAACAGAAATTTATTTTCTCACAATTCTGGAAGCTAGAAGTTTCTTCAGAGGTTTCTTTGGAGGCCTTGCTCCTTGGCTTGCAGATGGTCATCTTCTCCCTGTGTCTTACCATGGTCTTCCCTCTGTATATGTGTATGTCTGTGTCCTCATCTTGAAACCAAGCAGGACTCTGTGGGGGCCTCCCAGGTACAAATCCTTTTAGTATGCTGGCCCTCCCTCCCATTTCTTGTTTGTAGGAAATAGAGTTCATTCGGCCTCCTTGACCTTCTCTGAGTTCCACAGAGCAGATTAAACAGGTGCTAATCAGGGGAGGAAAGGAATGCAGAAACAGGGGAGGAGCAGTCAAGCAAGGAGATCCAACCAGTCAATCCTAAAGGAAATCAACCCTGAATATTCACTGGAAGAACTGATGCTGAAGCTGAAGCTCCCATACTTTGGCCACATGATGCGAAGAGCCAACTCATTGGAAAAAAACCCTGATGCTGGAAAAGGTCATGGTTGGATAGCATCATGACTCAATGGACAGGAGACTGAGCAAACTCCAGGAGAAGGTGAAGGACAGGGAAGCCTGGTGTGCTACAGTCCACGGGATCACAGAGAGTCAGACATGACTTGACGACTGAGCAACAACAAGTCAAGAAACCCAGTGGGTTAGGGTCCTGATTCCTTCTCAGGGAATATCCATAACAATATATCTCCGAGTTCTTCTGCAAGAACTAAGCCTCTTCCTCCCCTTGGTGGAAGATGGTAACTTCAGGCTGAGCATAAGACTCCTGTTACCTCACCACTAACCCATCATTAGAGAGTCACATACCCTGCAGCCCTAACCCCAAATTTTGTCTATTAAAAAGCCTTCTCTGAAAAGCATCAGCAACTTCAAGGTTTTTGAGGACCCATTCTCCTTGTTTGGCTCTGCTGTAAATCTTTCTCTGTTACAAACTCTGACATGTCAGTTTGTTTGGCCTCGCTGTGCATCGGACCCACAAACTTGAGTCCGGCAACAGCTGGAGAACCTCTGCTGCTGGGCACATACACTGCACTCACCTTTGCACGTTTCTCACTGACCAAAACATTAAAGCCTGCTGTTCAAACTCTTCTCAGCAACTACTGGGTGGAATTCTTTAAGTCCCAAACTCGTGTGGGCTGTGCTTTCTCATTTCAGGCATGTATGTACCAGTGTGGTTTGTTTGATCCAACCTAGATGGTTGAGAAATCAGTGATGTTCAGGTCAGAACCCACTCAGCAGGGTGAGCCAATCAATAGGGTCAGGACCCAAGCTGAGTGAACGTCAATCTGTGGGGAGGAAGGCACTTCTGCACCCACCCCTAACCAAACAGTCCTAGGATGGAGAAGCACAAGAGAAAATATATCAAAAATACCTCTGTTATTTGACAAAGTATTGCATAGGGCAATCTGTTGATTTTATCCATCTTTATTCTGGTGCTATTATGTGTCTGTCTTTATATTTAAAGACCATTTGTGGTACTTAGTTAATATTATATATCCTACAGTGTGAAATAAATTAAACAATTTGGGGAAATGATGTTTTTTGTTAACTTGCTTTCCCATTAAAGACAATGAGTCCTAAGTATTTCTCTCCTAAAAAAATGGTTAAGAGGTAAGCTGGCAGTCAACACCCAAGAGCTAAATGATGGTAAGAACTTTAAAATCTTCAAAACAAGATTAGTAAGTCTTTAAATGGGTTTTCCTTTCAGTATGTCAACAAACATTTATCAGCCTGCCATACACCCTCAAAGCTCAGTGGGTAAAGAATCTCCCTGCAATGCAGGAGACCCAGGTTTGATCCTTGGGTGGGGGGGAATATCCCCTGGAGAAGGAAAAGGCAACCCACTCCAGTATTCTTGCCTGGAGAATCCCAGAGACAGAAGAACCTGGCAGCCTATAGTCCACAGGGTCACAAGAATCGGACACTACTTAGCAACCAAACCACCACCACCATATGCCAAGGGTTGGGCTAGCCCTGGGGTTGATGAATAAAACAGATAAAGACCCAACAAAGAGGGAATTAAGACAGAGGAACAGGAGAGATATTAGTTTTTTATATTCACTAAGAACTGTTTGAAATAGAATAGTCCAGGATGACATCTCTGAGGCTGACTATGGAATATAAACTGAAACAAATACAGTATATGAAGTGATTAAAGACAAGGGAGTTAGGTGTGGTGTGTGTGTGCTGGGTGGTAGGGGTGGGATGGAAGGTGTCAAAAATGAGCCTGGAGAATAAAGCTGGAAGTCACTGATGGGTTTCAAGGAGGGAAGGGACATTGCATAGGGTTGGAAGGGGAAGCAAGGAAATGAGTTAATAGAGTGTATTTACAGAGTGTTGGCAAAATGCAGAAGGCTTACACAGGGTGGTAGTAGATCAGGTGATAGCACATAGATTTAAAGGTATATTTTAAAGTGGAGGCAGCAGGACTTAAAATAATTCAACAGGAGGACAGAGTTGAGAAAAAGATAAGATTATTCAGGGCTCCTAGTCTTCTGGCTTAGGATCATTTCCTTCAGTTTATTTCCTTCAAAGCATTTACCACAATTAAAGCTTTTTAAGGCATTGTCTTGTTGATTTGTTTACTTTCTTACTGAGTCCAGCAAAGGAGAAAAGGAAAGATATTCCCATCTGAATGCAGAGTTCCAAAGAATAACAAGGAGAGATAAAAAAGCCTTTCTCAGCAATCAATGCAAAGAAATAGAGGAAAACAACAGAATGGGAAGGACTAGCTATCTCTTCAAGAAAATTAGAGATACCAAGGGAACATTTCATGCAAAGATGGGCTCAATAAAGGACACAAATGGTATGGACCTAACAGAAGCAGAACATATTAAGAAGAGGTGGCAAGAATACACAGAAGATCTGTACAAAAAAGATCTTCACGACCCAGATAATCACGATGGTGTGATCACTCACCTAGAGCCAGACATCCTGGAACGTGAAGTCAAGTGGGCCTTAGAAAGCATCACTACGAACAAAGCTAGTGGAGGTGATGGAATTCCAGTTGAGCTATTTTAAATCCTGAAAGATGATGCTGTGAAAGTGCTGCACTCAATATGCCAGCAAATTTGGAAAACTCAGCAGTGGCCACAGGACTGGAAAAGGTCAGTTTTCATTCCAATCCCAAAGAAAGGCAATACCAAAGAATGCCCAAACTACCACACAATTGCACTCATCTCACACGCTAGTAAAGTAATGCTCAAAATTCTCCAAGCCAGGCTTCAGCAATATGTGAACCGTCAACTTCCAGATGTTCAAGCTGGTTTTAGAAAAGGCAGAGGAACCAGAGATCAAATTGCCAACATCCGCTAGATCAGCGAAAAACCAAGAGAGTTCCAGAAAAACATCTATTTCTGCTTTGACTATGCCAAAGCCTTTGGCTGTGTGGATCACAACAAACTGTGGAAAATTCTGAAAGAGATGGGAATACCAGCCCATCTGACCTGCCTCCTGAGAAACCTGTATGCAGGTCAGGAAGCAACAGTTAGAATTGGACATGGAACAACAGACTGGTTTCAAATAGGAAAAGGAGTATGTCAAGGCTGTATATTGTCACCCTGCTTATTTAACTTATATGCAGAGTACATCATGAGAAACGCTGGGCTGGAAGAAGCACAAGCTGGAATCAAGATTGCCGGGAGAAATATCAGTAACATCCGATATGCAGATGACACCATCTAAAAAGCCTCTTGATGAAAGTGAAAGAGGAGAGTGAAAAAGTTGGCTTAAAGCTCAACATTCAGAAAACTATGATCATGGCATCTGGTCCCATCACTTCATGGGAAATAGATGGGGAAACAGTGGAAACAGTGTCAGACTTTATTTTTGGGGGCTCCAAAATCACTGCAGATGGTGAGTGCAGGCATGAAATTCAGTTCAGTTCAGTTCAGTCGCTCAGTCGTGTCCGATTCTTTGCGACCCCATGAATCGCAGCGCGCCAGGCCTCCCTGTCCATTACCAACTCCCAGAGTTCACTGAGACTCATATCCATCGAGTCAGTGATGCCATCCAGCCATCTCATCCTCTGTCGTCCCCTTCTCCTCCTGCCCCCAATCCCTCCCAGCATCAGAGTCTTTTCCAGTGAGTCAACTCTTTGCATGAGGTGGCCAAAGTACTGGAGCTTCAGCTTTAGCATCATTCCTTCCAAAGAACACCCAGGACTGATCTCCTTTAGAATGGACTGGTTGGATCTCCTTGCAATCCAAGGGACTCTCAAGAGTCTTCTCCAACACCACAGTTCAAAAACATCAATCCTTTGGTGCTCAGCTTTCTTCACAGTCCAACCTTCATATCCATACATGACCACTGGAAAAACCATAGCCTTGACTAGACGGACCTTTGTTGGCAAAGTAATGTCTCTGCTTTTCAATATGCTATCTAGGTTGGTCATAACTTTCCTTCCAAGGAGTAAGTGTCTTTTAATTTCATGGCTGCAGTCACCATCTGCAGTGATTTTAGAGCCCCAAAAAATAAAGCCTGACACTATTTCCACTGTTTCCCCATCTATTTCCCATGAAGTGATGGGACCGGATGCCATGATCTTAGTTTTCTGAATGTTGGAACTTTAAGCCAACTTTTTCGCTCTCCACTAAGCATGAAATTAAAAGACGCTTACTCTTTGGAAGGAAAGTTATGACCAGCCTAGATAGCTATTCAAAAGCAGAGACGTTACTTTGACAACAAAGGTCCGACTAGTCAAGGCTATGGTTTTCCCAGTGGTCATATATGGATGTGAGGGTTGGACTGTGAAGAAAGCTGAGCACCGAAGAATTGATGCTTTTGAACTCTGGTGTTGGAGAAGACTCTTGAGAGTCCCTTGGACTGCAAGGAGATCCAACCAGTCCATTCTAAAGGAGATCAGTCCTGGGTGTTCACCGGAAGGACTGATGTTGAAACTGAAATTCCAGTACTTTGGCCACCTCATGTGAAGAGTTAACTCATTGGAAAAGACCCTGATGCTGGGAAGGATTGGGGGCAGGAGGAGAAGGGGACAACAGAGGATGAGATGGCTGGTTGGCATCACTGACTCTATGGACATGGATTTGGGTAGACTGTGGAAGTTAGTGATGGACAGGGAGGCCTGGCGTGCTGTGATTCATGGGGTCGCAAAGAGTCAGACACAACCGAGTGACTGAACTGAACTGAGTCCAGGAAGAATAATGCTGTCCAGGTGAAAAGTAATGCATTATCCAGCAATCCCACTCCAGGGCATATACCATAAAGAGCTATATGCACTCCAATGTTTACAGCAGCACTATTTACAATAATCAAGACAAGTAAGCACCTAAATGTCCCCTGACCAATGAATGGATAAAGAAGGTGCAGTACATATATATAATAGAATATAACTCAGCCATACAAAAGAAAGAAATAATGTCATTTGCAGCAACATGGATGAACCTAGAGATTGTCGTACTGAGTGAAGTAAACCAAAGACAGAAAGACAAATACTGTATGATGTTGCTTATATGTTAAAAAGAAAAAAAAAAGATACAAATGAACTTGTATACATAACAGAAATAGGCAGGCCCACAGAAAAAAAAAACTTATGGTTATCAAAGGGGAAAGGGAGAAGAGGGATAAATTAGGAGTTTGGGATTCACATATATACATTATTGTATATATAAATTTGGAGAAGGAAATGGCAATCCACTCCATTACTCTTGCCTGGGAAATTCCATGGACAGAGGAGCCTGATGGGCTACAGTTCATAGGTGGCAAAGAGTCAGACATGACTTGGCAACAACAACATATATTAAAATAGATAACCAGCAAGAACCAACTGGGAAGAGGGAGCTATAGTCAATATTTTGTAATAACCTGTAAGGGAAAAGAATCTCAAAAAGAGTATGTTTATATATAAAGCATATATATACATATCACTGAATCACTTTTCTGTACAACTGAAAATAACACAGCATTGTTATTCAACTATACTTCAATTTTTTAAAAATCAAAACTTAAAAGTAATGCAAAGCACGTAGGTAATTTAAAATTTTTAATTTGCTAATAGTCACATTAAGAAGATGTGTAATTATATATATTTAATTTAAATTATATATATAATATATATATATATATATGGCCATGCACCATGCAGGATCTTAATTCCCCAACCTAGGATTGGACCCATGGCCCCTGTGATGGAAGTACTGAGTCTTAACCACTATATATTTTCACGATATATTTTACTTAATCCCATAAATCCAAAATATTATTTCAATAAGCAAACAAAATCAGAAATAATGAGAGATTTTACTACTCTTTTTATACTGAGTCTTCAAAATATGGTGTGTCTTTTCCACCGATAGCACATCTCAAGTCAGCCTAGCAACAGTTCAAGTCCTTAATAACCGCCTGTGGCTAGTGGCTTTGTACCGGGTGGGCACTGCAGATCCGCAGTAGCAGGCACTCAAGGCAGACATGTTCAGTCTGGTTCACTGTTCTTCTCCAGCAACTGAAACATTCAGTGGCACATAAAGAGTATTTGATATATCGCGAATGAGCGAACAGATGCTTAGTGATGGGGGGTGTGTATTGGAGGCCATAATTTTGGGGATGGGTTCAAAGCTTCCATCTTGATTTCTCTTGGTCCAGACAACTTGGTCAGAGGCATCTAAGAGACCTCACAATGAAGATGTCAAGAAAGGAAGTGGATGGGACGTGGTGGTAAAAGAATGAGAAAAAGAGAAGGAAAAGGTGGAAGGAAGGAAGGAAGAAAAGGAAGGAAGAAAGAAAGAGGAGATGAGAATCTGGGACTGAGAGAAATCTGAGTGAAGATGTAATTTTGTTATATGATGATTTCTAAATCCAAGGGAATCATTTCTGGATTACCTGAGGAAAGAGTGCAGAGCAAAGAGAAAGCCTAGGACCCTATGCGCAGAGATATCAACATTGAAATGTTGAGAATGTTGAGCTAGAGAAGAAAATCAGGAATGTGTGGTCACGTCAAGAAATCAAAAAATGAAGAGTTTCAAGAAGAAAGGAGTAGCCAGCCCTGCCAAAAGTTCTGGTTTTTAAAAAAACAAAAAACAAAAAAACAGAGAATAAAAAACGAAGAATACAAGAGCATTGAGACCTTAACAATTATCCCGACACACATTTCACAATCATGATCTCTTTTTAGCCCTGCTTTGTAATGCTTTTAGTTAGAGAATGATTGAGGTTTTTTCTTTAATATGAAATTTGAACATTTTAAAGAAATTTGGCCTCCAAAAGGTCAAGAAACCCAGCTAGTTTATGCAAGAACTAGGTCAAGAACCCAAGACCCTAGTGACTTCCCTGGCAGTCCAGTGGTTAAGACTCCAAGCTTCCACTGCAGGCTGCATCCGTTTAATCCCTGGTTGGGGAACTAAGACCCCCACATTACAGCAGGGCAGCCAGAATAAATAAAAGAGAGCTCAAGACCAGGATTATTTATTTAAAGAACATACTTTAAAGCACTGGAAATAGCTGGAGGTTTATGGAGGGAGCCTGCCTGTATGTGGCTTCACTAGCTGGTTTGAGAGTCGATGTACACTTGGCAATATCTTTCAAGTGTGTGAACAAGACCAAGATTACATGACTGGGATTTCTTGCAAGCTTCCTAAATGTCTTCTCCCCTTCATTGATAACACCTAGAATTCTTAACATGTTTTTCCTCATAGAACTCAATTTCTCAACCTATTTTAGGCAATGAAATAATCCTACTAATCCTGCAGGAAATCAATATTAATTAATAACTTTATTCAAGAGAAAGGTAAGTTACAAACATTTATCAAGCATGTTCTTACTGGTAAAATAAGCTTCCTCTGCTGTCTTAAAAACACAAAGAATGAAACGATCTCATCTAAACTCTATGGCTAAGCAGTTGTGTGACCTTGAATAATAAGACTTTACCTTTCCTGTACCTAGGTGTCCTTATCTACAAAGCACAGGGGATAAATCAGATGATCTCTACCTCTTCAAATAGTTTATGATTTAATGGTATTGTTAATTAGGTTTCCTTCTGTCCACATATTTAACTTTAAATTTGATCAGTGAGAGAAGAGAACCCTGAAGGAAGTCAAGAAACCTAGGAATGAATTCAGGTTCCCCATCAGGTAGACCTGTAAGAACTAACTGTTACCATATGTTAAATAAGGTGGTAACTTACAGGCTTACCTCAGTCAGGGTTGTTACGATGTTTTGTAAACTGTACCGTTTCAGAGAAACGACAAGTGCAATTATCTCTAAAGCAGGTGTTTGAAACCGGGGTATATATTATCCCTCCCAACAAATAACAGACTGAGTTCCTGTGATTTACCCTTTGGGCGTGTGACTTGTTACTCTTGTTAAGCAGATTTTGGTATTGAAACTTGCTCAAAAGGAGAATGGAGACAAAAGTCCTGTTATCTCCAGGGAGTGCCTATCTTTGAATGTGTACAAATAAAGGGAGAAAGGAAAGAAGAAGTGGGGGAAGAAAGAGAAGAAAGAAAAAAAGAAAGGAAGTCTTCCCAGGTGGTCCAGTGGCTAAGACTCCCTGCTCTCTATGCAAGCGGCCCAGATCCTGCGTGCCACAACTAAGACTCAGTGCAGCCAAATAAATAAATATTTTAAAAAGAGAGTGGGAAGGAGGGAATTCATAGGCAGAAGAGGAGGAAAGGCCAAGGCGAGGCAGGCTTAGAAAAATAAAAGGCGAGTTAGGAGAACAACTATGGGGAGGGGAAGTGGGCAGCAGGGCGGGAAGGGAGCGAGTTAGCCTGGGGCAAGAGCGGAGGCGGGGGTGGGGGTTGGCGACTGAGTGACTAGCCCAGGCACTGGCCGGGCGGGCACCAGGCAGAGGAGGGAGGAGGAGGGTGGGGCTTGGCGAAGGGCAAAGGCGGGGCAAGACTTAAAAGGGAGATGACCCCAGCTGGTTGACACCGACCTCGACCTCCGACGCCCAGGGCCAGGGGAACCAACGAGGGAAAACAGGGAAGGGCCGCAGCTGAGGCCGTCCGCGGGCTCCGGACGCCGGCGCAGGGACTGGAGAGGGAGACCTCTGGGGGCGCCCGGCACCCTGCCACCATGTGCGAGCTGTACAGCAAGCAAGAGACCCTGGCGCTGAGGAGAAAGCACATCGGGTAAGGGCTCCCCAGCCCAGACGAGAGGCGCAGAGAGTGGGAATCACCAGGTCACCAGGGCAGGGAGTGGAGAGCTAAAGCGGGGCCGGGAGCTGGCTGGCTGGGGTCCCGCGGGGAGCGGGACCTGCCGCTTGCCCGCCGCACCTGCGTACACGCGCCGCCGCCCGCACCCCAGGGGGGCTTCCTTGCAGCCGGGTCCCGGGTGATCCCCGCGCTCTGCAGCCCGCGGCGAGGCTGAGGGCTGCGGGCCGGTTGGGGGAATTGACCATGAGGGTTGATAGCCACTGAAGAACACCGTTCCAGGGCTGGGCTCTGGAAGGGGAGAAGGGTAGTTCTCCGCCACACTCACCTACTCGAAAGTTTTCCATAACTATGAACTCTGAAATATTTTTGACGATGGCTATGAAAACTAATTCTGACAACTTTTGTTGAAAGCGAACTCTTCCTTTTTGCACGCTTCGTTAAGAAGTAAAAGGTTAATCTAGCCAGTGGAGGGGGGAAAAAAAAAAGCGTGGACACTTTTTAAAGGGTAAGATGCCCTTACTCACCTTGGTCTCCCCAGATGTGCCCGCACTACAACGTAAAGATGCAGGGTTCTCTCGGGTCTATTTTCGTTTTGCTCACATTAATAGTATAAACGACTTGGTGAGTGAGCGTACAGGACCCATACTTAAGTCAGACCTGGGCTCTGGTCCTAGAAGAGTGTCAAGTTACCTTGTGATCTCTGTCACATTAAATTCCTCTTCTATGAAAATCTGAGTGGCAAGGTGGGAAGTACATTAACAAAGAGGCAAGGTCAAGTCCACAGTTTTCAGCCCACATTCATAAGGAAGAACTTTTCTGGATTTTAACTTGTAGTTAATAAACTAACAACTGAATTTGAACCAATAAGAACTTCTCATTAGTTTCATTTTAGCTAATGACACTTAAGTTTAGGTATTTTTAAAATTTTATTACTTATTCACAATAATTACAATACTTTCTAAACTATTGTGTATCAATTTAATACATAACTATTTACCCTCTAAACTACTCTAGTGCACATGGGAACATGTTTTCTGTGCATGCAAAGCCACCAAAATAAAACGATATTTTGGGAGCTTTTCTAGTGGTCCAGTGATTAGACCCCTTGCTTCAAATGCAGGGAGCTTGGGTTCAATCCTGGTTGGGGAACTAGGATCCCACATTTCCTCATGGCATGACCAAAATAAAATAAATAAATAAATATAAAAATAATATATCTTGTTTAGTTTCTAAACATCCATGGAGCCAAGATCAGAAATGTTTGTAATGTTTTCATGTTGCTAAAACTTGTACTCCAGACAGCCACCAAGTAACCATAAATAGGGATGACATTGTATTAGACTCCAAAGAGTGGGTTAAAAGGTTAGAATAATAATTGGATCGTATTAGTTAAGAATAGAAAATCCATTTGCTGCAGAACAAGAACCAATTAAAAGACATGAAAATGATCTGTAAAATCTCCTGCACACTATTTAACACTAAGTTATTTGTAGTAGCTTTTAGTGTATTCATTTCTTTACAAGTAGGTTTGAGGGAGAGATTAGATGACAAGCAAGCTCTATTTTGGGCAAGGGCATAAGACAGTCTTTTTTTTCTTCCAATTTTATTGGTATGTAACTGACATACAGCACTGTATTAAGTTTGAATTTCTCAGCATAACGATTTGACTTACATCATGAAATGACTATCACAGTTAAGTTTGGTGAACATCCATCATCCCATTAATACAAAATTTAAGAAATAGAAAATCCCCTAGGGTTTGCTTTCTTAACAACTTTCGTATAAAACATACAGCAGTGTTATAATCAATCATGTTAAAAGGTAAGATGCCCTTATCATGTCGTACATATAAATTATATCCATAGTACTTATTTACCTTATAACTGGGAGTTTGCACCTTTTAACTATACTCATCTGATTTCCCTGCCTCCCAGCTCTTCCCAAGAAGTGTAATCTCTTTTTTCTATGAGTTTATTTTGAAGCATAATTCACCTACAACACTGTGTTAATTCCTACTATACAATATAGTGATTCAATATTTCCATACATTTCAATATGGTCACTGTGGTAAATCTAGTTACAATCAAGACAAAAATCTACTTCCAAACTCTGGTTTTCTCTCTTATTGGCTTGAACCAAGCTTCTTAATTTTTCTGTGCCTGTTTTCTCACCTATAAAAGTGAGAATGATGATAACTCCTATTTTATTATTGTTGGAAGGATTAAATGAGATAATATTTGTAATAGCTATCAGTTCTTAATATATAGGAAGGCTAAAAAAAAAAATTTTTTTTTCCTAGTTGAACAAAATTTCCCAAAGGAAAATTAGTTCTTGGTTTGTGTAATTCGAGCTGTCAGAGTTGATCCATGTGCCTCTAAAAAGTATTGTCAGATCGTGGCAAATTTAATATAACAAGCATAAGAAATGTGAGCAATGTCACGGATGGGGGATTAAGGTAAAAGTTTCCAGGCTAATATGAAATTAAAAAAAAAAAAAAGTATGTCACCTAGGTTGTGTTTTCCCTTTCTTTTATGTAATTGTAATTTTCCACCCATCGTGACCTTGACCGAGAAGGGCAAACACTGAGCAGTCCTACCAGACCAAAGTGTTTCCTTTCATTATTTCTAGGCCTTCATGCAAAGTTTTCTTTGCTGCGGATCCCATCAAAATAGTGCGAGCCCAGCGGCAGTACATGTTTGACGAGAAAGGTGACCAGTACTTGGATTGCATCAACAATGTTGCCCATGGTAATGTGCTGTCTTTGTTGTGCCTTGAAGAGTACATTTATGGATTAAGGCAGCTTTGGCACCATTGATATTTGTCCCAGGATTTGCAGTGGCTGTAGTTCCTCAGCTGAACAGGGCCCTTAGTCCTAGGCTGGGAAAAGCTAGAACAAAATGTGGGAGAGGAACAGGATCAACTTTTCTTTTTTTTTGCTTCAGAATCTGCCTCACTTCCCAGGCATTTCGAATTGTAACTCATTTTGAGGACTTTTGTCTTTTAAATTTTAGTGGGACACTGCCACCCAGAAGTGGTCAAAGCTGCCCAGAAACAGATGGAACTACTAAATACAAATTCTCGATTCCTCCACGACAACATTGTTGAGTATGCCAAGCGCCTCTCAGCAACCCTGCCGGACAGACTCTCTGTTTGCTATTTTACAAATTCAGGGTAGGTTTCAAGGTTTTTCCAGCCATCCCCATTCCCATGAATCTCCTTGTTTCCTCTCTCACACGTCTTTTCTATTTTGATTGCTGGTGGAGTAGGAATATCTAAACAGGTTTCCTGAGACTCGTACTAATGACCCTGCATGGGGAACCTGACCTCCTGGTTCTTTCACTTGGGCCCACCAGCTCCTTGTAGATAAGATACGTGATATCGTGTTCCAAGGCTCTTGATGTAGCCCAGAAGTGCAATCCCATGATTAACATGTGCGTGTCACTCAAGACTTTTTACTACCACGCTTCTTTGGTGATAGATGGGGAAGGAATGTTTAGGGAATCCCTAAACATTTCCCCAGCACAAACACAAAGGAGGAAGGAATAAATTCAAGTGAATAGATATGTTACAACTTTTAAATTCTGTAAATTCAAATGATTGTATCCCATTCTGTTGAATATTATGCAGACATTAAAAAGTATGTTTTGGGGGGAACTCCCTGGCATCCCGGTGGTTAGGACTTCAAGCTTCCACTTCAGAGAGCCTGGGTTTGATTCCTGGTCAGGGAACTAAGATCCCACAAGCTGGGAAGTGCAGCAAAAAAAAAAAGTATGTTTTTGAAAATACATGTTTATAGACAGGTGAAAAGCTTACCTATTAGGAGGAAAGCTGTCTATACAACACAGACTCTTATTTTTTAAATGATATATATGTACATATATACTAAAACTAAAAGAGATTCTGTGATTCCTTTTCTTTCTGGCCACGCCTGAGGCTTGTGGAATCTTAGTTCCCCACCAGGGATTGAACCCAGCCCCCTGCAGTAGAAACTAGTCCTAACTATCGGACTGCCAGGGGAGTTCCACACTTCTCTTTTCAATGAGGTATTCTAAAACCCAATTTATAACCAGAAAATTGTTTTTTTTTTTTTCTTTGTAAAGAATTAAGACATGTTAGGATCTAATTTGTTGTTTTAAAGCATTCTTGCCTTCAGTGAATTAAATAGCATAGTATTTGACTTTCCCTTCCAAAGAATCCTATGCTGTCAAAGAATGATTAGCCTTAAAGAGCACTGTCACCAAAGACTGGAGGTGACAGAGCCTGGAATAGTATTAATACAAAGAACATTCTGGAAGTTAACCAGGCTTCAGTCAACACTGGCTCTACCTCTTCGTAGCTGTGAGAACTTATCCTTGTTACTTAACCTCTCTGAGCCTTCACCCATAAAAAGATGACAATACTTGCCTTGAAGAGTAGTTATGAGAATCAATATAAGTAAAACAGTATAATACCTGGCACATGATAAACATGCCACAAATGATTACTTTTCCACCTGTGTCTGAGTAGTATATCTAGACTCTCTACAGCAGATAGAAAGATTACGATCTTCATTTTTTAAAGTCTCGTTTATCCATCGATCTACTTATTTTTGGCGGTGCTGGGTCTTTGTTGCAGCTTGGAGTTTTCTCTAGTTGAAGCGAGCGGGGCTGCTCTCCAGTTGTGGTATGTGGGCTTCTCACTGGTAGCTTCTCCTGTTGCATAGCATGAGCTCCAGGTACACGGGCTTCAGTAGTTGCCACAAGTGGGCGCAGTAGTTGTGGTCTATGGGCTTAGCTGCTCCTTAGCATGCGGGATGGAGAAGGAAATGGCAACCCATTCCTGTGTTCTTGCCTGGAGAATCCCAGGGACAGGGAAGCCTGGTGGGCTGCCATCTCCTGGGTCGCACAGAGTTGGACACGACTGAAGCGACTTAGCAGCAGCAGCATGTGGGATCTTCCTGGGCCAGGGGTTGAACCCTTGTCTCCTGCATCGGCAGGAGGATTCTTTACCATTGAGCCACCAGGGAAGCCCTGATCTTCATTTTCCAGATAAGAAACTAATCAAGTATTAGGTCAGCACAACACGGATCAGTGGCCCTCCGGTTAGTGGGACCTTAGACTCCAATTCCTCCCATTGAGATCACACTTAATATAGGTTTCTTGGGCTCCTCACATTTAGTCACCTATGATATGGCTGAACTGGGCCAGAGTTTGAAATAAGCAGTATATCCTTAATTTGTGCTGAGTTTCCTCGTGCATCTCATTCTTTTTTGAAGACATCTGGGGAACTTAGGAGGATGACGTGAGATGGCTGGCTGGGCAAGATTGAGGGGGAAGAGAGGACCTCAACTTATTTATTTATGCAGTTCTGTGTAGTTGAAATCCTCAACTTTGAAAATAGCATTTCAAAGGATTTTTAAAGAGCTTATGTCACATTGTTCCTCTCTCTCTGCTATCTTAATAGATCGGAAGCCAATGACTTAGCCTTACGCCTGGCTCAGCAGTTCAGAGGCCACCAAGATGTGATCACTCTTGACCAGTAAGTCTTGGACACAAAACTTCTCAGCAGAAAGGTCCTTCCGAGATGAAAACACATTGATTCTATCTACACTAATACCAGAAGTAGGTACAGAGGAGGCTGGATGGCACAAGGATTTTTTTTTTATTATTATGTTTAAGATTTCAAGGCCAACTCGGGCCTAGAGAACACTTAATTCTTTCCAAGCACCTGGAGGCTCTATTGAGTCCTGTGGTCATGGTCTCATGGGCTTTGTATGAATTAGAATTTACTTTCACACATTAACTATTTACTGAGCCACTGCAATGTGATTATCCACTGTAATTGATTTAAAAGACAGTAATTTAGAGCAAATTTTAATGACTACAAGCAGCCAAGTTTAAAAAAAAAAAGGGGGGGTGGGGTTTGGCTACATTGTACAGCATGCAGGATCTTAGTTCCCCCACCAGAAATCAAACCCAGACTTCCTGCATTGGGAGCAGAAGTCTTACCCACTGGACTGCCAGAGAAGTCCCAAATTCATTACAATTTGACAACTTCTATCTTAACTGAGATTTTTTTTTTAATTGTTTCTGCCTGCCCACCCCACTAATCTCACACACAGGGTTGAACTGAACATGAACCTCATTTCTTGCCCATCTATAGGCTTCTCTTGTTTTATGTGTTGGTTGATGTAGTCATTCTCTATTGTGACTGTAGCAAATTATCACAAACATAGTGGTTTAAGCAACATGAATTTATTCTCTTACAGTTCTGGAGGTGGGATGTCCAAAATGGGCCTCACTGGGCTGCAAGTTAGGTGGCAGTAGGGCTGCAGTCCTAGAGACTCTAGGGGGAAATGTGTTGCCTTGCCCCCAGCTTCTAGAGGCTGCCTGCCTTGCTTGGCTTTGGGCCCCTTCATTCACCTTCAGAGCCAGCCATGCCATCACTCCAGCCCCTGCTTCCATCACATCCCTGTCTCTGACCACCATCCCCCTGCCGCCTTCTTTCACTTAGACTCTTGTGATAACATTGGCCCCTCCAGGATTATCACTCCATTTCATGATGCTTAATCACATCTGCAAGGTCCCCTTTGCCACGTAACATATTCTCAGGTTCTGAGGATTAGAACGTGGGCATCTTTGGGGAGGGCAGGCTGATGCTGCCTATCACAGAATGGACACTGTGACTGCCCTCTGTGCCCAGCTACCCCAGGCAGCACTGCAGAAAGCACCCTTAGACATGTGCCCTTATGGACCTTTCTGAGGATCTCTTAGGAATAAGCACCCAGAAACAGGATTGCTAGGCCATAGGGATACTGTAAACATTGATTTGACTAAATGCTGCCAGGTCGGTCTCCAGAGTGGTTGAAACACTCTACCCAGTGTATGAAATGTTCCATTTCCCCCTATCCTGGGCAAAGCCTGAGAGTATTGTGCCTTTTTTTCCTTTAATAGTTTTTGGTCTAATAAGTATGAAATAATATCAATGTTGTTTGTATTTGCAATTTTCTAATTATGAGATTGAGTATCTCTTCATATACTTATTATACATTTGTGACTCCCCTTCTGAGAATTAGCTTCACTGGTGGCTCAGATGGTAAAGAATCTGCCTGCAATGAGACAGGCCAGGTTCGATCCCTGGATTGGGACGATCTCTTGGAAAAAGAAATGGTAATCCACTCCAGTATTCTTGCCTGGAGAATCCCATGGACAGAGGAGCCTGACGGGCTACAGTCCATGGGGTTGCAAAGAGTCAGACACAACTAAGCGACTGACCCACTTTTTTTCGAGAATTATCTGCTTATATTCTTTACCCAGTTTTTCCGTTGGGATTCCCATCCTTGTTTTTGTGGTTGCATGCATAGACTGGATCAAAGGATCTCAGCCTGGACTGTGTTTTAGAAATATCTGGGGAAATGTTCTTTTTATAGTGCCAGTCAGTGCCCAGGCCCCACCCCAGACCAGTTAAAGAGAGTCTCTAGAGGCAGAGTCCAGGAAACCAAGTTTCCCAAGTGATTCTTTATGCACACAGACCATTTTGGAAGTTAGCCTCTTTTATTTGAGACATTACAAATATTTTTTCCCAATCTATCACCTGCCTTTTAACTTTGTCTATGACATCCATCTATCCAAAAAAAATTTTGATTGAATCCATGAGTTTGCATTTTCTTCCTATGGTTTGGTTTTCTAAGTTTTGTTAAAATCTTTCCCCCATACATATCCATCACCATCCCTCAGATCACAAAGATGCTCTTCATTTTCTTCTACTGTCTGTAACTGCTCCTCATTTAACTCCACCTAGAGGCCACTGTGTTGCCATTTACGTATGGCTGAGCTTGCTTCTGTCCCAGTCATAACTTTGTTCTTATTCCAATACCATACTAATTTCATTGCTATTGCTTTGTAGGATGTTTTAATCTATGGTAGAGGAAGTACTCCCTCTTTGCTTTATCTATTCATAGGCCTTTTATAATTTCCAGAGAGAGACAGAGCCTGTTATGTGCTGGCACAGAAAGAGAGACATCAACATTTGATCTACTGTGTGTGTGCACATGCTCAGACATTTAGTCATGCCTGACTCTTTGCAACCCCGTGGAGATTCTCCAGACAAGAATACTGGAGTGGGATGCCATTTCCTCTTCCAGAGGATCTTCCCAACCCAGGGATCAAACCCCTGTCTCTTATGTCTCCTGCATTAACAGGCAGATTCTTTACCACTAGCACCACCTGGGAAGCCCTTATAATTTCCAGTCTCCTGATTATATATATCTTGGAAGAAAAAAACATTCAGGGGAATGTCATAGCCACCTGTATTTTAAGTGAAAGAAAGGAATTTCACAACCTTAGGAAGAACTAAGTTTGATCACCTCTCAACCTTAGTTCTTTTTGAAAAAACCTCCTATTCCTTACCAATTTGCATTTGTTCAAAATGTGCTATTGCACATCCTTTAGAAACCATCCTAAACAGAAACACAGCCCATTTTATGATATAAATTTGTTAAAATTTACTAGAATATAACTATAAAATGCATTTAAAGAATACATACATCTGATATTTCTCATGAAACTAGAGAAAATAATATTTTATACTTAATCTAATTTAGCAGAGCTAATACAATCCAAAGAAATTAAGCTTTTTTCTGGCTAAAAACTGCCTACAAGGATACATACTTGGCTTTCTATGTGTTTTATTGCCTGAATCAGGAGAGCTGGACAAATTAATGGCCAGTCCTACCATGAAAAATTGGATTCCATATAGTTAAATCTGGCACCAATGTTGAGATTCTCCCTGGATGATACGCAATACTATTTTTCACATCCTGGAAGAGCATCCTGCTTTGAATGATGTTGGTTACCGTTTCTTTTTGTTTCAGCGCTTACCACGGTCACCTATCATCTTTAATTGAGATCAGTCCATATAAATTTCAAAAGGGCAAAGATGTCAAGAAAGAATTTGTGCATGTGGTAAGTATCTTGGAATTCAAGAATCAGAATGTTACTACTGGAAGAGTGCCCAGTGATAATCCAGACCAATCTTTGCATTGAAATGAAACCATGAAGAAGGAAACTAAGATACAGAGCTGTTATATGACTTGCTAAAAGTCAGAGAGTTAGTTAATGACAAGATGTGGGTTAAAATCCATTGATGCTGCTAAGTCACTTCAGTCGTGTCCGACTCTATGCGACCCCATAGACTGCAGCCCACCAGCCTCCCCCATCCCTGGGATTCTCCAGGCAAGAACACTGGAGTGGGTTGCCATTTCCTTCTCCAAAATTGATGAGTACCATACAAATCAGCACAGTGGTAGTGACAGCTGTTATTCACAGCTCTTATTTTATTTTTCTTGCCCCTGGATCTTCAATTACTTTTTCTATCACTGAAGCCAATTTGAAACTCAGAGTTGCATCAGGTGTGTATGACTGTCTTAAAATTACTCTATGCTAAATTATTGTGTAAATTTATTAAGTCAAATAAATATTAAATGAAAGAAAATAAAGAAACCAAGTTGATGAAGCAGTAAAACTCATTTGGCTTAATTAAGGATCAGTGGACGTTTTTAAGAGAATCATGAATACATTTTTTCAAAATTTTAAGATCTGAAATTACTCCTAAAGCACTCTGAATTTCTGAATGATTACAATTTGCTATATAGTTGGTAAGTGCTGGTTTATTTTCTTCTTCTTTTTTAAAAATGTTTCTTGGCCTCACCAGACAGCACATAGGATCTTAGTTCACCTACCAGAGATCGAACCCACACCTCCTGCTTTGGAAGCTCAGAGTCTTAACCATTGGACCACCAGGGAGGTCCCTATTTTCTACATAGAACAGTTAGTATAGTTTCCATTCACTGAAATTTTCAAATAACATAATCACATTTGTTGTTTGAATTGCCCCTTATGTGATCAGGGATGCAATTTTGACTTCCAAGGGCCTAGAAGTAAATCCAAGCTCCTGTTCACAATGTAAAGATTTCAAGTGTCACTAAATTCAGAAATGTTAAGGAAAAAGAGCAGAAGAACCTCGCATCACATAAATCCATAGGTCACCTTTCTATTATGCTCTTGTGGGGAAATACCCGTTCTTAAAAGCTCATTTGTCCAGGAGAAAGATCATGAGAAACTGTTATCTTTTGATGTTTTCAGGCACCAGCTCCAGATACTTACAGAGGAAAATACAGAGAAGACCATGCAGACCCGGCCAGTGCTTATGCAGATGAAGTGAAGAAAATTATTGACAAAGCTCATAACAGCGGAAGGAAGGTTTGTATTTACAGCTTTGGAAACACATTAACATCTTTCATAAAATAGATTGAAATTATCATGATACACTAGAGACGTGGAAAAGGATTAGACGGCAAATCCTTTCTGTTCTTCTCTGGTTACATTTTCACTTAGTTCATATATCAAAAAATGTATTATTGTAGTCATGCCTCTAAGACTATTTTTATTTATCCTGGAAATGTAATTATTGTACCTGTTTCAGAACTGGTGGTCAAATTCTAACCTTCCCAGTGGGATGCAGACTCTGGTGCAAAGGGATAGGAGGAGAGAATTAAGAAAGGTGATAGCCCATGGACAGAACATTCCAAATGAGAGTAACATGAGGGGCTAACATAAGGTGAAGAGGCAGGGTAGCCCCAGGGCCTCAGGATCAATGCAGGCTCCTGGACCCTGGGAGCCTTAGTTTTCCCTAGGATTGGTTCAGCTTTCCTGAAGGTGCTGAGCCTGGGTAAGACCAGGCAGGAAAATGCTCTTCCAATCTGTGTCTGCACTTTTTTTTTTTTTTTTTAATCTTCATTGAATTTACTACAATATTTCTTCTGTTTCATGTTTTAGTGTTTTATTTTGTTTTGTTTGGCTGAAAAGCATGTGGAATCTTAGCTCCCTCCCTGGGGATCGAACCCTCACTCCCTGTATTGGAAGGTGAAGTCCCAGCCACTGGACTGCCAGGGACATCCCGGGGTCTGCACTTCTAAAACAAACCAAAATCCTACCGAGTAGGAAGAGCTTTTGTTTTCTCAGCCTTCACTCTACTATCTTCCACCTTCAGCCTAATGTTAAATTCTCAACCCACGTAGGGGTTACTTATATGAAGTTTTAATGTGATTTGACATATGCTTTGCCTTCAAATTGATTTATGGCATCAATATGGCAATTAAAAAAACTTATTAATTGAGAGAAAAATGAAGACTTTGTGTTTTCCAGTTCAAGTATTTTTATCTTAATGACTAGAGCGTCATTTGCCTTTCTTAGCTATTTTCTTCTTTTTCTTCCCAACCCATTCATTTTTCATATCTTAAAAGAGGTAGTCTAGAGTAGAACCTTGGTTCCCTTGTATGTTTGTTTTTAATTGAAATATAGTTGATGGCTTGACTTCTTATCTCATACTATTTCCATGCTTCCTCTGAATTTAGTGATTTTTTTCTTCTCCTTTCTTAGCCTCTAGACCATTTCCTCTGCAGTTCTATGGTGAATTGCCTACGTTGGTTAAGTTGTAAGCCTGGTTCAGGGCAAGAACCAGAAAGAGAGCCCAGTAACTAAGGTTTGTGACCACAGGTCACCTTCTCACCTCCCTGGTGAAAATTCCAGACTCGGGCAGTCCTAATTCAACAAGTTGAGTAAATAGGCATTACAGTGATATGTTTGCAACCTGGGTAATTTTGTAGAGGCTCATATCAAAGACTGATCAAGATGTCCATATTATTCAGTTGATCCTAATGCAAACACTGCATTTAAATTAATTATGGAGAGATGGAAGGCACCTTTTCCACCATTTCTAGTGGTAGTTTCATAAGAAACCTAAAATTTCAGAAACTAATGCTTCAGATTACTTGTTTTTCCAGCATGAACATCTTTTCTTTTTAATCAAATGGCCAATTTGCCTCTTGCCAGGGGTCCATTCCCAACCATGTTTAAGTCACCCTCTCTATAAGAAGTCCTCTTTTTTTTTTAGGGGGTACGGGAGGGGGACCGAATGGACTTTGACCCCATCTTCTCTTGTATAGATTGCTGCCTTTATTGCTGAATCCATGCAGAGTTGTGGCGGACAAATAATTCCTCCAGCAGGCTACTTCCAGAAAGTGGCAGAGTATGTACTTGGGCATCTTTGGTCAAACAGAAGGAACTGTGACAGTTTCGCAGGGTCATCTGGTTGTTGGAGAAGTATGGAAGTACTTCCCATTGTTGTTTAGTAGCTGAGTCATGTCAAACTTTTTTGCGACCAACTGTAGCCCACCAAGCTCCTCTGTCCATGGGATTTCCCAGGCAAGAATCCTGGAGTGGGTTGTCATTTCCTTCTCTAGGGGATCTTCCCGACCCAGGGATCAAACTCAAGTCTCCTGCACTGGCAGGCAGGTTCTTTACTGCTGAGCCACCAGGGACTAGATGGTAAATAGCCACTTGGGAGTGCCTGCTGCCCAGGACTCCTGGAACTCCTCACCTTCCAAGATCCCAGCTAATAAAGGGTTTGCACACAGTCTAGCCGGGGGGTCCTTGAGGGCTCTGCCCCACTTTACCCACCTGGCATCCTCTCTGATTGATTGGTGTCCAAGCTTTGCTGATTAGTAAAAAGTTGAAGACTAACTCTGCTAACATTACTTTTTGTTCACTTTTTTCTCTTGCCACTTAAAATACTGCAGTAGAGCTTACTTTAAGCAGCACAAACCCAAACAACATAAACTATATCTTATCTGGAAATGACGTGATTATATTTCAAAGTCAATGACATCACATAGATGTCATTGGGGATTTGAGCACTGAAATGTTTTTAACAAAGATTACAGACTTCAGGTTAACACCATTCTTTTTAAGTCCTCAATAATCCGAATCTTGAAGGGAGGATATGGGGGCTGTCAGTGACCTGAAAGCATCATGCTGCCCTTTTGCTTTTCAGATATGTCCGTGGAGCAGGAGGTGTGTTTATCGCTGATGAAGTTCAAGTAGGCTTTGGCCGAGTTGGGAAACATTTCTGGAGTTTCCAAATGTTTGGTGAAGACTTCGTTCCAGACATAGTCACAATGGGAAAACCAATGGGCAATGGGCACCCAATGGCATGCGTGGTAACAACCAAAGAAATTGCAGAAGCCTTCAGTGCCTCTGGGATGGAGTATTTCAATACGGTAAATTTTGACCTCCCACATTAATGCTAAGAGGGAAAAATTCTGTGTGTTCTTACATTTCTTTCCAATGTAATAAAGAATAAATCTCACTGTTGCCAGCTAATGACCCCAGAACTGAAGCCAGACTTTGATCTAACCATATTTTATTCTGTTTGGCACAATCCTCCTTGTATTTTTTCTTGTATCTTTCCCCTTTCTAAAATGTTCCTATTGATTGTTCCAGTGATAGATGGCCCTGGTAAACTCTAGAGGTTATGATATTTCATTAACAGATGATATGATCTTTTTTTGTTTTGTATCACATTTAAATCCCCAAAACACATCTGAAGTGTTTAGATGATTCAGTACTATAAATATTATATGGCTGTCATAGGAGATATTAACTAAATTTCTATCTTTTGGAAATTTTATTTCCTTGATTTTGCCCCCCAAAATTGTAAAATTCTCAAGTTTGGAAAGACTGTTATAGTTTGTGCAATATGTGTAATAGGACTTGTTTCAGCTAAAAGTCAGAATCAAAATCTAGGAACATAAATTATTTGGAGAAAATGTCATTTTTTGGCTTTTTTTTTTACACAGATATTCAAGTGCTGCAATCCACATCCCTCTAACTAAACCACACTCTGAAATCCTTAATTCCCAACACAATATCTGTGTTTGGTTTGGATGAACTTATACATTCTCCAGTAGTCCTTCATACCAGTTATGTAGCATATATATAATTTAGAATTATATTCTCAATCCTGAATGAATAGAATCATGCTATATTCTAAACTTAAAAAGCTAATATCACAAGGGAAAATTTTATTGAAATTATAACTTTACTTGCTTAAATATGAGCCAGATTTCTCATAGATGAAGCAACAGCACGAATTCAACTAGTCTGTTTTCTCATTTATCTTTTTTCTGCAGTATGGAGGAAATCCAGTATCTTCTGCTGTTGGTTTGGCCGTCCTGGATGTAATAAAAAATGAAGACCTTCAAGGAAATGCCACAAGAGTGGGGAATTATCTTATTGAGTTACTGAATAAGCAGAAGACTAAACATACTTTGATAGGAGACATCAGGTATGTTTATCAAGGAATTGTAGTTATTTGTATGTCCAAATGAATATTGGTGAGCTTATAAATTTAAAATAAATTACACAAAACCAAATCTAGAAAACACTGAAGAAACCTTTTTCATTCAGAACCCAGATATATCACTATTAACTTTTGGGTATATATCTTTCCTGACTTACACTTAAAAAAAAAAAAATTAAGCCAGGATAATTTCAACAGCTAGAAGATGAAAAGAAGAAACTTAAAGTAACTCTATATGATCTATGAAAAAATAATTCAAATGACATCTAAGAAACATCACTATTTTTCATATATGTATTTATCATCATTGATGTAATATGAAACTAAATAGTATAAGATTGTTTTTAAGCCTTTTTTTTTTTTGCAATTACGTGATTAAAAAAACTGGATTACAAAAACTAATTTCAGAAACTAAGGAGTCCTGTGGACACTGGATTGGTATCATGGATTAATTAGAACTAGTAACAACTACCTTTAAAGAGACTCATACTCAGCCTCAAATCAAACTTGAGTTTGGCAACTGTTAATTTTCTGTGACAATGTGGTGCTTGATAGAGTGTATGTTAAGTTTCCTTTCTTTATCTCCCTCAGGGGTGTTGGCCTTTTTATCGGGATTGACTTAGTGAAGGACCATCAGCAAAGGACCCCCGCCACAGCAGAAGCTCAGCACGTCATCTACAAGTAAACCACCCCTCACCTGTTTGGTATCTCAGCTTGAATGATGTCCACTCTCTTGAATGTTTTTACTTCCTCTCTTCTCCCTGAATACGGAAAGTTTAAGACTCTTGCAATTACAAACGTGACTTCTTACATGCATATACTAAATTGCTGTCTGTTCACATCATTCTGAAATCATCTTAGTTATTGCTTTTCTGCACTCACATCTATTTCCTGCACTAATTAGGATGAAAGAAAAGCGAGTGCTTCTCAGTGCCGACGGACCTCACAGAAACGTCCTTAAAATAAAACCACCTATGTGCTTCACTGAGGAAGATGCCAAGTTTATGGTGGAACAACTTGATGGTATTCTAACAGGTCTGTCCACAGATCTTTAAATAAGATGCCCCCCACACCTCCATCCTGGTCATACACGACAGTGCATCTTGCTGTCCATGGTAGAAGTGAAGGAGGGTGGAAATGACTGTGTAAATTTACATTATCATTTATTTTCACTTTTAAAAAATAATTGCATGTCTTCATTGTACCACAAACCACAGATGTTGCAGTGTAAGAGTCTTTGAGTTTTATACCCTGAAAATACTTGAAGTGTTGTTAATAAAACTTATAGGCTATAGGTTAACAGTTATTTGCTATGCCCTGACTCATTTGACTTTGCGCTTCACTTATTACAATTTCATTTTTGAGGGTTTGTTCATCATTCAGAATTATAGCCTGTCATAGGAATTAATCTTTTTTGACCTCTGTTAAATAATGAGGTTGGGCTTCCCAAGTGGTGGTGGTGCTGCTGCTGCTGCTAAGTCGCTTCAGTCGTGTCCGACTCTGTGCGACCCCATAAATGGTAGCCCACCAGGCTCCCCTGTCCCTGGGATTCTCCAGGCAAGAACACTGGAGTGGGTTGCCATTGCCTTCTCCAGTGCATGAAAGTGAAAAGTGAAAAGTGAAAGTGAAGTCGCTCAGTAGTGTCCGACTCCTAGCGACCCCATGGACTACAGCCCATTAGGCTCCTCTGTTCATGGGATTTTCCAGGCAAGAGTACTGGAGTGGGGTGCCATTGTCTTCTCCCCAGGTGGTGCTAGTGGTTAAGAATTCACCTGCCAATGTAGGAGACACAAGAGATGCAGGTTTGATCCGTGAGTTGGGAAGATCCCCTGAATTAGGAAGTGGCAATCACTTGCCTGGAGAATCCCAATGGACAGAGGAGCCTGGTGGGCTACCATCCATGGGGTCACAAAGAGTTGGACACGATTGAGTGACTGAGCATATACATTAAATAATTAGGTTAATTTATTTTTCATAAATTGAGATTAGCTAAGTAAGGGAGCAATGTAAAACCATACTGAAAAACATAAAGCCCTTTCAAATGTTGGAGCTTTTAGGTACATTTTTAAAATTTTACTTCTCTGCTCCCGCTCAGCCTCTTGGGGTTGGGATAAGGCTGATAAGCCAGGAATCAGTGCAGTATACAAAATAGATCATTAATACTGGAAAGTTGAGAGGCAGCCCCAAGTTATTTGTAATACGGTCACTGTCTTTGGACTAAGAGACGCCCAAACCTGGCCAGCAGTCCTCACACATCTATTTCCTCTGGTCCCTTGAAGGCCAGGTGGATCAGAGTACAGGTTGGGACAAATGTCACTATTACTTAAAATTCAGCTCAGAGCCTGAACATTTTTAGCAGTGGGGCTGGACAATTCTTTTAACAATGTGAGTGAGATGGAGCTAATGCAGGCTGAGAGTCACGCGTAATGGTGAAATGCAAAAAAGTTGAAGAGGAGTGATTTTAAAACACATGGACCTCTCTATTTTTCTCTAGTAAGAGTATCCCTATAGTTACCAAAATGGTTTTTTGTTTTTCTTAAGGATTTTTAAAAATGTCTTATATTTATGTTTTATGGTTTTTTCCATCTTATCTACCTTGATGAAGGTTTAGAAGAAGCCATTGGAGCTGAAACTGAGAGTGGGATCTCTAAGAATACTCCTTGCAGAACCAAGGTAAGAGTCACTTGCTTAATTTTTAAGGGAAAAGTTTAAAATTGGAGAAATTTAATAAAAAGGAATGCAAATGTTTTAAAATTGTACAGTGACTTTTAGAACAAACCCACCTTTGCTAGAGTTGGCTTACTGTTGCAATTCTGAGTGCACAATTAAATTCCAAGGCAAGTGTCATGCCACTTGACATCTATAAAAGCAAAGAACCGTTTTTACAGGGTCATTCCCATGCTGAAAATAATCATAATAACCTTCAGGCTTGCAAAGAGGGCCTTCAAAATATAGAGAGAGAGGATAGCAAATGTCCTGAGCTCCTTCCTGTTTTTCTGAGTGATGCTTGACACTGCTTCGAAGTCCCACATCCCACTTCTTAATCAACAAAAGCTTCGGTGTTGTGACTTCAAAATGCCAGAGTTTGATCCTCCATTGAATTAAAGTAGAAACTTCGACTGGCAACAGGGCCTGGGAACTGTCTGGCGCTGAGTGGCCTAGTTTCTGCATTTGATGTGCTGCCAGCAGAGGGCTTCCCCATTCTCTCCCCAAGCTCCCCAGGCTGTAAGAAAGGGCTCCCCAGGTCGGGAAACAGAAAGGCAAAACCTTGAGAGGCTCTGTTGCATAATCTGTTATTTGTTTATGACTCTGACGCATAAAGGAACCCTCGGTACCTCCAGTCCGCCTACACATCGAGTGTAGTCAGAAAAGCCCTTTCCCTGAGTGAAAAGCATGAGGCCCTTTGAATGAGGGCAAATGATCGGCTCACAGGGTGCTTCTGTTTCTTGGTGCAACACAAGCCAATGCTAGGGATCAGTTCCTCTCTGCTGTGTGAGAGTCGCATAGAGAGTCTGGGGCAGAATCACGGCTATCTGAATCTAGCAAGTTTTGGAAAGTGCTCAGACCCTCAGTTGTGTCTGACTCTTTGCAACCCCATGGACTGTAGCTCACCAGGCTCCTCTGTCCATCTTCTGGCAAGAATACTGTAGTGGATTGCCATGCCCTCCTCTGGGGGATCTTACCAACCCAGAAATGGAACCAGTGTCTCTTTCGTCTCCTTCATTGGCAGGTGGATTCTTTACTACTAGCACTACCTGGGAAGCCTATAAGCATTGAAAAGGAGCTTATTGAAAAGGGGCTCTGAAAAAAGAGTTCCCCCACCAGAAATGCCACTGTGGAGTTAGCAAAGTTAGCATGCCTTTCTGAGTTTGGCTTGGACTCCCAGATTTTAGGTTGCTATTACATTTCTGGTGTCTATGGAAGGTAGTAGTCAGGGTTAAGAGGAACAGCGCCCTAACACAGCATTCCTGTGTTGTGCTGTGTTGCTTTTGTGTTCTCCCACATGCCGCATTCCTGTGGAGTTAGCCCTGCGGAGGCTGGAGGCTGGGCGCATTAGCAGTGGGCTGCCCTCTGGAATTTGTACACTTGTCTTACAGATGCCCAAGGAAGCACAGTCAGAATTGCTCAGAGACAGCAGCCTGGAATCCAGAGAAAATCCCAGCCAAAAGAGAAATGGATTGTGCACAGATTCACTGCTCAGCAAGAGGCTCAGGACGTGAGAGATGAGCATTTTACAATATAAATGTCCGGAGTTATAGAGGATGAGTGCAAATGTCCCTTCTGTTAAAGCTCTGTTGTACCCTCTGAAAGAAATGTTTGCATTTACTCAGAGGTATAAAGTCAGTGAGTCATAAGATTAATCCAAATGATAATCAAACCATGTCAAGACTATTAGTTCAGCATTTAGCCTATTAATTCCTTGAGATTTCTGCAAGTACTTCCTTTATTCTACTCAATTTAAGCATCAAATGAAATATTTATTGTTGACAGTTTTACTTCAATATTTTAATCTTTGACATGACAGAGTAAAGTACAGTAGGTTCCTGAACTTTGGAGACTTAGTGCCTTAAAATATTGAATTCTTTAATGATTTAATTTATAAATATTTATGGCTATAATAAAATAAAAGATGATAAGAACCAAAAAAAAATTTTTTTGACCAGAGAAGTATGTACTGTTCTTTCTCGGAGAATCATAGAGTTGGGTGGTAAAGTCAAAAGCCATTTGGGGAAAAATCACATAGCAAATGTGAAGAAGGGAATGAATAATCTGGACTCCTGTTGGGGAACTAGGTTAATCGTGATCCTCTGGGGATGAGGGCACAGGTGCAGAGGCCAGACAAGGAGTAGACCCAGAAACACTCTTAAACATGGAGCTGGAGCAATAGCCAGAGCACCACATTCCCCTTGGCTCTGGCTAATCAGACTGTTGTCTTGGCAAGTCACTTAGCTACTAGATGAGAAATTAACTTTGCAAGCAATCCTCTTCTCATCCAGCCTATCAACCCTGACACACAGAGAGAACTTCAAGAATCTCTTCCTTAAATGTGCAAGTGCCATGAGACTTGGAGGCTTGTGCGAGTACTGACCTGGAAGAAATTTGACTTTTAGCCTTGACTTCTCATTATTTCTCAATTGCCCTCCTAACAGTTACTAAGCTTTGTATGTTGGGTTTTTTTGGGGGGAAGCGGTCTTTGTTTTGGGGTTGTGCCTCATGACTTGTGGGATCTTAACTGCCCAACCAGGAATTGAACACTACTTCGGCCCTGGTAGTGTGGTAGTGAAAACACAGCGTGCTAACCACTGGACCACCAGGGAATTCCCTGTGCATTGGTTTTTGTTCTATAAAGATGAGTTACATAATTTTGCTATGGCCGTTTCATGATAGCTGAGAAAGATGTTGGGGGGGGGAATTAAATGTAAAAAGCTTCCTTTATGAGTTCATCATAATAAAATGCTGTGAAAATGCAAGGTCTTGTTGTTAAAATAGTTTCGTCTCCTAAATGTATAATTGACTATGGGTCTGAGCTGGATTGCATATTCAAAAGCAGAGACATTACCTTGCTAACAAAGGTCCGTCTAGTCAAGGCTATGGTTTTTCCTGTGATCATGTATGGATGTGAGAGTTGGACTGTGAAGAAGGCTGAGCGCCAAAGAATTGATGCTTTTGAACTGTGGTGTTGGAGAAGACTCTTGAGAGTCCCTTGGACTGCAAGGAGGTCCAACCAGTCCATTCTGAAGGAGATCAGCCCTGGGATTTCTTTGGAAGGAATGATGCTAAAGCTGAAACTCCAGTACTTTGGCCACCCGATGCGAAGAGTTGACTCATTGGAAAAGACTCTGATGCTGGGAGGGATTGGGGGCAGGAGGAGAAGGGGACGACAGAGGATGAGATGGCTGGATGGCATCACTGACTCAATGGACGTGAGTCTGAGTGAACTCCAGGAGTTGGTGATGGACAGGGAGGCCTGACATGCTGTGATTCATGGGGTCGCAAAGAGTAGGACACGACTGAGTGACTGATCTGATCTGATCTGAGTTGGATTGCACTGAGATTGATTCACAGGTAGAGAGGAGAGAGCATGAAGGTCTCTGAGGTTTGCTTCTACGAAACCAAGGTTAATTCCAGGACCATTAGACCTTTTACAGCACAGGTCAGTACTCCTGGGAACATTCCTTGTGTGCTGAGAAAGTGCTTGTCTCCTTGAAAGAAACTGTTTCCATCTCTGCCGCCTTGGTCACCCTGCTCATGTACCATTATGCCTATTGTGGGGGTGGCTAATGTCCAAGTGACTGATGTCAACCGGCCAAGTCATCTTGTCTACTTGGTTGTTCAGCCTTCTTCTGTTAGTGGATGCTTTTTGGTGGACATGAACATGTGACACAGAAAATCTTAACCTGTGGTATTTATTCCATATATTCATTCATATGCCTCTTCCCAACACCTCCTTTTGCCACAGACTTTCTAATTCTTTCAGGCTCCTGACCAGCCATGCAACCACTCCCCACTGCTCATGATTGCATATATATGCTTGCTTTTTTTTCCCCACGCAACATGGAAGACCAGGTGCACCTTTCAAAGTTCTAGCACTGGGAAGATCTTCCCTGGCCACTGCTTTTCAAGGCCAGCACTGAGTGTGCCTAGCACGGGGCCATCATTCACTTTACTGAAGTGATAGATCCCTGATTCTTCATAGGGTTTATCTCCCACCATCTTGAGCAAACGTGTCTTACTGAGGCTCCCAGCAGATCAGCTGCCTCTCTTTCTATAGCATGATCCCTTCTTACTAATTGCTCATCAGAGAGTCCAGTCTTCTCTTTAAGGAATTACTTTTACTATGTATTTTTTAAAATTAATTTATTTTTTTAATTGAAGGATAACTGTGTATTTTCTTAAAGCCACCTTATATTATCACTTGGCATTCATTGTTAATTTCCTTCACATCTATAGCCGTTTGTTTTGTTATATTATTGTTGTTATATTTTAATGTTTTCATATATTTTCCCCAAGTTTTTATTTTGAAAAATTTTAAACTTTCATGAAAGTTTTATATATTTCATGTAGCCTTCACTGGGATTCATCAGTTGTTCATATTTTGCTCCACTTACTTTCCTATCTGTGTACCTTCACATGTACTTTTTGGCTTTGACTAAGCCATTTGGGCCATTGGGAATTTAATTGCTGGCATCAAGGCAATTCACCCTGAATATTTCAGTTTTATCTTTCCCCAAAACAAGGGCATTCTCCTACAAATCAATTATTACATTAGGGGCATTTAATATTAGTTTATAATAGCATTTAATATATAATTGATATTCACATTTTTAATTATGTCAATAATGTCCTTTGTAGCCTTTTTTTTTTTTTTAAATTCAGAATTCTTTTTGGCTGAGAGGTACAGCACATCTCAGATGTGGGATCTTAGTTCCCCAACCAGGGATCAAATCCCCTCCACCTGCGGTTGGAAGCACAGAGTCTTCACCACTAGACCATCAGGGAAGTCTCCCAAATTTAGAATTCTATCAAAGATTCTTCTTAGCATTTAGTTGTCACTTCTGTTTAGTTTCTTTTCACCTAGAATGCTTCAACCAGTTAGACATTTAGAAGAATGTCTCAGTTTGAATTTATATAATATTCCTCATGATTAAATTCAGGTTAAACATTTTTGGCCAAAAAACAAAAAATTACATAGGTGATGTATACAGATTAATTTTCAAATATGAAACTAAACTGAAATCAGCCCAATTTGGTCATAATCCATTATTTTATATATGTATATATATACATATAGATTACATACAGGATAATCTATTCTATATATAGTATGTATATATGTATATATGCAAAAATCCTAAACAAAATTCTAGCAAACTACACCCACACTCATTAAGAGCCAATATGCAGGACTTCCCTGGTGGCTCAGTTGTAAAGAATTTGTGAGTCGATGCGGGAGTCATTGGGTTCGATCCTTAGTCAGGAAAGATCCCACATGCAGTGGAGCAACAAAGTCCACGCGCCACAACTGTAGAGGCTGTGCTCTAGACCCTGGGAGCTGCAGCTATGAGCCCATGCTCTGCAATTACTGAAGCCCGTGTGCCCCAGAGCCCTGCTCTGCATCAAGAGAAGCCACTGCAAGCAAGAGTAGCCCCTGCTCGCCACAACTAGAGAAAACTTCGAGCAGCAATGAAGACTCAGCTCAGCTCAGCCAAAAATAAATGCATATACTAACATATATAGAAAAACCAATATGCAATATTGACTGGGATTTTTACCCTCTTCCTGATCAACACAAAGGGCTTCCCCAGTGGTTCAGTGGTAAAGAATCCACCTGCAAAGCAGGAGACACAGGAGACACAGGCTCCATCCCTGGGTCAGGAAGATCCCCTGGAGGAGGAAATGGTAACTCTTTCCAGTATTCTTGCCTGGAAAATCCTATGGATAGGGGAACCTGGCTGGCTACAGTTGATGCAGTTGCAAAGAGTTGAACCCAACTGAAGCAACTGAGCTCACAGGCACGATCAATGAAAAGACTTTAGAATATTTTTATTTACCTCCCTCTGATGTTACTATTTTGTATTTTAAATCTGTGATTTTAGGCATATATATATATATATAGTTTAATATGTATGCTTTTTATTGTTCTCCATTTCTTCATTCCATTTCGAATTATTTTCCCTATTTTCTTGAAGAATATCCTTTTAGTATCTCCTCCAGAGTGGGTCCTTGGTTTGGCTTCCTAGTTTGACTGATGGATAAACTGAAGACCACAGATGTTGAGTGGCTGGATGAGGTGCCCATGTCTTTGAAGCCAGGACTGCCACGCAGACCACTGACTCCTTGGCCAGTGATTTTTCCTCCACATCATTTTTAAATGTTGGGATCAGAGGCATAAAAGTAAACAATGCCATGGATGGTTAAATCTATTAATGAAATGTTCTAAAACCAGTTATTTTTATGAATTGGCTTTGAACTATTAATTTTAGCGAGCAAAAGGAAAACAGTTTATCAGCCAGTGACACACACCAAAATGTTAATTAGAAAAACCCACTCAAGTGACCCAGTAACAAATACACACAATACTTCTACTAGTTAATGCTGACCTAAACATAATGAAACATGGGCCACCAAATGCTTACTTCTACATCCTTACTATTTTATATACTGATAGCAACATCATCTCTGAACTGAAATAGTTACAATAAGGAAAGTAAAAATCCAGGGTGCATTTTCCTCCCCTGGGAAGAAGAAAATTGCAACAATAGCATATAACTTGAAGTGGAAATGGGGCTGTAGAAGCAGAGAGTACAGCTTTAGAAAGCAAAAATGACTTGCAGAGAGCCACAGGCCCCTAACACTTGTTCCTTCAGAAGACCCTGAGGACTCCCTGATTTTAACTGGCCCCTGCTGCATCACACATAGCTTATGTTCTTCTTGGTGGGATACAAATTAAAAAGGAGAAACAAAGAAGATAGAGAACACTAACCATTCATTCCTTTTGTATATTCAATTATTTGCTTTTATTCTTCAGTATTCCCAAAATATTGCTCTGTGATATTCCTGAAATTCTTAACCTATGATGTCTATCTTGGGATTTACAATTTTTTTTTCTCACACCATGCAGCTTGTGGAATCTTAGTTCCCAACTGGGGACTGAACCCCAGCCCACAGCAGTGAAAGCTCTGAGTCTTAATCTCTCAACTGCCACGAAAGTCCTTGAACTGCTCCTTTATTTATACCTCTTTTCTAAAGGATTTTGATTGTACAGATTGCTTTTATAGAAACACCAGCTTTTCCGTGATGGGCAGATTCAATCACTTCAACACTCTTGTGATCGTCCAATGAGGCAACAAAGTGCCCTGGAGACTGGGATGGAGGTTACTTGGAAACTCAGCAACAGGGGCTTTCGCTCACCCAGGTCAATCTGGCTGCAGCCACTCCTGAGTGCCCAGTCTGCCAACAGCAGAGGCCAACACGCAACCTCCAACATGGCCCCATTCCCCAGGGAGTCAGCCAGCTGCCTGGTGATGTGTTGCTTAAATTATCCTACTTCAAACATGGAAGGAGTAGTGCCTTATTTTACTAGGAGACAGTTACTCTGGACATGGGTAGCATTTCCTTTCCTGCCTGAAATGCTTCCACCTAAACCATCATCCACGGATTTAAAGAGTCATTTTCCACTGCCATGGTACCACACACTCCTGAGGAATGTGTTTCAAAGAAAACAAAATGTGGAAGAGGGCCCAGGATCACAGAGTTCTCTAGTCTTCCCATGTTCTTCATTCTGAAACAAGAGCACATTAATACATTCTCCGTTAGTTGAAGGTTATCTTAGGTGGGATTTCCTAGGAGCAGAGTCTGAGACAGGGATTCTAGTGCAAGTGAATTATTGGAGGTGCTCTCAGGAGTAGTAGGTTAAGGAAGGGGAAGCAAGAGGTCTTGGAAAGAAGGCAGCAAAGATATCCATAGTCGGAACCCAGCCAGATCTGAATGCAGATGACCACCTACAATTAAGCCTGCTTCAGGCAAGGGTGTGCGCGTGCTGTCTCTTCAGTCATGTCTGACTGTTTGCAATCCCACTAGGCTCCTCTATTCATGGGATTCTCCAGGCAAGAATACTGGAGTGGGTTGCCATTTCCTTCTCCAGAGGATCTTCCCAATTCAGGAATCGAACCCTGGTCTCCTGCATTGCAGGCAGACTTTTTACCGACTGAGCTACAAAGGAAGCCCCAAAAGAACTGTACCCTCTGGGGTTCGAACTCTGGACCTACAGATTATGAGACTGATGCGCTGCCTGCTGCGCTAAGAAGGCAGAACTGAGAAGCTTCTTGGGGCTTCCATATCAGGCCGTCATTGGCTGCAGGACAAAGAGGGGACAAAGTTTCCAGACAACTCTAGAAAGCCAACTCCCTTGGGCAGAGGGTAGTTCTCCAGAGAAAGGGGAGCCCTGAGCCATCAGCAACCATTGCTTAAGAGTAGTCAGAGGAGGGACTTCCCTGATGATCCAGTGGTTAAGAATCAGCCCTTCCACTGCAGGGGATATAGGTTCCATCCCTGATCAGGGAAACTAAGATTCCCACATATCCCAGGGCTTCTGAAGTCCATGTATTCTAGAGCCTGCGCAGCCTAAAGAAAGAAAAAATTGGGCTTCCCTGGTGACTCAGAAGCTAAAAAATACACCTGCAATGCAGGAGACCTGGGTTCAATCTCTGGGTCTGGAAGATGCCCTGGAGAAGGGAACACCTACCAACTCCAGTGTCCTGACTTGGAGAATTCCATTGACAGAGGAGCCTGGCGGGCTACAGTCCAAGGGGTCGCAGAGAATCAGACAGGACTGAGTGACTTTCACTTTCAGGAGTTGGGGGATGGGTACACCAAGCTGATGAGTCTGTCTGGGTGGGGTTCCACAAGCATCCATTCAAAGGGGTTCCTTCTTTTAAGCATAGAAGAGATTTGTTTGTGAGGCTGCTAACACATTTTCTTTTATTTGGAGACAGAAAAGCATAATCCTTCACTTAGGTATCTGAACATATAAACAGCATTTTAAAACTGTTTTCTTGTGCTGTCAGGAAAAAAAAAATAAAAAACAGACAAACAAAAAAAAACTTTTGAAAAATTCTACATATTAGGCACATCTACTCTTAAGCAGGAACAATGAAGTGTGCTCCGAGGTGTCAACTCGAAAATACCCACATATCCCACCCAGATGCTGAGCAACTGTGAATTCCTTCCCCCCAACTGAGGTTGAAAAAACTGGTGAGAAAATAGAGGAAACAGATTTCCCTGAGTGGGAGTGTTTTGAATTTAAAGTCCAAAGGCAGGGTAGGGTGGTCTGGGAAGGAGGCAATCTATCTCAGGATGGAAAGGAAACAGGAAGGGTCGTGATAGGGCTCTGCCCTGACTCCATTGCCTTGGGACACCCACAACCTACAGATCTCCCAGGTGTCCTACAGATCTACACTGCTCCAAGTGTCCCAACAGTATTCAGTTCAGTCGTTCAGTCGTGTCTGACTCTTTGCAACCCCATCGACTGCAGCACGGCAGGCTTCCCTGTCTATCACCAACTCCCAGAGCCTACTCAAACTCATGTCCATCGCATCGGTGATGGCATCCAAAAATCTCATCCTCTGTCATCCCCTTCTCCTCCCACCTTCAATCTCTCCCAGCATCAGGGTCTTTTCAAATGATCAGTTCTTCCCATCAGGTGGCCAAAGCATTGAAGTTTCAGCTTCAGCATCAGTCCTTCCAATGAATATTCAGGACTGATTTCCTTCAGGATTGACTGGTTCAATCTCCTTGCAGTCGAAGGGAGTCTTCTCCCTTCTTCCTCAAGAGTCTTCTCCAACACCACAGTTCGAAAGCATCAGTTCTTCAGTGCTCAGCTTTCCTTATGGTCCAGCTCTCACATTCATTCATGACTACTAGAAAAACCATAAATTCGACTAGATGCACCTTTGTTGGTAAAGTAATGTTTCTGCTTTTATATGCTGCCTAGGTTGGTCATAACTGTTCTTCCAAGGAGCAAGCATCTTTTAATTTCATGGCTGCAGTCACCATCTGCAGCTATTTAGGAGCCTCCAAAAATAAAATCTCTCACTGTTTCCATTGTTTCCCCATCTGTTTGCCATGAAGTGATGGGACTAGATGCCTTGATCTTAGTTTTCTGAATGTTGAGCTTTAAGGCAACATTTTCACTCTCTTTCACTTTCATCACGAGGCTCTTTAGTTCTTCTTTGCTTTCTGCCATAAGCGTAGTGTTATCTGCATATCTGAGGTTATTGATATTTCTCCTGGCAATCTTGATTCCAGCTTGTGCTTCATCCAGCCAGGCATTTTGCAAGATGTACTCTGCATATAAGTTAAATAAGCAGGGTGACAATAAACATCCTTGACGGACTCCTTTACTGATTTGGAACCAGTCTGTTGTTCCATGTCCAGTTCTAACTGTTGCTTCCTGACCTGCATACAGATTTCTCAGGGGGCAGGTCAGGTGGTCTGGTATGCCCATCTCTTTAAGAATTTTCCACAGTTTATTGTGATCCACACAGTCAAAGGCTTTGGCATAGTCAATAAAGCAGATGTTTTTCTGGAATTCTCTTGCTTTTTTGATGATCCAGCAGATGTTGTCAATTTGATCTCTGGTTCCTCTGCCTTTTCTAAATCTAGCTTGAACATCTGGAAGTTCACGGTTCACGTATTGCTGAAGCCTGGCTTGGAGAATTTTGAGCATTATTTTGCTAGCATATGAGATGAAGCAATCGTGCAGTAGTCTGAACATTCTTTAGTATTGCCTTTCTTTGGGATTGGAATGAAAACTGACCTCTTCCAGTCCTGTGGCCATTGCTGAGTTTTCCAAATTTGCTGGCATATTGAGTGCAGCACTTTCACAGCTTCATCTTTCAGGATTTGAAATAGCTAAGCTGGAATTCCATCACCTCCACTAGCTTTGTTCATAGTGATACTTCCTAAGGCCCACTTGACTTCACATTCCAGGATGTCTGGCTCTGGGTGAGTGATCACACCATTGTAGTTAATGGGGTCATGAAGATCTTTTTTGTATAGTTGTTCTGTGTATCCTTGCCACCTCTTAATATCTTCTGCTTCTGTTAGGTCCATACCATTTCTGTCCTTTATTGTGTCCATCTTTGCATGAAAAGTTCCCTTTGTATCTCCAATTTTCTTGAAGAGATCTCGTCTTTCCATTCTATTGTTTTTCTCTATTTCTTCGCATTGTTCACTGAGGCTTTCTTATTTCTCCTGCTATTCATTGAAACTCTGCATTGAAATGGGTATACCTTTCCTTTTCTCCTTTGCCTTTAGCTTTTCTTCTTTTCTCAGCTATTTGTAAGGCCTCCTCAGACAACCATTTTGCCTTTTTGCATTTCTTTCTCTTGGGGATGGTCTTGATCACTGCCTCCTATACAATGTCATGAACCTCCATCCATAGTTCTTCAGGCACTCTCTATCAGATCTAATCCCTTGAAAATATTTGTCACTTCCACTGTAGAAATAGAGGAAAACAACAGGATGGGAAAGACTAGAGATCTCTTGAAGAAAATTAGAGATACCAAGAGAACATTTCATGCAAAGATGGGCTCAATAAAGGACACAAATGGTATGGACCTAACAGAAGCAGAAGATATTAAGAAGAGGCGGCAAGAATACACAGAAGAACTGTACAAAAAAGATCTTCACGACCCAGATAATCACAATGGTGTGATCACTCACCTAGAGCCAGACATCCTAGAATGTGAAGTCAAGTGGGCCTTAGGAAGCATCACTACGAGCAAAGCTAGTGGAGGTGATGGAATTCCAGTTGAGCTATTTCAAATCCTGAAAGATGATGCTGTGAAAGTGCTGCACTCAATATGCCAGCAAATTTGGAAAACTCAGCAATGGCCACAGGACTGGAAGAGGTCAGTTTTCATTCCAATCCCAAAGAAAGGCAATACCAAAGAATGCTCAAACTACCGCACAATGGCACTCATCACACATGCTAGTAAAGTAATGCTCAAAATTCTCCAAGCCAGGCTTTAGCAATATGTGAACCGTCAACTTCCAGATGTTCAAGCAGGTTTTAGGAAAGGCAGAGGAACAGAGATCAAATTGCCAACATCCGCTGGATCATGGAAAAAGCAAGAGAGTTCCAGAAAAACATCTATTTCTGCTTTATTGACTATGCCAAAGCCTTTGACTGTGTGGATCACAATAAACTGTGGGAAATTCTTAAAGAGATGGGCATACCAGACCACCTGACCTGCCTCTTGAGAAACCTATATGCAGGTCAGGAAGCAACAGTTAGAACTGGACATGGAACAACAGACTGGTTCCAAATAGGAAAAGGAGTACGTCAAGGCTGTATATTGTCACCCTGCTTATTTAACTTATATGCAGAGTACATCATGAGAAATGCTGGGCTGGAAGAAGCACAAGCTGGAATGAAGATTGCTGGGAGAAATATCAATAACCTCAGATATGCAGACAACACCACCCATATGGCAGAAAGTGAAGAGGAACTAAAAAGGCTCTTGATGAAAGTGAAAGAGGAGAGTGAAAAAGTTGGCTTAATGCTCAACATTCAGAAAACTAAGATTAAGGCCCATCACTTCATGGCAGATAGATGGGAAAACAGTGGAAACAGTGTCAGACTTTATTTTTTTGGGCTCCAAAATCACTCCAGATGGTGATTGCAGCCATGAAATTAAAAGACATTTGCTCCTTGGAAGGAAAGTTATGACCAACCTAGATAGCATATTAAAAAGCAGAGATATTACTTTGCCAACAAAGGTCCGTCTAGTCAAAGCTATGGTTTTTCCAGTGGTCATGTATGGATGTGAGAGTTGGACTGTGAAGAAGCTGAGTGCTGAAGAATTGATGATTTTGAACTGTGATGATGGAGAAGACTGTTGAGAGTCCCTTGGACTGCAAGGAGATCCAACCAGTCCATCCTAAAGGAGACCAGTCCTGGGTGTTCATTGGAAGGACTGATGCTGAGGCTGAAACTCCAATACTTTGGCCACCTCATCTGAAGAGTTGACTCATTGGAAAAGACCCTGATGTTGGGAGGGATTGGGGGCAGGAGGAGAAGGGGATGACAGAGAATGAGATGGCTGGATGGCATCACCAACTCGATGCACATGAGTCTGGGTGAACTCTGGGAGTTGGTGATGGACAGGGAGGCCTGGCGTGCTGTGATTCATGGGGTTGCAAAGAGTCAGACATAACTGAGCGGCTGAACTGAATTGTAAAATCATAAGGGATTTGATTTAGGTCATACCTGAATGGTCTAGTTCTAGTGGTTTTCCCTACTTTCTTCAATTTAAGTCTAAATTTGGCAATAAGGAGTTCTTCATCTGAGCCACAGCCAGCTTTTGGTCTTGTTTTTGCTGACTGTATGGAGCCTCTCCATCTTTGGCTGCAAAGAATATAATCAATCTGATTTCAATATTGACCATCTGGTAATCTGGTGATGTCCTTGTGTAGAGTCTTGTCTTGTGTTGTTGGAAGAGGGTGTTTCTGCTATGTTTCTGCTATGACCAGTGTGTTCTCTTGGCAAAACTCTGTTAACCTTTGACCTGCTTCGTTTTGTACTCCAAGGCCAAATTTGCCTATTATTCCAGGTATCTCTTCTCTTCCTACTTTTGCATTCCAGTTCCATATAATGAAAAGGACTCTTTTTTTCTTGGTTGTTAGTTCTAGAAGGTCTGTAGATATTCATAGAAGCATTCAACTTCTGCTTCTTCAGCATTACTGGTCAGGGGCATAGACTTGGTTTACTGTGATATTGAATGGCTTGCCTTGGAAACAAACAGAGATAATTCTCTCATTTTTGAGATTGTATCCAAGTACTGCATTTCAGACTCTTTTATTGACTATGAGGGCTATTTCATTTCTTCTAAGGGATTCTTGCCCACAGTAGTAGATATAATGGTCATCTGAGTTAAATTCACCCATTCCAGACCATTTTAGTTCACTAATTCCTAAAATGTTGATGTTCACTCTTGCCATCTCCTGTTTGACCACTTTCAATTTGCCTTGATTCATGGACCTAACATTCCAGGTTCCTATGCAGTATTGCTCTTTACATCATCGGACTTTACTTCCATCACCAGTCACATCCACAACTGGGTGTTGTTTTTGCTTTGGCTCCATCTCTTCATTCTTTCTGGAGTTAGTTCTCCACTGATCTCCAGTAGCAAATTTGGCACCTACCCACCTGGGGAGTTCATCTTTCAGTGTCCTATCTTTTTGCCTTTTTATACTGTTCATGGGGTTCTCAAGGCAAGAATACTGAAGTGGTTTGCCATTCCCTTCTCCAGTGGGCCACATTTTGTCAGAGCTCTCCACCATGACCCATCTGTCTCTGGTGGCCCTACAGGGCATGGCTCATACTTTCATTGAGTTATATAAGGCTGTGGTCCATGTGATCAGTCTGGTTAGTTTTCTGTGACTGTGGTTTTCATTCTATCTTCCTTCTGATGGATAAGGATAAGAGGCTTATGGAAGCTTCCTGATAGGAGAGACTGAGGGGGAAACTGGGTCTTGTTCTGATGGGTGGGGCCATGCTCAGTAAATCTTTAATCCAATTTTCTGTTGGTGGGCGGGGCTGTGTTCCCTCCCTGTTGTTTGACCTGAGGCCAAACTATGGTGGAGGTAATGAAGATAATGGCGACCTCCTTCAGAAAGTCTTATGCATGCACTGCTGCATTCCATGTCCCCGAACCTGCAGCAGGCCATTGCTGACCCACACCTCCACGGAGACTTCTGGATACTCACAGGCAAGTCTGGTTCAGTCTCTTGTGGGGTCGCTGCTCCTTTCTTCAGGGTCCTGGTGGGCACATGGTTTTGTTTGTGCCCTCCAAGAGTCTGTTTCCCCAGCCCTGTGTAAGTTCTGGCAGCTGTATTGTGGCATTAATGGTAACCTTATGGAGAATTAAAAGAACAAATAAATATATCTGCATAAATCACCCTTGCAATGAGTCCTTAAAGAAGATTGGACTTCAGGGGACTAATAACCACTCTATGTGTGTCTTCTAGAATGGCAAGACAAAGCCCACTACAACTCTCCTGAAGACCACTAGACTACAAATAGTTGAATCTAAGTTTTTTCCTTTTTATAAAATATAATGGTGCATAGTGACCTTTAAGGTGGAGGGAAAAACTGGCATTTTATTAAACATTATTAAACAATTCACACATTTATCTTTTCTAAATGAAATAAACCCATTTATTCCAGTCTTTCTGCATCAAAACCTGTTTCCCAAGCACTGATTAACTTTTTTTTAACTTGAGTTTAATTACATATGAAGTATCATTTATACACAGTAAAATTCACTCTTTTAAGCTATGTAGATTGGTAACAGTATATTCATATTTGACAAATATATATGAAATGAGTGTGAAAGCCAGTAAGACCCCTTCTTTCTGATCTGTGGTCAAAGTGTGTTTTACTCCAGGAACTTTGTTTGTATGCATGAAGTGGCTCAGCGTCAGACCTAAACTGTGTTTGAAAGGTCAGGGTAGAGAATCTCCCATTTCTACAGAAACAGGCAGAGACACTCTTTGTTTATAATCAAGCCTTGAGGAGGAAATGCGAGGGTCAGCTGTTTCTGTGGGCAACACATGAACTCTGTGTTTTCTTACCTCCATTCAGGTTAAAAAGTGTCAGGTCGAGACTCCATACTACAGTATGAGTCAAGAGCCAAAGTTCAATTTTCTGAAAAATCAGAGCTTTCCTAGCTCTTGGAGTCCACAGTCGGATGCATGACAACTCGGGTTAATTTAATCATTTTTATTCTAAACATTGAGGTCATTATGCATCTGCTTTAAAAGGAGCAAGATGATGAATTTTCTCTGACATTCAACATTATAAAAATCAAAAGTCAAGATGGCTGTGATGCATTTGAATAAAAAATAAAACATCTACAGTTGGTAATTTAAATGGAGTTGGCCTTTCTATGAAAATGTGAGAAGCTATTGTTACAAACAACTGCTTCAGGATCCTCAAACAAAAGAATAATTTACATATTCAATAGGAAAAATTTCCAGTGAATAATACAAAATTGTAACTGAAACTTCAAATTGAGTCACTTTATTTCTAAATAAATATCAAATAAGAAATCTATATGGATGAGGAAAGGGCAACCCACTCTAGTATTCTTGCCTGGAAAATCCCATGGACAGAGAAGCCTGGCAGGCTACAGTCCATGGGGTCTCAAAGAGTCAGACTTGACTTAGCTACAGAGCAGGCATCCTTAAATAAAACATTTTAGGACTGAATTTCCTGAGGAAAGGTACAATATGTAGCATTTTTCTTCCATGTTGTTCCTGACCAAGTAGTTTCAAGGATTCTTAGAAAAACATAAAAAACAAATAAACAAAAAATTCTATTCCGGGGCACTCTCTTGCATCAGCTTTGCCCTCAAAGTATACAAACACATGAAAAGAAGGTATGAGGCAAAGCTTAAGTATAGTCAGTAAAAGTTCAAAGATTTGATAATGGCACAAATGGCCTTTTCTTAAAAATGGCATTATTAAGAGCCAAAGCTGAGTCAAGGAGGTAACAAGATGAGCAGGGCGTGAGAGAACCACAGGAGTATACAGAAACTTGTGACAAGTAGGGGAGTGAGCCTAATGACACAGGAACAAGTGGTAGGGCACAGTATGGCAGAAATTTGATGTATGAAATGGTAAACCATTGCCACTTAGCCTCCCTTCCCCCCATCATGCTGCACTGAGTGAATGTTTGAGTGCTTCATGGCTTAGCCAGCAGGTTTTAGTGGTAAAAATTCAGTGAACTTCAAAAACAGATAAATTGTGGTCTAAGAGAATATGCTCACAAATCAGGGCAGATATGTTTAGGGGAAAAAAGACGTTTATTCACTCTGGCTTTGTAGGGTGTGCGATACTCCTGCCAAACCTTGTTTTAAAATTAATCAGAGAAATATTTCTTGTAAATTCAAATAAGATGCACCAGAAAAGCCTGTATATTACAGTTATGTTGCTGCTAAACTGACGTGGCTTTGATGTAGTGTTTTGTGGCTTTTGAACATACAATCAGATAAGTGCCCGTTTATAAATGTTGTATAAATAGTTCAACCTATCACAGTTGAAAAATCCATTTAAATGAAAAGAAACAACAAAAAATCTGATGTTGAACAACCCATACACTGATTTTATGTTCGGGACAGTTCTTAGAACCTGTTAACATTGCAACTTTATCTTAGCTTTCCAGAGTGAGTATATAGTATTAGCTATATGTTATGGCCTCATGTTGAAAACTATGAAAAGTTCTGGGGTCTATTAAAGTTTTGGGGTCTAAAAAAAATAAAGAAAGAAATTTGTGGCCCTGGGACTTCCCTGGTGGTCCAGTGGTTAAGAATCTGCTTTCCAACACAGGGAATGGGGATTCCCTCTCTGGTTGAAGAACTAAGATCCCACATGCCACGGGGTAACTAAGCCCTTGCGCCTCAACTAAGACACATGCAGCCAAATAAATAAATGAAAAGAAAGAAATCTAGAGCTCTGAAAAGAAAACCTAAGAGCTTCTCCAAAATCCTCTAATATGGCAAAACCCAAATATAATTTGAATAAAAAAGCTTTGCTCCAAAAATGCATGAAATCTTTTCATTGTGATTGCTTCCATGTGTCTTTTTGAAAGCTTCACAGGTCAAATTCAAGAGTGATAGAAAACAGTCTTTATTTTTTTAATGACATGTTTGCATTAGATAGTCCTACATTAGGGCTATATCAGATCTGGCTTGATTCTGGGTGTTATAACCTGGGAATGCAGGCAGACATGGCCCCTCAAGAGGGAATTGCTGCCAGTTGGGGAAAGAAAAACAGGTACCCTCAAAGTTGCCAGATGATTAGAATAGGCAGTGAGACTTCTAAATGAAAAGATAGGAAAATTTTCTTAGCTTCATCTCCTTGATTAAGTCACAAAGACTTGACTTTCACTAATGTGTAACCATGAAGTTTATCTTGGGTTTTCTGGAAAATAGACCCTGAGACAAGAACCTGGGGGCAGATGGTTTGTTGAGGAGTAACCCCCGGAAGCAGACGTAAGGAAGTGGGGAAGGCAATCCTGGGAAAGGTGAGGAATAATAATGAAGGAATCACCACCCTCATGTAAGTTTTTTTTTAAGTACTTTGAAATCATTAAAGGCTAAAAGGCTTCAACAGTACCTGAACCGAGAATTTCCAGATGTTCAAGCTGGATTTAGAAAAGGGAGAGGAGTCAGAGATCAAATAGCCAACACCCACTGGATCATCGAAAAAGCAAGAGAGTTCCAGAAAAGCATCTACTTCTGCCTCGGTGACTACGCTCAAGCCTTTGACTGTGTGGATCACAACAAACTGTGGGAAATTCTTAAAGGGATGGGAATACCAGATCACCTGACCTGCCTCCTGAGAAATCTGTATGCACGTCAAGAAGCAACAGTTAGAACTGGACATGGAACAACAGACTGGCTCCAAATAGGAAAAGGAGTATGTCAAGGCTGTATATTGTCACCCTGCTTATTTAACTTATATGCAGTGTACATCATGAGAAACACTGGACTGGAAGAAACACAAGCTGGAATCAAGATTGCTGGGAGAAATATCAATAACCTCATATATGCAGATGACACCACCCTTATGGCAGAAAGTGAAGAGGAACTAAAAAGACTCTTGATGAAAGTGAGAGAGGAGAGTGAACAAGTTGGCTTAAAGCTCAACATTCAGAAAACTAAGATCAAGGCATCGGGTCCCATCACTTCATGGCAAATATATGGAGAAACAATGGAAACAGTTTATTTTCAGGCTCCAAAATCACTGCAGATGGTGACTGCAGCCATGAAATTAAAAGATGCTTGCTCCTTGGAAGAAAAGCTATGACCAACCTAGACAGCATATTAAAAAGCAGAGATGTTACTCAGCCAACAAAGGTCCATCTAGTCAAAGCTATGGTTTTTTCAGTAGTCATGTATGGATGTGAGAGTTGGACCATAAAGAAAGCTGAGCGCCAAAGAATTGATGCTTTTGAACTATAGTGTTGGAGACTTTTGAGAGTCCCTTGGACTGCAAGGAGATTGAACCAGTCAATCCTGAAGGAAATCAGTCCTGAATATTCATTGGAAGGACTGATGTTGAAGCTGAATCTCCAATACTTTGGCCACCTGATGCAAAGAACTGACTCATTTGAAAAGACTCTGATGCTGGGAGAGATTGAAGGTGGGAGGAGAAGGGGATGCCAGAGGATGAGATAGTTGGATGGCATCACTGACTCAATGGACATGAGTTTGAGTAAAATCCGGGAGTTGGTGATGGGCAGGGAGGCCTGGCTTGCTGTGGTCCATGGGGTCACAAAGAGTCAGACATGACTTAGAGACTGAACTGAACTGATGTGAAGAACTGACTTATTGGACAAGACCCTGATTCTGGGAAAGATTGAAGGTAGGAGGAGAAGGAGATGACAGAGGATGAGATGGTTGGATGGCATCACCGACTCGATGGACATGAGTATGAGCGAACTCTGAGAGTTGGTGATAGACAGGGAAGCCTGGCATGCTGCAGTTCATGGGGTTGCAAGGAGTCGGACACAACTGAGCAACTGAACTGAACTGAAAGGTTGACTTTAATTTCCCATGACTTGGAATTCTTATCTATCTTTTCTTCTAAAAATATTCCCATGCTAGGTCTGCTCTTCCTGTGTTTGTTTCCATAGATATAAGGTGTGTGCTCAAACTAAGGACATCCTTTGGCCCAGCCTCCCACTCCAGTGCCTCCTAGAGCATTTCTCAGGCTTGAAAGTCTATGACTAAAGAGGGGTGAAAACCTATGAAGATGTAGGTCTGTTTGGTAAATGTCAACTCAGAGGAACCATCAAAAAGCCCAACTACACTGCACTAGAGGAGGAAAAGAGAGATGGCATGGCTCACTGGAGTCTTAGAGGCAGGTTGGGTGACACAGTCATGATAAGTGATCCCTTTGACAAATATTTCTTGAGCTCTTCTGGTTTTCTTGCATAGGATCGGTGCCTTTCAGAAGCATCATATGTAAATGGCACAATGAGAACACCAGGCAGTATGTGCTATTGCCGCAGGGGAAAAATGGGATGTGAGAGGACAGTCATGTCTCAGGTCTCAAGTGAGTCCCCTGAGACTGGCTGCCAAGTGAGGTGCAAGCCAGCCATTGTACAGTAAAAGTAGGTTTCTTCAGAGATAGAATGCATTCTGTCTCAGAAAGGGGGAGCAGGCCCTAAGGTGTGGGGGTGGTTAGTTTTTATGAGCAGGGTAATATCCTAGGCTAATGAGTGGGAGGACTGTTTTGGGGAAGGGATGGGAATTTCCAGGAATTGCATCACCACCCACTTTTTAGCCTTTTATGGTCAGTTTCAGAACTCTCAGGGCTTCCCTGGTGGCTCAGAGGTTAAAAGTGTCTGCTTCCAATGCAGGAGACCTGGGTTCGATCCCTGGGTCGGGAAGATCCCCTGGAGAAGGAAATGGCAATCCAGTCCAGTATTCTTGCCTGGAGAATCCCATCGACGGAGGAGCCTGGTAGACCCCAGTCCATGGGGTCGCAAAGAGTCTGACACGACTGAGCGACTTTACTTTCACTTCAGAACTCTCATGGTGCCTGTGGCTGTGTTGTGTAGCATCAGATCAGATCAGATCAGATCAGTCGCTCAGTCATGTCTGACTCTTCACAACCCCATGAATCGCAGCACGCCAGGCCTCCTTGTCCATCACCAACTCCCAGAGTTCACTCAGACTCACGTCCATCGAGTCAGTGATGCCATCCAGCCATCTCATCCTCTGTCGTCCCCTTCTCCTCCTGCCCCCAATCCCTCCCAGCATCAGAGTCTTTTCCAATGAGTCAACTCTTCGCATGAGGTGGCCAAAGTACTGGAGTTTCAGCTTTAGCATCATTCCTTCCAAAGAAATCCCAGGGCTGATCTCCTTCATACGTTAATATATTACAGTGACATACAATGAGGCTCAAGGTCTACTGGAAGTCAACTCTTCTGCCATCTTGGACCTGGGTGGTTCTAACCAGCTTATGGAATATTGTCAACTGCTATATCATTCTTTTAAAACTTGAGCCCTGCCCCTTTCCTGACTCACGGTCAGGAAGGTGTACCTATCATCAAGGTGCATAGGGAGTGTGATGGAAACTTTGAAAAGAGCCATCAACTCTATCCAGGGCGGTCCTGATGTCTTCATGGTTCAGAAGACCTTGAAAGAAACGGAGAAGGGTGACACCGCCTTCCAGCCAGAGAAACAGCATGGCAAATGCCCAGCGTCTAGAATGAGAACCAATGAAAAGAAAGGGAAAGGGAAGACAGGAGGAGGGAGAAAAGGTAAGGGTGGCGAAGGTATATGAAGGCAATTTATAAAGGAATTTGGACTTTATCTTCTAAACTATGGAGTAGCCTGTGAAGAGCTTTAAGCAAACATGTTTGCATTATATATTACCTAAAATGTATAATCTAAAGATCTCTCTAAGGTGGCTGCAAGGTAGAGAGCAAAGGGGTGAGTTTGAAAGCAGAGGAGAGGTACTATGTTAGTTTCCTTTGCTGCTGTAACAAATTATCACAAATTTAGTGGCTTAAAACACAAATGTATTCTCTTCATGTTCTGAAGGTCCGAAGTCCAAAAGGAATCCTAAGGGGTTAAAAAGCAAGGTATTGGCAGGGCTGGTTCTTTCTGCAGACTCCAGGGGAGAATCTGTTTCCTTGTTTTCTCCACTTTTTAGAGACCACCTGCATTGCTTGGCTCCTGATGCACTTCCTCCCCCTTCACAGTGCCTCCCTCCAACTTCTATATCTGTCATCCCGTCCCCTCCATCTTTGACCTTCTTGCCTCCTTCTTATTAGGACCCTTGTGATTACAGCAGACCCAGCTGGATCATCCAGGGTAATCGCCCCATCTCAAAAATCCTTAGTCACATCTGCAAAGTCCCTTCGGATATAAGGTTATGTTCACAGTTCCAGAGATTTGGACAGGACATCTCTTAGGGGCTATTATTCAGTCTACTACAATGATAGTTTGCAAGTGAGAGACAAGTCACATGAACACCTAAAATACATGGGAATATCCTAAAATAAAGGAGATCTAGGAAGGAAGAATATGTTTCATTTTCTTTTCTCCAATGCAGAATGAGAAACTTGTTACAAACAAATACAAACAAAAAGAATTAGAATCTTAGATGTTCTAGGCTTCTTCTCTTCTTACCCAATGCTTCCTTTACATTTTGTGTGTGGGTGTGTTTTCACTAGACAACTGCTGTGATTCCAGAGTGCAAGTTCTGGGGGCTGATGATGGACAGGGAAGCCTGGCGTCCTGCAGTCCATGGGGTGGCAGAGTCGGACACGACTGAGCGACTGAACTGAGTGCCCATAAGTCAAGCAAAATGTAACATTGGTCTCTCTCTTGAGACTGATAACAGCATAAAAGTTTGGTAATAGTGTATTGAAAGCACATTGATGTGTAGTCATTCAGGAAATAAGTCTTCTCTCAACTATCTCCCTTTGAGGTCCTGGAGAGCACCAGTGCTCTAATTTGCATTTTTATCTCCAATGAGCGGAGCACAGGCTTCCCAGGTGGAGCTAGTGGTAAAAGAACCTATCTGCCAATGCGGGAGATTTAAGAGATGCTGGTTCGATCACTGGGTTGGGAAGATCCTCTGGAGGAGGGCATGATAACCTATTCCAGTATTCTTGCCTGGAGAATCCCATGGACAGAGGAGCTTGGCGAGCTACAATCCACAGGGTCGCACAGAGCTGGACATGACTGAAGCGACTTAGCACGCACACACAAGGAATGGAGCACAAACAATTTCTGCACTAAATGTTTCCCATCTGCTGCTCCAGCACGCATTTCTTCCTTTTCTCATCTTTACAGGGCTAGATTTCCAAATGGATGTCCAACACTCACACATACACACACTTGTTAGCATAGTCAGTCAGCATTTCCCATTCCTTGGCCCACAGTCCCTGGACCACTGGCCTAAGCTGTTCCCAGCAGAGTGAATGCTACAACAGAACTCTTCTGTTTTGAGGATGTGAATCTAAAACTTATACAGACACTTAGGCAGCCTGAGGATAAAAGTAATACCTCTACGAAGAGAAACACGTTGTTGAACCACTGAAAAAATCAACCCTAAAGCCTGCTCTTCCTTTGGACATTCCAGTTAAATGAGCCAGTAAATCCTTTTTGCTCATTAAGCTAATTTAAATTGTTTTCCTATTTTTGCAAGCCAACATTTGCTAGCAGGAACATATTTATTCGTTGGTGAATGAATGTGAATGAATAAATGAATAACAAGAAAAATACTTTCATTACAACCTTCTTCTTAATGCTACTCAGAACACTTTTAGTGCTGATATCATCAAAATATCTGTTTTTTTCCCCCCTGGGCATTGGCATAATTAGGAAAATACAGTCACATGATTTTTAAATTATATATTTGTTTATAAATTATATATATATATAAAGATACTTGAAATGTGGCTTTCTAGGTGCAGGGTTTAAGGGGCAGAAATTCTAATCAGATTGCTGAGAATTAGGGTCCTGGTCTTAGAGAAGCTTTTGCAAGGTTAACACTTTGCTTTCCTTTACTTATTGGAGTTTGAGATTGACTTTGGGGAACTCGTAGCGTTTATGAGGGTGTCAAGGCTACTCCTCATGGCCTTTACAGGTTCAAAGGTTGCTGCTCCTCACTGCTTTTCCAAAAATCATTTAGTGTATTAAATATTAAATAAAGAAATGGTAAAATCAATTGTAGAAAAGGAATCCAGTCCCGAGGCTACTTATAATTATACTTGTAATGTTTATAGGCAGGTAAGGAGAATGTAAGGGGTAGAGTGTTTCACCCTCTTATGTCACCAATTCAATTTAATTTTCTCCATTTGTATGAAAACCCATTTGGGGCAGAGAATTGAGCATTTTTGATCCCACCAAAATAACAGAATTGGCCTTACCCACCTACATTTTGACCTGAAAAAGCCCTTTCAAAATTGCCTTCTTCCAAGATTTGTCTTCTCCTGATTTATGTATCTCGCTACCTCTTCTTAATTTGTCTTTATTTACTCACAGAGGAAAGTACACGTAGCTTCTCAGAGGCTGAAAATTTCTGCTGACTTTTCATAAATGCTGCTAACTACAAATTGGCACTTGCCAGCAACTGAACAACAACAAAAAGTGCATTTGTACCCTGTGCTGTTCCACCTTCAACACGCACTGAGGGGCATTCAGGATAGAGGATGAGGCACTCTGTGCTCCAGGGAAACTGGTGGAACAGGTCTTTAGACAGTTAGATATTTTCACGAACTGAGTTCATGAACCCAACCCTTGCATCTCCTCCAATCTAGAAAAGCAGTAAATCCCTTCATGGTGACATCAGCTCCTTGTGACAGGCGGAAAATGTTTTGTAAAATAAGCCTTGACTGCATTGAACTCCTCCTTCAACAAAATCACATATTAATATATTGACCTTCTCCCATGACTTCCTTGAGCGGTCTCTCAGAGCTATCTGAGGGGCTGTCTTCTGGGCTTCCGCCCTCATTTTGCCCCAAATAAAACTGAACTCTCATCTCTTAGGTTGTGCATCTTTTTTAAGTCAACAATGCTAACCTCTGTTTCAGCTGTCTTAACTATTTTAATCAAACATTGCTATTTTATTCTTGTATCCTCACTGCACTTTCTCACCAGAGCCACAATTTTGTAACTATGAATATACTTAAGCATATTGAGCAAATTTTTTTCCTGAGTAGTTTGTATAGTATGTATGTAAACCTATTTGTTACTCTTCTGTAGCAATAATATAAAATACAACTAGCAAAGTACATGTAAAAACTCAAAACTATAGATACCACACATTTAGTCTTTCTTTTAATATGTATTTATTTGGCTATGTTGGGTCTTAGTCGCTCTATGTGCTGCCTGTGGAACCTTAGTTCCCAGACCAGGGATCAAACCCCTGCCCCCTGCATTGCAAGACAGATTTTTAACCACTGGGCCACCAGGGAAGTCCCACATCTGATCTTTAAACTGCTCATAACTGGTGGCTTATTTCTTAATGGGGCTGGGAGAACGAAGCAGCCTCCAAGAGGAAAATGAAGCTAGATCCACAGTCCAGACCTTTCACTTGGTTAAACACCCTTAGGTAACAGATTAAAATATTTAAAACTAAACTAACTTATTTTAAAATATATATAACCATAAAGAACAGAAAACCTTTCTAAACATGTTACACAATTTAGAAACCAAAGAAGAAAAGAGTGAGAAATGTTACCATGGAAAAACTTATTTGTAAAAGCTCTTAATCTAGAAAAAAATTTTTTTAGAAAGAGCTACATGAAGAATTATTAACAAGGTGTAATTAGAGCAATGTAATTCACACATTAATTTTTCTGTTGTATCTGTGTGTGTATGGGGATGTGTGTGGAATAGTTGAGTCTGCAGAGCAACTCCCTTCCCTGTCTTTCTCTGATCACACCAAAGTCTGTATCTTCACACATGGTTAAAAATTCTCCTTTGCTGACATACAGAACAGACTTGTGGACACAGCAGGGAAAGGAGAAGGAGGGACAGACAGAGAGAGTAGCACTGAAACATATATATTACCATATGTAAAGCAGGCAGCTAGTGGAGAGTTGCCATGAAACACAGGGACTCAACCCAGTTGTTATTCAGTCACTCAGTCGTGTCTGACTCTTTGAGACCCCATGAACCACAGCACGGCAGGCTTCCCTGTCCATCACCAATTCCCAGAGCCTACTCAAACTCATGTCCATTGCATCGGTGATGCCATCAACCATCTCATCCTCTGTCGTCCCCTTCTCCTGCCTTCAGCCTTTCCCAGCATCAGGGTCTTTCCCAGTGAGTCAGCTCTTCACATCAGGTGGCCCAAGTATTGGAGCTTCAGCTTTAGCGTAAGTCTTTCCAGTGAATATTCAGGGTTGATTTCCTTTAGGATTGACTGGTTTGATCTCCTTGCAGTCCAAGGGACTCTCAGGAGTCTTCTCCAACACTACAGTTTAAAGGCATCAGTTCTTTGGCACTCAGTCTTTTTTGTTGTCCAACTCTCACATCCATACATGACTACTGGAAAACCATAGCTTTGACTCTACAGACCTTTGTTGGCAAAGTAACGTCTCTGCTTTTGAATACGCTGTCTAGGTTTGTCATTGCTTTTCTTTTAAGGAGCAAGCATCTTTTAATTTCATGGCTGCAGTCAGTGTCCACAGTAATTTTGGAGCCCAAGAAAATAAAGTCTGTCACTGTTTCCATTATTTCCCCATCTATTTGCATAAAGTGATGGGACCAGATGCCATGGTCTTCACTTTTTGAATGCTGAATTTTAAGCCAGCTCTGTGACAATCTAGAGGGGTGGGATGGGATGGGATGGGTGGGCAGGGAGAGGCAAGAGGGAGGGGACATGACTGATTCATGTTGTATGGCAGAAATCAACACAACATTGTAAAGCAATTATCCTCCAATTAAAAAGAAAAACAAATGTTTGCTTTCCTCCTGCTCCATCCTTGTTTGCACTGAGAGGGGGGAGATAAGAGGAGCTGGCAAAGAAGAAAATGACTACCGGCTCCTTGTTAAGGGGCGGGGAGTTGAGTTGAAAGCTGGCTGCCTTGAGAATGGAGAGGATACGCAGCGCTATCTGTAGCCCCGGCCCACGCGTCACCTCTAGCTATCTGTGAACCCTCTGGCACTGGTCTTCCCACAGGAAAGCTCTCCTTCATTTGACACGTGCTGTTTGAGAAAATTAGGAGGGAGTGGAAAGAGGAAGTGCTCCATAGGTATGGTTATTATTATAAAGAACGGTTGCAACAACTTGCGGCTTGGAAATTGGATCAATGGTCACCGTTCACTCCAGGGTAGGATCTCTGACGGTTCCAGGCCCAGGAATTCTAGGGAAAATACAGGGACGCGGCAATGGGTGACCTTTTGATGCAGAAGGCCAGCAGTGGCTCCGCTTGCTGAAATGATTGCCCAGAAGGGACAGAAAAGGCTGTTAGAAGTGGGAGGAGCCTGGGGTGGCACCCGGAGGCTAGATGGGTGGAGCCATGGCGAAGTGGGAGGAGCTCCAGTGCCCCGCTCACTCTCCAAAGGAGACAGTGGGAACGAAAGCTTAGAGCCTTGCCAGAGTGTGAGCAGCTCCAAGTGTGATGAGACCTGGACTTGACCGGCGTTGGAAAACAATCTGACGTACACTGGGGTGTATAAGTGGATAACCGACAGGGCCGGGAGGAGCAGAGAGAGACTGCAACTGAAGAAAGCTTATTTATTCACTTCTCCCTGCTCTTGTCATCTAGGGTCAAGTTCACAGTTAGAAGAGCATGAGCTGTCTGTCACTTGGCAGGAAGGTGTGATATGTTGCAAGGAAGGGAGAAGCTAACCAGCAAGTAGGATCCATCCGGTTCTAATCATCTGCCTACCTCCTACACGGTGTCTGCAATCTCCCTTTCTTCCAGGGGTTCAAAGAGACAGAAGGGTTCCATCCAGGCTGCTTGGACTGCCCTGCCCTTGAGCCACCTTCATAGTTTCCCTAGTCTGCTTCCAATTTCCAGAAGGAAAATAATGCAAGCCAATTTGAAGGAAAGGGATCGTCCCTAAAATGCGGCAGCTCTCCTGTAAAATGTGTCTCTCACAGTTCCCAGAAATGGTTGTCTGTCTCTAGAGAATGTCATAGAATGTGAAAAGGAGGGGGTCTGAGTCTATAGATGCTCAGATTGAAGCTGGAGTTGACAACAAAAGTGTTTATTCCCAACTCCTCATTTTATTTGGGAAGAAATAGAGACCTAGGAAGGTTAAGGGACATGCCCGTGGTCATCTAGTCCTCCTCTCTAGACATCTTTAGATGGCTCTGTCAAATGTACTAGCTAATGACCTCCCACCACCTTCTTTGTGAATTTTACTTAATACAGGTAGATCCCTAATAGCCATGTAGGTGCTCTGTGAACTTAGTCCACTTGCTGTAACTGATCAGATCAGGAGTACATACATAGTTGTGGCATTCATCTCTTAATATTTGAAGCCACAAAAAAAGAAAAGAAAAAAATGTGAAACTGTTAGTGATCCCAAACTTTTTATACGGCTGGAAATATAACTTGTAAATTCAGGAAATATAACTCACATGTACGTTAAAGAGGCATATTCGCCTGTCTCATACCTGTGCACCAAGGAACAAAGAAAGGGGTCCACAGAATGAAGCAATTGTGCAGAAAATGGTAGAAAAACGTGAAGAGGGTGTGAATCCTGGGGCCTTGTAGTTCCACTTTCCAGTCACTCACTGAGCTTGGCTGCATTCCTGCTCTTAGCTGCATTCCTGCTCTTGGACATATCCCTCCGCCCCCACGCCTTTTATCCGTGTTACAGTTCAAGTTGTTGTTGTTCGGTCGCTAAGTTGTGTCTGACTCTTTGTGACCCCAGGGACTGCAGCATGCCAGGCTTCCCTGTCCTTAAGTTACTTGCTTCTGTTACTTGCAACCAAGGAATACTAATATCCTCTCACAGTGGGAGTAGACGTGGGTGCCAGCATGGCTCTCTCAGCTTGCACTCCTGGCGATCAAGCAGGGAGCCCACCTGAGCCTCCTTTTCCCCATTGGTTGCTGAGGAAATACCGTCAGAGGGGCCATTGGGAACTGCTTTTCTGCATCCAGAAGGATGCAGCATGGCAGGGATGCTACTAAGAGCACCCAGATGCCCACGTGATGGGGATGTATATAAAAAGGGAGGAGATCACAGCTGAGTGGTCTGACCATCTGAATTACTGCCCCCCAATCCTCCTGGGACAGCCCAGCTCTGGCTTTCCCCTTTTCTCTGTCTGAGATCCCATCATGACTCCTTTCTTAGTCTCTGAGTGTTCTTAGGTCAGTCCTGACAGCCATTTCTGAAAAACCTAGCTAAGTCCAGGTCTCCTGCCTGGGAGCAAATATTCTCTCACTGCAGCTCAGGATTACAGACCTCCAGTCCCTGGTTCCACATTTCTCAGGTCAGTCATCTGCTTTCTTTTGCCTAGGCCCTGATCTCCAAGACATCCTCCCGGGTCTTAGTTTGGGTTCCTCAGAAATAAACCCTGGGAAAGCCTTTGTACAAGTGGATTATCTCAAGGAGTGCTGGCAGGGAGATGGGAGGGGAGAGAGGAAGGGCAGGCGTGTGTGTTAGGGAGAAGGTTACTACTTTGGGCAGCTTGGGTGCAACCCCACCCAGGGGGCTTGAGGGACAGTGGGAAAATGCCTCAGAGTTTACAGAAGTTTGCTAATATTCAAGGAAGCTAAAATCTGTTTATCTTCCAATTCCCAAGCAACGTGAGCTAATGGCTATTCCTGGAGGATCAACTTGCCAATACCGCCGGCATTGGAGAAGGAAATGGCAACCCACTCCAGTGCTCTTGCCTGGAGAATCCCAGGGACAGCGGAGCCTGGTGGGCTGCCGTCTATGGGGTCGCACAGAGTCGGACACGACTGAAGCAACTTAGCAGCAGCAGCAGCAGTCCCACACTTGGCTTGAGAGCAAGCAGAAGAGATGCAGGTCCTTGCAACAGGATGCTTTCCACACATGTCCCCTGGTGAGGTCCCAGGGGGCGTGGGCAGAGCACAGCAGTGTCCACTACAGCCCATGTGTCCCGACTGCACCTGGGCTTTGGTACATGATTACACAAGCTTGGCATTGTCCAACCAGAATCAAAGACAAAGCATTCAGATATGAGGACCCTGGAGGCCTGTATCCAGCAGAGACGAGCTCCAGAACTTGAACCTCAGGCTGGTACTCATCCCCACTCAACTTCAGCCCCTGGAAAGCAGAATTAAATCCATTCCACACAATTTTGCACAAATGGAGATGTTACTTTGGGATGTTAATCACATATGTATAAAGTTAATATTTTTGTGTTTAAGGAAAAGCCTCATTTCCAAGGCTGTTCCAAGTTTTTATCAAGTCTCTCTTTCTCCCTTACCCTCCATGAATGTAAATGCAGGATCAAGGAATGCCACAGGACAAAGATATTAATATTTGTTCCTCTGCTAAAGCATAACACAGTCGAAAGAGCATGAACTTTGGCATGAACCAAGCTAGTTTTATTTCTGCTTTTGTGTCTTAAAAAATCCTTCTCAACACTGAAGTCAGGAAGATAAACTTTAATGTATTTTCTAAAGGCTTTATAGCCTTTCACATTTAAATATTTAATCCAGTTAGAATTGATTTTTCTATCTGAGCTTTTTTTCCGGTTTAGATTACCCAGTTGTCAAAGAAACATCTATTGAAAAGATCATCCTTTCTCCAGAGTATCATCTTGTCATATATCTAGTGTCCATACAAATGTGAGTTTGTTTTAGACTCTACTCTGCTCCAGTGGTCTATTTATCCATCCCTGGAACAAAACCACAATGTGTTAATCAGTACGGCTTACAAGTCTTTTCATCTAGTAGGACAGGTTCTCCCACTTTACTTTTCTTGTGGACTTCCTCACCAATCCTTGACCCTTTGTATTTCAGTATAAACTATAGAATCAGCTTATCGAAGTAATTGTTGGAATTTTGATTGGGATTGCTGAATCAATAAATCATTTGGGGGAGAACTGACGTACATACAGTACACTTCCTTCCATTTATATAAAGTTAAAAGCTTAAAAAACTACAGTGCTTAGAGATTGATAAATTTAAAATACAGCAAAGAATCAATTACCATCATAGTCAATGGAGTGATTACATCTGAGAGGGAAGTAAGAGGCTTTGATTTCGAAGGGATACACAAGAAGCCTTTGTTTTATTTTTTGACCTGATGGTAGTTATATGAGGGTCTGCCTTGTAATTATTTATTAAAATGCATATCTAATGATTTGCTTAATTTTTATAGTATTGTTCATGATGAAATATTTTTAAAATTCTAACTCTGCCTTTTGCTAGTTATTAATTTTTGTTACATTAAAAAAATATAACAGTTTCTCTCTAAGCCCTAGTTTTCCCATTTGTAAACTGGAGTTCATACCTACATCATAGATTTATCTTTTCTTACAACATTACAAACAACACATACTACTATGCTTAACACATGCTAGATCATCAAGAAATGCTGATTTACTTCCCGCTCCCAGGAATCTCTAGTAGAATCAACCAGAAGTGAAATGACAACATCTAGGAGGATTATTCAGGAGTCCCCTGCATGCAGCTTTGGACTTGAACTCTGTCCTGTACAAAACAAATGTTGACTGGACTGTGAGGTTATCTCTTGCTCTTTCTGGAAATCATGACATCTGTTAGTTTTATCACCTTAGGTGTAGGGCAAAGTGAAATCCGTTCAATAATGCTTATCTCTAAACCAACCTTCTGCTGAGCCACCAATTGGCAGTGGGCTTCCTCCCCACCCCTTTCACTCTGTCCTTGGCTTTAGAGAAATGAACCTGTAGCCTTTGACCCCCTACAGGTAGGCACTGCCAGACTGCAAATGGTAGGGAATGGTGGTAGAGGTTTTTAAATATTCATTCTGAATTGAGATCCCTTTAAAATAATGCCTGGGCCAGGGCGGTGGGTGGGAGAAGGGGAGGGGAATGGGTATTTTGTGATACACACACACACACACACACACACACACACATATATATCTTCTTTGCAGCTATTACAAGCCAGGCACCAAAGTTAGTCTTTTAATAGCAAAAATTAAAATAATAATGGCTAAGATATGAGTGATTGCTAAATACGCCAATCCTTTTGTTTTGTACTTCAGGTGTATTATTTTATTTAATCCTCTCATGATAATGTGTTCTTTTTATCCCTCATTTTTCAGTGAGGGATAGGTAGCTTTACTACCTTCACTTACTAGCTTTACCTAGTAAGCTGGATCGTAGAGAAGTTATGACTTGCCCAATGTCTTATAACTAGTAAACTGTGGGGACCTTAATATGCTGGGTATCTAAATTTGTGTAATGGCAAGTTAAGAACTGAAGAGGTGGAGATACACGTACTCTGTATGCATGTGAACTGGCCTTTACGCTGTGTCTTCTGTTTCTGCAATGAATGACTGTCATGGAGCAGTCTGTTCTCCTCCCTGTGTCATTCCTCTGTGACTGGTGGATGCGTGAGTGAGTGAGTATGAAAGTTTCTAAGTCATGTCCGACTCTTTTACAACCCCATGGACTGTAACCCAGCAGGCTCCTCTGTCCATGGAATTTCCCAGGCAAGAAAATTGGACTGGGTTGCCATTTCCTTCTCCAGGGGATCTTCCCAACCCAGGGCTCAAACCCGAGTATTCTGCATTGCAGATTCGTTACCATCTGAGCCACCAGAAAAGCCCTGGTTGACACATAACAGTTCACTAATACATAACCACAATGAGTTTCCTGCTCAGATTGGCTCTGTGAGTATTAATTAATCATGGTAAAAATGAGGTGATGAAGGACGAAAAGGACACAGGTTTTAACCCCACTTATCACAAGTGCATTTTATAGCCAGTTATTCCACATCTGAAGGAACAAAATTTCCAGCTGTACACAAATTAGTTGCTGGTTGGGCCTTGCAGAAAGCAATTGTCTGTGGTCGAAAGAAATATCTGACCCTAGACCTTTAAGACAAAACCAACTAACCAATATGGATATGAATGAAAATGTATATTTTGTCACACACACACACACATCTTTTTTGCAGCTATTACAATCTAGGCACCAAAGTTAGTCTCTTAAAAATTAAAACAGTAATGGCTAAAATATGAGTGATTGCTAAAAACGCCAATCATTTTGTTTTGTATTTCAGGTGTATTGTTTTATTTAATCCTCTCATGATAATGTGTTCTTTTTATCCCTCATTTTTCAGTGAGGGATACTAGCTTTACCACCTTCACTTACTAGCTTTACCTAGTAAGCTGGGTCTGAACTGCTCTAAGGATCTGCCAGTCCTTCCACAGAGCCTCCCAGCGTCCCTCAGTGTCTGTCCCTGTTATGGTGGCTCTTCACGCTCCACCTATAGCTCCTGTTTCGAGCTCTACACCCATGCAGTGTATGCTGGGAACTTTAATCACCGCTTTCTCAATTCATTCCTTAAATGAATCCAAGCACTAGGCTCGTTCATCACTACTGTTCACCTGATTAAGTCAAGATTTACCCAGAAACATCCCAGAAGATTTCTTTGGGTATACCTCGTTACCATGGTGGCGGTGAGCTGCCCAGCAACATGTCCTTTGAAACTTATCTTGCACCTAGCCCATGAGACTGCTGGACCTCTTCCTAATTTACAGGAAGCCCTAGATTTCTTGGCCAAGACGATACCTGACAACCGATTGACCCTTGTTCATCTATTGGCAGAACAAGGAGAGGTTTGTGCAGCTGCCAATACTTTCTGTTGCACATACATTAATACCTCTTTCCAGGCAAAAATCCACGCTGAGGAAATCTGACAACAAGCTACTTGGCTTCATTAGACAATTAACCACCAACACTTGATAGTTAATATGGGCGGGGAAATTGAAAACTGGTTATCTTGTTTGTTTGCTTGGATCCCACAAGGTTTAAAAAACTTTCTGGCAGGAGGTTTTCATTTTTTATAACTTTTCTTTTCAGTCATGCTGATTTATGCCATATTTATGCTAGTGCTCGTCTTCCCTACTCTTGTAAACCTGTGACTAAGATTTTTCAGTCCAAGAAGGAGATCTAGGACCTCCAGGTCCAGACCTTCTATTCTAAAAATAGATAAACATGTTAGTCTTGAACCCTGAGAGAATGGCTCCTTGGCAGGGGTAACATCACCCCTCCTACCTAGTCAACATTAAGGAAACCCTCCTAAAGTTAACCTGGTTCCTTCCTTTCCTAGGTCCTTTAATAAGTATTGCTATTCATCTTTTTAGCCCTTGTTTGTTTAACCTTTTGGTTACATTCGTGTCTTTTTGAGGTAAGACTCACAATGGCTCAAGGAATCCAGCCCATTCCGGCAGAAACAGGCTGAAGGTTGCTTAACAACAGGTCTCACCTGCTCCATCATGTGACCCTAACCAAGGACTTACCATATGGAGCCCATTTGTATAATAAACCCATTTTCACGATGAACAGGATAGATACCAGAGCCTGCCCCTTTTCAATAAAAACAGCCAAGGGACTTCCCTGATGATCCAGCAGTCAAAACTCCATGCTCCCACTGCAAAGGGTGCGGGTTTGATCCTTCGTTAATAAACTAAGATCCTGCATGCTGCATGGTACAGATGAAAAAAATTTTTTAAGTGAATAAAATTTTAAAAATAGAAACAACCAAAAAAGTAGAATCCTCTCAGTCGCTAGAGGTAGCGTAACATAGCCATGAGCTGCTGTCCAGAAAAGAACTAGAGATCTCAAGAGTCACTGGACACCAAGAAAGGACAGAGAATGAAGGAAATATAGACCGGATACAGACTGGAATCCCCTGGAGAATTTAAAAAATCATGACACCATGGTACCATCCCCAAGAGATTTTAATGCAATTGGTTTGGGGCCCTGGCGTCAGGATTTTAAAAATTCCCCAGCATCCCAAGGGGTTCTAATGAGCCATCAAAGATGAGAACCACTGACATAGAGGAGAAACATAATTGATAGGAAGTTGGGCAATTTTAGGAAAAGTCAAAGGTGATGAGAATTATGTTGATTAAACTTTTTTAAGTTTTTTTTTTTTAGCTACACTGCAAGGCATATGTGATCTTAGCTGCCCAGCTAGGGATCAAACCCATGCCCCCTCCAATGGAAGCACATAGTCTTAACCACCAGACCACCAGGGAAGTCCCTTGACTGAACTTTTTATCCTTTATGGCAACTTCATGTTTTAAGTAACAACCGTCTATTCAGCACCTGCTGTGTGCAAGGAACTGTACTTCACCTTTGGACATTCCTTACAGTGACCCTGGAGTTTTCTAGCTGAGGAAGTTAAAAGTCAGGTGAGGAAACTCCTCTGAGGACAAATGACTCCTAAGTTGCAGAGTCTGTGTCTTTCCCTTACACCAGCTGCCCCAACTTTAGTATGCATCAGAGCCACCAGGACGCTTGCTAGAAAAGCCCTATCACAGGGGTCCCCAAACTTTTTGGCACCAGGTTTTATGGAAGACAATTTTCCCACAGCCAAGGGGTGAGGGGATGGTTTCAGGATGTTTCAAGCACAGAGATGGGGAACAGCTGTAAATACAGATGAAGCTTTTCTCACTTGCCTGATGCTCACCTCCTGCTGTGTGGCCACAGACCAACACCAGGGATTAGGGCCCCCTGCTCCATCACACAGGGATGAAATTAAATAGGTTTCAACAGGCTTGAGTCTTTCTCTCCAGGTTAGTCTGATGCACGCGCTCCACAGAGAACTTTTGAGAAAGAGTTTCCCATCTACACTGTTTCCTCTGGCACAGGGCTCCCAACATAGTAGAAGCTCAAAAAAAAGTTGTCAGAGGTAAGGAGGGAGAGGGACTTCCCCAGTGGCTCAGCAGTAAAGAATCCACCTGCATCGCAGGAGACATAGATTTGATCCCTGGGTCAGGAAGATCCCTTGGAGGAGGGCATGGCAACCCACTCCAGTATTCCTGCCTGGAGGATCCCAGAGACAGAGGAGCCTGGCGGGCTACAGTCCATGGGGTAGTAAAGAGTCGGACACAACTGAAGCGACTTAGCACACACACATGCAGGCAGGGAGAGAGGAAAGAAGGAAAGGAGGCAGGAAGGGTACACTTGGGGCTATACTAATAGTTGAGTAGTGATTATTAATTGATTCACTGAGTAATAACTAGGATGACTGTAAGACAGTCGTCAAAAATATTAAGGGATATATCTGTGGGGCTTGTTTGTCCGTCTTTCTTCCTATTTGGTGTCCAAGAGCTACAGTGAGAAACTCTGAAAATGGGGGTTTAGAGGCAAAACAGGGCCACCCCAAGGGTGGGAGGCAGGCCGGGTGGGTATATTCTTCCACAGGGCCACCAAGGTGGCCCGAGAACGCCAGAGGCGTCCAGTTCCAAAGCCTGGGCTCCTGAGCACAAAGGCGCTTTCTTGTTCACACACCTATTCTATTTAACTTGGTTTTGACATCCATGAAGAAAAACATCCGTTAACACACATAAAATTGCAGAGGATCAAGCTTGCAGTTCTAGCTGGCATTTCAGCTCTATTTAATGAACAGTACCATCCAGCAAGAAGGATTCCATCCTTTGAAAGAAAAGGTCATAGGCAAAGTGACAAGAACAAAATAGATCTGAGAGTTAAATGACTCTGCCTGCACAAGCAGAAGAAAATCACTCTAAGTTATATACCATTGCCCCCAAAATCTCTATATCGAAAAAGTAATAATTACCAAGTTTCAGCAGCACATAATATTTTATCTAACCACATTTGTGGCCAATAAAGGAATTCAGACAGTCCCTCAGAGTCTGTTCACTGCCAAGGATAGAACTGTGTTGTAATATTGACAGAGAGCCAAGCCACATCTCTTCCTGCCTCGCCTTCCCCCAAGTGCTCTGCAACCATCATTAATTGCCTGTCAAAGCTAGTGACAAGAGCTGACCAGTGACCCAGAGATAGAACTTCAGTGACTATTTCCTCTTTCAACTAAGTATATTTGTGGGTTTCTAATGGACTTTAGTATGCGTTTGTTGAATGCACAAATAAGTCGAAGAATTAACCTAAAGATAGCCTGGGAATCAATGTAAACAAGTTTACATTGGACTTCCCCAGTGGTCCAATGGTCAAGACTCTGCACTTCCACTGCAGGGACATGGGTTCAGTCCCTGGACAGGGAGGTTCTTCAAGGTGCAGCCAAAAAGAAAAAAAAGGTTACATAACTGGAAAAAGAAAAGTACTTGGAATGATTCGAAATGCTGTAGTAGTTGCTCACTAAATGAGTGTTACATGACAGGGAGGAAAAAAGTACTCTTTGAGACACGGAACCAGGTGAAGCACATTTATGGGAAACCCCAAGGCGGTTTCCAAAATGTGCCTCATACTAAGTGTCTGGTGTTTTTATTAAAAATGCAAATTCCCCACGCTCCTGCTATACATATTCGATTTCTGCAGATCTACTGCAAAGACTGGAAATCTGTATTTACAAAATTCCTAAATACCCACGGGCCAAGCTGTTATGGTCATGTGCTATTTTTCTTCAGTTCAGTGGAGTTTGACCCATTCATTCATTCATCAAACTTTTATTGTCTACTGTACACTAGGCAGGAAGTTAGGTACCGGGAATCCAGCAAGACCAAGGAACACCAGGTCTTGTGCTTATGGGGCTTACCTTAAGGGAAATTAGAAACTTTCTCAATGAAATGAGATAACAACTCAAGAGCATTTTGAGACTAACACGCCTTTATTAAGTCCCTGGTCTGATAGATGAGAAAAGAGAGAGGACAGACAGAAAGAAATCTCTTATAAAAGGATTCAGACTCAAAGTTTAGGAAGATGCTAGAATGTGTGCAAATGCTTATTATCTTATCCTCACCAGCACCCCGGGTGGGGGGCCTGAGAAGAGAAGCATTCCTGTGGTTTCCTCGGGGTCACTGCAGTGACCAGAAGTAGCCACAGGCCCAGAGGTAAGGCCTGACATCCACAACAGCAACGTGTCCTTCCCTGGGGCCTCTGGGACTTGACATAGAAGCGTTTCCAGAAAGTAAATGTTGTAATTACTGCAACAGATGAGTGAAGCTTTCGCTGGTTTCTGAAGAGCATTTGCTGTGAAAGTCTCCTCGGGGAGGCAATGGAGAGGTGAGGCCACGGGAGCTTCTCTATTAGCAGTTGACAGTAAATGGGTTCCAGGGCTGAAGTACCGAAAAGCACCAGAATCCCGGCTTCTCCACTTATTTATTGTGTGAGTCAAGGTAACTCCTTGAGCCTGTTTTCTTGTTCCTCAGGATTGTCATGAGCATTATATGTCAAAAAACATTTGAAGTGTTTGGCAGAATTGCTGGGCCATGGTAGGCAATTAACGAGTCATTGCAATTATTTTCATAGATGTGCATAAAAAGGATAATAAGGATATAGGTATTGATGGATACCAGTTTTTCTGGCTGTCATCTTGACAAGTTTCCTACTTATGAAAACTTTAAGTTTCCACACCCATCGTCCAGATTTTCTATATAGAAGTTATGCATTAAAAGCTTTTCTACACTTCCCTGGGGGTGCCACAGATAAGAAACCACTTGCCAATGCAGGAGACATGGGTTCTATCCCTGATCCAGGAGGATCCCATACGCGGATGGGCAGCTAAGCCAGTTGTTGTTATTTTAGTTGCTAAGTTGTGTCTGACTCTTTCGTGGCCCCATGGACTGTAGCCTGCCAGGCTCCCCTGTCCATGGGGTTTCCCAGGCAAGAATACTGGAGTGGATTGTCATTTCCTTCTCCAGGGGATCTTCCCGACCCAGGGATGGAATCTGTGTCTCCTGCGTTGGCAGGTGGATTCTTTACCAGTTGTGCCACCAGGGAAGCCCAGCTAAGCTTGTGCAGCACAGCTACTGACCCAGCGCCCTAGAGCCTGTGCTCTGCAACAAGAGAGGCCACTGCGATAAGTCTGTAATCAGCAGCTAGAGAGTAGCCCCTGCTCACTGCTGCCAGAGAAGGCTTGAGCACAGCATTGAGCTTCTGACTGCACAGCACAGTCAAAAATAAATAAATTAATTAATTAATTAAAAAGAAAAATCTTTTCTCATTCAAAGAGTGTAAGAGTAGGTCCTCGTGGATTTAACACCATTAGAGAAGGATCCCCAGCACAGACCTAGCTGAAGATGGGTTTCCAGGGTCTCTGCTTTTATTCCTGACAAGTAAGAATTGTTTAATGACAAATGTTAAGGACTAAAGCATGACCAGTATTGAGTTTTAGCTAATCAATTTAGAGATCAGAAAGAGAGTTCAGAGCATTGGTGGGTTATAGAATTTAAACAGTGGGTGACACAGACTCCTAAGAAGCTAGGGACAGAATGAAAGCAACTGAGACTTGGGGTCCCCTTGGAAGGGGAGTCTCAAAGGAAGACAAGGAAGGAAAAATTATCAAAAGGAGGGCAGAGTGTCTCCATTAGAATCTTGGGTACTTTGAGTAGTGCCTGGGTCTCAGCCTGGCACTGAACCCCATCAGGCCATTTATTCACTGGTCCATTCATGTGTCCATTCAACAGGTTTTTTATTATGGACCTAACGTGCAACTGCTCATCACAGCAAGTACATAAAAAATTCCTGAACAGGATTATCAGAATGCTCCGTGTAATGACTGACTTTGGGCAGGTTACTTTATCTTTGCACCTTAATTTATTAATTGATGAAATGAGCACAATAGCAGTACTTACCTCATAGATATTTGATAAGGATTAAATTCTTATTTCAAGAATTTAAAGTGTGAAGTGCTAAGAAGAGTGCCTAGAAAATGGTAACTCCTCAATAAATATTAGCTACTGCTTATTATGAATAGAAAGTCGTTTGGGTATCAAACTACGAATGCTATTTTTAGGAGATTATCAAATCTTTCCATCCCCCGATCATCCCCACCACCCCAACATACACACACACTCCAGTTCAAGGTCATAAGATTTACCGTCAGCTCCATCTTTCCCAGACTTGAAGTTTTCAGAGGTCTTTCCGTTTCCTTCCTTTAGATACCTCATGTAAGATTCTTTTGTTTCACCTCATTCACATTCCCTCCCCTCATTTTTGCAACCCTAGAACTCCTGTTTCTGTTCAGAGCGTTCATTTTATTCTCGTGCTTACTGCTCTCTCTAATGAGTCTTGGCTTCTCCAACACCTACGACTGGAGACAGTTTAAAAGAACCAGATAGAAAGTGCTCAATAAATATTCTTTTCCTTCACTCTCATCATTTCTTTTAATGTGACTCTCTATCTTTGAGATCTATGATCCAAGTTAAAAATGACTGGTTCATCTTAAGGTGATTAATAGACTTTAATTCATTTGTATGCCCTTAAACTGATGACTCTCACAGGACTCAGCCTAAGATTTACTTATATTTGAGCTATGTCTACAATTTTCTTCAAATCTCCCCGTCACCATTTGCCCACCATAGAGAATGGAAATCTCATCAAATTCCTGCCGACCCCACAAGGGTATTATAAAGGTTAATGAGGCAATTTCCCAGCAGTGTTTTGAGTGCTGAGAGTGTATGAATATTATTATGGCAAAAGTATTCAGGACTTTCAGTGCTTATAAAATAGCAGACATTTCCCTCAGGCTGTTAGATAAGAATTTTTAATTTTAACTTCTCAGATTTCAGTAAATTCAGTTTCTTTCATCTTTAGAGTTTTGTTTTGATGGTATGGAATTCTGAGTCTTCTGTAAATTAGACTGTATATGTATAAATACAAACACTTATATGTATTTATATATGTGCATAAATAATTTTATTTGTATTTAATAAAATACAAATGATTTTATGTATAATACTATATACTATATATATTATATATATAACTATATATAATACTCCAGTGATTTTATATATAATACTAAAAACATCCTTCCAGAAATAAGTTTCTGAAAGGATAAATATTAAAGACTTGAGAAAGGAATATTTACCCATCACTGCATCTTCAATGTGATGCTTGAATGCCCCCTAGGATAACAGTGGTAAATGTTATCTATGCGTAAATCTCCCCACTGACAACTTATTTCATTCTAGAAACTTCCTAAAGTGTAGAGAATTCTCCTTTTGCCAGGGAAGGGCCATTTCATGTTGTCTCCTCACCCCTGAAAGTTCCAACTCTTCTTCCATCCTCATGCAGTAGGCGATCTTGATTCTTGCTTTGCTGGGGAAAAGAAAGCCATCAGAGGAGTACTTCCATAACCTCCCTTCACCACACATTCTGCCTTCTCTCCACCTCCTATGGATGGATGAACTGTCTGTGCTTCTGGCTAAGACCATCCTCTCTCCTCGCTTTAGGACCCTGCACTACCGTTCTCCTTTCCATCATTTGTATCATCCACTTTCCTCTTCTTATTGAATTATTCCCATCAGCATACAAGTATATTGTGAATTTGCCCATCTTCAAATAACTTTTTAAACCCCATGTGTCCCTTCAGCTAATACTCATTTCTCTCCACCCTTTTTTGTTTTTCCTGTGTTTATTTCTTTTTTAAATTTTTATTTATTTTATTTCCTTTTTCAGCTGCACTCGGTCTTCATCGCTGCTTGTGGCCTTTTCGTAGTTGCAGCAAGCAGGGTCTACTCACTGATGATTCTTGGGCTCCTCGTTGCTCTGACTTCTCTTGTTGTGGAGCAGGGCTCTAAGTGTGTGGGCTTCAGTAGCTGGGCGTAGGAGTTTAGTTGCTCTGCAGCATGGAGGATCTTCCTGAATCAGGGATCAAACCCATGTCCCCTGAATTGCAAGGCAGATTCTTAACCACTGGACCTCGAGGGAAGCCCCTCCGTCCCTTTCTGGCCAAAGTCTTTGAAAGTATTGCATGTGCCTGCTAATCCAAGACCTCTCCTCCAGTTCACCACAAATGCCCAGCCATGCCATCCACACTGCACTTCTTCAGGTCACCAGGGCCCTCCAGGTTGCTAAACCTGCTGACCATTTTTCAGTCCTCATCTCCTGGGACCTAGTGGGGGCTGATGACCTAGTGGATCACTCTCTCCGTCTTGAAATACTTCTCTCACTCAGCTTCAGGACACACCTCTTGCCTGCTTTTCCTCCCTCTTTTCTAGCTGCTCATTCTCAGTTCTTTGGTTCTGTCTTCGACATACTTCACTTCCAACCCCACCTTCAGGCCCCAGCCTTGTCTGAGTTACTATCATCTCTCACTTATGTTATTGCAACTCATCTCACAACCCGTCTCCCTTCAGCTCCCCTTGTGGGAGTTTCTCACTGCAGCAGCCAAACTGATCCTGTTAAAATAGCTCAAGTGGGGGACTTCCCCAACGGTCCAGTGCTTAAGATGCCGAGCTTCCACTGCAGAGGGCATGGGTTCTGTCCCTGGCCTGGGAACTAAGATATTCCCAAAACAAAGATTTTTAAAAATAGAAAGCATTGTTAAGGGTGCAATGCGGTCCCTTAGTCTCCCCAGTCCTGTGGTACTGCCTCATACAGCATGCTGCGCACTTCGGTGATACACACAGATGTGGGATTTGCTGCCTAAGACCACATCCTGAACAACCTACCGTTCAGATCCCTGTCGATTGTCACTTGCCAAAGTAAAATCATACAGCCACATTATCCCCCCGTTAGTACTCATCCTGACCCATCCCTTCCATCCAAGTGGAAGACTTGTGGTGGTCATCTCCTGATGACCTTCCCTTACCAACATTCTTTATTCTTTTAATTCTAGAATAAATAAATAAGCATGCATCTTAAATAAAATAGGTCAAGTTGAGGCATCTTTCTGCTCAAAACAACGCAGGGGCCTCCCATTCCATCTGAAGTAAAAGCGAAGTCTTTTCTGCCCACTGTGACGGGATGCTATGTTACCTCCTAATCTCTTCTCCCCTGCTTGTGCTCTGTTGCTAAGTTGTGCCCGACTCTTTGTGACCCCATGGACTATAGCCTGCCAGCCTCCTCAGTCCATGGGATTCTCCAGGCAAGAAAACTGGATGGGTTGCCATTTCCTTCTCCAGGGGATCTTCCCGACCCAGGGACTGAACCTTCACCTCCTGTATTGGCATGCAGATTCTTTACCACTGAGCCACCTGGGAAGCCCCTTCTCTCCTGCTACGTCCCCTCTTTGTCACTCCACTCCAGTTGTCTGGGCCTCCTTACTGAGCCCAGCCCTCGCTAGTCTGTTCTATCCACGGGACCTTTCTTCTTGCTCTTTCTACTCTCCCTACAAACTTCCTCTTTCTTCTCCCCTCCCTCACTTCCTTCATGTCCTTATTCAAGAGTTGCCCTTCTCAGGAAGGCCTTCATTGACCATCTTATCAAAAATTGTAAGCCCCACCCTTCCCGCCAAATTAATATTCCCTTTTTCAGCCTTTATTCTGCCTCAGCACTTTTCATATCTGCCTTTATCTCATTCATTTGTTTATTATCTGTCTTGTACACTAGAAGGTAAGCTCCATGAGGATGGGGAATTTTTGTTTTTTGTCTATATTGTTTACTGTTTTATCCAGTGCCTAGAACAATATCTGGAAACTAATAAACATTCACTATAAATATTTGCTGAATAAATTATGAATGAAAGAGATAAGTCAGTTTGTTATAAATGGCCGACTGTTAGGACAGGAGAATGCAAATATTGGCATCACAGCACCTCTTTGGTGAGGATTAGACCATCTGTGTAGGTATCTGTACATTCTCAGGGCAATGAAGCTCCTTGGCTGGGTGACCTCACCCTAAGCCCAAAACAGCCAGCACTGACCAGTCTTCCCCACAGAGGTCAGCTTGCGCTCAGAGAGGACAGACTCTTCACCAGAAGGAATTTGTCAAGCTTATCGCCATGAAGTCATCAACAGAGGCAAATAAGATTGTGTCCTTCTTCAATATGCTGCTAAGTTATCAGGCTTCGATCTTCTTGGCTTTTGTCTCTCAGTTTTTTGTTCCCAACTCCAACTGGTGAAGATTTCTATTCAGATTTCATTAAACTCTTCTGGAACTGACTGTATTATAGTTTTCTGCTCTTAAGAGTTTGACTCTCACTGTCAGCCTGAGCATAAACATTTAAGTACGGTATCTTTCATCGACCATTTATAGAGCTACAAAGTCCCAAGCACAGTGTGATGGAGGCAAGAATAAATAAGGCCCAATCCTTGCCTTTGAGGAGATAGGAGTCTAGAGGGAGGGGGAGACTTAGAGGTGAATTCAATGCAATATCACAAGAGCAGAGACAGATGAAGGGTTACAGGTATGCCAAGCAGAGAAGAATGAAGTTTGTGGGGAGCTATGAGTTTTGAAGGAAGAGAAGGTTCTTGCTGAAAAGAGAAAGTACATCACAGCCAGAATCGCTGCAGGAGATTCCCTCAAACACAATGATCTCCACCTCACCCAATACAACACAAAAGCCAACTCCTGCTTGCCTTTAGCCTGAACAGTGCTCCACCTAAAAATGACATGATCTTTTACAAAATGTTATATGTCATTTGATCCATCCCCAGGAATTGCCCCTCTGTGGTGAATATCAGGCTGAGTAAGTACCACAAGATAAAGTCATCAGAGGTGCCCACTTGGTAGGTTTCCCACCTTGGACTCAGACTAGTAGAGCTGTGGCTTGAGAGATTAACTTTGCCCAAACTGTATTCTTTCCATTGCTGAGGAAGTCAGAGCCTGGGGCTGGGACTGCCCTCCCAGGTGTATACCTGGTGAGTTATGTCATGCCGTCTCTCAGCAGGATCTAATCTGAACACATACGAAGTGAATGAATCAATTATTGCAACTTCTTGCGTTTCCCAAACCTGTCTTACTGCTCTCTGGACCTGAAGTAGGCAACCCTGCTCTGAACTATTCCCCTTCCCACATGTCATTTGGTGGCAAAGAGCCTGCGTAGCCCAGAGAACCAGCGCTAGGAGGTCTGTTGGACCACTGCCCCACATCTTCAGCCATCCTTGAGTCACTCAAAGCTTCGACTTTAAAGAAACCCCAAGATTTCCCCTAGTGGTCCAGTGGTTAAGAATTCACCTACCAATACAGGGGACATGGGTTCAATTCCTAGTCTGGGAGGATTCCATATGCTGCAGAGCAACTAAACCCATGCACCACAACTACTGAGCCTAGATCCTAGAGTCCAAGCTCCACAACCAGCCACTGCAATGAGACACCCATGCACCACAACTAGAGAACCGCCCCTGCTCCCCACAACCAGAGAAAGCCCAAGCTCCGCAACGAAGATTCAGCATGGCCATAAACAAATCAAAGGTTTTAAATAAATGAGTCTCCGAACGGGTTTCCAGGACTATGAAAGTGAAAGTCGCACAGTCACGTCAGACTCTTTTCGACCCCATGGACTATACAGGAATTCTCCAGGCCGGAATACTGGAGTGGGTAGCCATTCCCTTCTCCAGGGCATCTTCCCAACCCAGGGATGGAACCCAAGTCTCCCTCATTGCAGGTGGATTCTTTACCAGCAGGGAAGCCCGAGAATACTGGAGTGGGTAGCTCATCCCCCTGGAGAAGGAAATGGTAACGCACTCCCGTATTCTTAGCTGGGAAATCCGACGGACAGAGGAGCCTGGCAGGCTACATACAGTCCATGGGGTCGCAAAGAGTCAGACACAACTGAGCGACTAAACAACAACAACAAAAGGGAGTTCTGTCCTCTGTACTTTGTGCTTTAAGATAACTCCTGCTAACTGAGCCAAATGTCACTAGATTTAAGCTGATCTACCCACGTTGTGAATATTTATTCAACAGAGCCAGGACCAGGTAGGGAAGACAAAGTCCTGAGCAAAGAACATGCCATTTTTTCTGAACCAAACTCCAAATATAGGTCTTTGTTGGGATATTAAAACCTATCACATCTTTCACTGAAGTGTTTTTTTTTTTTTTTTTTTCTTTAGATTCCTCAAGTATTCCTCACTGAGCCAGATTCCCCAGAGTTTGTCCTGATTTGGGACAACACAGGGAATGGAAAAAATGACATGTTCTTTGCTCAGGACTTTGTCCTCCCTACCTGGTCCAAGCTCTATCAAATAAATATTCACAGTCATGGGCAGGTCAGCTTAAATCTAGTGACACTGGGCTCTTTCAGCTTCAGTAAATAGGTTATCTTGAAGTACAAAGGACAGAGGACAGAAGTCCCTTTTACTGTTTCTGTTGTTTAGTTGCCCGGTCGTGTCTGACCCTTTGTGATCCCATGCACTGTATGTAGCCTGCCAGGCTCCTCTGTCCATCGGATTTCCCAGCACATTGCCATTTCCTTCTCCAGGGGATTTTCCTGACTCAGGGATCGGAACTGCATCTCCTGCTTGGCAGATAGATTCTTAACCCCTGAGCCACCTGGGAAGCCTCCAGAGCATGAGCCTTGTGCAATCAGGGTAAGCTGAGAGACTGGCAGTCCAGCAGTTCCTGAGTCTGGGCCATGGAGTCATGCCGACTCTGGCATCTCTACTGTTCCCCTTCCCTCTGCCTGTCTACAGTTAGACTTCAGCTGTCTTTCCTGCTGCTGCCAACTCCCATTTTAAAACATCTGACTATGCCATTTCCCACAATCTAATGTATCTTATTTCTGTTAGTCTTGGTATGGGCTACTGGTTAGTCTCTACACAGCTGCCCTTAGCTCTATGAGTTGAGATCAGGGCAGCTGAGCTACAGGGCTCCAGGCGTGGAGACCTGGGCATAAAGAACTGCCTGTAGCCACTTATCTCATGAGGGGACGGTGTCAGGTGCAGACCAAATGGCCTGTACAGTACAGACAGTTTCCAGGTCTCTGGTGTCTTTGAACCATTTCAAGAGAAACAGCACTTTTGAGACCTATCAGATGGAAGAAACTGCAAGGGCTTTGCACGTGCATTAAGTAGGCAAAGACGTTTCTTCTCTTTTTCAGTTTTCTCTTCTTAACACTTGGGTTTAAAATATCCAATTTACAGAATTGTTTGATGGATCTGAAAGTTCTGAACACAGGGCCAAGTACATAGTCACAATTTGACATGAATGACCATTCCCTTCCTTTGAGGTATACAGTCAGTCACACACACAGAGTCTTTAAACAGGATTGGTTCCACCTTGGTGAAGCCTGGTTGGCCATGCCTTTGGGCTTAGATGAGGGGAAACAGTAACATCTAGTGTTGGTTGAGAGTTTTTCCTGTATGAACACCTTTAATCTCCATATCCTCATTTTTCTTCATAATGCTTGTCTATCTTACATTACATGTTGACTAGTTTGGATATGTCTCCCCTTCTAAGACTTAATCTCCACGAGGATCTTATCCTCTTTAGGTTGTTTTCTTCTATCATCAGCATCCTGAAGAATCTTGACAGTTCTTTAAATATTTGTTGAATAAATAAATTTAATCCCCTAGCAAACTATGCTAGAGGTAATAGGTAATATGATTACTTCTTGTTTCAGATTAAAAAAAAAAAAAGCTGAGGCACTGAGGAGTCACTTAAGCTGCACAAGGTCACAGAGTGGGTGGTGGAGGCTAGATTAAAACCCAGACTGGCCCGAATATCCCCACACTCTGCCACTGTGGTCTCCTGCCTCTGGAGAGAAAGACTGCCTTTCAGCCCCTGTCTCTATGAATTAGACTCACACTTGTGTTTTTTGTTTTGTTTTTTTAATGAAATAATTAATTCCCTTCAGCACTGATGCTATTTATCAGCAGCAGTGGCACAACTTTTACCTCCCCAACCCCACTCTTGAAAGAGGAATAACATGACAATCACTGCAACGAGGAACACGTCTGGTCAAGGGCCATTGCCGGGCCCAAAGAGCCCATGTAGCCCTGGGACCAAGGCTGAAATGAAATGCCAGCAGCTCAGAAAGTTAAGACAGGTGGTCCTGCACAGCGGCTGCCCAATGGGGCTAAAATCTGAACTACTGTACAAAGAGGACCTTCTCACAGCTGAGTCATGTTTTTCCAAAAGATGAACTACCTTCATAAACTGTAAGGAAAAACATGCCCCACATTTCTAGCCCGAGTGAGACGTGTAAGGAGCACTTCAGCTGCAGCCTGTTGGAATTGTCATGGCAAGATTGTCTCAAAGGATGAATCTTCAGGTCTATCTCAATCAAAACGAAATCTTCAGAGAACACAAGTGGCTTGAGGCAAAACTGTTGCAGTTGGGCGGTAATACTTTAGTCATGAGTAAACATGTCAAGAGAAGAACAGCCATAGAATTTAAATAGGATCAGAATGATAGAATATGAACTAGACTCATAAAAACTCCTCATAAAAATTTATTAAATGTGACTGAAATTTATGGAATCTCAAATGAATATCTAGCTCTGGCCTAATAACTACATTCTAATACATTTATTCATTCAACATGATTTACTTGCTTATAGATAAATATATATCACATTATATGGGTTGACTTTCAAAATAGCCTGGTATGGGAGTGGAGGGATGGGGGGATTATCTCTGAAATAAAACTGTACCTGAGTGTTTTGTTTTTCAGTGTCTGGTTTTATTTATTTGGCTGTGCCACGTCTTGGTCACAGCATGTGGGATCTTCAATCTTCATTTCAAGGTATGGGATCTTTAGCTGAGGCATGTAGGATCTAGTTCCCTGACCAGGAATGGAACCCGGGTCCCCTCCACTGCGGGTGTGGAGTCTTAGCCACTGGACTACCAGAGAAGTCCCAGCAGTGAGACTGATTTGGTGAAGCTAAGAATGGGTAGCAGGAGAAGGGGATGAAAGAGGATGAGATGGTTGGATGGCATCACCGACTTGATGGACCTGAGTTTGAGCAAGCTCTGGGAGTTGGTGATGGACAGGGAAGCCTGGCAGGCTGCAGTCCACGGGGTCGCAAAGAGTCGGACATGACTCTGAGCGACTGAACTGAACTGAAGCAATGGGTAAGGAGAGATTTATTGTACTATTCAATCCTCTTTCACTTCTTTAGTGTTTAAAATTTCCATAATAAAAGTGAAAAGATCAAGAAAACCTTCACACAAGAATTCTTGAGCACTTCTGATTTGCATGAGCTTTCCTGGTAGCTCAGTTGATAAAGAATCGGCCTGCCATGCAGGAGATCTGGGTTCAATCCCTGAATTGGGAAGATCCCCTGGAGAAGGAAATGGCAACTCACTACAGTATTCTTGCCTGGGAAATCCCACAGATAGAGGAGCCTGGCAGACTATAAAGTCTGATTTGCATAGCACCACTGTGCTTCATGGAGTGGAGAGTCTGCAATCCAGTTCTACCTTGAGGAGTACAAAGTCCTAGTAGGGAAATAGAGCAGGCACTCAGGGATCCCAATCCCAAGCGGGCTTTGGTACCTCAAGAGAGGCAGAGGGAAAGCCCAAGGAGGTTCAACTTCCAGGAGCCTGGTTAGTACTGTGTTCATTGAGACAGCCTCGTTATGAAGATTTGAAATACTATTCCAACCTAACTTACAGTGCCCCTGACACTCGTCACAGAGAACAGACATCTGTTATCTTACACGTCCTGGGATGTGGTGGGAAACGAGAGAAGCTAATTTTCTTCTGGACAGGACACAGCTGTGCTGGAGTATACTATTTGAAAAGAAAGGCAAAGATTTGGCTAGGAAATCAAGCTGGGGGTTGGAATGAGGGATAGAAGGGGTACAGTCAGGAGTGTGTCAGATGGAGATGGTTTTGCAGTGATTAAGTGATCCTAAAAATGTCCCCCAAATGAGAGCTCAAGCACTTGTCTCCTTTATTGAAATCATCTTGCCAAACAGGTAAATACTCAAATCTACTGGACAAAGGCTTCTAATATCCTGGACAGTGCAGGAGAAATCTTGCTGACTGCTTTGGGGATGTTCTTTTTCACAGGCCAGGCCAACCTTGCCCGTTTTACCCTTTATCCACCTGCAGACTGACCTCGGTACAAGTGGACAAGCATCCAGAGCTTGCACCTAGCCCACCGACTGGAGGCAGTGCTCCCGCACTTTCAGTTCTACATCTGCAGTTTCTTGACTTATAATTCAAGGTAACTAATTACCTCTATTATAGGAATTTCTACCAGTTAAATAAGACTGCTCTCGTTTCCCTTTTTTTAAAGTTCTTAATAGGTCTCCTCATTGCTGAAGCTGTGAACTCCTGACATGAACAAATGCCTTGATTCACTTTGCTCTCATACTTGAAAATGAAATGAAGATGCTACATTATAAAGAGGGAGTAAGGGGAATTCTCTGGCAGTCCAATGGTTAGGACTTGGAGATTTCACTGCTGTGGACCGGGTTCAAAACCCAGTCAGAAAACTAAGATCCTGCAAGCCTTGTGGCATGGCTATAAAAGAAAAAGGAAATAAGGTGCATACATATAATCTGGTACATATAATTCACGTACAATTAAACTAACATGCTTTCAGATAAAAACTGCATAAAAACATACTTTTCTAAATTCCAGCTAAATGAATGCTGTGTGAAATATCTCTCATTAGTAATCAGTGGAGTAAGAGACATGTATTTTGTAAACTTTAAATAGTCTCCAAAATTTATTTCTACTTCCGCCCCCAAACATAAATTAAGTTCCTATTATATGCTGAGTACTGGGCACATTTCTCAGATGCAAATGATGAGGATAAACTGATACAATATAAGAGATACAGCAGGTGACTATTAATATTATATGCAGGGCTATGGCATGGAAAATTTTGTAAAAAAGTAAATAAGAAACAGGATCAGACCCTGAAGTAAAGTAATTTTCAGTCTAGTTGATTCTGTTTTATAAATATTTAAAAGTTTTCTATTCCTTTGAGGTCAAATAAGGACACATTCCTGGAATGTTCCATTGTGGTGAAGAGCAGAGGCTCTGGGTCCATCACCTGCTGTGCAACCTTTAGCAAGTGACTTGACCTCTCTGAGTTTTCTCAGCTACAAAATGGGCCAAATACTACTACTCTCATAGTATTGTTGTGAGATCGCAGTGAGGTGACAAATGAAGAATGCTGGGGACAATGCCAGGCACACAATACATTCTCAATAAATATTAGCAAATAGCTAATATTAATACCTACCCAGGCAGCACAGTGGTTAAGAATCTGCCTGCCAATGCAGGAGACACAGGCTTGATCCCTGGGTCGGGAAGATCCCCAGGGAGTAGGAAACAGCAACCCATTCCAGAATTCTTGCTTGGAAAATTCCATGGACAGAGGAACCTGGCAGGCTACAGTCCAAGGGGCCACAAAGAGTCGGACATGACTGAGCAACTGAGCATGCAAGAGCTTGAACAACAACTCTTTCCAAGGTAGAAGAAAGTCCTCTCAAGAAAAGAGTTAGGGATTTAACAGGTTAAAAGTCCTAGAGAATGGAGCACTGTATTAAGACTAGTGAATCAGCACTTTCCTGTTTACTCCCCAGCTGCTCAGAAACACTGATTAACATGCTCAGAGGAAGAGCTCCAAGACAAATTCCAATGACAAGGAAAACAACCAACTTCCCTGGTAGACAGGCAGTTCCTTTATTAAAGTTCCATTCTAGTAACAAACTGGTTATGCGACATTTTGGGTGTCAGAGGCAAAGCGGGAAGAAACAGCATATCTTCACGTGCTAGACCCCAAAGACCCATTCAGTTTTTTCTGGTACATCTGTCTTTGCTTCTCAAAGTGCTGACCAGGCATGGCCCAGGGCAAAGAACATCCAGCCATGTGGACCCACATAGGACAAACCTGTGGCAAAGACCTACGTGGATTACTCAACCTCTGCATGCCTCAGAGAAGAGGCGCTTACACCAAGTAGGGGTGTGACCGCTCATGGCCAAGCTTAGGGAGTGGAAGAACTAGTAGTTTGTCCTGGCCTACCTTTGAGAGGTTATCTAAATATTTGACGGATCTTCTATTTGATTGTTGAAGCAGACTCTTTTTTGGCTGCCCCCTGGTGGCTTATGGGATTTTAGTTCCCTGACCAGGTATTGAACCCAGGTCTTTGGCAGTGCAGAGTCTCTAACCACTGGACTGCCAGAGAATTCACTGTTGAAGAGTTTTATGTGGCATTTCCAGCTACAGTGCAGCTCCTATCTTGAGACCTCTCTTAGAAATGTTAAAGAACAATATAGTCACCACCCTATAATTGCTTCCCTGGTAGCTCAGCTGGTAAAGAATCCACCTGCAATGCAGGAGACCCTGGTTCGATTCCTGGGTTGGGAAGATCCCCTGGAGAAGGAAACAGCTACCTACCCTGGTATTCTGGCCTAGAGAATTCCATGGACTATATAGTCCATGGGATTACAAAGAGTAGGACATGACTGAGTGACTTTCGCTTTCTATAATTGATGGTGGCTCTGTATCAATTCATAATTGATTTTGGAAAATCATAAGAGAGCTTGAGAAACAAAGAGAATACAAATTTTCAGCAGCATCTGGAATATTCTACTTCCCATTTGGAAGCATTATGTATTGAAGAGCTGGTACCTATGGGTGGAAAAAAAGATGGTATTAGTATTATTATCCTTTTATAGATGAAAGATTGTATTAGAAATACATGCATAAATTGAAAATATGCTTGAACTCTCAATGGCTTTGGTATCCTATTTATGATCACAAAAGCCTTAATAAATTGCAGTATCTAGCCCCTGAGCTCCTAGGAGACGTTTGAAAGTCACAGAAGATCAGACATAACAGCTCCTTCACAAAGGAGTCCTGGACTCTTAAGGTCACTTAACTCTGGACATCAAATCATGGCACTTAGCATTGGGAGACAGCTCAGTAATCAATCAATTATTCAAGGGGAAAAGTTCCTTCTTGGTAAAATAGTAAGTGTTCCTTTGAAAGTTTTTAACCACATGTAAAAACAAGAATTTGAAATAGGCCTAAGAACATAGTTACATAAATCTGAAGCAATAGCAGGGTTGCACCCAGGCCTGGCTGGAGAAGGCAATGGCACCCTACTCCAGTACTCTTGCCTGGAAAATCCCATGGAAGGAGGAGCCTGGTAGGCTGCAGTCCATGGGGTCGCAAAGAGTTGGACACGACTGAGCGACTTCACTTTCACTTTTCACTTTCATGCATTGGAGAAGGAAATAGCAAGGAGCCTGGTGGGCTGCCGTCTATGGGGTCGCACAGAGTCGGACATGACTGAAGTGACTTAACAGCAACAGCGGCAACCCAGGCCTGGCACAAGGTGCATGCCCAGTTGCTCAGTCCTGACTCTCTGTGACCACCTGGACTATAGACCTATAGGCTTCTCTGTCCAAGGTATTTTCCAGGCAAGAACACAGAAGTGGGTGGCCATTTCCTTCTCCAGGGGATCTTCCTGACCCAGGGATCAAACTTGCGTAGCCTGCATTTCCTACATCGGCAGACAGATTCTTTAGTGATTGAGCCACCTGGGAATATTTGAAAGTGTCAGTCGTTCAGTCATGTCTGTCTCTTTGCAACCCATGGACTGTAGCTCAGCAGGCTCCTCTGTCCATGGAATTCTCCAAATACTGGAGTGGGTAGCCATTCCCTTCTCCAGGGGATCTTCCCCATCCAGAGATCAAAACAGGGTCTCCTGCACTGAAGGCAGATTCTTTCCTGTATGAGCTACCAGGTAGGAGCTCAATAAATGCTTCTACCTATTTGATTATCAAGAGCCCCATCTGCTGGTCAAACAGAATTCATTTGCAACCCTGCAGATACCGTTTAGAAAACCCATGTGTCAGAAAATTAGAAGACATGAAAGGAATATTGAAGGTGAAAGGTGCTCTGGAGGTCACCTGATCCAATCCATTTATTTCACAAATAAAGAAGCTTATTATAATACTGGTGTATTCTAACTAAAGGAAATGGAGAAAATAAAAAAATTTATCAATACTATAGTTCATATAAAATATTGACTGTGAGACAATGAGTATGAACTTTTTTAAGGTGAGACTATTCCACACATTGAAGATGTTTTCTGGTTTAAAGCTGATACCTGTTCTTCTCACAAAAAAAAAAAAAAAAGGTAAAACTTTGGACTTGGAATTAAACTAACGTGTGAATTGAGGTTTTACCCCTGATGTTTCCTGGTTTAGGTATTTACCTCTCTGGCTTAACAGACTTCATCCTAAATACTTAATAATAATAAATTAACAATCCTTCATAATCCTCCTCTATAAGGATGTAAAATCACCTGTCTAAAGCTTAACAAACAGCAGGCACAGAGTCAGAACCCCAAAATTGCTATTATTAATATTGTGAACTAACAATAGCTTCCTATATAAGTCTAACACCAGGATTGTCAGAATTTGGATAACGTATATAAAAACTCTTCAAAATTGAAAATTTACAGTACAACTAAAAGTTACAGTTTTAATTTGGACACAGAGCAATGGTGTTTAAAACATAACATTTTTAATCATTGATTTAACAAGAAATTCTTTAAGAAAGAAAAAAATGAGGGAAAATTTCCCTGGCTGTCCAGTGGTTAAGACTCCACACCTCCACTGCAAGGGGCATGGGTTCAGTCTCTAGTCAGAGAACTAAGATCCTGCAAGCCTTGCTGTATGATCAAAAAGGAAAAAAAAAAAAAAAAAAGGAACATTTCTTTGATAAACTACATTCTTAAAACACAAGCTTTCATTTGCTATCTGGAAAGATTGGTCTGGCTTCTCTATTTCTCTATACTCCAAAAACTGAACTGAAAAGTTCCTTCTTTGGTTCGCCTCTCTCTCCTTACATTTCATTAGCTGCAACAGAAGCTATGAGAAGCCAGTACACACTTTCTACTTTCTGCCTGGAAATCTCTCCCTTGGATCCATGGGTTCATTAGGTGCCCTTTCTATTTTCCATGTTAATAGCAGGCAGCAGAACCTGCTGCCTTCCCTTCAGCCTCCAAGGTCATTTTCCTCGCTGTCTTCAAGCCCTCGTCAAACTTCCCTGGAGACCTGTCCCTGGGTCTTCTCGAAGCCCTTCTAGGTGGCATCCTCCACCTTCTCAAGACCCTGGCAGTGTCCATCCATTACTCAGTCCCAAAGCCAAGGCCGCACCCCTATTCCAGTTATCTATGCTGCATACAAAGCCACCCCAAAACATAATACCTAAAAGCAACAGCTCATTAATACTTCTCCAGGTTTTCTAGGCTAGAGGGGCAGTTCTCCCTGGGGTGTTTCGAGTGGCTGCAGTCACCTGCAGCTGGGGCTGGCTGTCCACAAGGGTTCACTCCCGGGCCAGTAGTTGATGGTGGTGCATGGGGCTCTGCTGGCATCTCTAGTGCAGTGTGTTGGTGGTGTGTGGGCTTAGCTGCCTGGAGGTATGTGGGGGTCTTAGCTTCCCAATCAGGGTTGGAACCCATGTCCCCCGCATTGGAAGGTGGATTCTTAACCACTGGACCCCCAGGAAAGTCTGTAGAAGTGACCAGTTTTATAGAGCGAAAAGCATGAAGCAGACCCACAGGATGTATCAGAAGTAAACAGTGGCATCCTCAGAGTCCCATGTTCTCAACCTTGGTACTCTCAACACCCAGCATCCCTGTACTGAGTATCGTCACACTCCAGCATCTGAATAATTTACCCTCTTTGCTTAAGACAGCTTGAGTGAGTTTCTCTCACTTGCAATTAAAAGTCATAGTGCAATAAATGCAAAAGAAACAAAGGAGACCATAGCAAAAATCAACAAAGCCAAAAGCTGGTTCTTTGAAAGGATAAATAAAATTGACAAACCATTAGCCAGACTCATCAAGAAACAAAGGGAGAAAAATCAAATCAATAAAATTAGAAATGAAAATGGAGAGATCACAACAGACAACACAGAAATACAAAGGATCATAAGAGACTACTATCAACAATAATATGCCAATAAAATGGACAACGTCGAAGAAATGGACAAATTCTTAGAAAAGTACAACTTTCCAAAACTGGACCAGGAAGAAATAGAAAATCTTAACAGATCCATCACAAGCACAGAAATTGAAACTGTAATCAGAAACCTTCCAGCAAATAAAAGCCCAGGTTCAAATGGCTTCACAGCTGAATTCACCAAAAATTTAGAGAAGAGCTGACACCTATCCTACTCAAACTCTTCCAGAAAATTGCAGAGGAAGGTAAACGTCCAAACTCATTCTACAAGGCCACCATTACCCTAATACCAAAACCTGACAAAGATGCCACAAAAAAAGAAAACTACATGCCAATATCACTGATGAACATAGATGCAAAAATCCTTAATAAAATTCTAGCAATCAGAATCCAACAATACATTAAAAAGATCATACATCATGACCAAGTGGGCTTTATCCCAGGGATGCAAGGATTCTTCAATATCTGCAAATCAATCAACGTAATATACCACATTAACAAATTGAAACATAAAAGCCATATGATTATCTCAATAGATGCAGAGAAAGCCTTTGACAACATTCAACATCCATTTATGATAAAAACTCTCCAGAAAGCAGGAATAGAAGGAACATACCTCAACATAATAAAAGCTATATATGACAAACCCACAGCAAACATTATCCTCAATGGTGAAAAATTGAAAGCATTTTCCCTAAAGTCAGGAACAAGACAAGGGTGCCCACTTTCACCACTACTATTCAACATAGTTTTGGAAGTTTTGGCCACAGAAATCAGAGCAGAAAAAGAAATAAAAGGAATCCAAATTGGAAAAGAAGAAGTAAAAATTTCAGTTTGCAAATGACATGGTCCTCTACATAGAAAACCCACCAGAAAAGACTCCACCAGAGTCCAAAGACTCCACCAGAAAATTACTAGAGCTAATCAATGAATATAGTAAAGTTGCAGGATATAAAATCAACACACAGAAATCCCTTGCATTCCTATACATTAATAATGAGAAAATAGAAAGAGAAATTAAGGAAACAATTCCATTCACCATTGCAACGAAAAGAATAAAATACTTAGGAATATATCTACCTAAAGAAACTAAAGACCTATATATAGAAAACTATAAAACACTGATGAAAGAAATCAAAGAGGACACTAATAGATGGAGAAATATACCATGTTCATGGATCGGAAGAATCAATATAGTGAAAATGAGTATACTACCCAAAGCAATCTATAGATTCAATGCAATCCCTATCAAGCTACCAATGGTATTTTTCACAGAGCTAGAACAAATAAGTTCACAATTTGTATGGAAATACAAAAAACCTTGAATAGCCAAAGCAATCTTGAGAAAGAAGAATGGAACTGGAGGAATCAACCTGCCTGACTTCAGGCTCTACTACAAAGCCACAGTCATCAAGACAGTATGGTACTGGCACAAAGACAGAAATATAGATCATTGGAACATAATAGAAAGCCCAGAGATAAACCCACACACCTATGGACACCTTATCTTTGACAAAGGAGGCAAGAATATACAGTGGAGAAAAGACAATCTCTTTAACAAGTGGTGCTGGGAAAACTGGTCAACCACTTGTAAAAGAATGAAACTAGAACACTTTCTAACACCATACACAAAAATAAACTCAAAATGGATTAAAGATCTAAACATAAGACCAGAAACTATAAAAATCTTAGAGGAGAACATAGGCAAAACACTCTCCGACATACTTCACAGCAGGATCCTCTATGACCCACCTACCAGGATATTGGAAATAAAAGCAAAAATAAACAAAAGGGATCTACTTAAAATTAAAAGCTTCTGCACAACAAAAGAAACTATAATCAAGGTGAAAAGACAGCCTTCAGAATGGGAGAAAATAATAGTAATGAAGCAACTGACAAACAACTAATCTCAAAAATATACAAGCAACTCCTACAGCTCAATTCTAGAAAAATAAATGACCCAATAAAAAAATGGGCCAAAGAACTAAATAGACATTTCTCCAAAGAAGACATACAGACGGCTAACAAACACATGAAAAGATGCTCAACATCACTCATTATCAGAGAAATGCAAATCAAAACCACTATGAGGTACCATTTCACGCCAGTCAGAATGGCTGCGATCCAAAAGTCTACAAGCTATAAATGCTGGAGAGGGTGTGGAGAAAAGGGAACCCTCTTACACTGTTGGTGGGAATGCAAACTAGTACAGCCACTATGGAGAACAGTGTGGAGATTTCTTAAAAAACTAGAAATGGAACTGCCATACGACCCAGCAATCCCACTGCTGGGCATACACACCGAGGAAACCAGAGTTGAAAGAGACATGTGTACCCCAATGTTCATCACAGCACTGTTTATAATAGCCAGGACATGGAAGCAACCTGGATGTCCATCAGCAGATGAATGGATAAGAAAGCTGTGGTACATATACACAATGGAGTATTACTCAGCCATTAAAAAGAATACATTTGAATCAGTTCTAATGAGGTGGATGAAACTGGAGCCTATTATACAGAGTGAAGTAAGCCAGAAAGAAAAACACCACTACAGTATACTAACGCATTTATATGGAATTTAGAAAGATGGTAATGACAACCCTGTATGCGAGACAACAAAAGAGACACAGATGTATAGAACAGTCTTTTGGACTCTGTGGGAGAGGGAGGGGGGGGATTGATTTGGGAGAATGGCATTAAAACATGTATAATATCATATAAGAAATGAATCGCCAGTCCGGGTTCAATGCAGAATACAGGAAGCTTGGGGCTGGTGCACTGGGATGACCCAGAGGGATGGTATGGGGAGGGAGGTGGGAGGGGGGTTCAGGATGGGGAACACGTGTACACCCGTGGCGGATGCATGTTGATGTACGGCAAAAACAATACAATATTGTAAAGTAAAAAAAAATTTTTTTAAAAGGAAGAAAAAAATAGTCATAGTGCAAAAAGAAAAACAAGAGATTAGGGGGAAATGTATTTGTACCTCGAAATACTTAGGCAGATGAGTAGCCATTGTTCTCGCAACAAATTAAAGGCTTGCCTCACCACAAGTCTGGGTTTAGGTGCTCCTCTCTTGTGTTCCTGTGGCCAAGAGAATTGGTCCCTTGGTGTACAGTCAGTGGAGAATAAATTCCACATGAACAAAGGTTGTGTTTTTCTTGTTAACATAACCCTGCATCTGGCATTACCTCTTTTATTAATATAAATAAGTGTGTACTCGTTACTACCTTCAGGGACTGATCTGTATCAGAAAACAGTATATAATGAAAAGAACTGGTCTGCTTTGCAGAAGACCTGGGTTCTAGTTCAAGCTCTACAACAATGAATCATCATTTTCTTATCAGCAAAGTGGAGAAATAACCTTTTTCCCAGCGTTACATTTCAGGAATATACCAGTTACTAAGAACCTAAGTTACTCCACACTTCCCACTTCAAAAAGACATTAACAAGCATAGCACCACCCTCCTTTTATAAGCAAGTGAATGTCTGTGAGTCCCACTCTCTGCGACCCTGTGGACGGTAACCTGCCAGGCTCCTCTGCCCATGGGATTCTCCAGGCAAGAACACTGGAGTGTTGCCATGCCCTCCTCCAGGGGATCTTCTGGACCCAGAGATTGGGTCCAACCCAGGTCTCCTGCACTGCAGGCAGATTCTTCACTGTCTGAGCCACTAAGGAAGCCCCTTATAAGCAAGGTACACAGGATTTCCTCATTGTAATCCTATAAAGAGGGTATTTTCTTTCTAAATCTGTGGCAAACAGAGATGTGCTGCTCAGATCCCCTAATGGCTAGCTGCAAGGAGGGGCCAGCTGACAGTCTCCAAGCTTTGTCAGACTTCCCTCACCTTTCCACCACGTTAGTCTCAAGATGGCACCAGGCCAAAACCCGAAGAGGCAGTGAGTGGTACAAAGGCCCAGCTCTTTCCACCCAACATGTTTCTGGCAGGCATTCTTTTCTCTGGAGCTCCCCCTGGGCTGACACCAATTGTGTCAGCTGTGTATCACAGGATGGCAGCGTCTCCTGGCAACTTCTGCATCTTCTTTACCTCTCACTGGAATTGTTGTTTAGTCGCTAAGTGGTATCTGACTCTTTTGCGACCCCATGGTCTGTAGCCCGCCAGGCTTCCCTGTCCATGGGATTCCCCAGGTACCAATACTAGACTGAGTTGCCACTTCCTCCTCCAGGGGATCTTCCCCACTCAGGGATCGAACCCGTCTCCTCCATTGGCAGGCAGGCTGTTTACCGCTGAGCCACAAGGGAATCCCTTCACCAGAGTTACTCTCCACTAAACCATTTTGCCCTTCTAACTCCATTGTAGCATACACATTGTAGAGAATTCTGTTATAAAATCAAAGACTAGTTTGTTTCCCATCTAGGCCACTAATTTACTCTATCTCATTTATTTAACCTCTGCTGATGTTAATACTGCTTAGCAGGCTTTTTATCAGGCTGTTAACATTTTGGCAGTGTCCCCAAAAGCAAAAGTCTAGTTCAAGGCACAACTTTTTCCTTCACATAAAACATTGCAATTTTACCAGCAGAATTATTTAAATACATCTCATTGTGTTTAGTCAAAAACCAAAACCTTAAAAGCTATGACATAGAAACACACCCCAAACCTTAACAGCACCATCTGGTGGTGCTTAACAGGAATTTCTCACTATTCAATCTCAGGAAAAGACCTATGGAAATCATAAAACTTTTGTGTCACCTTGTCCATCTAATCAGGTTTTAAAATAAGGCCCAAAAACAAAACAAAACAGAAAACGTAAGTTAAATCAAGCCTTTAAAGTTGGTGGATACATACAGGTCTTGTTTTCCTTTTTCAGAGCTTTGGATATAGTAACCACCTCTCCCACCTCTCATCACTAATGGACAGTTCTTGCATTGTTTTTGTTGGTTGTTATTTATCAGTATCTGAGACTTTATAAACATTTTTTAATCCTTCAATAATTTGACTTCCTTATAAGCATATAAGCTCTGTGCTCCCTGGCATACAATAGGTTCTCAAAACTTTCTGGATAAATAAATCCATCTTTTTAATGAACAGCTACATTTAGATCAGCCCTGGAATAAGGGGAAAATCCACCTGAGTAGAAATTTTACTGTAAACTTAAGGATCAATCTTAAGAGTTGAGACCCCAGAGAAGCGTCCTCCTCCCAACCTCCATGACAACCACAAGTCTGTTCCCTACAGGCTTCCCAGGTGGTACAGTGGGAAAGAATCCGCCTGCCAATGCAGGAAACACAAGGGATGCAGGTTGGATCCCTGGGTTGGGAGGATCGCTGGAGGAGGAAATGGCAACCCACTCCAGCATTCTTGCCTGGAAAATCCCAAGGACAGAGAAGCCTGGCAGGCTGCAGTCCATGGAGTCGCGAAGAGTCAGACACAACTAAGCAACTGAGCATGCAGGCCCAGCCCGTTGGGGGGAACCAAAAGCCCTGGCTAGAAGCAATTAGGAGAAGACCAGACTAGTCTACAGATGTTTTTATGTGCTCAAAACTGTATTAATTACTGGAAGTGAATGTCTGAAGGGAACTTCATCTAACACAATCACATTTAAAACAGACATGACTGCGTAGCCCGTGCTTGAATATTTATAGGATATGGATATTTATGCCACCTCATAAGGCATCCTGCCACCTACACCTGGAGACTTCAAGCTACCAACAGTAGCTTGATAGTTACAGGATGGGAGTGGATTAATTACAGACTGAAGATTAATACCATCAGTCAATGAAAAAAAAAAACAAAAAGTTAATTAGAAAAATTATTTATTTCTGCTCCTTTCATACATCTTATTGTTCCTGAAACAGTCTTCCATACATATCTGAAACGATGTACTGTCACACACTCTGTTTAAAGGCAAAGCACCATTGCTAAAGCTGATCAGCTGTCCAGAGTTCTCAGCTTATGGGATCACGTGTCCTGATTTTACATTAATTTCTGAAGGTCAGAAAAGTCACCTCCAAAAAATGTTAAGGGGTTTGTAAAAAATAATCACTTTATTCAATATTATAGCTATAGAAATGAAGTACATTTTAAGAAATGAAAAAAAAAAAGAAGAAAATGTCACTTAATATCATTGGTACGTCAGTGAAGGCCAGCAGGAAAAAATACTGATAAGCTTGTCTCTGACACCAAGAAGACATTCTAGTCCATGCTTTAATATGCTTCCTAAGTTTTCACTAGATGTTTCTTTTCTGCTGCTTTTCATCCTTCTCTGTATTTCGTATCTGAGGACTGGTACAGCCTTTAAAATTTCATTAACAGGAGCAAATTCAGTACCTGCTGATTTCTTCTCAAAAGGCACTCTAACCCATCAGATAGCCCCTGTAAAACATAAAATTTATAAACACAAGAGTGAAAAGGAAGCAACATTTCAAAGTGTCCCAAACAAATTTTATGATGAATCAAAGGACAATCTGAAAATATAAATGTGTGATTCCTCGTTATGGTTCTTATTTCATATCTTGCCCCCTCGATAAATATAATACATTACTGGGCCCTGGTTCCATTATCCTTCCCCCTCACAGGACAAATTTACAAACCAATGTCCTAAATGACACCAGATGAGAAAATGTTATGTAAAAGTTAAAGCTAAGAGTTAGAATCAATTTCCTTTGGACTCTCACAATTCCAACAAGAGTCACAAAGCTTTTTATAGAAAGCAGCTCATTTCGATATCCCAGAAAGCCTAATATTACCGAAGGGAAGGATGGAGGGACCAGGAGCTGTCCATGCCTGGGAAGTGAGCCCTCGCACCCTGCACCTGTTTCTTTAGGAAATGTCCTGACGGTGGGCAGGGGCGTCAGCTGTAACTGTTGAGCAAGTCAAACTTCACAATGTTCAAATAGGAGATCCTTTTACTAAATGCACAAGGTAGGCCCTGAAATCCCCTTTAAATTCAGGTAGTAACAGTCTGTTTTATAAAGTTCCAAACTTTTCCTTTTGCAATAAATCCTTGCAACCTATTAGGATCAAGGAGAAAACAGAAAGGCTGTGTAAAACTATCCACATTAAGAAAGGGGTGAAAACATCCTGTCCTCATTGATGCCTTTAGAACTTCTCTGCTTTTGATGTTGTTTCTAACATGAGTAGATAAGCTTGGGCAAACCTTAGCTTCCTCATCTGTAAAATGGAGTTACAGCAAAGAATTTTAAGGATTATATAAGAGAATCTACCAATATAGTAACTGCTATTCACAGCAGTAAGCACTTGAGAAACATTAGCTATTATTAGTTCAGAGTCTCAAGTTTCTTCCTCTCTAAGGTGGCGGCAAAAAACTGCATCATGGGGTTGATACCTTGCATCATGCCTGACACAGCGCAGACGCTCAGAAATGTGATTTTCCTCCTTCCAGCTCCTAGACCCACCTGACTCCCTACAGGTCTTGGGTCTACGTGCAGCCTAAGTGATCTCCTTAGAACTCATTTATCCCTTTCCTTCTGCTCTACCGGACTAGCCGATTCACACTCTGAGCAGAGAGATACAGAACTTTAATCTCACAACCCTGAGACAACCCAGGGTTGAATAAAAAATACAAAAACTCTTTTAACATATATATTGATTTTGAAGACCTCTACGTAAATTTGCTAAGGTAATGCCTGATACTTCACAAAAAGCATACTTTAAGACCTAAGCTTCACAAGTACTTAATCTGAAAGAGAACCGATAGGTGTATGTATATAACTGGATCACTCTGTTGTACTCCTGAAACACAACGCTGTAAACCAATGATACTCCATTATAAAAAAAAGATTAAACCTATAATAAAATAAAATCTGTCAGATAATTCTTAACAATAACAAAAAAAAAGACCTAAGCTTCACAGGAAATAAAAGGTTCAAGAAGATTCTAAGAAGTGTCCACCACCAGTGTCGGCACCAAGGGAAGCTGCTCAACAGCCAGCTTACGCTATCAAACACAAGAGCCGAGGACTCTTCAGGGACAGCTGTCGGTCATCTGCACGTGCGGATATGCAAACACAGGACATTTATCTCTTGATGTAGTTATACGCTGTGGTATCCTTCCTTGTAATTAGTGTGTGACCTATGCTTCCGCATCAAATAAAGCCATCTTTTAATGTGTAAAACTGTGTCAGTAGGAAGGACACCAGGTCTTTTAAAAAGCACAGCTCAGAAAATATAAAGCAGGTTGTACCCTTTCGCTGCTATTGTTTTCTCAGGGTACCTCTTGTTAAGGGTATCAGATTCCTGGTGAAAGTGAGTGCCACCCTGCAAGTTATCTTACGGCATAGCCATCTTTTATCTCAGATGCTAGCAACTTATCTGATGTGAAAAAATTCCTGGTTACCGGTGTTTTTTACTGAACTGTTGTTGCTGTCTCATTTATTACATATCTAACTGCTTCTATATGTTGGGACAGCAAAGAGAATCTATGCCCAAGACGACACATCCCTTCCTTGCTGGTGGTAGTAACCATACCCGTCATGAGGAATATGCAGGCCCACAGACCTGGCTCATCATCTCTCTGGGGCCTGCAAATATGCCAAAATGCAATAGTGTTGCGTCCCTTTATTTTCTAAAACTGTCCATTGCTTCTCCCCACGCCACACTCAAGGTACCAGGCATTAGGAGCTGTAAATGAGAAACTACATCAGAGAGGGGACCATAAAGTCTTTCCTCTTTAAAATTTAAACCTTAGATTTGGCTGCTTGGTAAGTTACAGAAACAGCAATCTTTTGTTTAGACTATTGTTCTGTTTTGACTACATCTATCTACACCTGAAACCCAGAGAGTATACTCCTGTTTCTTATTTCCTATTGTTAGATCTTAGTCAACTATCTTGGAAATTGGCCTACCCAATGCAGAAGACAAATGTTTACATAAATAATTACAAAAGTAAGATGAAACTAATCCAGAGAATTAAACAATTTTCAAAATTTTTTTCTAAGCAGGAGATAGCTCAGCTCTGTTATCCTATCCTTCAAATGCGTTTTCTTTCTTTTCTGGGGGGCAGCGCCACGGCACACGGCTTGCAGGATCTTAGTTTCCCAAGCAGGGGTCAAACACAGGCCCTGGCAGTGAAAGCACCAAGTCCTAACCACTGGACCACCAAGGAAATCCCAAACCAATTTATTTTTGTTCCAAAGATAACGTTAAGCTTTCTGAATGAATCTAAATAATGTAATATATATATATGAAAGTCTCTTTTCTGTCCTAGGCTTAATCGATTTTCCTCCTATCAATATTCAGAAAGCAGCAGCAATTAATGGCTTGAAAATACTCTCTATTATTAGTAGTACTACTATGGGAATTCCTCCATAGGTTACAGATTAACCAAAATGCATTTTTAGAGAAAAGCCTCCATCAGTGGTCACTGATGCTACTGCAAAATAACTGGATTTTCTCATGAACATACATGGAAATAACAGGAAGATCTATTTGTTTCCATTTTGCTACTAACTAACCTCAAGCAAGTCACACATTTCTCTGCTTCTCAAAATGTTCATCTATTTAAATAAGGGTTAAATTAAAACTCCTATGATTTCACATGATCCACATAATTATTTTACTAGTTTGCAACTTAAGATATTGATTATACAAAGCACTGAATAACTTACGGCAGCTTCATTCTCATGAATACTCTAGCCATGAAAAAACTCAATAGGACACATACGAATCCAATGAATAAAAGAAGAAACCTATTGAGTTTGGGAATGTTTGGTGCATTGGATCGGTCCAGGATTATAAAACCTAAACCTCCCATTGTAAACAGGAAGCTGGATGCAAGTCCTTCCATAATGTACTGTCCATTTACTCTGAAAAAGAAAGAAAACAGCAAAAGAGCCAATGAAAATTTCCAGAAAAATAAAGTTTTTTCCCCAGATTGAAATTCCTATTCTGCTAAAACATTTTTGTGTTTATTTTTTATTCTTATAAGTGTTTTACCACATTTCTGGCTATTCATTCCAATAAATATTTATTGAGAGCCTATTATGCATCAAGTACTGTTCTAGGTTCTAGAAATGTAACAATGAACAAAACAAGAGAAAAATCTTTCGTCTTCATGGAGCTTATGCTCAAAAAAAAAACTTTAAAACTCAACTAACACAACTGTCTATGTAAAATCAATATGCACATTTTAATTATTAGCTTAAAAAGTCAACTACTATAGGTACATGAACCTTTTACTCAGAATTTTAGTTTTGCTTTTAAAAGTTACATTATTTAAATGTCTACTATCAATTTCAAATTGTGAACTGGTTAGAAACATTTCCTGAGTTTTATAGTAATTAACAAACCTCTTATTTCAAAGGGAAATTTTTAAAAAGCAAGTTTTCTTAATTAAGGCTTCATGAACTCCACAAAGATTTCCAGAAACCTATAAACTCTTCAGTTCAGTTCAGTTCAGTTCAGTCGCTCAGTTGTGTCCAACTCTTTGCGACCCCATGAATTGCAGCACACCAGGCCTCCCTGTCCATCACCAACTCCCGGAGTTCACTCAGACTCACGTCCATTGAGTCGGTGATGCCATCCAGCCATCTCATCCTCTCTCGTCCCCTTCTCCTCCTGCCCCCAATCCCTCCCAGTATCAGAGTCTTTTCCAATGAGTCAACTCTTCGCATGAGGTGGCCAAAGTACTGGAGTTTCAGCTTTAGCATCATTCCTTCCAAAGAAATCCCAGGGCTGATCTCCTTCAGAATGGACTGGTTGGATCTCCTTGCAGTCCAAGGGACTCTCAGGTGTCTTCTCCAACACCACAGTTCAAAAGCATCAATTCTTCAGCAGCTCAGCTTTCTTCACAGTCCAACTCTCACATTCATACATGACCACAGGAAAAACCACAGCCTTGACTAGACGGTCCTTTGTTGGCAAAGTAATGTCTCTGTTTTTCAATATGCTATCTAGGTTGGTCATAACTTTTCTTCCAAGGAGTAAGTGTCTTTTAATTTCATGGCTGCAGTCACCATCTGCAGTGATTTTGGAGCCCCCCAAAATAAAGTCTGACACTGTTTCCCCATCTATTTCCCATCTTAAGTTCCTGTATATACGTGCATATGATTTTTCTAGTGATGCGTGTGTGGGCGTGCTCAATTGTGTCCAACTCTTTGCTACCCCATGGACTATAGCCTGCCAAGCATCTCTGTCCACAGAATTTTCCAGGCAAGAGTACTGGAGTGCATGGCCATGTCCTCCAGGAGATCTTCCTGACCCAGGGATTGAACCTGAGTCTCCTGCATCTCCTGCACTGGCAGGCAGAGTCTTTACAACTGCGCCACCTGGGAAGCCTCTTTCTAGGGGTGAAGAACTTTCAAATTCTCAAGAGTTCATGGGCCCCAAAAGGCAAATTTCTCTGTTAAAGATATGATTTATACAAAGACACATGTAAAGAAAGTATATGCATGCATGTGTGTATATATGTATATATATACATATATTTGCTAAACTAATTGCTTTAACTGAAAACAACACATGCAGCAGTTTCAAAATTCAAATTCAAATGTCAACCCTGTGAAAAGTCTCCCTACCAGCAGGATCTCCAGCCACCCAGAACCCTCTTCCCCACAGAGAATCACGGTAATCTTTCCAGGAATATTCTCTGCATGGAATACCATTCACATAACTGTAAATACAAATATGGGGCTTCCCTGGTGGCTCAATGGCTAAGAATCTGCCTGCCAATGCAGGAGATGCCAGTTCAAACCCTGGGTCGGGAAGATCCCCTGGAGGAGGAAATGGCAACCCACTCCAGTATTCTTGCCTGGAGAATCCCATGGACAGAGGAGCCTGGCGGGCTCCAGTCCATGGGGTCGCAAAGAGTTGGACACCACTGAGAGTCAGCACAAACACATACAAAATAAAGAGCTATCTTTAGGTAGACAGTTACCAAGTGGACTTTATAAGGCAATACAACAAACACTGTTCAAGGGAAATAAGCAACAGGAACTCTAAAGTCTCAAATATTATTTTTCTTATTTAACAGTATAGGGTCTTCCCTAGTAGCTCAGCTGGTAAAGAATCTGCCTGCAATGCAAGAGACCCCAGTTTGATTCCTGGGTCGGGAAGATCTGCTGGAGAAGTGATAGGCTACCCACTCCAATATTCTTGGGCTTTGCTGGTGGCTCAGCTGGTAAAGAATCTGCCTGCAATGTGGGAAACCTGGGTTCGGTCCCTGGGTTGGGAAGATCCCCTGGAGAAGGGAATGGCAACCCACTCCAGTTTTCTGGCCTGGAGAATTCCATGGACCATACAGTCACACGGAGAAGGCAATAGCACCCCACTCCAGTACTCTTGCCTGGAAAATCCCATGGATGGAGAAGCCTGGTAGGCTGCAGTCCATGGGGTCGCGAAGAGTCAGATATGACTGAGCGACTTCACTTCCACTTTTCACTTTCATGCACTGGAGAAGGAAATGGCAACCCACCCCAGTGTTCTTGCCTGGAGAATCCCAGGGACGGGAGCCTGGTGGGCTGCCGTCCATGGGGTCACACAGAGTCGGACACGACTGAAGTGACTTAGCAGCAGCATACAGTCACAAACAGTCAGACACGACTGAGCAACTTTCACTTCACTTCACAACAAACACTGCTCAGGAAAAATAAACAACAGGACCTCCCAAGTCTCAAATATTATTTTTCTTATTTAACAGTATAATCCAGTAGTCCAATTTTTTGTTGTTGTTGTTGTTGTGCTGGGTCTTCACTGCTGTTTGAGGGCTTTACTGCCCTAGTTGGAGTGACTGGGGGCTACCCTTGCAGAGCCTGGGCTCTAGGCGCAGGGGCTCCACCAGATGCAAGGGCTCTGGAGTGCAGGCTAAGTAGCTGAGGTGCACACGTTTAGCTGCTCCGCAGCATGTGAGATCTTCCCTGACCAGGGATCGAACTGCAGTGAAAGGCAGATTCTTAACCACTGGACCACCAGCAAAGCCCCACATATTTTTCCTTAAATGGCCCAACAGTATATATCTTAGGCTTGTCAGCCATATAGTTTGTGTCACGCTTACCACAGTAGCTTGAAAGCAGCCATAGATAGTATAGAAGTAAATGGCTGTACCTGACTCCAATAAAGCTTTATTTACAAATAAATATGTACCAGTTTACTGACCCCAGAACAGCCTATAAATAAATGTAGTTTAAACTGATATCCTCCTTTAAATAAGTGATTATGTCCATCATTGTGAAATATTTTCTAATAAATAGATAATACACTTTTATTCTTATTCTTGTCCACTTCCTACAATCTCTAAATTTAACCTTTTAAAACAGCTATTGTCAAAATACAAATCGACCCAATAGGTTGTGCCATAATTTTAAATATGCAGGCATACCCCAGCAATCTTCTTTCCCACCATCGAATCATTCAAAATGGTATCTTTTACCTGTAGGCCAAGAAAGCGACTGGTCTCTGATGCCCGTGTTCATCAGTCACCGAGCCGACACTTGGAGGTTCAACAATAACATCATAAATGATTCCTAAATGAAAGGTAAGAACATAGATTAGACTGGATTTCTAATTTATTTAGTTTTTATCTATCTCTAAAGTGAAAGTGTTAGTTGCTCAGTTGCATCTGATTCTTTGTGACCCTATGGACTGTAGCTTGCCAGGGTCCTCTGTCCATGGAATTCTCCAGGTAAGAATATTGGAGTGGTTAGCCATTTCCTTCTCCAGGGGATCGTCCTGACTCAGGGTCAAACTGGGTCTCCTGCATTGCAAGAGGAACTTTTACTGTCTGAGTCAACAGGGAAGCCCATTTGTCTCTAGAGGTTCATTTGTATTTAAATAATATTTCCTTTTGGGGCTTCCCAGGTGGTGCTAGTGGTAAAGAATCTGCCTGCCAAAGCAGGAGACGCAGGTTCAATCCCTGGGTGAGGAAGATCCCCTGGAAAAGGAAATGGCAACCCACTCCAGTATTCTTGCCTGGAGAATCCCATGGACAGAGGAGCCTGGCAGGGTACAGTCGATGGGAGTCATGAAGAGTTGGACACCACTGAGTAACTGAGCAGAGAAATCTTAGAGCCTGAGTGCTGGAGAAGATTGGGAGCCCATTCATAGAAAGATACTGAAGTTAAAGGAAGTATCTGTCTCTAAAGATGCATTTATATTTAAACAGAACTGCTCTAATGTATTATTACAGTGAAATGAGGCCCAGCTTATCTTCTACACTTCAGATAAACCATTCAGAAATTCAACTCAGTGTTTTCAGAATGACTTGTAAATCAGAATTATCTCCAAAAAGAGATATTTTATGACAGAATTCATTCAGTAACTGTTTCCAAACTCAAGAATGACTCCACAATAAAGGAAATTTAACATTAAAGGCTACGTCTAATTCAAGAAAAATGTTACACATATGCTTGGATATGTTTCTATAATTAAGAGGTAACTAGAGAATTTTTATGTCTTAATGACCACTTATGTTACTGCCCATTGACACTGTTTTCCAAATCTCCAGCTGTCAACATCTACTATCTTCTCCACTGTTTTCCACCATCCTCATTTTTAGCTTTTTTTAAGCATAGCAAGACGGTCTCCCTCACCTCTGATAACAAAAGCACCATTTAGGAATTGCCTAATGCTACCTCACCATCAAATCCACAAACTGGAACCAGCTTCCATCTTCACCTCCTTCCCTCCAGCTACCCCAGAGGCAGAGTCCCTCCTCCTATCACCATGGGATCCCCTTGGCAATCATCAGGACTCCACACCCTTACCATTTCAAAGACTGTTCCTCTGGCTAGCTCCTCTCTTTCCTGTATTATCTATCAACCTCCCGTTCCCTACATCAACCTTTCCTTGACACCAGATCCTCCTAGTTAACATTCTATTTCTATGCTTCCTTTTGGAAAGGGAGCCAGGCTTCTTTCTGGAAAAGAAAAAAAGAATTTGGTAAACTTGCTATCTCCACTTTCTCATTTACCCTTCATTCCTTAACTCACTCCAATCTGACTTCTACCACCACTGATATTACTCTTGCTAAGGTGGCAATGACCTTGCTGTGGTCAAATTCAAAGGACACTTTCAGTTCTCATCTTAGGAGGTTTCCTAGCAGCACTCCATCCAGTTTACTAAATCCATTTTCTTGGGGGGTGGGAGGGATGGCTTCTTATGGCTTTTGTGACACTCCTGTCCATGTTTTTCTTGCTGAGCCTCTTCTATAAAACCACTAAACATCGGAGTTCCCTAGGGTTTGATCCACTATTTTCTTCTCTTTTCTACATTCTTTTCCCAACTGAACTAATCCTTTCACATGGCTTTTCTATGCTAATGATCCTCAATGTGCCAATACCTATCAAATGTTCGCACCGTTAAAATTAGATGTAAGCAAGGAGATCCAACCAATCCATCCTAAAGGAAATCAGTCCTGAATATTCATTGGAAGGACTGATGCTGAAGCTGAAACTCCAATACTCTGGCCACCTGATGTGAAAAACTGACTCATTTGAAAAGACCTTGATGCTGGGAATGACTGAAGGCAGGAGGAGAAGGGGATGACAGAGGATGGGATGTTTAGATGGCATCAGCGACTCAATGGACTTGAGTCTGAGTAAGCTCCAGGAGTTGGTGATGGACAGGGAAGCCTGGCGTACTTCAGTCCTTGGGTCGCAAAGAATCAGACACAACTGAGTAACTGAACTGAACTGAAGCTCCTTAAGGACAGAAATTCTGTCTCTGTTCTTCAATATCTGGCTTATAAGAGGAGTTCCAAAAACATTTGTTATTGACTAACTTCAATACAAACCTCTTTTCTCACTTCCTATCTGCATACTTGACATTTTCAACTAATTATAGTTGGTCTGTCCAACTATTACATATCCCAAAGTGACCTCTGGATTCACCATTCCCCACCAAAAAACCACTTTATTTCTTCAGTCTTCTCAGAAAATGACACTTCCACCTACTCAGTGCTCAAACTAGATACCAGTAAAATAGTAAAATTCCTTCACACCATTCTCCCCCTACATCCAATCATCACCAAGATTCTGCTTCCAAGATATCTTTCATTGTATCTTCCTCCATCTCCGCTGCCACCATCCTAAGTCAACTGTAAAACCCACCTAATTGGTCTCTTAATCCCATATTTGTTCAAACTTTTCCCTCTGCCCAGATACTCTTCCCCCAATCTCTCAGCCTTTGGCTAACACGTCATTTCCTCAGGGTCTCCAACGTAAATGATGTTCCTAACTCTGATTATTTTTCAAAATCTCTTTTTCTTTTCCTTCAAGGCACTTGTGGCAATCGGCAATGGAAAAAATGTTATGGAGAAAAATTTATGTGAGATTTAATGTGTCTCAACCAAATGGCATTATAAGCATCAGGAAGGGAGGGCCCTTATCTGTTACAATCATTGTTCTCTCCAGTACTTAATGCCTAGAACTTAATAGGGACTCAGTACATTATTTGCTATTTCTCAGCAATAAGTATTGTTAATTTATAAAGGTACACTCAGTATTCAGGTGATTCCTTTCCAGTGGCAAAACCAACTCCCGTATGAGATAGCTCATGGTCTTGGCCACTAAAAGGGGTCCTCTCACTTCCGCCAGAAGTTAGGGCAAAGAATCTCCCCATTACAAAAACTGACAGGGAAAAAGGAGCCAGAATGAAAACTGTGAGGTTTCCAGTTAAGGCCCTGGCTCCAAGGGAGGTAAGGGTTACAGGAAAGATTTCTAGCAGATGAAGATTTTTTTTTAAAAAAAGCAACATGCATTTTAAATTTTGTTTATTCAGTCCAGCCCCTATTAATGTGCTGAGCAAATGTTAATACTAATGTTATGCTTGGACAGTATCTTAGCAACATAAAAAGTATTTTAAATGTAACTTATTTTGAACATAAATTAACTGTCATTATCCTAGATTTGGGAGAAGGGTAAACCTAAAGGTTCATGCTAGAACTAATCCCGCACTTCAAATACTTCCCTCTTCAGTGCCAATTATTCTCACAAAACATCTATGAAAATGATGTCTCCGACTCTTCCCTTAAAAATAGTCATCTGCTCTTGCTGTCCCTAATCTGTACAGCTTTAATTTTATCATTTCCAAATTAAGCTCTCCACTTCCCAAAATCCAAAAGTGCAGTAGCACAGTGCGGAGTAAATCATGGAAATGTTGAAGGGGTGGTGGCTATGAAAAGACTGCAGCCGGATTGCCAACTCACCACTATATAAAGCGACGCCCCTTTTGCAAAGAACAGGATAAGATGATAATGCAAAAGTGTTCAAAAGTAATGCTATTCCCCTTATTCTTTAAATTCTCCACTTCTGCTCTCTCAAATACGGCAGCTTCTGAAAATTTATCTCCAACCTCAAATATTTATCAAAACCGTGGGTTTCGGAAGATTCCATTCATATGTATTGCTGGCTGAGGAGAAAGCGACACCAAGCCTTAGGTTTGAGCTAACAAATCGACTGTTAAGGGTCTACCAAAGTTCCAGGGACCACAGACAGAGAAGGTAGAAGTCCCACACCCTCCTGATCAACAGTGGAAATAGAATGGGCCAGAACAGATTTTCCCAGGGCCTTTATTAAGTAACTCATGGCATGCAATAACAACAGCAACAATCTGGGCTTGAAAAATACACTATTCAACTAGGATCGTTTAGCTAAGAGGCCAGGAGAGTGAAGGCAATGGGATACAGAATGCGACTCCTCTCAAGATACAAGACAGGGCGTGAGGATAAAGAAACCTTTGGGCGGTGAACACTTATGGCCCCAGAATTTCCCTCCACCCTCCGAAAAGACTGAGAGCAGAGCGATGCTTTCCCCGGCTGAAAGTTAGGAAACAGACGCGCCCCCGGGGCGGGCCGGCTCTCCGAGCCTCTCGGGCCCCCAGCAGGCCGAGTTACCTCCGGTAATGAGGAAGTAAGACACCACCACCAGAGCGTACACCGTCATGGCCGACGGCATGTGCACCCAGGGCGGCTTCTTCAGCTTCAGGTTCGGGCATTCGAGCACTAAGAACGGGACTCGGTACAAACTCTCCATGTTGGCGGTAGCAGGGGACGCTCTCGGCCTCCAGCCCCACGCGCCACCCGGAAACAGGCCCGCCCTCCCTTTCCCCGGCGCGTGCGCAGGGAAGCGACCGGCAGGTCCGCAACGCTCGGAGGCAGTGTGTACACCCCCAGAAGAAAAGAAGGGACTATAAAAACGGATAAGTGACTTGACCCAAAACTATGTATTATAGAATCTTTTGAAACATAAATTTGAATAAGAGGTTCAGTTATTGCCAATGAATAAACAGGCGATTTATGCACCTTCAAGGACCTGCAGGCCTTCAGACGTGGCCAAGCCGGAGAAGCAGAGGGAACGGAGACTGTCTGAGCCCCTCCCACTCACAGATGCCGCGGATTTTGGAAGCTGATTGGACGCGGAGCGCCCCAGGTTCCCAGAGCCAGAGGATGAATGGGGAAGTTTGGGAAATGTTGTCTTTTTTATTAGCGGGTTTTTCAAGAGTTTGAGAAAGTCCTAGGTTGTTGAGCTTTTACTTCCTGATGTAGCAGTGGTGCTAATAATAGTAACTGTTAATAATAATTGCTAAGTTAATATTTTATAACATTTGAAAATATATATCTAATTTAGAGCTATCACAAATGTCAAGAAGACATCGCCACAAGATGCCTAAAGCGGAGACTTTGAAGTGACCAAAATACTATTTTAAATAACCCGTGTCCTCTGTTCTTTTCGTAAATGCTTTCGTAAAACCTTTCAGGCCGAAAATCTTGAGATCCTCCTGGTTTCTCTATAAAACCTCCATGTCCAAAGTATCAACAAATCTTTTTGGTTTGTTGATAGTTTGGGTAACTACTACCAAAAAAAAAAATCTAATTCATCCACTTCTCTCCATTCCATATTTACCACCCTAGTGGAAGGCACCATCGTATATAGCCTGGGCTAGATATTTACAATCCAAGCGAATGAAAATAATTGATGGAGAATTTGTCTTTGGGGATGGACTACATGGCCTAAAAAGTTTTTTTGTTTTCTGTTTAGTTTTTCTTTTTTATATACTCTCTTGAAAGTGAAAGTGAAGTCGCTCAGTCGTGTCCGACTCTTTGCAACCCAGTGGACTGTAGCCCACCAGGCTCCTCCGTCCATGGGATTGTCCAGGCAAGAATACTGGAGTAGGTTGCCATTTCCTTCTACAGGGGATCTTCCTGACCCAGGGATCGAACCCGGGTCTCCCACATTGCAGGCAGATGCTTTACCTTTGAGACACCATGATTTTTTACAGGGTGGCATGAGCTCGACGGTAAAGCGTCTGCCTGCAATGTGGAGACCCGGGTTCGATTCCTGGGTTGGGAAGATCCCCTGGAGAAGGAAACGGCAATCCACTCCAGCACTCTTGCCTGGAAAATCCCATGGACGGAGGAGCCTGATAGGCTACGGTCCATGGGGTCACAAAGAGTCGGACGCGACTGAGCAACTTCACTTTCACTTTCTTGCGTTGGTTCTGCACTTTCAGAGACTCAATTAATGAGAAATTGTTTAAATACCATAATAATAAAAATACTTATAAAATGTAGTAGCATCTAACTCTAAATATAGACGAGGCTTGCTGCCCTAACTGTTTACCAGTGAGAGTCTCCCCAGAGCCTTACTCAGTGTGTATTAAGGAAGGTATGTTAATGGTAGATTATGAGAGAGCCACTAATAACACCAATAATAAAAGCTGTTTACACCACAGCCAGCATTTATACATGGGAAGTTTTTCTGGGGACTATACAACAGAATATTTCTGAAATTCCCATGCTGCTGCTGCTGCTGCTAAGTCACTTCAGTTGTGTCTGACTCTGTGTGACCCCATAGATGGTGGCCCACCAGGTTCCTCTGTCCCTGGGATTCTCCACTCAAGAATACTGGAATGGGTTGCCACTTGCTTCTCTAATGCATGCATGCATGCTAAGTCGCTTCAGGTGTGTCCAACTCTGCGACCCTATGGACAACAGCCCACCAGGCTCCTCTGTCCACAGGATTCTCCAGGCAAGAATACCTGAGTGGGTTGCCATTTCCTTCTCCAGAAATTTCCATAGTTTTATAAATAAGGAAAACTTTGGAACAATTAAAAATATTTTGCCTTGAAAAAAATAAGAAAAAATGTATAAATTAAAATGTTTAAGCTTCCTTCATATCTTCTGAAGGGAAGCTAATGTTAATTAACCACCTCTTGGCAGATATTATATTGTCATTTACATTAGTTCTTACTTACTCTTCATGACAATTCTATTAGGTAATTACTAATGTCACCACTTTACATATGACAAGACTGAAGCTTGGGAAGTAAAACAAATTCAAAAGGCATATTATGTGATTGGATATGAACTAAAGGCAATTGCCCTAACATAAAGCAGATTTAAGACCTTTGAAATGAGACAAGTTTATATACTTATCCTTCCTTATATATCTTGGGGCCAAATAAGTCCATATACACTGTGGATAAGGCAGAGAAGTTTTAAAAAGTATCAACTTTCCAATAAAAAATAAAACTAAAGTCAGAACACATCAGTTCAGTTCAGTCACTCAGTCGTGTCTGACTCTTTGCGACCCCATGAACTGTAGCACGCCAGGCCTCTGTGTCTATCACCAGCTCCCGGAGTTCACTCAGACTCACGTCCATCGAGTCAGTGATGCCATCCAGCCATCTCATCCTCTGTCGTCCCCTTCTCCTCCTGCCCCCAATCCCTCCCAGCATCAGGGTCTTTTCCAATGAGTCAACTCTTCGCATGAGGTGGCCAAAATACTGGAGTTTCAGCTTTAGCATCATTCCTTCTAGAGAACACCCAGGACTAATCTCCTTCAGAATGGACTGGTTGGATTTCCTTCCAATCCAAGGGACTCTCAAGAGTCTTCTCCAACACCACAGTTCAAAAGCATCAATTCTTCGGCGCTCAGCCTTCTTCACAGTCCAACTCTCACATCCGTACATGACCACAGGAAAAACCATAGCCTTGACTAGACAGACCTTTGTTGTCTAGGTTGGTCATAACTTTCCTTCCAAGAAGTAAGCGTTTTTTAATTTCATGGCTGCAATCACCATCTGCAGTGATTTTGGAGCCCCCCAAAATAAAGTCTCTCACTGTTTCCCCATCTCTTTGCCATGAAGTGATGGGACCGGATGCCATGATCTTAGTTTTCTGAATGTTGAGTTTTAAGTCAACTTTTTCACTCTCCTCTTTCACTTTCATCAAGAGTCTCTTTAGTTCTTCACTTTCTGCCATAAGGTTGGTATCATCTGCATATCTGAGGTTATTGATATTTCTCCCAGCAATCTTGATTTCAGCTTGTGCTTCTTCCAGCCCAGCGTTTCTCATGATGTACTCTGCATATAAGTTAAATAAGCAGGGTGACAATATTCAGCCTTCACGTACTCCTTTTCCTATTTGGAACCAGTCTGTTCCATGTCCGGTTCTAACTGTTGCTTCCTGACCTGTATACAGATTTCTCAAGAAGCAGGTCAGGTGGTCTGGTATTCCCATCCCTTTCAGAATTTTCCACAGTTTATTGTGATCCACATTCACCTATATATCAAATTATTACTGTCATGTCTTTATGCTAAAAGTTTGTTCCAAGAACCAATTCATTATTATTTTTAACACCTTAAACTTTCAAATATTTTCCAACTTGAGTTTGTAATGTTCTACAAGCCAGGTAAAAAAAGAAATCTTTCACGTGTCAAATATGCACATCTATTACCATCTGTGTCCTAACCAGTAATCTTCCTATAGAAAATGTTTTTTTTTAAATACAACATAAACTTTGAGACTGAAAACGAAACAAACAATGAATATAAGCATGGGCATTAGGGCATGCCCTTAAGTAAACAGAATCTAATTCAGTGGGTTAATTATCGTATGTAGATGAAGAAGGACAAATGTTGAAAGAAACAAATCCTTGAAACGTGTATTCATCTGAAGCGAGCCGGGCAACAGCAATGTCCCTCTGCCTGCCCAGCCGCCAGTGCTGCTGTTCTTCAATAAAATCAGAGTTGATGGATTAAAAAAACACATTTTGTATAGCAGTGCCTATAATTTTAAGCTACATATAAAAGCAAAAATGACTAATTCTTACTGCGCACAATCAAATCCATACTCGAGGAAAGGAGCATAAAACGTATCTACCAAGATTTTCATACTTAATGTAAAAACTTTTAATAAAAAGCCTTGAAGTCAGGAATGGCTGAGCCAGTCAAAAGAGAAGGTAAACCCTACAGATAAGTTTTTTGTTTTGGTGGAGCTTTTTTGCCTGCACAGCGTGCAGAAGCTTAGTATTCCAGCCAGGGATCTAACCCATGCCCCTGCAGTGGAAGCAGAGTCTTAACCCCTGGACCACCAGAGGAAGAGTCCACAAATAAGTTTTTAACTAAATTCTAAACAAACCAGATAATATCAAGGCTATTAATACTACCAACTTCAGTTTATTTAAATATACACTAGAGAGGAAATTAGTAACTTTTTAAAAATCAGAGAATAATATACAATTTTATCCTAGATTTATTTCCAAAGATATTTTACAGTTTAGATAACAGTCTCTTGAACTATGCTCTTCCCTTATGGGTTTTGTATAAGCATGAGAGTATTTGTTTCCCCAGCTCAGTGTTTATTGAGTGATAACTCTATGCCAGGCACTCTGTGAATCACTATTATGTATCATGATCTATACAAACTCTTTGCAACGCAATACGAAATTGTAGATTTTGTCACTATTGCTGTCATTTCTTTTAAACTTTGAAAATTAGCAAGTAAAACATAGGTACATGCCCATTGTAACAACAGAAACACATATGAAAATATTTTTCTTCATCGTGCTCCTGCTAAGTTGCTTCAGTTGTGTCTGACTCTTTGCGACGCCATGGACTACAGCCTGCCAGACTCCTCAGTCCATGGGATATTTTCTGGCAAGAACACTGGAGTGGGTTGCCATTTCCTTCTCCAGGGGATCTTCCTGACCTGTGTCTCTGGCATTGCATTTACTGCTGAGCCACCAGGGAAGCCCCTTTTCTTCATCAGTGCTCTCATTTTAGTTCTCCTTCCAGAAGTAGTGAGGATCATGGAATTAGTTTTGGAATGCACAGTTGAAATAAACATACTCAGGGTCAAAGAATCCCCATCCTTGTTCCTTTTTTTTTTTTTTTTTTTTTGCCACCCTAAGCTACTGGTGGGCTTTCCGGTGGCTCAGTGGTAAAGAATCCATCTGCAATTCAGGAGACACAGGAGACCCGGGTTCAGTCTCTGCATCAGGAAGATATTCTGGAGAAGGAAATAGCAACCCACTCCAGTATTCTTGCATGGAAAATCCCACAAACAGAGGAGCAAAGAGTTGGACATAACTGAGCACGTATGCACGCAGTACTTTGTAACATGTGAGATATTCCTTCCAAGGTAAAGGATAGTTACTGTATCTGACTTCTCCTTTCACCAAGTTGCACAATGCTTAGGGAACCACTTAGGATTTTGGAGGCAACATATACCTCATTTAATCATACTATTTCAGTCTATTTAGTGAGTAGTCCAATAAGCTGCTTGTTTTGAGTAAGACCCAGAACAAGCAAAGACTATGCAAAAGGTCCAGTCTGCCAGTTTGCTAAACTGCTCTGTCACTTGAGCCTTATGACTCAGCAGATCCAATATCATTTATGATATTGCATTTATGATGTCTGTGGCAGGTAGGGATGCTTTATGAATTTTTTGACAAGCCCCTTGAGGTGAATCACAGCGTGAAGCCCTAGAGTTTTAGAGCAAATCTATGTCATCCTTAGCAGGTAAATAATTTCCTTTGAGAAATAGCTTCTGGCTCACCACTGGATCTTCAGTTCAGTTCAGTTCAGTTCAGTCGCTCAGTTGTGTCCAACTCTTTTCGACCCCATGAATTGCAGCACACCAGGCCTCCCTGTCCATCACCAACTCCCGGAGTTCACCCAAACTCATGTGCATCGAGTCGGTGATGCCATCCAGCCATCTCATCCTCTGTCGTCCCCTTCTCCTCCTGCCCCCAATCCCTCCCAGCATCAGTCTTTTCCAATGAGTCAACTCTTCGCATGAGGTGGCCAAAGTACTGGAGTTTCAGCTTTAGCATCATTCCTTCCAAAGAACACCCAGGGCTGATCTCCTTCAGAATGGACTGGTTGGATCTCCTTGCAGTCCAAGGGACTCTCAAGAGTCTTCTCCAACACCACAGTTCAAAAGCATCAATTCTTTGGCGCTCAGCCTTCTTCACAGTCCAACTCTCACATCCATGCATGACTACTGCAAAAACCATGGCCTTGACTAGACAGACCTTTGTTGGCAAAGTAATGTCTCTGCTTTTGAATATGCTATCTAGGTTGGTCATAACTTTCCTTTGAGGCTAAACTATTAATCAAGGGCAACAAGTCCCCATGAAACCTGAACCGGCCACCCCCAATTTGGCATTGTCTGACCTTAGTTCAGTTCAGTCACTCAGTTGTGTCTGACTCTTTGTGACCCTATGGACTGCAGCACACCAGGCTTCCCTGTCCATCACCAACTCCTGGAGCTTGCTCAAACTCATATCCAGTGAGTTGGTGATGCCATCCAGCCATCTCATCCTCTGTCACCCCCTTCTCTTCCTGCCTTCAATCTTTCCCAGCATCGGGGTCTATTCTAAAGAGTCAGTTCTTCTCATCAGGTGGCCAAAGTGTTGGAGCTTCAGCTTTAGCATCAGTTCTTCCAACTGATTTCCTTTAGGATTGACTAGTTTGATCTCCTTGAAGTCCAAGGGACTCTCAAAAGTCTTCTCCAACACCACAGTTCAAAAGCATCAATTCTTTGATGCTCAACTTTCTTTATGGTCCAACTCTCACATCCATATATGACTACTGGAAAAGCCATAGCTTTGACTAGATGGACCTTTGTCAGCCAAGTAATGTCTCTGCTTTTAATATGCTGTCTAGGTTGGTCATAACTTTTTGTCCAAGGAGCAGCCATCTTTTAATTTCATGGCTGCAGTCACCATCTTCAGTGATTCTGGAGCCCCCCAAAATAAAGTCTCTCACTGTTTCCCCATCTACTTGTCATGAAGTGATGGGCCCAGATGCCATGATCTTAGTTTTCTGAATGTTGAGTCTTAAGTCAACTTTTTCACTCTCCTCTTTCACTTTCATCAAGAGGCTCTTAAGTTCTTCACTTTCTGCCATAAAGGTGGTGTCATCTGCATATCTAAGGTTATTGATATTTCTCCCAGCAATCTTGATTCCAGCTTGTGCTTCATCCAGTCCAGCATTTCACATGATGTACTCTGCATATAAGTTAAATAAGCAAGGTGACAATATACAGCCTTGATGGACTCCTTTCCCGATTTGGAACCAATCTGTTGTTCCATGTCCAGTTCTAACTGTTGCTTCTTGACCTGCATACAGATTTCTCCGGAGGCAGGTCGGGTGGTCTGGTATTCCCATCTCTTTCATAATTTTCCACAGTTTATTGTGATCCACACAGTCAAAGGCTTTGACATAGTCAATAAAGCAAAGTAGTTGTTTTTCTGGAACTCTCTTGCCTTTTCAATGATCCAACAGATATTGGCAATTTGATCTCTGGTTCTTCTGCCTTTTCTAAATCCAGCTTGAACATCTGGAAGTTCACAGTTTATGTACTGTTGAAGCCTGGCTTGGGGAATTTTGACTCATTGGTAGCAGCTAATCATTTGGTAAATGGATGTCTAAAGGGAACTAAAATGAATACAACTGGAAAGATGTTGAGGAGATCTGTAAGAGAGACATATGGATAAACCTCTGTATCAGCATGAAGTATGAAAATATTTGTACCCCATGTGGATTTCCACCAAATAGCCATCTATGTAGAGAAAAAATTTTAGGTAGATGAGATGACCCTTCCTGTGGACATTAGTCATCTTCTTTCCCCAGTCACTCCTGTCCTTGTCCAGCAGGTCCACAAACAAAGGGCCATGGTAGCAGGGATGGAAGTTATGCATGGACTTCACTCATCAAGGCTGATCTGGCTAGAGCCACTGCTGAGTGCCCCAACTGCCAACAGCAGAAATCAACAATGAGCCCACAGTCTGGCATGGATCTCCAGGAGGATGAGCCACCCACTTGGTAGCAGGTTAATTACACAGGAACACTTCCAGTAGCACTTAGTTCTTACTGAAATAGATGTTTACACTGAATACAACTTTTCAATCCTTGCCCACAGTGCTTCTACCAAAATCACTATTGTGTGGACTTGAGGAATGCCTTAATCAGTATCATGGTAGCCCACACAGTACTGCTTATAGCCAAGAAACCTGTTTGACAGCATATGAATTGTGGTGATTGGCTCATGTTACGGAATTCACTGGTCTCATCGAGTGCACCATTGCCTTGAAGCAGCTCTGTGAAATGGTGGAATTGGCCTTTTGAAAACTCAGGTATGCTTCCAGATTAATGTCAACACCTTCTAGGGCTAGGACAATGTCTTCTGAGATGCAGCATGTGCTGTAAATCAGTGATCAGTGTATGATGCCTCTTCTCTTAGAGCCAGGATTCACCAGTCCAGGAATCCAGTGTCAAAGGTGGGAATGACTCCACTCACTGTTACTTCTAGTCACGTACTAGTAAAGTTTTTGCTTCCTATTTCCTACAACTTTAGGCTTTGCTGGTCTACAAGGTTTAGTCCCAAGGGAGGAATATTTCCACCAAGGGACACTGCAATGGTTCCATTAAACAGGGTCAATGTGTTTTTCAGCACTGAATTTCTTGGATCTCTCACAGTGCTGGCACATAGCGTGTGCGTGTGTGTGTGTGTGGGTGTGTGTTAGTTATTCAGTCATGTCCGACTCTGCAACTCCACAGACTGTAGCCAGCCAGGCTGATCTGTCCTTGAAATTCTCCAGGCAAGAATACTGGAATGGGTTGCATTCCCTTCTGCAGGGCATCTTTCCAACCCAAGGACTGAACCCGGTTCTCCCACATGGCAGACAGATTACCATCTGAGCCACCAGGGAAGCCCACAGTACGACTCATTAAATATTAGTTGAATGAATCAACAAACAAGCAAACCCTTGGCTCCTCTATCTCTTTTCATCCTTCAGTGCATCATCTTAACAATGGTGCTTAATTAATGTTTCTTTAGTTTGTCCTCTCCTCTCCATCTTCCCCACCATTTAAGTGTCCAGACCCACGTTGTCTCCTGCTCCATTTCTCTCAACTTTGCAGGCATGGTGCTCTTTCTAAGAAACTGAACACATTTCAAAAGTGCCCATTAAGACTCCAGCTTTACTGCTAGAGAAGTAAGTTGGATCAGAAGTAAAATTTGGTTTGTTTGTATTCTTTCCTATCTCCTTTCTTTTCTATCTCATAGCTTCTTTCCATAGTTTAATACCTATTTTGTGGAAATTGTGAGTATACTCTTAAAGCATCTGCCTACTCCTTAGGAAAGGTGGGAATCAATGAGGGCAAGCAATAGTGCTAGTCATAATAATGTTCACCATCATTCATTCTTCAAGCATTCGTGGAGCATGTAGCAGAGACAGCACTATTCTATGCAATGAGGGGTGCCTGATTCCTGCCCCCAAGAGACTGGCATTATAATCAAAGGAGAAACACATACCCAATTAATGGCAGTGCTGTCTGAGAAAGGCATGCTTATTGCAGGTTTGCTTTGAGAATCCTGGAGGGAGTCATTATCTCAGGGAGGAAAATGCAGGCTTACCAAGGAGTTCACATTTGAGCTGAGCATCGAAGGAGGAGCTGGATTCTTTAAGGGTCAGGAAAAAGCTTTTTAGGAATAAGGACCAGCCTGAGACAAGAAAGAAAGGTGAGAGAGTACAAAGGAAGATGAGTGGTTGTGTATGACAGAAAGTAAAGGAAGACTGGTTGGGGATGCTACTCAAAAGGGAAGGATGGAGCTGGATTGTAGAGGGGTTCTCAGGATGCATTTAGATTTTATTATATAGGCAGTTAAAAAACCACTGAAACTATGGCTTCATGTTTGATAGAAACCAACACAATACTGTAAAGCAATAATCCTTCAATTAAAAATGAATTAATTAAATTAATTTTAAAAAAGAAAAAAAATTGAAGGATTATTTTTTAAATTGAAATAGTCAGTTGTGTGTTTGAAAGATAGATGAAAGAGCAGAAAGACATGAAGCACAGAGACCTTTCAGGACCTTCATGGGGACTCTAGGTGGGAGATGATGAGTGTGTGACAGACTGGGGAGTGGAGAGAGCAGGGAGGTTGGTGGTGATGGAAAGATTAAAAAAGATCTTTCACAGATAAAATCAGTTGAATTTGGTCAACAAATAGATACGAGGCTTGGTAAAAATGAACTGTGTAATAATGGCCCAGGCAACTCTGCAGCTTTGTCCAAGAGCTGGACCAAACAGGAAGGTTTTCCTGGAGTAGGAGGAGGAGCCTGGGGGAATGGCAGGTGTCATGCAGTGCTTACATGGATACAGGAGCCACGTCGGAGTGCTTTCCTCAGGGACTTTGGTTATAGGTGCACTCCCTGCCCATCACCCCCAGCCCACACAGAGGCCCCAGAGAGAGATGCAGGGGGCAGGAAGCGGAGGTCCTGCCATCCGCTGGCGAGAACTGCTGTTCTAGGAGGACCCAGCAGGGTTGGACCTTAGTAGGGTTGGGAAAGAGGCTGGGTTTAGAGATCCAGAAGTCAGCAGCGACTGGGTAATGGTGGGAGCCATACTAGTGGATGAACTGCTGAAATGTGAAATGGAGCAGGCAGGGCTTTTGTTTGGAGGGATCACAAATTTCCTTGCTGATATAAGCTATGCGCTCTCTTCCCAGAAAAGTGCCCCCACACATCCACCGACTGCTACTGCTGCTAAGTCGCTTCAGTCGTGTCCGACTCTGTGCGACCCCATAGACGGCAGCCCACCAGGCTCCTCTGTCCCTGGGATTCTCCAGGCAAGAATACTGGAGTGGGTTGCTGTTTCCTTCCCCAATGCATGAAAGTGAAAAGTGAAAGGGAAGTTACTCAGTCTTGTCTGACTCTACGCGATCCCATGGACTGCAGCCTACCAGGCTCCTCCGTCCATGGGATTTTCCAGGCAAGAGTACTGGAATGGGTTGCCACTGCCTTCTCCGAATGTAGCTATAATTATAGGAGGTTCACAGAGTAGTTAAAAGAGTGAGAGGGAAGAGAGCCAAAGACGATGCCTAGGGAATCATCTGCATGATTAAGAGGTTACTACAAAGTAGATACAGCAAGATCAAAGGGCCCAGGAAGAGAAGGAGCAGAGAAAGCTCAGGAGGGCCAGTCTCCAGCAAATCACATAGAGTGAAACTGAACAGAAGCCACTGGGTTTGACCATTGGGCATTGGTAACTTTTGACCAGTGAGTATTTTGTTGAGTGTACAATATTATGGTGGCTTGAGTAGGGATCTGACACCATGACTAGGCACAGTCCTAGAATATGGTATCATGCTCAAGGTTTGGTGAATTAATTTGTTAATTTCAGTACTATGGCAGCAGGAGAAGCCAGACTGCAGAGGAAAGAAGTGAATGGGAATTAAAAAAATAATAGTAATGAATCAATATAGAGTCTATCCCTCCCAGTACAGCTGGGTATGAAAGGAAGAGGAGATGGTAGCAGAAAGCAGTTTTCAAGGATGGTGGGAACTTGGGTACATTTGTATAAGATGGGGCAAAGGAAATTGTGGACAGGGAGGGACTGAAGGAGAGGGGGTTAAGTAACAGAACAATATTAGGGCTGTGGTGAGAGTGTGTGGAGGGAGCCCACCAGGGGTAAAGCTTACCTTGGGAAAGATTTGAACCATCTAAAGAGAGAGAGCGGCAAGGTTAGTGGCATAAGGAAGTCAATCAACACTTAATGACCTGTTAAGCTGTCATATGTAAACAATCCAATAGGCATTATTGATTCCACTTTTCCAGGTGAGGAAACTGAGGTTTATAGAGATTCAAAACATACTAACCTCGACATAGTTCAAAAGTAGCCCTGGCTACCTGACTACAAAGCCCACGCTTTTATGTGCATTAAAGTTAAAGGGGCCAAAGAGGGCAGGGAGCTCCAGAAGCTCACACCTAGTTGTTTACATTCAGTTGCATACATTCAGATATTATTAGACAACCTGGAGTGAGTGCTGGGTTGAGGAGAGAGGTAAAGACTTTGAGACAGCCAATGTGAAGAGTGGATTACTGTATAACATAAGGATCAGATTTTTAGGAATTAATTAATTAATATATAGAATTAATTAGATATATATGGACTTCCCTGGTGGTTCAGACAATAAAGAATCTGCCTGCAATGCGGGAGACCCGAGTTCCATCCCTGATTTAGGAAGATCCCCTGGAGAAGGGAATGGCTGTAGCCACTCCGGTATTCTTGCCTGGAGAATTCCATGGACAGAGGAGCCTGATGGGCTACAGTCCACAGGGTCGAAAACAGTCAGACTTGACTGAGCGACTTTCACTCACTCAGCGATGGTAATAGTACTCTTCAATTATTTGTAATATAAGTTACATGTGTATGTATATATATACACAGACTCATTTTACTCTAAATTTATTGAAGGAAAATAACTGTAAATCTGTATTTTTTTTTAGCTTTCCTGCAAAGCTGTTGCAATTCAACTCAAGAACCATTTTTCTGATAGCTGCCCACATGTAATTCCTTTCTGTGGCCACAGCAGGGCAGAAGTTCTCTTTTATAAAAATCACAGTCCTTTATAGTTTTAACTTCACCCAAATGTATTTTCGATACTTTGAGATTTATAAAACAATATTCACTGGCATAATGAAAAGGCAAACTTATTTAAAAGAAACTTGCCTCAATGCCATGATCAAATAAGTGCAATGAAATATTACACAAATGGAAAAGGCTGCTTCTCACACAGTCAAGCCTATCTTTAAAATGCGAATGGTTTACTCTTTTAATGATGAAAGAAAAATCTTGTGAAAGCAGTATCTTCAGATGAATTAAACAGCAAACCCAGGATATTTATTTTTATATTTAGTTACTTTGCAAATCTTACAGACTTATAAAAGCGAGAACAGAAATGTGTATTTGTCTGGCAAGTTTTAGTTATTAAATCCTAAAAAAGGGAAAATTTCTAGTTAAGGTTTGAAAAGTGAACTTAAAAAGTTCATTTTCAATATAGAAATTTTTAAAGAATAAATAGCAACAGTGGCCTCCAGCACGTTCATACAGATGATTCCTGCTTGTTTGGCTTTTTTCCAAATAAGATCACCTGTTCAGAGTTATAAAATTCAGAGTACCAAGGATTAAAAACATGAAAATCAAGTGCCATCTCCTGCTTATCATCTCCTTCCTGTCCCCATCCTTTTTCCCTGAAAGTAATCACTATTAGTAAATTCTTGTGATGAAAAATATTTCCAAGGAATGTTTTACCCCACGATTAGGAACGGCATTTAAAGCAAGAGACTTTAATCTTTTCAAAAGAATGCGAACCAGAATGCAGATCACTATTTAGTTGCACATGTGAAATGTGGCAGTGGCCTGAAAACCAAAGGCCTGAGTAAGTGGTTCACTGCCCTGCCGCCACCCCCGCCCACACATATCAGAGTGGAGGAGAAATCAAAGTGCCTTCTCACCTCCAGAAACGATCTTCCCAGAGGTGAGCTATTTGGGGGACATTTGAACAGCAGCTGCTCCTGCTGTCTGCCAGAAGCCTGGAGAAAAGAGGGTTGTCAGTTCGGTCCTTTTAGGCACCGAAACCGATTTAACAAAACAAAACAATTCTAGCTTGGAAATGACAAGGGACTCTGGAAGACATTGATTTATCCATGTTTGCACACAGTGAAGAGCAAAGTATGCTTTATATATACCGAATAAAATATCTAAGTTTTTAAGAATGTTGTAAAATATTTCCATATGTACATTATATCAAAGTACTTCCCCCCTCCCAAGTTCGGTTGAAAGGAAATACCCAGAGCATTAGGCCCATCAGAATAGATGTCTCCAGTTGTGGTTTTCAGATGCCCTAACGTGCTTCTGCCCAGAACTAATCAAATACAGCTTGGCACTTTCAGGCGGGGTGTGGGTATAATTCCTTACAAAGAGAGAAAAAAAAAAAAATCATTCTGGGTAAAACATGATAGAAGAGGATATCACTTGCCTTTTCGGTCTATTTCCGAAGTTATCACTTGTCTTTAATCATTCCAAATGAAAAGACTCCATAGTGACCATCTTCATGCACGGTGTTTCTCCTTCATAAATATATGAGAAGGCAGCTTTGGGACCAGAAGCAGGAAAACATCATGCATTCTATGGTGTGGATAATACAGGATATTTCATTGAACCTCTGAAGTTATAGTATCTTCATTTTATAGGTGAGGCGACTAAGACTTAAGAGAGAGGAAGACACTTGTTCAAAGTCACCTAACTGGTTAATGATCGACTTAAGATTTAAAGCCACATTCATCTAACACCAAATTGTACACAGTTGACCCTTGAACAACACAGGGGGTTGTAAAGCATCTGAGCATGACTTACAGTCAGTTGTCAGTATCTGTGGTTTTGCATCGGTGGATTCAACCAACTGCAGACCCTATAGTACTGTAGTTTCTATATTTAAAAAAAATCCATGAATAAGTGGACCTGCACAATTTAAACCTGTGTTGTTCAGCATCAGCTGTCCCTTCTACCATAACTTGGGAAAGGCTGGTCCAAGATCCATCTCTGTGAGGATCAACTAGGTGATCTTGATAAAATGCAGGTTCTTGGCCCGATCTTCGGAGATTCTGATTGAGGAAGTCTTAGGGGGTGCTCGGGAAACTGCATTTAAAACATCTCCCCAGGGACTTCCCTGAAGATCCAGTGGTTAAGACTCTGCACTTGGACCACAAGGGGCAAGGGTTCAATCCCTGAGATGGAACTAAGATATCGCATCCTGCATGCTGAGCAGTATGGCCAAAATAAATAAATAAATAACAAAAAAAATCTCCCCAGCAGATTCTTAGAGGCACTATGTGAAGACAGCCATGGGCTGACAGAAGTAGATAGTAGATTTATATGGCTACAAGCCAAGAAATGTCAAGGACTGCCAGCAACAACCAGGAACTAGGAAGAATTCTATGCAGACTCTCAGAGGAAGCAGAACCCGGCCAAAACCTTCGTTTTAGTTTGCTAGCTTCAATATTATGAGACAGTAAATTCTAGTTCTTTTTTTAAGCAAAACTAACAAACAAAAACTCCTCAGATCAGATCAGATCAGTCGCTCAGTCGTGTCCGACTCTTTGCGACCCCATGAATCGCACCACGCCAGGCCTCCCTGTCCATCACCAACTCCCGGAGTTCACTCAGACTCATGTTCATCGAGTCAGTGATGCCATCCAGCCATCTCATCCTCTGTCGTCCCCTTCTCCTCTTGCCCCCAATCCCTCCCAGCATCAGAGTCTTTTCCAATGAGTCAACTCTTCGCATGGGTGGCCAAAGTACTGGAGTTTCAGCTTTAGCATCAGTCCTTCCAAAGAACACCCAGGGCTGATCTCCTTCAGAATGGACTGGTTGGATCTCCTGGCATTTCAAGGGACTCTCAAGAGTCTTTTCCAACACCACAGTTCAAAAGCATCAATTCTTCGGCACCCAGCCTTCCTCACAGTCCAACTCTCACATCCATACATAACAGGAAAAACCATAGCCTTGAATAGACGAACCTTTGTTGGCAAAGTAATGTCTCTGCTTTTGAATATGCTATCTAGGTTGGTCATAACTTTCCTTCCAAGGAGTAAGCGTGAATCTAGACTGTCTACATGGCAATGCTCAGATTTTTAGAACAGAAAGGGAAGTTTCCCATGACAATCCTCCTTCAGGCCCCTGACGTCTCTTTGTAAAGAGCTAGTGATCTCAGCTTGCTTTGACCATGACCATGTTAGCTTTGTATTTATATTTAATAGTTTGTGTGATCCTTGACTCCTAGATGACTCCTAGCAGGTTGAACTATTAGCTTCACCTGCTTGAAATTCCTTTAGCAGAAGTCAGTCTTTCAACCCACTGACAGAAATTTTGAAGCTAAAATGTAAATAGTTCTAGAGGGAACATACCAACTCATGTTCACACATGGCTATCGGCAGATGTGTTCTGAGATCAGTTTTTGTTTTTTTGTTTTTTTAATTGACGTATAGTTGCTTTACAATGTTGTGCTAGTTTCTGCTGTACAACAAAGCTGTATGTGTTAGTCGCTCAGTCATGTCTGCCTCTTTCGGACCCCATGGACTGTAGCTTGCCAGTCTCCTATGTCTATGGAATTCTCCAGGCAAGAAAACTGGAAAGGGTAGCCATTCCCTTCTCCAACGGGATCTTCCCAATCCAGGGATCAAACCCAAGTCTCCTGCATCACAGGCAGATTCTTTACCGTCTGAGCCACCAGGGAAGCCAGTAACAGCTATAGCTATACATATATCCCCTCCTTTTGGTACCTCCCTCTCAATTCCTAGATGGATGACCCTCACCCATCTAGGTCATCAAAGAGCACCAAGCTGAGCTTCCTGCACTATATACATGAAAAGATTCTCAATATCACTAATTGCTAGAGAAATGAGGCTAGGTTTTGAAGAGACGTGGAAAGGGACCCTGAACTAATGTCTGTTAATTCCCTGCTAGATACCAAGTTCTTTATAACTTTTGGAAGTGGAGTATTTTTATACTCATTGGTGACTCACACAGTAAAGAATCTGTCTGCATTGCAGGAGACCCGGGTTCGATCCCTGATTTAGGAAGATCCCACTGGAGAAGGGTATGGCTACCCATTCCAGTATTCTTGCCTGGGAAATTCTACTGACAAGAGCATCCTGGCGGGCTATAGTCCTCCGGGTTGCAAAGAATCAGACACAACTGAGCAACTAACACTTGAAGAGCTCATAAAGCAGAGACTCAGAGAATTTAAGCAGCTTCTCAAGTTCACATAACAACACTAGTGGAAACTATGAAATTTTGTCAAATACTCCAAGCCACACACCTGCATGCGTGGAAAGAGGGGTAAGGGAAACAAATGAGAGACTCCAGAAACTCTTCCCAGGGTAAGCACTGGCTTAGTGCCTGCACACAACCAGTGCAGAGTTAATATTTGTTGAATGAATTGATGTCAGTTCTTCATGCCATCAAAGAGAACTCTCTAAACACCAGTGTACTGAAAACACTTTGGAGTCTCTTATTAATTCCCAGAGTAATTCTCTAACTTGCTCAGAAAGCAAAGCACTTAGAAATCATGGTGCTCTTTTCAGAACATGATCAATTTATACATTAAGCCACAAATTAACTTATTGTTAATCAGATATTGTGAAAACAATATCCAGAATCGAAGATTTAAGAAAAAATATAAACCAATACATTCACCCATACGTTTACAATTTTGTCTAAAAATTGTGAATCTTAGATTCCTTTGCAAAAGTTTAAAACTTTATTCACTGCTATTTCTTTTTTCCAAAATGTTAAATTTCTCCAGATAATGTTTGGAAGAAAAATATAATCTCCCTGGTTTGACATAGTGCATTCCCAGAAATTTTAGCATTAAAACGATGCAAAAAAATTTTGTTTATATTCAAATGGTGTTTACCAAGGTTAAGATAATAGTAAGCAGGTTTCTCACCTACACAAAAATCTGATTGGGTACTGGAGAGTCACGTAGGAGTCAGGATGGTTTGTTGAGCAGGACTGTCCTGTACATTACAGAATGTGTCAATCCCCCGACAAAATGCCTCATAGGTGTCATTCCAGTTTGAACCACTGATTTAAACTAATTACCCAAGAATCATAAGTTAAAAAGCTAAACTACAAGCTCCTGGAAGGCACCATGTTATCACATTCACCCTCGAGCCGCATCCAGTGCCTGAAGCACAGGGGTCATAGGGCTTTGTATCTTGCCCTGACTTATGCACAAGGGAGATGTTTGATACTGGAGCAGGATATCCTGGCCCACATTGGGATGACCTGAATTCAGACACTAGGTTGGCCAAAAAGTTTCTTTGTATTTTTTCATGAGGTGTTACAGAAAAACCTGAATGAAATTTTTGGCCAACCCAGTAGAACAGGGTCGGGTAGGGGGGTGATGGTCATTTTAATTTAACATCATCACCTCTTTTATCTCCCCAAATTGTCAAATGAATCATTCTTGACAGAGAGTCCCTTGAAAGCAAAGTAAAGAGAACAGGGTTGAAAAAGCAGTGATGCATTTGCTTTATCCAGAGGACAAATGGGTGTTAAGATTCCACACCTCTCTCGTTTGCTTTTTCTTTCTTAGAGACAGAATTGTGGAATTACTAATCAGGAAAAGACTTCCAACATGAAAACATGGTTTAAAATTCCATAGAGGAAATGGAATGGTAATACAAGTCAAAAAGAAGGAAGACTCTAAAACTTCCAATTGTTAAAAGAGCTTATTCCTTTAAAAAAAAAAAAAAGGCTGCTGTGTAACTTCCATCTGATATATTTAAAAAGTGATAGAATAATTTTGAAAAGAAATATTCATACCTTTACTATGTTGGAAATGATATCCTTTGAAATGATTTTAAATTTATGATGAAAAATTTTGGATGATAATCTAAAATCGTGCGAGGGTCTGTATAGCTTTTCAAAATTCTTTAAGGAATATACAAGCAAAAAAAATATTTAAAGACCATTGAACTGTTTCAGTGGTATATTGCTGTATAACCAACCACCTTAAAATTTATTGTGATAGAACAATTGTTTTATTTTTTTCTCACTGTCCTTTGGGTTGATTAGATACAACCAGGCAATTTTCTGCTGGTTTTTGCTTGAGGTTTCTCATGTAGTTGGTCAGCTGGCAGCTGTAGCTGGAAGCAGGGCTCATCTAGAGCAGGGAAGGCCCACAATCTACAACTTGCAGGCCACCTGTGACCCAACATCAGTTTTGTAAATAAAACTCTACTGGAACACAGCCATGACCATTCATTTCAGTACTGACTACGGCTGCTTCCACACACTATTGGTAAAGCTGAGCAGCTGCAACAGAGACGATATGGTTTACAAAGTCTTTATAGAACTTACTGTAAAATGTAATAAACATTTGGATTTTCTTTAAGACCATTTGTTCGATAGGCATGTTAAGCTGTAAACCTACTTCCAACCAAAGAGAGAGAAAGAGGGCATAGCCCTGAGGCTATTTGCACAGGCCAAGGAATATAAAAGCTGAGTGAATATCAGGGGAATTGAGTCAATAATTTTGATGCTTTTTCTCCTTAATAGTAGGTTGATGCCTAAATTATCTAGGGGATAGCATAATTTAAGTATCCTCTGATGCACAGGAGTGTCTTTTCTCCTAACTGAAATAAACAGTTAAGGAAAGCTTTTCCTTCACTGGTCTCACTTAGGAAGGAAAAAATGTCACAGATCTTTTGACTGGACACAGGTGGACTTAAAGCTATGTGCTAACACGGATGCTCCTTCTCAGTGATTAACAATTTGCTCACACACATTAGATTTACTGAGCTCTAAATATTGAGAATGAATTGCATTGCATGTATTGTTTTTATGCTTTTTTATACAAATTGTTTCTTGACTTAGGGCATTTGGACATGTTGGTTCTTACATCTGGAATGTTTTCCCTTCTTGTCACTCAGCTAACATCCTTGTTCTGAGCTTAAATGTGACTTCCTCTGAAAAGCCTGGCTTCACTCCCAATGAGGTTCCTTTCTTACATGGTTTCACAGTGCTGTGTACTTCTTTTTGGTTTTATTCTATTGTGTGCAATTACAAACATATTTGTATCCTCATTTAACCAAGTCCCCCATGCAACCATGAGAGCAGGGGAAGAGTTTGCTTTGTTGACAATTGTATTAATGTTTACCCAGCAACATTGTTCCTGGAACGTAATTGAGTTTCTCATAAATATTTGTTGAATGAATGAATGAAATCTGAAACGAGTTATAAAATAATGTAAATATGTGGCAAAATATTTACATAATCCTTCAAATTAACCAGAAACATTTAAGACTTACTCAAAATTACTGACTAGCTAATATTTTGGGAACCAGAAAGTATCTTTTGATCCAGAATTATTGTGGATATCATCCTTTAAAAAGGAAACTCATGGAGTCTTAACTTTTCTACTCTTGGTTTTAAATAAAGTGTTAATCATTGTTAAAAGAGATGAAACTTTCAACATTTCAAGATTCTAAATTCTGTATTTCTCCATATTCACAGAACTGGATTCAATAAAAGACTCATTGTCATTTATAAAATCAAATTTCAGAATATTCATAGATTCAATTTACTACAAAAAAATTTAAGGGAAAATAATAATCAAACATGTACCAGATTTTATAGAGAGCTCCTGGTACCAACAAAATCATACCTAACTTGTGATAATAGACTGTAATTTGAATAATATCCAGTGACTTGCTGGTAATATAACCATCAAGCTCCTTGGAAGGAGAAAAAGAATTTTGTGGCACCTGCTGATTTCCCAGGTGTAAATACTCCTTCCATACCAATTTCAAGGCACAAAACTGACATCACTGAACACAGAGCTGGAAAGAGATGCACACAACCGATTCACACAGCTGGAATAAGCTGGATCCACACTCCAGTGGTTCTATTGGTAACATCGTATAACTATAGGACTCTTACTGGCAATAAGTAATCTAACTCCGAGAAAAAATCGTAATGTTCAGCTCTGCTTCACAGTCTTACTCTGCAGGGACTGTATATGATTTTAATTGCTGTGATAAGATAGTTAACAGTTAAAGCTAGACATCAGATCAGATCAGATCAGGTCACTCAGTCGTGTCCAACTCTTTGCGACCCCATGAATCGCAGCACACCAGGCCTCCCTGTCCAACACCAACTCCCGGAGTTCACTGAGGCTCACGTCCATTGAGTCAATGATGCCATCCAGCCATCTCATCCTCTGTCATCCCCTTCTCCTCCTGCCCCCAATCCCTCCCAGCATCAGTCTTTTCCCATGAGTCAACTCTTCGCATGAGGTGGCCAAAGTACTGGAGTTTCAGCTTTAGTATCATTCTTCCAAAGAACACCCAGGGCTGATCTCCTTCAGGATGGACTGGTTGGATCTCCTTGCAGTCCAAGGGACTCTCAAGAGTCTTCTCCAACACCACAGTTCAAAAGCATCAATTCTTCGGCACTCAGCCTTCTTCACAGTCCAACTCTCACATCCATACATGACCACAGGAAAAACCATAGCCTTGACTAGATGAACCTTTGTTGGAGCCCTGACTATTAAAATTCTGGGAGCCCAAGTTACAAATCATTAGTGTAAAAACTGTAGGTATGCCATTGACACTGCTGAAAATAAACTTGATTTATTTATTTAAACATATGGAGACTTTCTGCTTTTAAGGGTGAAAGAACTTCCCACCCCCATCCCAATCCTTCTAATATTTATAAGCAGTTCAATGGAAGGAGAAATACTAGACTTTAAAAAGAAACCACTGACTACATTCACATGTCTTTTTAGGAACCTGTCAAGAGTACTTTAAGTCACACACACAGAACTGGATTTAATAAAGGCTTCGTTTTCTTTACAAAATCAAAACCCAAAACAGTGCAGAATCCATTTTGATCATTTGGACGGAGTTGATACTATGTTCACACCAGTCTTTGCTCTTCTGTGTCTACACATCACAAGATGAACTCTGCAGTCCTGCGAGTGCTGGTGTGAGAGGAGGGAACTGGACCAGAGAGTGCAAGAGGATGAGGTGAAGAGAACCTGCCTTAGCGAAGGGAGCATGAAGTGCAGTCTGTGGTTAAAAATGTAGTGGCTAAGACAGGTGAAGAAATGGTCACCAATCAGGCACATTTCACATCCCGTCTTGGAGACTGCGTGTTTGTGCTTCCCCCAGGTTTGTAAGGGCTTCCCAGGTGGCTCAGTGCCAAAGACTCCACCTGCCAATGCAGGAGATTCAGGAGACGCAGGTTCAATCCCTGGGTCGGGAAGATCCCCTGGAAAAGGAAACAGCAACCCACTCCAGTATTCTTGGCTGGAGAGTCTCATGGACAGAGGAGCCTGGCGGGCTACCATCCATAGTGTCCCGAAGAATGGGACACAGCTGAGCACGCACACAAGAAAAGGCAGAAGGGAGCTTTCTTCCCTCTCCCCTGTCCATCATGTGAAGACACAAGATAACAGCCCTTGGCCTACTGGGAACAGCTGGGGTCCTCACCAAGAGCAATCTGCCAGCACCTTCAGTTTGGATTTCCGTCTCCAGAAATGTGAGAAATCAATGTCTGATGTTTAAGTCACCCATGTATGGTAATTTGTTATGGCAGCTTGAGCTAGGAATCTTAGGAAACATCACTGTAACCCTAATAATTAAAGTTGAATAGTGAAGTACTGTACTCCAGTACAAGTTTATGAATTAAAAAAAAAAAAGATTGGCATAAATGAAATAGAAAGCTGTATAAAAATGTGCACAAATGTTAAAACAGAGAAAAATTGGCAGTAGCCCAAATGTTCAAATGAAAGAAACTATTGAAATTATGCTACATAGATTTGATGGCATATATAGTCACTAAAATAATTATTTTGAAAGAAATATGGTCACAGGGGTTAAGAGGGTGGGGGGGGGAAGGGTTGAATATTTACACATATAGTGCTTATAATTTTTTTTTTTTTTTTTTTGGCAGCACTGGGTCTTCATTGCCAGCGAGCCGGCTATCAGTCACAAGCACGTGGGCTGCCCTTAGTTGCAGAGGGCTCTCTAGTTGCCCCTCAGCACGTGGGAACTTGGTTCCCAGACCAGAGATTGAACCTGCATCGCCTGCACTGGAAGGTGGATTCCTAATCACTGGACCACCAGGGAAGTCCCACAACTTTTAAGATACGTAACTTGGGAATTCCCTGGCAGTCCAGTGGTTAGACTTGGCACTGTCACTACTTGGTCTCCAGTTGGATCCCTGATTGGGGAACTAAAATCCCATAAGCTGCACAGTACTGCCAAACACACACACACACACACACACACACACACACACACACAAACCCTATATTTAAAAAATAGTAACTAGAAAACAAAATGGGAGGAGAGATATCAAACTGTTAAAAATGATCACCTGTATACTGAAACTGACCCTGGGAAAAGACCCTGATGCTGGGAAAGATTGAAGGCAAGAGGACAGGATGAGATGGTTGGATGGCCATCACCAACTCGATGGACATGAGTTTGAGCAAGCTCCAGCAGTTGGTGCTAGACAGGGAAGCCTGGCGCGCTGAGGTCCATGGGGTTGCAAAATGTCAGACACAACGGAGTGACTGAACTGATACTGAAACTGAAGGTGATTTCATTCTGTTTTTCCATACTTTCCAAATTATCTATCAAGTTGTTTTTTTAAGACTAGTGGACATTTCGGTTGAACCATCTGAACACCCTTAAAGCGAAGCGTAATTAAAGAGCTTCTTGATGAAGGTGAAAGAGGAGCATGAAAAAGCTGGCTTAAAACTCAATTCAAAAAACAAATATCATGGCATTTGGTCTCATCACTTCATGACAAGTTAGATGTGGAACAATGGAAACAGTGAAAGACTTTATTTTCCTGGGCTCCAAAATCACTGTGAACGGTGACTGCAGTCATGAAATTAAGAGACAACTGCTCCTTGGAAGAAAAGCTATGACAAATTTAGATAGCGTATTAAAAAGCAGGTATTACTTTGCCTACAAAGGTCCATATAGTCAAAGCTACGGTTTTCCCAGTAGTCACGAACAGATATGAGAGCTGGAGGATAAAAAAGGCTGTGTGCTGAAGAACTGATGCCTATGAACTGTGGTGCTGGAATAGACCCTTGGACAGCAAGATCAGAGCAGTCAATCTTAAAGGAAATCAACCCTGAATATTCACCGGAAGGACTGATGCTGAAGCTGAAGCTCCAATACTTTGGCACCTGATGCGAAGAGGCAACTCATTGGAAAAGACCCTGACACTGGGAAAGATTGAAGGCAGAAGGGGACAACATAGGATGAGATGGTTTGATGGCATCACCGACTCAATGGACATGAGTTTGAGCAAGCTCCAGGAAATGGATGGGGAAGCCTGGCATCCTGTAGTCCATGGATTGCCGAGTTGGACACAACTGAGCCACTGAACAACAAAAAAGCCATCTCAAGTATGAAACTTCAATGCTTTGACTTTCTCAAATTTCCAAGTTAATCCGTTTATTTTGCAGAAACTTACTAGTCCTTATTTCTTCTGTGTTCTGTCAAGTTCTTCAGTGGAACTGTCTTTCGTAGGGAGGGAAGAGTCCCGAGAGACAAGAACTCGTGCTGAGCTACTCAAGACTTTTAACACCTATTTACTCTATAAGCCAATCAAGTAATTGAATTTATTTTAAAAGCACCATCTTTTAATTAAATTTTTACCAAACACAATACTACAGGATCACCATGTCCATGCAGTACGCATCAGCCTAGGGCAGAGAAGGGTTTAACCTACCTCAGAATCCAGTGTTTTTCAATTATATCCCCAATAAAAATTTCAGTGATTAAACATAATTTTATTATCCTGGTTGTTTAACAATTCTTGGGATTGGCGGGTGTTTAGGGAAGGCTGATGAATTGTCCCAACACTGAACTTTGACAATAAAGGGCTTCAGCTATCGTTCCTTATGCTAGTGTTTATTGGGGGTACCTCCATCACTGATCACACCACACCACTTCCAAGTATTCTAGCAACACAAGCGGCTCTGGGTAATATATATAACCTACAGCTCAATTTACCTCACTCAAGCCAGAAACCATCACATGATAGTTGGGTCCCACACTAAATTAAGATGTTAAGTGCTGTGGACATGTCATTAAGTATCATTAATAAATTTATAATGGCCCTGAGTTCAAGTGCCACCTGGCCCCTTAGTTTTGCCTTGCCTCTTCTGCAAAAATGTTAAAGGGCATGGTCTTGATTTTAATCAAGAGAAAACACTCTTTATGACACTTGAGTCTCATAAGGCTAGTAACAGTAAACACCTAAATGGAAAAAGGTCAAATTTTACAGAATTCAGATACTTTTCCAGCTTCTAGATTCTCGGCTTGTGAAAATAGCACTTGCTTTCTACTCCCTTGAAATGGGAAATAAGCTTGACATGTCCTAAGAAATGACCTTATAAGAACTTGATCTTGGAAGACAAATCAGAAGAGCTTATGTAGACCACTTTCAAGAATACTTGATAGTCTTAAAAGTGTTAGCTGCTCAGTCATGTCATGTCAGACCCTGCAACCCTGTGGACAGTTAAGAATACTGGCTTTGGTTGCCATTCCCTTCTCCATGGGATCTTCCTGACCCAGGAATTGAACCTGGGCCTCCTGCATTGCAGGTAGACTCTACCAGCTGAGTTACCAGTGAAATAGACTGATAGTCTAAATACTACAAGAATGAGCTATTATTAAAATCTTTAGAGAGTTAAAGAACCCGCAATTAATGCAAGAGACCTGGGTTCCAGCCCTGGAGATGGGAATGGCTACCCACTCCAGTATTCTTGCCTGGAGAGTTCCAGAGCCTTGTGGGCTACAGTCCATGGGGTCACCAAGAGTCCAACACAACTGGGTGACTAACACTCACAGTGTTTATTAACAGGAACAATATAACATAGCCTCTAGGAGAAAATACGTTACAGTCCGTATTTTAATGTTGTCTAAAATTCCAGCAATCACTGACCTCCAATTATTTTCAGAAAAAGTGATCAACTAAAAACTGTAGTGTATGTGTGGGGAATCTCCAGTTACCACAGAAACCAAACCTGTACACTAACAAACCACAACAGAAGTGAACAGAACGAGGCGTTTTGATTTATTACTCAAAAACGGTTCATTTTTTATTTAGCTTTCTGACTCTGTGCTTGTGCTTTCAATACTTTCACAACGATCTTCTGCTCTTCAATAAGGAAAGCGCGCTTGATCCTAGAAAAGAAAATATCAGTTTAAAAGTTTCATAAAAAACTGCATAGCGTGGGGGGTTCAAGAGGGAGGCGATGTACGTATACTCATGGCTGATTCACATGGTTGTATGGCAGAAACCAACACAACATTGTAAAGCAATTATCCTTCGATTAAAAATAAATTTTAAAAATCACAATCTTTTAACACTAAATTAATTTAACTTCCATAAATGGGGAAAGAAAAAAAAAAAGAGAGAGAGAGAAAGAACTGAGTTGAGCATATCAGCTAAGATGCTCAGAAGGGTAAAGGAAACCTAACAGGTAGATTTAAAACTTTAAAAGCTGAGATTTTATGGACAGACCTTTTCAGCCTAACGTGTCCTTCCTACACTGGAACTTAAAACAGGTTAATTCAATTTTATGCCAGCAGCACCCCTTCTGAGCCATGATAAACTATAAATTCATCCCACAGGAGACTCTGTCACTTATGACAGCTTTTATTCAACCTCATTTCATCACTGGGATTCAAGACTAATGAAACTACTACATTCGTCAACATGTCTTAGACCTTCCATTTAGAGAGGAAACACGGGCATCTCCTGGTGTTCCAGTGGTTAGGACTCTGAGCTTTCACTGCCAAGGGTCTGGGTTGAGAGAGGAAAGCATTTTATTTATCACTATTATTGCTGCTAAGTCGCTTCAGTCATGTCCGACTTTGTGCGACCCCATAGATGGCAGCCCACCAGGCTCCCCGGTCCCTGCGAGTTTCCAGGCAAGAACACTGGAGTGGGTTGCCATTTCCTTCTCCAATGTATCAAAGTGAAAAGTGAAAGTGAAGTCGCTCAGTGGTGTCCAACTCTTAGCAACCCCATGGACTGCAGCCTACCAGGCTCCGCTATCCATGGGATTTTCCAGGCAAGAGTACTAGAGTGGGGTGCCAAAATAGCCAAGTCCTTATTACCATTTGTTAAAGCTACTTCCACAGATAAAGCACTCATTTAACTCCCACAGAAACCCACCCCTCCATGCGCCCCACTGGTACCCCTGGCTACCCTCAAAACCCTGGGGTTTCTGACTCCTTCAGATGTCCCAGATGAAATCACACTACAGAAATAGTTGATATCCTTACTCAGAGCAAAACAGACTCCCTCAGTGTCACAGCAAACGCTATGCTTTAAGCTATGCTACAGATCTACACCCAAACCTCCAGAAGCTAGGGCTTCATTTTTAATAAATATGCTCATGGGGTTACATTCAGCAGAGCCTGAGAACCAAAGAGACTGGTAATAAGCTCCTGTACCTTGAAATTCACAACCCATTCATCCAATGTACCTTTCCAGTTTCATTTCTCATTCCCTCTGGAATCTCAATGTGTCAGATTGAACCATGCTCAATCTCTGTTGGCAATGCCCTCCTCACCTCTTGTGGAAACTTACCCATCATTCAGGTTCCACCTCAAATACTACCCCCAGATTCTCAGCTACTTTAATGTCATTTCTTCTCCAAACTTCAACCATAGTTAAGTTTTTCTGTATAAGTTATATATATTTTGCTTGTATTTGTATGGATGTAACATACCTAACCTCCCCTTACAAATTAACTCCTGAAAGGCAAAGTGAGGTTAGATTTGGTACAGGGACTGAGCCAGATTATTTCACAGAACAAGTTGAATAAACTAGAAGCAAACCATGTCTCTGAACCAATTTATCTTATAAAGACCAACAACTCTCAAATCTTTCCACTTAAGTCTTTTGACACAATTTAATGTAGCCAGTGGGGTTAATTAATAGCAAGAGCCTCAATAAAACCTGGGATGAATCCTCTTACCAGCTATGAAACTTTAAGCAACAAGCCTTGGGTTTTCCACAAAAAATAAGTAAATAAATAAATTGATACCTCCCTGATGGCCTTTTGACAGCTTTTCTTTTTAAAACAGGAAAGGCCGCATAGCTCGGCAAGCAGGATCTCAGCTCCCCAACCAGGGATGGAATCTGGGGCCCCTGCATTGGGAGCTCTGAGTCTTACCCACTGGACCAAGTCCCCTAACAGTGTTTATCATAAAACTGCCGAGCAAGTATTATCCTTATACACCCTACTCCTACCTATGCCACTACCTGGAGAAAGCAACGGCAACCCACTCCAGTATTCTTGTCCGGAAAATTCCATGCAAAGAGGAGCCTGATGGGCTACAGTCTACAGGGTTGCAAATAGTCAGACGCAACTGAGCACACACACATGCCACTACCAATCCTTGTGCATATCCACAAGAGCCAACAATCTCCCAATAACCCCCTTTACCCTCAGTCCAGCCTTCGGGTGCATGCAGGTGCCATTTCCTTAGCCTTAACAAAGTAGAGAAACCGTTCCAAGCACGCATCCTTTGTTGAATGCCTTTACTGTCCACACTGGGGCACATTCAGTCTCCAGGACCCCAAAGTTTTCCCAGCCCTGTTCAAACCTCACCAATCCCCACATTTGTAAGAATCAAGCCAAAAACCTGTCCCATAGGGCCCTTCCTGACTTGTGACATTTCTACCTTTCCTAACATCTCCCACAATGCTCTGCTCCAACCACATTAGAACCATACCCAGCTGTTTCGTTTCTACAATCTTTAAGACTTTCCACTCCCCATCATCAACCAAACCTTACCAGACTCAGCTTTTTAATTTCTACATAGCTTAAAGATGTCCAAATATCATACCTAAATTAATTTGGACTATATAATTAATATAACTTTTAAATTTGTACAGCACCAATTATCTCCAATCAAGGAAGGATTCTAGAATATGCAACTTTTGTTATTTTTTCACTATTCTAATGATTACCATGCAGTGCCACACAAACACACACACTTGTTTAAGACAGCCCCTCTGGTTTCAGCTACTTACCTGTCGCGGACACATTTAGCACACATGGAACCACCATAGGCTCGGCTGACGTGTTTCTTCGTTTTAGACAACCTCATGAGAACTTTTGGCCTCACAGCACGAACCTGCATAAAGAAAATGTTGAGATTATTTTGTGAAGCGTTAACAGAAATTTTCCTTGATATCTGATGTGTCAAGTGTAAACATTAACGATCTACCCGAACAGCATTTCACTCTATTTGTCTTACAGGCTTTAAAAGAAAGCCTATGTTCTTCATATTTGGATCATAAACCCTTAGTAATTCCCCACCCTCCTACCGGTGACCTCGCCTTCCCTCACTCCCTTATGGAGGAATTAACCTTCAGACGTTCAACCCTTGCTACTCATAGTAAAAGGTTCACTTACGCCTCTCAGTCGGCCTGGGCACACACCACATGCAGATTTTGGTGCTTTCCCAACCTTCTTGGTATAAAGGTAAACAATTCTATTACCAGGGGTTCGGGACCTAGGAAGTGAGAGAGTAGACAACAGCTCAGCATTCCGCAGAATAAATGACAATACCAGTATTAAATTTTGGAAATACTTACAGCCTGGTTTTGTTAGAGGCTGTATTGTAGGACAGCCTACGCCGGTAGGTCAGACGCTGCACCATCCTGAATGCCTAGTTAAGAAATAAAAATGGAATCACAGGGTTTACACATTAGCCATGTATGTTTTTACACAGGATATCCTTGCACTAAGGTATCTTATGAGAAGGATTCCATGTTTTAAATCTGGCTGGCCCTGTGTAGGCGCAAATTCTGTATCCGCAGATTCAACAACTGCAGAGCCAAAATATTCAAGAGAAAAAAACATTTCATTAAGTTCCAAAGAGCAAACGTTGAATCTGCTGTGTGCTTATAACTATTTACATAACCGTCTACATTGTATTATGTTTTATAAGCAATCTAGAGATGATTTAAAGTATACAGGAGGATTTTATATGAAGGACTCGAGTAGCAGCGATTTTGGAATCCTCCGGGTTCCTGGAATAATCCCTCAGAACACCGATGGACAGCTATACTTCTCATTTCCCAGTTAACCCAGTTACCCAAAACAACATATTAATAAAACAAACATTACACTGGAACTGTCAGCCGACACGGAACCGGCCGTTTGCCTCTCCAAAACCAAGACAGAAAACTCCGACACGGAACCGGCCGTTTGCCTCTCCAAAACCAAGACAGAAAACTCCAAATTAAAACACTTTAATTTTCTCTGCTAATAGAAAGCATTTTGAAATGACCCTGACATGCCGCTCGTCGGCCCTAACAGAGCACAGTTACAGGCACGGCGTTAAAACGTGACCTTAACATATGAAAATGTTCCGCGATTTCGCAGTTTCAAGAAACCGAAACACAACTCAACAACTCATTTGTTTCCGAACGCTGGACTGCGAAGGCGGCAAAGCCAGGGGTGCTGAGCTCCGGCCACTCACTGATCCAAAGCGAAGGTCTGGATCGAAGGATGTCTAAAGCTAAAATCCGAGGAACAGCTCACCACCAACCTTCCTCCGAAGCCCTTACACCGATGCTAAGTAAACAAACTATGCCTCAGAGATCCTGGCCCCTGCAACTCGCCGGATGGCGGCCGATTGTAAATGCAGTAGCGATAAAGCGAAGAAACAGGCAACCATACCTTTAGATACCGTGCCCGGAAGAGGAAAAAGGAAGTCCTTGCGGGGTGAAGGGTCAAATATGACCGCGCATGACAGGAAATAAGTCATTGGAAGAGGCGTGGTGACAAGGACGCCGCCATGTTGTACGGAAGTCTTGTAGCGGCCCTCGGTCGCGGGGATTCGGAACACCGCCACGTTTGCGTCAAGCGACGCGCCTCCCCTCCGTGGGCCGGGTTGTGTTTCAGCCTACCGCCTTCCTCAACAGCGACACACAGAGGTCATTTGGGGATCGCTGTAGAAACAAATGACAAAGGAGCTAGCTGCAAAAGGCAGAGGTGGGACAGTTCAGTTTAGTCGTTCAGTCGTGTCCGACTCTTTGCGACCCCATGAACCGCAGCACGCCAGGCCTCCCTGTCCATCACCAACTCCCGGAGTCCACCCAAACCCATGTCCATTGAGTCGGTGATGCCATCCAACCATCTCATCCTCTATTGTCCCTGTCTCCTCCTGCCTTCAATCTTTCCCAGCATCAGGGTCTTTTCAAATGAGTTCTGTTCTTCGCATCAGGTGGCCAAAGTATTGGAGTTTCAGCTTCAACATCAGTCCTTCCAATGAACCCCAGGACTGATCTCCTTTAGGATGGACTGGTTGGGTCTCCTTGCAGTCCAAGGGACTCTCAAGAGTCTTCTCCAACACCACAGTTCAAAAGCATCGATTCTTTGGTGATCATCTTTCTTTATAGTCCAACTCTCACATCCATACGTGACTACTGGAAAAACTATAGCCTTGACTAGATGGACCTTTGTTGGCAAAGTAATGTCTCAGCTTTTTAATATACTGTCTAGGTTGGTCATAGCTTTTCTTCCAAGGAGCAAGCGACTTTTAATTTCATGCCTGCAGTCACCATCTGCAGTGATTTTGGAGCCCCCGAAAATAAAGTCTGACACTGTTTCCACTGTTTCCCTGTCTATTTGCCATGAAGTGATGGGACCAGATGCCATGATCTTAGTTTTCTGAATGTTGAGATTCAAGCCAACTTTTTCACTCTCTTTCACTTTCATCAAGAGGCTCTTTAGTTCTTCTTCACTTTCTGCCATAAGGGTGGTGTCATCTGCATATCTGAGGTTATTGATATTTCTCCCAGCCATGTTGATTCCAGCTTGTGCTTCTTCCAGCCCAGCGTTTCTCATGATGTACTCTGCATAGAAGTTAAATAAGTAGGGTGACAATATACAGCCTTGATGTACTCCTCCTATTTGAAACCAGTCTGTTGTTCCATGTCCAGTTCTAATTGTTGCTTCCTGACCTGCATACAGGTTTCTCAAGAGGCAGGTCAGGTGGTCTGGTATTCCCATCTCTTTCAGAATTTTCCACAGTTTGTTGTGATCCACACAGTCAAAGTCTTTGGTATAGTCAATAAAGCAGAAATAGATGTTTTTCTAGAACTCTATTGCTTTTTAGATGATCCAGCAGATGTTGGCAATTTGATCTCTGGCTCCTCTGCCTTTTCTAAAGCCAGCTTGAACATCTGGAAATTCACAGTTCACGTATTGTTGAAGCCTGGCTTGGAGAATTTTAAGCATTACTTTACTAGAGGTGGGACAAGATCTACTTTTTTCCATTCTCATGGGCGCTAGAGCACATTGGACTTACAGAGCATCAATTTTGGGGTTAGGCCTCAGTTTAAATCCCAGTTCTGACACTTGGCACTAGGTCACCTTTGAGAAGTTAGTATCCTTAACTGTTCCTTTTTTCTTGTCATTCATTCAAAGCACAAATTTTACAAATTAAGATTCTAATCCAATATCTGCTGATTATTAGTTGTGTTATGTTGGGTGAGTCCTTTAATCTCCAAAAGGAAGATAGTAACTGCCCTGAAGAATTATGTTCGTGATCAGAGTCATTATGAAGTTAAAGCACTCAGTAGAGTTTCTTATAGAGAGTACTCAATAGATGGTGGCTCACTTTAGGATTATGTGCAAAAAGTTTCTTGAGGCTTCATATGGGTTGTAAAGTTTGAGCTGGGCCTTAAAGATGAGGAGGAAGAAAAAAAAATGTTTACATTAAGTGCCTCTTTTTATTTTTCCAAGAAGAGAGTCCTTTGCTTTCATTATGTTGTCAAAGGGGCTCAGGACGTCCAAAAAAACTGAAGAGCACCTTGGGCTCTAAGGAAAATGGCTGAAAAGGGTCTTTACATACTGAGAGAGAGTTGTATGCTGGTGTATCGGGGAATGCTTTTTAAAAATACATCTTTAAGGAAATAAGAAAGGTAAAATCAGGGACCCACAATGTGGTTACTACTGAGTGTAGGTAAGGGAGTTAGAGAAGGCAAGGTTTGGAAAAAGAAAAAGACCGGCACTTTACAGGAACAGATCGCCTTTAATGAGGCAAGAAGGGGCAGCAGTCAGATTAGTGAGCTGCTGCACTAACCCAAGAAAAGAGTAGAGTATATATAGGCATGTATGTGGAAACTTACTGTCTTAAGGGGGCCTGTTCTTCTCCAAGGTTGTCTGGAGTAGTTATCTCTTAAACGGCTGGCGCAAGAAATTCTGGAGATGGGCCAGAGGCTGGACCAGCTAGGAGCTGGGCGTAATCAACCTTAATGTCCATTTTTTTCTTTGGGTGAGAGAGTTCTTTGTTTTGCATAGAATGATGGGGAGGACCTGGAGGGTAGTTTTAACTCAAGGCTATTTTGAGCCATGTAACTTTCCTTCATGGAGGCCTTATCTGTTCGAACAGGAAGTTCTGGAATTGGGGTGGCTCTTCCTCAGTTCAGTTCAGTCCCTCAGTCATGTCCAACTCTTTGCAACCCCATGGACTGCAGTACACCAGGTTTCCCAGTCAATCACCAACTCCCAGAGCTTCCTCAAACTCATGTCTATTGAGTCAGTGAGGCCATGCAACCATCTCATCCTCTGTAGTCCTCTTCTCCTCCTGTCTTAATCTTTCCCAGCATCAGGGTCTTTCCCAATGAGTTAGTTCTTTGCGTCAGGTGGCCAAATTATTTGAGCTTCAGCATCAGTCCTTTCAATGAATGCTGGTGGTGGTGTTTTAGTCACAAAGTCATGTCTGACTCTTGTGATCCCATGGACTGGGAACCTACCAGGCTGCTCTGTCCCTGGGATTCTCCAGGCAAGAATGCTGGAGTGGATTGCCATTTCTTTCTCCAGGGAAAGAATAAATAGTCAGTACTGATTTCCTTTAGGATTGACAGGCTTGCAGTCCAAGGGACTCTCAAGAGTCTTCTCCAACACCACAGTTCAAAAGCATCAATTCTTCAGCGCTCAGCTTTCTTCACAGTCCAACTCTCACATCCATACATGACTACTGGAAAAACCATAGCTTTGACTAGATGGACCTTTGTTGGCTGAGCAATGTCTCTGCTTTTTAATATGCTGTCTAGGTTGGTCATAGTTTTTCTTCCAAGGAGCCAGCGTCTTTTAATTTCATGGCTTCAGACACCATCTGCAGTGATTTGGGAGCCCAAGAAAATAAAAGTCTATCACTATTTCTGTTGTTTCTACATCTATTTGCCATGAAGTGATAGGACCAGATGCCATGATCTTAGTTTTTTGAATGTTGAGTTTTAAACCAGCTTTTCACTCTCTCACCTTCATCAAGAGGCTCTTTAGTTCCTCTTCATTTTCTGCCTTAAGGGTGGTGCCATCTGTATATCTGAGATTATTGATACTTCTCCAGGCAATCTTGATTTTCAGCTTGTGCTTCATCCAGCCTGGCATTTCACATGATGCACATAAGTTAAATAAGCAGGGTGACAATATACAGCCTTGACATACTCCTTTGCCAATTTGGAACCAGTCCATTGTTCCATGTCTGGTTCTAACTGGTGCTTCTTGACCTACATTCGGGTTTCTCAGGAGGGGAGTAAGGTGGTCTGGTATTCCCATCTCTTTAAGAATTTTCTACAGTTTTTTGACCCACACAGTCAAAGGCTTGTCAATGCAGAAGTACATGTTTTTCTGGAATTCTCTTGCCAACGGATGTTAGCAATTTGATCCCTGGTTCCTCTGCCTTTTCTGAATCCAACTTAAACATCTAGAATTTCTCTGTTCATGTACTGTTGAAGCCTCACTTGGAGAATTTTGAGCATTACTTTGTTAGTGTGTGGGATGAGTGCAACTGTGTGGTAGTTTGAGCATTCTTTGGCATTGCCTTTCTTTGGGATTGGAATGAAAACTGATCTTTTCTAGTCCTGTGGCTACTGTTGAGTTTTTCAAATTTGCTGGCATATTGAGTGCAGCATTTTCACAGCATCATCTTTTAGGATTTGAAATAGCTAAGCTGGAATTCCATCACCTCTACTAGCTTTGTTCATACTGGTGCTTCTTAAGGCCCACTTGACTTCACACTCCAGGATGTCTGGCTCTAGGTGAGTGATCACACCTTTGTGGTTATCTGGGTCACAAAGATCTCTTTTGTATAGCTCTTCTGTGTGCTTTTGCCACCTAATATCTTCTGCTTCTGTTAGGGTCATACCATTTCTGTCCTTTATTGTGCCCATCTTTGCATGAAATGTTACCTTGGGATCTCTAATTTTCTTGAAGGGATCTCTAATCTTTCCCATCCTATTGTTTTCCTCTATTTCATTGCATTGACCACTAGGAAGATTTTCTTATCTCTCCTTGCTATTCTTTGGAACTCTGCATTCAGATGGATATAGCTTTACTTTTCTCTTTTGCTTTCTGCTTCTCTTCTTTTCTCAGCTATTTGTAAAGCCTCCTCAGACAACTATTATTCATTTTTGCATTTCTTTTTCTTGGGGATGGTCTTGATCACTGCCTCCTGTACAGTGTTACAAACCTTCATCTATAGTACTCCGGGCACTCTATAGAATCTAATCCCTTAAATATATTTGTCACTTCCACTGCATAATTGTTAGGGATTTGATTTAGGTCATACCTGAATGGTCTAGTGGTTTTCTCTACTTTCTTCCATTTAAGTCTGAATTTTGCAATAGGGGATTCATGATCTGATCCACAGTCAGCTCCGGGTCTTGTTTTTGCTGACTGTATAGAGCTTCTCTGTCTTTGGCTGCAAAGTATGTAATCAATCTGATTTCGGTATTGACCATCTGGTGATGTCCATGTATAGAGTCATCTCTTGTGTTGTTGGAAGAGGGTGTTTGCTCTGACCAGTGCGTTCTCTTGGCAAAACTCTGTTAGCCTTTGCCCTGCTTCATTTTGTACTCCAAGGCCAAACTTGCCTGTTACTCCAGATATTGCTTGACTTCCTACTTTTGAATCCCAGTCCCCTATGATGAAAAGGACATCTTTTTTCTGGTGTTAGTTTTAGAAGGTCTTCATAGAACCAATCATCTTCAGCTTCTTTGGCACTAGTGGTTGGGACATAGATTTGGATTATTGTGATATTGAATGATTTGCCTTGGAAATGAACAGAGATCATTTTGTAGTTTTTGAGGTTGCATCCAAATACTGCATTTCAGACTCTTTTGTGGCTCTTCGTGGCTGCCCTAAACTGGCGGGAAGCTGGGCCTCTGCACCCCCACATCATCCAGTCTTTGGTCTGGTGGCTCCCTGACCGTGAGCGAGGCAGTCTCTTGAAGCTGAGAGCAATGTCCAGTGACCCAGCTAATATCCTTAGTCCAGAAGAGAGGATTTGAATAGAGCATCCCAGTGTCCACTCAAGTTGCCTTCCAGTTTTTCCAGTCCAGTTATCGAGGTGAGAGAGCAGGTGAGTGACCGAGGGCAGATTCCCTGTCCATGCAGACCTATGTCAGACTGTGAGACCTGTAATTCCATCCTGTTCACATTTGTCACCACGCCAAATGGGAGGCTCTGGTTTTACCCTTCCCTTTGCTGACTCTCACATAGCTGCTTCTCCCCTGACCTTGTCATAGTTCCTTCTCTCCTTCCCAGTCCTTCCCTTTTCATCCCTTGGAAAGCCTTTCATCTCCGTACCAGTCCTTGATATGGAGTCTGGGGCAGAGAGTCAAATGTGGTCTTTGAATGAATGAACAACTGAATGCATTTACTTGGAATATATTCCATTTCTGGAAAGACTTTCCCAGCAGTTGAGTGTAACAGAAGGTGGGAGCCGTTAGTGCACTGCAGTGAACTTAGTGCACTTCACCTATCTTTCCAAGCCCACCTCCACCCCAGGAGAGAAGAACAGTGGTCTCACTATCACAGTTTTCCCTTATTGTACTTAACCCAGTTCTATAACATGACTTTTCTTCTCTTTCACTCTGTATTTGCATTTTTTTTCTCTATCAGACTTGCCAGAGACATGGCACTGTTATTAAACACTTCAAAGAACCTCATTTGCTTTTATTAATCTTTTAGTTTTTTGTTCATTAATTTCTGTGTACACTTACTAAATATCTCCAGTTACACATTGTACTGTTTTTTTTAAAAATAGTAGTTTTATTTATGTATTTATCTTTGGCTGTGCTGAGCCTTTGTTGTTGCACGGGCTTTTCTCTAGTTGCAGCAAGTGGGGCCCCTCTCTAGTTGTGGTGTGCAGGGTTTTCACTGCATTGGCCTCACCTCTTTCAGATCGTGGGCTCTAGGGCTCGCGGGCTTCAGTAGTTGTGGCTCCTGGGCTCTATAGCACAGGTTCAGTAGTTGTGGCCCACAGGCTTTTTTGCTCTGAGGCATGTGGGATCTTCCAGGACCAGGGATCAAACCCATATTTCCTGCATTGACACGTGGTTTCTCACCACTGAGCCACCAGGCAAGTCCTGTACTTTTTTTTAAAAAAACATCTATTTATTTATTTGGCTGTATCCAGTCTTAGTTGCAGCACTCGAGATTGTCAGTCTTCATTGGGGTATGTGGGATCTGTTTTAGTTGTGGCCTGTGGGATCTAGTTCTCTGACCAAGGATTGAACCTGGGCCCCCTGCAATGGGTGCTCAGTCTTAGCCACTGGACCACCAGGGATGTCCCCACAGTGTATTCTTGTCACTGTATCTCTAGGCCCTTCTTCTGGTTATTGTTTGCTGCATAACAAGCCATCTCAAACTTAGTGGCATAAAATAACACCATTGTATTATGCTTACGGAGTCCATGGGTCAAGCATTTCTGCATGGCATAGTGGGAATGGTTTGTCTTTACTACAGGATGACAGGGGTGCTTCAGCTGCGGGTGACTTGAACAGTTGCAGACTAGAGTCATCTGAAGACTTTTTAAGTTAATTCCTGGGTCAGGATACCTCAAAAACCCAGCTCAGCCTGAGACCATCAATCAGAGCACCTCTACATGACATCTCTGGGGCTTGGATTCTCACACACATGGCAGCTGAGAGGAAGCATCTTGAGAGGGAGCATATAGAAAGCAAGCAGTCTAAGAGAACCAGTAGAAGCTTCATGGTCTTTTATGATCTAGCCTTCAGAGTAACATAGCATCATTTCCACCATATTCTATTGACCAAAGCCATTATGAGCCCCCAGATCCATAGGGGGTGGACATATATTCTTACCTCTTGATGGATAGAAAAAGTGAGAGTGTTAGTCACTCAGCCGTGTTCAAGTCTTTGCAACCCCATGGACTGTAGCCCTCCAGGCTCCTCTGTCTATGAGATTCTCCAGGCAAGAATACTGGAGTAGGTTGCCATGCCCTCCTCCCGGGGATCTTCCTGACCCAGCGGTTGAACCCATGACTCCTGTCTCCTGCATTGGCAGGTGGGTTCTTTACCACCTGGGAAGCCCTGATGGATAGCAATTTTGGGATTCTATTTTAAAGCTACCACAGTTTCCTACACTCTTTAATATTTACTGTCCTTTTCTTTTTCCATGCTCTGTTCTGTTTTCTTTTGACCTGTCTTCCAGTTCATTGACTCTCTTTTCAGTATAACTCCAATGGGCTTTTAATTTCAGTTCTAAACTTTCTTTTTCTCTTTTTATACTTCCTATTCTATGCAGACATTTTTATCTTTGATTTCTCTTTCCTTGAATACTTGAGTATATTTAGCAGAATTAGTTTTAATGTTTTGTGACTGATAGCTCCATTATCTGAACCTCCCAACCTTCTATTGTCTGATATTTCTCTTGGTTTTGTTGTCTTGTTACCTCATGTGACTGGTTGCTTTTTGTTGAGTTCAGGATATTTTATATGAAAAATTAAAATAATTTTAGGCCTTGAGTATCTACTCATATACAGATTTTAGAATCAACTTGTTTAGGTCCAGATAAAAACTTGTTGACATTTTTATTACATTATATTAACGTGTTAACTTGGGGAGAATTGACCTCTTTGTGATGTTGAGTCATCCTATCCAAGAGCATGAAATGTCTTTCCATTAATTCATCTTTATTTTTAAAGCTTTACTGATATAGATTTTCTGCCTTTTTTATTGTTTATTTTACCCCTTGTTTTGGAGGGGTGTCCTGGAGAAGGCAATGGCATCCCACTCCAGTACTCTTGCCTGGAAAATCCCATGGACAGAGGAGCCTGGTGGGCAGCAGTCCATGGGGTCGCTGAGGGTCGGCACGACTGAGCGACTTACTTTCACTTTTCGCTTTCCTGCATTGGAGAAGGAAATGGCAACCCACTCCAGTGTTCTTGCCTGGAGAATTCAAGGGATGGGGGAGCCTGGTGGGCTGCCGTCTATGGGGTCACACAGAGTGGGACACGACTAAATCGACTTAGCAGCAGCCAGGTATATTAAGAAGGTATATTACTTCTTTCTTTCTAATTCTTACATTACCTGATGCTTCAAACACAATATTAAATAGCAGTGTAGATAATGTGGTTTTTTTTTTTTGCATATTCCTGACTTTAGCAGAAAAGCATCCAGTGTTTCTCTGCTAAGTGTGCTAAAGAGATAGCCATTGATCACTGTTTCTTAATGAATTATATTTTTTGCTATGTCAGGAATGAGTGTTGAATTTGTTGATTTTCTTCCTTGTATCTGTTAAGATGATAATTGAAATTTTTTCCTTAGGTCAATTCTTGTAGTCAGTAATATGGGGTGTGGGGGAAGCAGCATCTTTTCTAATTTGCACAAAGTCACCGTGGTGTTCTTGTTTCACTGGCCATTCCTCTCTTGGAACGTTCTTCCCCCAGATGTCTTACTTGGGGCTGGGGACATGACTTCCTCTTACTTCCTTTACTTCTTTGCGTCACTTTTCAGTGAGGCCTATCCTAACTATTCCACAGAAATCATACATTTCTATCCCTCATTGGTGCTTATAGATGCCCTCAACCCTGTTCTGTTTTTTCCTGTACTTATCATTTTCTAGATACTATATATCTATTTATTATGTTTATTATATGTTTTCTTTCTCCATCAGAAGCATGCTCCAAGAGGTAGGGAGTTTCATCCTTCTAAAAATAATTTTTTTGACTGATGTAGTTTCTTTCTTTCTTTTTTTGTTTGTTTATACATTATTTATTTTCTTTTTTATTTTTTCTTTTGACTGATATATTTTTAATGCCCAGAGTGGTGCCTGGCACATAGCAAGAACTCAAAATAATTTTTGAGTGAATTTATGAGATTGAAGCTTATCAAGGAATGCTGAGAGGGAGCATTTGAACTTGAGCTTTCTGTTACAGAGAGCTTGAAGTTAAAAACTTAACTTTTTTTTTTCTATAAATGAGGTTATATTTATATTTGCAGCCATTGAGATACAGAAAAGGGATTGAAAGACTTTCATTGTAGATCTTGTGTACTTTGTCCTGTTACTGGGTATCACAGCTTATAGTGCTTTATGAATAATGCATTTTCTTAGCATTGTGATTATTTGTGAATAGCTCAAATATGTTACACTGTATTTTGCGTATTAAAAACATTAGTTGGTCCAATGTAAACACTTAAAATGTGTCATGGTTTTGGTTATCTTGTTTTGGCATGTCTTCATTTTTAAACTGATACTTGAGAACCTCAGGCAAGGTGGCCTCAAGCTTTTATTCACCTCTGAGAGGCCCTGATGGAGACGACCGCTCATCTTACACTGAGCTCCGAGTCTTCCAAGCTACTATTGAGTCCTTTGGTTAATTGTGCCATCTGCATCTTTAACTGCTTTGCCAGTTTGAGCTGTGATATAATTTTTGCTACAAACAGTTAAAATATGAGAGCATTTTAACCACTCTAAAATTTAGAAATAGAAACTTGAGACAAATTAGATTTTTCTAATAGAAATGTTCTGAGCCTAAAGCCCTAAAGGAGAGTAAAGAAACCAATTAACTTTAATTTAAATAATCATGTCTTAAGTAGTAAATGAACCAAGTTCTATTGTTAAAGAACAACTGTATTAAATCCCTGAAAGTTTAGCTTCAAAATGGCATTAATGCAGTGGTTTCGTGTCTAACTAATGAAATAAGTTTCTATTGGACATTGTAACCTCTGTTTGTTTTACTAGGCATTGTTATTGAGCATGTGGAGGGGAAAGATTGAGAGATCAAGGACAAAATAATTCCCACTAATGTTCCTATTGTTAGTAACTTTTTTAAAGCCACAAACAAAAAACTAATCATTTCACTCCTGGGAAAAATAGCACAATAAAATGTGAGAGCAGCTTATTTTTATTCAGAAACTTGCATATATATATATATATGATTTTCTGTTTGTCCTTGCTGTTTTAAAATGATTTATGATGATTCAGATCACTATAACTATAATGACTGAACTTCAAAGAATGTCTATAAACATTAAGGCAACCATCAACAGTATATTAATAAGGTAAAATGCTAGAATTGGCACTAGGTTAATGTCTGGAGATGTATTTTGGATGAGTTTATGTAATAGAATAGAAAGAATATGAGTTTGGCAGACAGATAGTTTGAAGTCAGATCATGGAGGGTTTTAAATATTATGCTAAGAGACTTAAACGCTACCTTTGTGACCTTAGGAAGGCCAGGCTAACCTCACTGAGACCATCTCCTTATCTGTATATGGGAATGTGTGTGTGTGTGCATGCGTGCTTGGTCATGTCCAACTCTTTGCAATTGCATGGACTGTAGCATGCCAGGCTTTTCTCTCTATGAGATTTTCCAAGCAAGAATACTGGAGTGGTTGCCATTTCTTACTCCAAGGAATCTTTCCAACCCGGGATTGAACCTGCATCTCTTGCATCTCCTGCATTGGCAGGTGGCTTCTTTACCAGTGCGCCACCTGGGAAGCTCTGTATATAGAAATAGTGGCAACCCACTCCAGTGTTCTTGCCTGGAGAATCCCAGGGACGGGGAAGCCTGGTGGGCTGCCATCTATGGGGTCGCACAGAGTAGGACACGACTGAAGTGACTTAGCATAGCGTAGCATAGCAAGCCTATATTATGGGTATGCTGGGAGAATTACCAGATATAACACATATCATTGAGGCTGGCACACACTGGAAACTAAATAAGTATTGGTCTTACTTTGTTTTCTAGAAGTGAAATGCTGCTTTCTGCCATCCCTTATTAACCACTTCTGCACATCAGTGTTATATCTTGTGCTTGGCTACTGTTTGCTGTGTTCTTGTGAGAATCTTTTCATTTCCTTAGGTATATTGGGGAAGAAGTCTAAAGAAACTAGTACAGAATTTATCAGAATGGAAATTAGCATGGATTGACAGGCAAGGGGAAAAAGAGTTAAAAGGGTTGGAATATCAAAGCGTTGACTTTCTGAAGATACTTTTTTCTTCAAAACATAGCCACTGCCTTTGCTAGTAACATGATCTGTATCTTGTTCCAATTATTTATGCAAATCAAAGTAATTTTTTTTTCTCTGTGAAGGACTCGATGAAACGATTCTATTGAAAAATCCAATGAGTTTCCATTATTGCTTGCTCAACAGCTATGCTTACTCTGTATTAATAGTGAGAGGAAAACAGTTTTGCAGACTGCTTCTCTGCCCCCGATCGAGAGTACATAATATCATGTTTGTGTTGAAACTTTTTCTCCTGAAATGTCATAACCCCATATGGAAGAGAATTAAAATCCTATTATTTTAATTTACATCTCGCCACAAGATAAGTAAAGTTATCATTGAAATTCTAATTAAATGGGATGATTGACTAAGGTAGCACATCAAAGAAGAGAAGCGAATATGATAAGTCAAAGACTTATTAATTAGTCTGCATGGAAGAAATTCCAGGGATGTCAAGCTGAGCCTGCTGCAAGGAGAAAAAAAGCAGACAAGAAAACGTTCATTTCTTTGAAGTTAGGAACTGAGATAGTGATGGAGGTAATTGTGTCTGACTGGATCCAGTAATGAAGAGCTGTAAATCAGACCTCAGAATCGAAGGAAAGATTCAAGTAACGAATGTGGCTGGCCCGCTCCTGCTGCGAAGAAACAGAACGCAGAGCACACTAATTGACCCAGCCTATTTCCCAGTAGTTCTCTGTTATTATTTATTAATTTTTAATTTCTGAATTATTTACATCCTGGGAAATTATTCTTGACAGCCTGTTAGGCGTGCCAAAGTTAATGGAGGATGAAAGGACTGGTACCAGAATTAGCAGGGATGTGTTCACAGGCTACTGGATTTAATGATTTTGGAAAGAAAAATTGATTTCACACAGCGTGTCACTTTATACTACTTTAGGGATACACCAGCTATTTGATTAATTGAGGAATAACCAATTCAAAGTATATTTGAAGTGTAAATGAGTCACACTGCTCAGCTGTTTATTTTTCCCTCTCTCAGAGAGATCCGAGTTTTCTTGAAGCTGATGATTAAAAGCTGATGAAGACACATTTGAACGCTTTGAATGCACACCTGTTTGATTCGTATTAAACACAGAAGGGAAGAAAACCCAGAAATACAAAAGGAGATATTTTCACTCTTCTCATTTCTTCTAATCTCTTTATATGATTTTTTTCTTTTCTTTTTTTTTTAACTCCAGCATCTTGCACAGCAGCAGTTGCAATCTGTATCTTTTAAACACTACACTCTGGAAAATTTTTCATTTATAGCCTATGAGACAATTAGAAGCAGTGCTTGCTAATGAATAGAAAGAACAAATAGAAGAAAAGTGTATTCAAAGGAAACAATGACATTAATGAATAAGGTAAGAGGATTAATCTATTAGGAAAGTGAGTGAGGAAGAAATAAGCCATCACCTACCAGTCTAAAAGCTCGTGGCATCATGGCATCTCCTTTTTGGCCAACCTTATTAGCTTCGGTTCATCTTCTGATCTCATCTTTGTCCATCTCTCTCTGGCCTAATCCTGCAACTGGTCTTAAGTCAGATTTTCCTCTTCCACTGTATTTCTCAAAGTTCAATGCGCAAGTAGATCATGTGGGGGGCTCTTGCTACTCTGCAGGTTTAGATTCCGTGGGTTGGGAAAGGGGGACTGAGAGTGTGCTGGGGTTCCCAGGTGAAGCTCATGCTGCTGGTCCTTGACCAGTCTTTGAGCCGCAAGGTCCTACAAAACTCATTTTTTAAAAAAAACATTGCTTTTAACCATGTAACTCTCATTCGGACCCGTAAGTTGATTTCCAAATACTGACAGTTAAATTTGGATTCCTTAGAGTGGCATTCAAGATCTTCCTAATATGATCACAACCTGCCCTCCTAATCATATCCTACATTCCGCAGGTCCATGCTATTGTTTATGCTACTTCTTATTCCTGAAATGCCTCTGTCTTTGAGAATTCTACCAGTGCCTCAAGGTGTATTTCAAATATCACATCCCCAGTGTTGGCTATTCTAACCTTCTCTCTCACTCAACAAGCCATGAGTTCACCATTAAGTGCTTCTCTCATATTTTAGCTTTATCTCTTGCTTGCCATGCGATATTTCCACTCTTGCATTATTGCCATTAATATACTTATTTTTCCCTATGGTAATTAACCCCTATAGCTTTCCAAATGTAGAGGAAAAAACATTTTTTAAAAGCCTCCTAATTTCACATATACCATAAAGATTCAGACAAAAATGAACCATAAGAAATTGTGTCATGCATATATGATGGGGAAATGTCCAGGAGTCTAACTAAAAATTTAAAAAGATAAAATTATACTGTGGTTCTTTGTAAGCTAACTCTGGCTAATAAGCAAAAAGAGAAGGAGTCAAGGATTGTCCAGAGAATAGAAGATAGATTTCACTAGAATTGAGTTTAGGTGAGCAAGAATACCACCCAATAAGAGACTGATCTCTTAGTGCTCATGTTAAGAGGATTTACTTGGGTCTAGATCTTACTCTCTCTCCTAGGGATTGACTCATAAGTACAGTCGCCCCCAAAAAGGAAAAGGATTGGAGCCAGGCCATTCCCTTTGGGAAGATTGCTTATTAATCCTATATCCCTATATCCTGTGTTCATTCTTGCTCTTGAGTTCTGGCTGTTCATCTTTTACTTCAACTGATTTTTAACACTGGCAGCTAGAGAACTCTAAGTGATATGAAAGACAGTCACAGCAGTAGGTGTTCAATAGAGATTTGCTCATCATCTACATGGTGATTCAGATATGAATTTTATACATTCTCAGGGACAAGTCTCTAGGCTCTTTGTACACAGGTATATTGCCTTTGTGCCTTTCCACAAACTTTTCCTTCCACCCAGAATGTCATGCTCCCTGCTCCCTTCTCTACTTGTTCAACGCCTACTCTTTCTTTATTTTTTTTAACATTAATATCACCCAAAGGAGAGAATCAGGCTTCCCTGGTAGCTCAGTGATAAAGAATCCATCTGCCAATGCAGGAGACACAGGTTCAGTCCCTGGGTTGGGAAGATTCCATGGAGAAGGAAATGACAACCCACTCCAGTATTCCTGCCTGAAAAATCCCATGGACAGAGAAGCCTGGTGGGCTACAATCCAAAGGGTTGCAAAGACTAAACACACAAAGGGGTCGTTATTCTAAGTTTTATTATGAAAAAAATTCCACATACATCAAAGTTAAAAGAGCCATAAGATGAAACTCACATATCCCCTGCCTGGCGTCAATAATTGTTAACATTTTGCTGTGTTATATTTTTTCAGAGTAAATTTGACATTATTACTTTCCCTGCCTAAGACTCACCATACAACTCCTAAGAATAAGGGTATACTTCTATGTAACACAATTCCTTTATTATGCCTCAGAAAATTAGTAGTAATTCCATACAACAATTCCAGTTGTTTCAGGAATATCTTTTATATGTTTTTTTTTTTTAAAATAAGATCAAATCAAGTTGTTCACTCGTATTTGATTGTTCAGTCAGTTCAGTTCAGTTGCTCAGGCGTGTCCGACTCTTTGCGACCCCATGAATCGCACCACGCCAGGCCTCCCTGTCCATCACCAACTACCGGAGTTCACTGAGACTCACGTTCATCGAGTCAGTGATGCCATCCAGCCATCTCATCCTCTGTCGTACCCTTCTCCTCCTGCCCCCAATCCTCCCAGCATCAGTCTTTTCCAATGAGTCAACTCTTCGCACGAGGTGGCCAAAGTACTGGAGTTTCAGCTTTAGCATCATTCCTTCCAAAGAAATCCCAGGGCTGATCTCCTTCAGAATGGACTGGTTGGATCTCCTTGCAGTCCAAGGGACTCTCAAGAGTCTTCTCCAACACCACAGTTTAAAAGCATCAATTCTTTGGTGCTCAGCCTTCTTCACAGTCCAACTCTCACATCCATACATGACCACTGGAAAAACCACAGTCTTGACTAGACAGACCTTTGTTGGCAAAGTAATGTCTCTGCTTTTCAATATGCTTTCCAGGTTGGTCATAACTTTCCTTCCAAGGAGTAAGTGTCTTTTAATTTCATGGCTGCAGTCACCATCTGCAGTGATTGTTAGGTTTCCTTAGTCACTTTTCATATAGAACAGGGCATTATCTTTTTTATGATGGTGTTGACTCTTTGAGAGTCATGTTGCTCCTCTATCTCCTATACTTTTGGTAAACTGAAAGTTAGGTCTAGCAGTTTGATTAGATTCATGCTAAATATTTTTAGCAAGACTGTTTCTCAGTTAATGACGTGTATTTCTCATCATATCAGGAGGCATATTATATCTGCTTGTCCTACTATCAGTGATGCTGTGTTTGATCATTGACCAAGATATGGCCCTAAGATCATTCCATTTTAAAGCTAAAATTTTCACTATTTAAAAAATCTTCAGCTCAAATGTGATGTTGTAATCTTTTCCCCTTATGTAGTAATTATCCCTTACTTTGTTCACCATATATCTATATCATAATACTTCTACTCTATATTATGGCAATAAGTTTTTAAAGTAATTTTTATTTATTTATTTCTATTTGTTTTCGGCTGTGCTGAGTCTTCGTTGCTGTGAGGGCCTTTCTTAAGTTGTGGCGAGCAGGAGTTACCCTCTGGTTGTGGTGTGCGGGCTTCTCATTGCAACGGCTTCCCTTGTGGAGCTCGGGCTCGAGGGTGCTCGGGCTTCAGCAGCTGTGGCTCCAAGCTCGGTAATTGTGGCAAGAGGATTTAGTTGCTCCATGGCATGTGGGATCCTCCCAGAGCAGGATCAAACCTATGTCTCCTGAACAGGCAGGCAGACTCTTTACCTCTGAGCTCCCAGGGAAGCCCTATGGTCATAATTTTGACATATGTTTTCCTGGCTAGATGGTAAAATCCTTAAGGGGGAAGATTGATAGTTTATTAATTTTATTTTCTTCACATTCTTTTAGGGGAAAGAAGCAAAGTATAAATGTAAAAATAAAACGCATTTCATTTATATTTGAAACTCCCATGTTCAGCATGTGAAAGATTCTTTATAAGGAATTATGAGCCCTAGCTGCTCCAACCCTCAGAATGATCTATCAGTGAAAGAAATATTTTTGAGTATACTCATTTTTTGTAGACTGTTTCCACTGAACTTTGGAACCACAGTTTCATATAGCTGGTAGCCGCACCACACGGAATAGTGAAGTCTAGAAGATACTCCTAAGGATTCTTGGCCATTCATTACTGATCAAGCCCCCATACAAGTCTTATATTGAGAGGGTTATTTTACTGAGTTCTGGATTATGTGGTTCATGTATTATCCAGTCTATTCAGCTCATGAGACCAGATAACTCTGTCTAAAATGAATAGGCAGATTTTTACTCATTAGCAGTTCTAAAAACACTCACTAAAAACAACCTCCTTAAAGAAAAGGTAGTCAAAGGGAGTTCTAATGGCAGTGTAGGTTAATAGTATTTGAAAGGTCAGAATCCTTGACAAGACAAACAAAGGGAAAATATAGGAACTAATTTGGTGGATGTTTATAACTGACATCAGCATAGGAATGAGGAGTGATTCAAATTATTAGTTGTTAGGAAATATTGCAGTGTGGTTATGGGGTAGGAGCAAACCAATGAACAGAATGGAGAGTTCAGAAATCTGTGTTTATGGGAATTTGATATATGATAAATATACCATAAAAAATGGAAAAGGATGCCTTGTTTGATATATGATATTAAGAAAACTGGCTCCTCACTGGGAGAAAAAGCAGAATTTATGACTTAACACCTTATAAAGATGAACTCTAGATGGATTACAAACCTAAGTGAGAAAAGTAAAAAGGCAGAGCTAGTAGAAAAAGAATATGAAGTTTATTAAACTGTAAAATTACTAATCATAAAAGAAAAATGGATGATTTAACTGCATCAATATTAAGGTGTTTCTGTTCAATGAAGGATACCAAAAACAAAGTTAGCAGAGAGAAAATAATTTCAGCATTGAAAACTAACAAAGATTAATATCTAGATCAATGCTGTCCATTGAAAATATAATATGAGCCATAGTAATTACATTAAAAAATTAAAAAGTAAAATTAGTTTTAATAATATATTTTACCCAATATACCCTGAATATTAGCATTTTAACATGTATTCCAAAAAGAAAATTATTAATAAATTTGTTAAAAAAAATTTTATACTAAGTACTTGAAATCTGGTATATATCTTACACTTATAGCACATCTCAATTTAGACACTAAATTTTCATTGGAAATATTATATTTCATAAAATATAGACCCAGTTGTTCCAACATACTTAAAAAATTTCCAATAAATATAGTAAACCCTCCAAAATATTTTCTGTTAATATTTATCCATGTTGACAAAACTGGTTCATCTTTTTTAGGAAAATTGATCTGACCTTAAAGCAAAAGCATATCAGTTTTAAAACTACATTAATTCAAAGCAAGTAAATTAACTAACTTTTGTATTACTGAGTGTTAAATGTTGAATTCAAAAAGGTATTGTATAATTTAAAAAGCAACTCTAAACTTACCAATGTTACAAGACATTCTTCAAATTTTCCTTGTGTTTTTTTCTTTTTACAATCAAATTCTCTGATAGCTGTCAAAGAGTAAAAATTATCTGCACCACAAATTTAATTTTCAAGCCATGAGAAACAAGTGATAGAATGGGTGCTGTGGTTACCTTGCAGGTGTCTAATCCCATCAGGACCCTAAGCTATCTTTGCCTTCCTCCTCCCAGTTTCGTGCTGGTAACTTTTTGGCAACACAACCTTAGGGCACAAAGGTCAGCCTCGATGATGGATTAGGGTGCAGAAACAAACTCTTCAGTGCAATAGGTCTTCCCCTTTCCTGACTTTTTCATTTTGGAGGGAGCATATCCTCACTATCTTCTCAAGAAATAGTATATAGGAATTAAGTTTTTGAGACCTTGTATACCTGAAATGGAGAAGGAAATGGCAACCCACTCCAGTACTCTTGCCTGAAAAATCCCATGGAAGGAGGAGCCTGGTAGGCTACAGTCCATGGGGTCGCAAGACAGTCGGACACAACTGAGTGACTTCACTTCACTCACTTCATACTTTATTACTGGAGAAGGAAATGGCAACCCACTCCAGTATTCTTGCCTGGAGAATCCCATAGACAGAGGAGCCTGGCGGGCCATGGTCCATGGGGTCTCAGAGAGTCAGACACGACTGAAGTGACTAAGCACATATCTGAAAACGTCTTTGTTTCCCTCATAGGTATTTGATAGTTTAGCTGAATCTAGAATTACAGTAGGAATACTTTAACTCGGGAAGTTTGAAGGTCTTTCTCCCTTGTCTTACTGCAACCGAGAAGTCTGAAGTCATAGTGATTCCTGATTCTTTGTATATAACCTGTTTTTCTCTCTGAAAGCTTATAGGATCTTCTTTTGGTTCCCAGTGCTCTGAAATTTCAGTGATGTTCCTTGATACAGATCTACTCCAGTGCACTTTTTTTTTTGGTGGGGGCACTCAGTGTACACTTTCCACCTGGTAACTCATGTCTTTAGTTCTGAGAAATTTTTATTGATTTATTTTATTGATGATTTCCCCGTTTTGTTTCTTCTATGCTCTTTTCTAGGAAAAAATATCCATTATTAAAACATTGAACCCTCAGGTTGGCTCCTTTTATTTTTTTGTCTTTTCTCCTATTTTCCTTTCTCTTTTGTCTTTTTTACTCTACTTTCTCAGATCTTCAAATTTATCTTCCATTTCTTCTACTGATTTTTTTTCATTTCAGCTATTTTTTAATTTTCAAGAGCTCTTTTTACCCTCTGAATTTTCCTTATAAATAGTAAAAGCACCTTTTTAAAAAGTTTTCACAGGGGTAATCTTTTTCTTCTGATTTCTCAGAAGATACTAATAGTTTTAAGTGTCCTTCTCTTTCTACAGTCTCTATTTTCTCCAAGTTACTTGCTTTTGATCTTTGGTTTCGGCCTCTGTCTTCTGTGGTAGAGGTCTTCCTCAAATAGCTGGTCATTCTCTCTTATACGCTCATGATTAAGAATGAGGGGCTGAAATATAGTTGATTGCTCTGATTACTTTCAAAAGGCTTGTTTCCTTTGAATGACACTGTCAGACGATATGGGTGGTCTGTTTGTCGGTTAACTCTTGATGTCAATATTTTCAAGTCTTTCCTCTTAGGTTGGTTATGTTTATCGGAAAATAATCTTCCAATCTCTTGCCTAGAGAGAAATAGTCAGGCTGCTGGCATCCTAGCAGCCAGCTTAGGGAAGAGATAGAAGTTGCCGGCACTCCGCATTCAGTCATGACATCTCTCTGTGTTTGGTATGATAGTAATATCCCTTCAATTATGTCTAACATCTCTCAGTCCAGGGGCCTTCTGCATTTACTTCTGAGAATACACTATTATGCTACGTAGTTTATGTGTACCTAATTTAATGTAAATGCTATATCCAGGCTCTTCAGTACATGGGATTCTCCAGGCAAGAGTACTGGAGTGGCTTGCCATTCTCTTCTCCAGGGGATCTTCCCGACCCAGGGATCAAACCCAGGTCTTCCTCATTGCAGGCAGATTCTTTACAGTCTGAGCCACCAGGGAAGCCCATATTAAAATTTAGCCATGTGCAATGTGAGCAGATATAGAGAGCTAGCCTGGGGGAACAGCTTTCACCCAGTCCTCCTCATTTTAGCCCCCTAGCTATTTCAGCCTCCCCTTTACAGCTTCTGCACAAAGCAGAGGTTGTCAATCTGCTTTCTAGCTTCCAAAATTTTTCTGTTCTTGTGTTCTCTTATGTTCACTTGCATGTGGGTTCATGCCTTTTAAAGAATTTTTTTATTCAAGTTTTAGTGGAATTTTGCAGAAAAATGAGATGTGCAGTTTATTCTACCATCTGAACCCAGAAAACCATTTAGGTCCCTTTTTCTTCTTTTAAAATGATCAATGAAGCAGAAGTTGCAGGTTATTGAGATAAAGACCAATCTAGGGGTTTTTCTGTTTCCTTTATCCTCTTTCCATGACAACGTGAAGCAATATTTAGATAGAACAAGTATTTACACTCTCTGCTATTGAGAAAACTAGTTTTGAAAATTTGAACAGTCTGAACGAACACATTTTGGCCTTTGAAGCTGACTCAGAGGGATTTTCCACCACCCGTGATTAATCTTGATGCACAGGGTAGCTGGTTACTTAAAAAACAGAGGCATTCACCATGTTACCTCTCCAGGTTGGTAGCGATTGATTTCTCTGAGAGCAAATTCAAACTACATTATCTCATTTGAGGGAAATACAGTGTCCAGTTTTTCTCTAACAAAGATGTCAAACAGCATGAAAGTTTAATTTCTGAACAAGAAACTTTTTTGTGTTACTTATTACACAGTTACGTGTGTTAATTATTGAACTATGGATAAATTGTCTTCTGGGAAGGTGTACTTGGGGCTTAATATGAAATACAATAGTAAATAAAAAGTTGGAAAGTATTAATTCCATTCATTTCCCATAGAAATGAGAAAAAAAGTCATTTATTGTATTATAACTGCTGTTGATACTTCAGGACTATAAAACTGAAACTTTGCCTAGGATCTCTTCAGCTGACCTTGAGTAACATTTAGCCTTCTTCCTGTTTTTTTTTGTCCTCACCGTCCTTCCTTCCCTCAAACGTGTTTCTTGATTCTCAATGTGTGCAGGGCTCTGAACTAGTTTCTGGAGCTCTAACTGTGAACAGGGCAGACACTGTCCCTGCCTTCTCGAAACTCTCCTCTGGCAGAAGGGACAAAACACAGCCCAACTTACTGCTATAAGAAGAGAAAAGAGGAGGACAGTGTTCTTGCCTGGAGAATCCCAGGGATAGGGGAGCCTGGTGGGCTGCCATCTGTGGGGGTCGCACAGAGTCAGACACGACTGAAGCGACTTAGCAGCAGCAGCAGGTATAATGTTTGAGCTGAGACCTGAGAGGAGTAAAAGACTTGGCCTTGGGCAAAGAGCAGATAAAGTGGGCAACAGGGGTGGTGAGGGGGGTGGTGGGGTGGTGGGAAGCAGTACCAGACCTAAGTAACAGTACATGTAAATAAATGCCTAGAGGCACTCCTGGATGGCCAGAACCCAGAGAAAGAGAGAGATCAGAGATGAGGTTGGGCAGGACTTCCCTGGTGGTCCAGTGGTTGGAACTCTGCACTTCCAATGCAGGGAACGTGGATCTGATCCCTGGTTGGGGAACTAAGATCCCACATGCTGCATGGCCAGAAAACCCTCAAAAAACAAGCAAAAAAAAAACTGGGCAGAAAGCCGAGCCTACATCATGTTCGGCTGTAATATACCCTCAGGAAAAAAAGAACCCTTTGGAGCAGAAACATGATGCAGGGAGGTTTCCTCGCTCAATAGTTTAAATGGCCATTCAGCTTTAACGTGACAATACATTTCAATGAAAGTATTTTACTGAGGACATGTCAGAAAGTACATATGTATTAATATATATATTTATTAGACTACAAAGTGGGTTTTCTAACAGGTAAATAAGAACAGTGTCTATTAAGTCTGCCCAGCACCATCTATTATGTTATCTGCTAATGTGTCTACCCCCCAGTGTTTTTGTTCTGTTTTGTTTTAATCAGAATTCAGTGTTTAAAAGATAAAGCTTTTTTTTTTTTTTAATAAACATTCACTATTGCTCACTAGCTGAATGCATGTGCTGTCCTAGATCAAGAGGTTAGTGGTGCTTATTTCAATATTAAATAAAAGGATTCATTTTCATTGAAGCAAGCAGGGAATTAAGCTTACAACTTCAATTACCAATAATTAATTCCCTACACTGCAAGCCATGCAGTTTGCATTTAAACTCCCAATGCCCAACAGAGAACAAAAATCTATTTTGATCACTTTTTATTTTCATCATTTAAGGAGTACATCTTATTTCAATTAGGCACATGCATTTCTAGATTATAAGAGAGAACAAATATCCTTTCTAAAAAACCAGGCGATTGGAGCCTGGGAGACTTTTAAGCATAACAAAGAAATCCTAGGATCTTTTCATTTCTCTTGCTTTTATTGAAGGAGTGCCTGATATTGTGTAGAATTAGCTACCTCATGTACGAGAACCTGTTATTTACAAGCAGATTATTTCCCTAAATTAGTTTTTTTAATTAAAGTATAGTTGATTTATAATGCTGTGTTAATTACTGCTATAATTAAAGTGAGTCCGTTACATATATATATATTTTTTAAATATTCTTTTCTACTATGGTTTATCATTGAATATAGTTCTCCGTGCTGTAGAGTAAGACCTTGTTGTTCATCCGTCCTGTACCTGAAAGCTTACGCCTGCTAACCCCAGCATCCCACTCCATCTCTCCTGCACCCCCCTCCCCCCTACATTTGTTTTTCCTTATGCATTAAGCTGTTCTTTGGTGGCTTTCCACTGTATGAGAAAAGGAAAGAAGTTGAGCACATGATTGAAAATGAGGCAAAATTACGTCCTGCTCCAAAGCCAAGCCCACCAGCTTGGGCAGCAGGCCTCAGGATCAGAAGAACTCTTCAGAGAGGGAGATCTGACCGAGAGATGGATGAGAGAGACTGAGCTCATCAGGAGTTTCCGCATTTTGGGGGGACAAGTTCTGAGCAAAAGAAAGAAACTGCCAGGGTGTCACCAAAGCAAAGGCACAGTCAGAGCCAGAGTTCTTAGAGATGTAAAGAGGCTCTTGAAATTAGGTTTCGCAGGAAACAGGCAGACCTGTGTGGCATGCAGAAAATGAGTTCTAAGAAACCTTTTCTTTCAAGTTTTGAAGACATTAGTTTTCTTCCTGCTTGCAAATGTTAACTTTGCTCATTATTTGTGGTAATTGACCATATTATAATAATATCTCATTTAAGTGAACCTCAGTGGAGTGAAACCATAATTAACTGGAATCAGCCTCTTCATATGACTTTCAGGAAAAATATTGCAGTGTCAGTCATTTAATAAAAAGTACAGTGTCAAGTTCTAAGGTTAGTACATATCCATTCCAATCTTTAGTCCACGCTGTGCAATGTCCAAATAGGTTTAGAATCTGATTCCCATACCCTACAATATCCTTAATATAGCCATAACACACTAAAAAGATTCCCATTTTAAGGAAACAAACCAAGATCAACCAATATACTTTAAAAATGATTCTCTTAACATGGGTTGAAGCAAAAAGTATTCTCTGGACAAGTGAACCTTAACAATTAAAAATGGAAATAGTTATTCAGCCTAATATTCAAATAGTCTGATTAATCAATCAACATTTTCCATCACTAAGTAAAGATATATTCCACATTGAAAGCCCAAGCCATCATGTCAAATTCAGTCAACAGTTTCTAAATGCAAGGAGAAACAAGAAGGATTTTCTGGTTATTAATATACAAACCAAACAAAAGCAGATTTCATGCTTCTGGAGGCCAAAATTCACATCTATTAAAAGCATTTAAATACAGAGACCCACCACTGGCCCAAGTATGTGTATGCTTGACACATTGTTAGCACAGCCAAATATGTCTGTCCTAGGAAATCAAAGCTAAATAATACAGTAAATGATTTCACATGACAGAGAACACATTTTTTTTTTTTTATTGCACAGTTTTTGTTAATAAACCATTCTGATAAAGGAAAGGTGGAGGAGCAGACTTAACTTTCTTGGGAATAAAGATCAACTATGTGATTCATTTCTTGGTTTCTGTCTTGATGACATTTTTAAGGTCAGACCTTCAACAGTAAAGGTGAGTGACTCATCTTAGATTCTTTGTTGCCTTCCTTCTCCACACCATCTGTTAGACAGTCTCTCTCTCTCTGCTGATGCTTTTAACACAGACAAGCAAATTCAACCCAGGACCTTTATTGTGGTGCATACAAATGTAAGTTTCCAAGCACAATGGGTATTATTAGCCCCATATATCCCTAGTGGACCACACAGCTCTGAGACTCAGCCCTTAGTCATTGATAGCCACAAGGAACAAAGAGGAGAGAGAAGGCTCAAATTTGCTTGGAAAGATAGGTCAACTCTGGAGGTCCACCCAAAGCCTGATGGATTTGCTATTACACAGCTGTTCTTGCCTGTGAAGAGAAGCAGGGTACACTTGAATTGCTTTCCAAGATTCTGTAAATGATGAGCTTCTGAAGCATACCCCTGGCTAAAACCATCTGGGTAAGTATATTAGAACTCAAAAAAGATCAGAAAGCCAGCGAGATCTTTGTTGTTTCCCAGTTGGAACTGGAGTTTGGTCTCAAGGTCAGCAGTCAGCCAAAGCTTGCAGATGAGCTACTTTTCACAAGTAAAAGAGAGAGTTTATGACCATTGTCTGTCACTCAAGCATCTTCGAGTTGCTTTCCCACTAGAGAAACACTGCTCTGTGCTCCTTGTTAGCAAATTACAGGTTTAAGTGAATAGCTAGGTAGGGGTACAGGCTTTGGTAGTGCAACACCACTCTTACTGCACGTGCCCAAAGAGTTCAAGTGGCTTAAAATCAATGGAGGTCATAAAACTAGTTAATCATCAAATGTAGGCTTGAACTCAGGTCTTTTATCATCTCCCTTGACCATGCTGATGATCTAAGTCATCCCAGTGTTTAAGATGGATTGCTATCCCTCAATGTGATGGGTGGAGCAATGCCCTGCCCCCCTCCTAATGTCAACATCCTAAACCTTGGAAGCTACTAATGTGCTTTGTTACATGGCAAAGATTCAATCCCTAGGTTGGGAAGATCCCCTGGAAGAGGGCATGGCAACCCACTCCAGTATTCTTGCCTGGAGAATCCCATGGACAGAGGAGCCTCCTGGGCTCTGGTTCATCGGATTGTAAAGAGCTGGATATGGCTGAAGTGGCTTAGTATGCATATGAAGAGAATTAGGGTTGCAGATGGAATTAAGGTTGCTTATCAACCGAGTTTAAAATAGGGAGATTATTATCCCGGATTATCAAGGTGAGTCCAATGTAATGACAAAGGTCTTGACATGTGGAAGAAAGAGGTAGAAGAGTCGGTGTTAGGGTGATATAACTTGAGAAAGTCTTGACCAGACATTGTCAGCTTTGACAGGAGAAGGTGTCACCAGCCAAGGAATGTGGGCAGCCTCTAGAAACTGAAAAGTCAAAAAACCAGATTTTCCCTTAAAACCCTCAGAAAGGTGGTGTCCAGCCAATTTCCTGATTTTAGCCCAGTGAGACTCATTTTGGACTTCTGACCTCCAGCTCTCTAAAAGAATACATTTGTGTCACTTAAATTTGTGGAAATCGGTTACAGCAACAAGAGAAAACTAATACAGTCTCTGTTGTTGTTGTTCAGTGACCAAGTCTGTACGATTCTTCGAGACCCCATGGACGGCAGCACACCAGGTTTCTCTGTCCCTCACCATCTCCCAGAGTTTGCTCAAGGTCATGACAAGTGAATCAGGGATGCCATCCAACCAATTCATCCTCTGTTGCTCATTTCTTTTTCTGCCTTCAATCTTTCTCAGCATCAGGGTCTTTTCCAATACACTCTCTAAAGTCTCTAAAAATAAACACATGATAACAAAACTCAACAGTACACCTTACTATTTCTTAAAAAGTAACTATTATTTCTCTGAGGTTTGATGTTTAACAAGTTGTAACAATTAAGAAAGCCTTCCCTGGTGGCTCATTGGTCAAGAATCCACCTGCAATGCAGAAGACTCAGGTACCATCCCTGTATCAGAAAGCTCCTCTGGAGAAGGAAATGGCAACCCACTTCAGTACTCTTGCCTGGGAAATCCCATAGACAGAGGAGCCTGGTGGGTTATAGTTCATGGGGTTGCAAAAGAGTTGGACACAACTTAGAGACTAAACAACAACAATTAAGAACAGCAGCAAATACTCAATATAGTATCTATTATTCATGTCAAGAACTGTTCTAGGGCTTCCCTGGTGGCACAGTGGCAAAGAATCTGCTGGCCAATGCAGGAGATTTGGGTTTGACTCCTGGTCTAAGAGAATCCCGCATGCCATGGAGCAGCTAAGCCCCTGCGTCACAGTTACTGAGCCGATGTGTAGCAGCTACTGAAGCCTATGAACCCTAGATCCCATGCTCTGCAACAAGAGAAGCCACTGCAGTGAGAAGCCCGCACACCACAACTATTAGAGAGTAGCCGCCTTTCTCCACCACTGGAGAAAACCCCATGCAGCAGCAAAGACCCAGCACAGCCAGAAAAAAAAGTGTTCTAGATGGTAGATATGTTAACTCATTTAAACATTTTCAGAACACTGTGAGGTGGTTCCATTATCACCCCTACTTTACAGAGAAGAGAACGGAGCACAGAGAAGTCATGTACCTAACTTGTCCATGGTTACACAGCTGGAAAGCTGCAGAACTGGAACCGAACCCAGACTTGAGCCGGTCCACTGCTGGGCCATTCTGCTTCTCTCAGTGGTAGTGGCTCAACAGCTGGCATCCTTACCCAGAGTCAACACATCTTGTCTTTTACACAGGAACGTAACAAAATTGCTTATGGTAATACGTTGTTTTCTAGTTCATAGATTTTTTTTTTCCTTCAAAATACTTTTAGCTTTTTCCTATAGGCTTTCCATACTGTTACTCAGCCTTTCTTCTCTTCTTAGCACTGAGACTGTTTTAATGTTGATTACCAAAAATGTCATAGCCTTGCAGATATGGGTTATTCAAGAACTGATCAATATATCTGGTTTCCCAGATCAATTGTTTCTTTTCCTTTTTGCCTCTTGCCCTCTTCCGATTCCTTACCCTACTGACTAGTCTACTTGCAGTGAAGGGCAGAGGAGGTGCAAATAAAATCTGCCGACTTAGATACTCATCAACAGTTCTTGACAAAGAAGGAGGTTCACCCATCATCGCCTACCATGGATTTTCTTTTTTTTCTGCTTTTTTTTGTAAAAGGAAACTTAAGCTTCTTGTGTTCCTATGATGTCTTATATTTAGACATATTTTCTTTTAAATCTTCATTTTAATGTAGGCTTCTGAGAGTTGTTAATTTGATTTGTTCATGCTATGCCATATTCTCCGTTATCACAGATGATCAGGAATTAGCTTTAATCATGTTTTGCTTTGTGTTTTGTTTTGGTCTCTAGACATAGAAAGCCAAAATGAGCCTTGTTCTTCAAGGCTTCCTTCCCATTTTAAATATGCCTCACTTGGATTGTTCATGAATGGAAAGGGATTAGTAGTGGCTGATAAATCAGCAGAGACTGTCTGAAGTATTTTTGAAAAGGAGTTTATGGAATAGTCTGGACTCTTTTAGAAGAGTTCAGTGATCTAGGTGTTCATTAGCAGATGTAGATGCATATGTTGCAGATGTAGATGCATATGTTGCAGATGTAGATGCATATGTTGCAGATGTAGATGCATATGTTGCAGATGTAGATGCATATGTTGCAGATGTAGATGCATATGTTGGAGGTGAGCTAGTCTTAGCAGATGTAGATGCATATGTTGCAGATGTAGATGCATATGTTGCAGATGTAGATGCATATGTTGCAGATGTAGATGCATATGTTGGAGGTGAGCTAGTCTTACAACTGCCACATATTTGGCCATGCCTGCTGGCCTGAGTCCAGAACTGTTTCACCAAAAATTCCTACTGAGCTTCTGTGTGGATGAACTTGGGTCTAGGTGGTACCATCTGTTACAACCATCTTCCTGAATCCCCAGAGTTTTCAAAAAACTTGAAACTACCTTAAACCTCATATTGTGTAATTCTCTAAAATATAGCCTAAAATGAATGGAGATAATATTAAATTAAAAACAGAATGTTTTAGGCTTCAAATAATATTTTATCAACTTGAAGGATTATTAGATAATGCAGAAAGTCATTGACAGCTGGTATATACTTTCTTCTGGAGAAGGAAATGGCAACCCACTCCAGTACTCTTGCCTGGAAAATTCTGTGGGTAGAGGATCCTGGTAGGCTACAGTCCATGGGGTCGCAGAGTCAGACATGACTGAGTGACTTCACTTTCACTTTCATACACTTTCTTTTTATAACAATAGTTATCATTTCTTGAGTTTTTTTTAATCGGTGAGGTCCTTTGCTCAGTGAATTTATACATTTAACTTATTTTATCCTCATCCAAGCCTACACATTGGTATTTCTGACTCCCATTTTGCAGAAGAGAAAATTCAGGCCAATGAGGTTAAGTAACTTTCATTTGTTTCCAGAGGAATCTCCCCAGAAGGCTTTCGTGGAGGATTGCCTCCCAGAGCAAAAAACCAAATAATCAGAGGGATGCCTTTCCGATGCACCTCAGCCCACAGATGAAATTGAACCCACTTCTTGCTCTCCCTATTTGAAAAAGTGCGAGTTACCAGAGTAGAAATATTGAGCTGTATGTTTGAAGCCATCGAAGGATTAGACAGGGCCAGACCTCAGCGATGCCTGCCTCTCAGGACTGTGTTAAGATGGAGCAACCAGTCCCTCTCAGTGCCTTTTATCTCCCTTTCTAGGTCAGTCCCTGCAGGGCTTCAATCCTGTCAGTTACTCTTCTCTGCATCGCCTATCAATTATTTGCTGTCTTGCTCTGGGGTTGTGATATCTAAAAGAAGATGCATATCAAGCTGTGAGGTTTTGCCTGAATTTCCTGGGTTCTTGCCTCAATTTTCTGCTTAATTTTTGCTTTAGAGACAAGTTATACAATGAGGGGTTTCCTTTTGCATCGGCAGTCAGGGCAGAAACTTTGGAAAGCTTGGTAATTAACAAGGGCTCATGAAATCCAACCTCTGGCAGGAACTTAAACCAAATGAAATATCAGTTGAGAGACTATTTGGATGTTCTGTTGAGGCCTTGTCTAGGTTCAGGCTTTCAAAAACACAAGCTTAAAAACACCCATTCATGCTTCAAGTTGGTGCATGAGGTGTGCTGAGCTGGGTCACACAGGCCAGGAAAAAATATTTGGGTGACATTATTTTGATTCACTCCAGTTTTGAGGGTTAAAGTTAAGTGAAAGTTACCATGTCTACCCCCCCCCCTTTTTTTTTAACAGACAGATGAGTAGAAAAGTACTTTCAGAACTTTCAGAAAAGTACTTTCAGAAAATTGCATGGAAAACTGAATTCAGGCACTTGAGACAGTGATGATCAAACATCATGTTATATAAATGGCTACTGGTTACTTAATGCCTTTTAATTAGAATAGTACTATAAGTATACTACCTAGACTTTTGTGGTGCTTGAGAAGACTCTTGAGAGTCCCTTGGACAGCAAGGAGATCAAACCAGTCAATCCTAAAGGAAATAAACCCTGAATGTTCATTGGAAGGACTGATGCTGAAGCTCCAATACTTTGGCCACCTGATGAGAAGAGCCGACTCATTGGAAAAGGACCTGAGGTTGGGAAAGATTGAAGGCAGGAGGCGAGGGGGATGACAGAAGACGACATGGTTGGATGGAATCACCGACTCAATGGACATGAGTTTGAGCAAACTCTGGGAGAGGTGAAGGACAGGAAAGCCTGATATGCTGCTTCCATGAGTCCACGGGGTCACAAAGAGTAGGACTCAACTGAGCGACTGAACAACAACAGCAACAACAGCAACTTAGACTTTATACCTACTACTCAATTTAGAGTGAGTAGTGATGATCTCTTGTTTTAAGAGCAATGATGAGATTATATTCCCATTAGCAAGTTCTTGCTGAAGTTATACAGAGTGTGCTGTTTGCCATATGTTCACCCAAATCCATTTCTTACCTGCTTTGCAGACAGACAGCCTACATCTGCCAGCCTCCCCTGTACTTAGCTGTGACCATACAAGTGGGTTCTGACCAATGAAATGTGGGTGGAAGTGAGGTACACTACTTCTAGAGCTAGACTCTCCTCCCCTCAAACTGCTGTAATACTCTTCAGAGTCTCTCTGACTTCTGTCCTCTGACTATGTGATCCAAGAGAGGACTCCGAGACCATTCTTTTGAAGCCACATCGATGAAATGATGAAATGATTTGACATTGAACATTGTGTGTGAAAGAGAAACTTTTTTGTGGTAAGATCCTGGAGCCTGATGTAGCAGCTAGTACTACTTACCCTAACTAATAAAGAAATAGTTTATGCAAACTAGATAAAAATAGTGTTTATTAGCAGCCCTGAGTAAGTAAAATTGCATTGCTTTTGCAAATTACATTGGATTTGAATTGAGATCTCAAAATCTATGCTTTTCCTGTTGCTCTAGTATACAGAACCAAAATAACTAATTGAAAATTCAGTATATCGATCATTGTGTTATTTGTTATCATGTCCAGCAACTGGTTTGTCTGATATTTAAATTAAAATTAACAGGTATTTAAACTCAATAAGTTAGTTGTTTACATGACATAAAGAGTTTACAAGTGAGCTCCTTGCTTATGTGAAGAAGATGAAGATTTTATATTTCTCATCTGTTTTCAACAGTAAAATTAGCAGTCTTAAAATCCCTTTTGGAGAAGGCAATGGCACCCCACTCCAGTACTCTTGCCTGGAAAATCCCAAGGACGGAGGAGCCTGGTGGGCTGCAGTCCATGGGGTCGTTAAGAGTCGGACACGACTGAGCGACTTCACTTTCACTTTTCACTTTCATGCATTGGAAAAGGAAATGGCAACCCACTCCAGTGTTCTTGCCTGGAGAATCCCAGGGATGGGAGAGCCTGGTGGGCTCCGTCTGTGGGGTCGCACAGAGTCGGACACGACTGCAGCGACTTAGCAGCAGTAGCAGCAGCAAAACCCTTTTAAATGCTCAGTTTACCTGAAGGCATTTGAATAGTCAACTTAAAGTAACAACATTTAATTTATCTTGAGTATCTCAATGATACTTTAACCAATTTAGTTTATTTTTGTACTTAACCTTTTGTTTCCTAGAGAACTGTCCAAGTGAGTTTAAAATCTTTGGGGGGAAAATGGTAGTGAATATGATATAAAACCATCAACTGCTTATTATAACATTAGACTAACCAGTGAAAAGCAAAGTAGCAACAGGACTAGTACTTTATGAACAAATGTGCTTTCAAATAATCTTAAGCTCTGATAAGAGAAAGAAATGGAATTTTTAAAATAAATCTCAATAGGAGAACTCAGAAGCGTTTTGGAACACAAATTGGAAGCTACTTATTAAACAAGGGTAATTTGTTCTGGGTCTACACCACAAGATGACTTCAAATGCCTTTAAAGTAGGTCATTTGACTGCTCTAAAATGTTTGGCATATGGCAGCTTTCTTTAGCATATCTGTAATATAGTTAGACTGCATCCGAGTAGCATCCTTGTGATTTCTGACCATATCAAAGCATCATCAAGGAGCTCTAATGAGACAGTTTGTTTAATTGAAATATTTTAAACTACCATGTAGTAGAGCATGAAAAAATATTATTTTTCATTAGTTGAAGTATTTCTCCTAGCCCGAAACTAGAAGTCCTAACGTTGGAGCATGATATAATGCATTGTAAAACCTGTTGAACAGCAGGCCACAAAGAGGAATTTAAATGAAAGAATTCATCTAAAATATCAAGATTTTGGACTTCCCTCATGGCGTGGTGGATAAGGATCTGCCTGCTAATGCCGTGGACGTGGGTTTGATCCATGGTCCAGGAAGATTCCACATGTCCTGGCACAACTAAGCCCATGCACCACAGCCACGGAACACATGCTCCAGAGCCTGGGAGCTGCAGCAGCTGAGCCCACACACCCTCAAGGCTGTGCTCCACAAGAGAAGCCACCAAAGGAGACGCCTGCACCCTGCAACCAGAGAGTAGCCCCAGCTCAGAGTAACTAGCCAACGGCTGAGAGTAGCAACCAAGACCCAGCATAGCCAATAAATAAATACATTCAAATAAATTTTTTTAAAAAATCAAGATTTTGCCTTAAACATTACTCTTGGACATCAATATCTTACTGCCAATTCTGCCAAGCCAGAGGAACTATCAACCAGAAATAGAGCCCATGTATTTTGTTATTGTTCAGTCACTCAGTCTGACTGCAACCCCATGGACTACAGCACGCCAGGCTTCCCTGTCCTTCACCATCTCTTGGAGTGCGCTCAAATTTATGTCCATTGAGTTGGTGATGCCATCCAACCATCTCATCCTCTATCATTCCCTTCTCCTCCTACCTTCAATTTTTCCCAGCATCAGAGTCTTTTCCAGTGAGTCAGCTCCTCTCATTAGGTGGCCAAAGTATTGGAGCTTCAGCTACAGCATCAGTCCTTCCAATGAATATTCAGGGTTGATTTCCTTTAGAATCGACTGGCTTGATCTTGCAGTTCAAGGGATTCTCAAGAGTCTTCTCTAACACCACACTTGGAAAGCATCAGTTCTTCAGCCCTCAGCTGAAGACCATCAGTTCTTTATGGTCCAGCTCTCACATTCGTACATGACTACTGGAAAAACCATAGCTTTGACTAGATGGGCCTTTGTGGCATCACTGTTCAGTCACTCTCTTTGTCTTCATAGGCAATGCAGCTCTCGTGTCAACACACAGCCAGAGTGGGTTGCTTCCAACACAGACCATTTATGAATTTTTATTTGAGTATTTTTATTGCTGAAGATACACTTATTTTGACTTAAGGAAAGCCTGTCTATAGTCAAATGAGAGAATTCACACAGCACTTGTCGTGATTGTCTTTCCATTGAAAGAACTGGCTATCCAACAGCAGAATGTCAAAATGGAATCTCCCATTTGGTTAAAATAGGATCTATCTCAACATGAAGCAGTTTTGTTTTTAAGAAGCACCAAAAAATATCCTGAGACTTGTGCCCCTCACTCAACTGATCTGTTTCATGAGCTAGATCAAGAGGGTCCCAAGGAAATGGGTGGAGTGTGAAAGAAGCTGGATAACAGAGGGGACAGGAATGTCCTTTGTAGGCTAACCTAGCATCACCTAAGGATACACTTTGCTTTAACATGTTAGTCATAACTTCAGAAGAAAAAGAACAAGATTCAGGTCTGCTGACCGAGAAGTGGATATGATTGATTTTTAAAATCTGATGCAGTGTTAACAATAGAAAAAGACTTTCTTTGCTTTTTTTTTTTTGAATGATAGCAGAGGTTTGAATTATCTGTTTTTATTTTGTGCAAAGTAATAGTTATAATAAGAAAATTTTATTCCTTGGGGTTAGTTATATGGAGGTGACTTGAAGATTTTTTTCTCATTTATTTTTCTGTAATTTTCATGGGACGTTAATTTTTCTGGTCTGTTTTGCTTTACAGTTAAATGTTTTAGGTGCTGGGCTTCCCAGATGGTGCTAGTGGTAAAGAACCCGCCTGCCAATGCAGGAGACATAAGAGACATGGGTTCTATTCCTGGGTTGGGAAGATCCCTGGAGAAGTTTATGGCCACCCACACCAGTATTCTTGCCTGGAGAATCCTATGGACAGAGGAGCCTGGCAGGCTTACAGTCCATAGGGATCACAGAGTCAGACACTACTGAAGCAACTTAGCATGCACGCACGCATGCCTTTCAGGTGTTATTCCACTAATCATTATCCCAAGAATCAAGTTCAGAAATTTCTTTAGGTTCATACAGTAAGCATCTATGGACAAGGAGAACTGGACCCAGAAATCTGTGTTTCATGAGTGTTCTTATATTTCCGACATTTTGTGTATAATACTTTTATGATTTTGAGGGTCCTTTTTTAGGCACCCTGGAGAAACTCCTTCCACAGAAAAAATATTAATGTATTAATAGATTATGTCAGTTATTTTTTCTCACATTTTATAAACTAGAAAGTTGAATTTTCCAGCTTGTAAAAAAAAAAAAGAAAAATCTCGAATGTTTTGATTGTAAGTCCCTTGAGTCCTATGCTTGGTTGGAGTTTTATTTTCCCATCCCTGATCCAATCTGAAGTTCTTTGTCTGCAATTCAATCTCTGCAGCTTTAATCATTTTGGATTGTACCGATGGCTTCTCAGTAATAAAAGAAATGGGGAGTCAGTCTTGGCATGGGACAAGTCTCTCCAGCTGGGGTAAGACGCTACATATGAGTTGTCTACCCACAAAAGGGCTCACTGTCAGATTAAATTAATGAGCTGCATGTTTTAATCATTAAGGTAGTAGCCACACAGGGATTCATTGCCTCTGTTTTAATCATTTCTATGTTTCTACCAGCTAGATCATCAAATGCTTTCTTTTGAGGTCTTCCCATTTCATTGCAGAGAATGGCTTCTATGTGGGGCGGAAATAAATGCCTTAGATTCCCAAGGAACGCTAAATAACTTTGTCCATCAGGGTTCAGGGCAATTTATAGCCATGTCTTTGTCCTTCAGTGCAGGAATTTGGAGGGACAAGGCTGTAGCCACTATTAGCAAATGGAACCCACGAGGGTCCCAGTTTGCAAAAAGTCAAAGTAGCAAAGGTGAATTGTAGGTTTCAGTAGCTGAGGTCAAAATGAACTATGATGTCATGGCCCATGGGCAGAATTTAGACCAGGTGAGCTGAAAGAGATACTGCCAGCTAAGCCAGTACTGGGGGGCTCTGAATGTTTTGCCTTAGCCTGAAATTGCTCTATGTAGACTTTCAACTTGCGGGTTAGTGTAAACTTGTGAGTCGGTGTCTCCTTGGCAAAGTTGGCAAAGTTGGTGTCTGCTTGGCAAGAGACTTGCTGTTCACAGGAGCGTCCACAGTGAGCAGATCAGGACATGTCCCCTCGACTAGATAGATGTTATCAAGCATATTTCAGGATACTACATACACAGACAAATGGCATTTTCACACCATTTGTATTCTCCTCAGATATTTAGGTTACAGCCAAGTCATATCTAGAACATAGGTTCAAAAAAGAGAAGAAAATCCAATGTATTGATTATTTTGTTTGGATGATGCCAACACATGACTTGACAGATTTTTCACTTAGTTTTTTAAGTTAAAACAATCCTCATGTTGAAGTTTGACAGAAAACAACACAATTCTGTAAAGCAATTATCCTTCAATTAAAAAATAAATTTAAAAAAATCAATTTCTGAGCTCTGTGGGATTATTGCATTGTCCGATGTGTTACTATAGCAACTGTTTATAGCTTGAATATAGCTTGTTCTAGGTGTGTTATTGGAGAAGGCAATGGCACCCCACTCCAGTACTCTTGCCTGGAAAATCCCATGGATGGTGGAGCCTGGTGGGCTGCAGTCCATGGGGTCGCAAAGAGTCGGACACGACTGAACGACTTCACTTTCACTTTTCCCTTTCATGCATTGGAAAAGGAAATGGCAACCCACTCCAGTGTTCTTGCCTGGAGAATCCCAGGGATGGGGGAGCCTGGTGGGCTACCGTCTATGGGGTCGCACAGAGTCGGACACGACTGAAGTGACTTAGCAGCAGGTGTGTTATAGTGGATTACACTATTCAAGTGTGAGTTTCTAGAGGGCAGGGCTAGTACCATATGTCAGTGTCTTTAGGTCTTTGCACATAGTTGATGCTCCATAAAAGATTGTAGAACAGAATTGACTTTTCTGTTGTTATTTAGTCACTAAGTCATGTCTGACTCTTTTGCAACCCCATGGACCGTAGCCCACCAGGTTCCTCTGTCCATGCGATTTCCCAGCCAAGAATACTGGAGTGCGTTGCCCATCTCCTTCTGCAGGGGATCGTCCCAAGCCAGGGCTAGATCCCGCATCTCCTACATTGGTAGGCAGATTCTTTACCACTGAGCCACCAGGGAAGTGCCAGAATTGAGTCATGTAGAACCAGAAAGTTTCTTCTTTCCTTTCTGGAAACTGGGTGAGCCCAAGGGATGTGGGGGGAGGATTTAGAAATATAAAATCATAGGTTAGACAGGGCCTCAAAGATCATGTAGTTCAACACACTTATTTTACAGATGAGGCAAGTGAGGTCCAGAGAGGTCAGTGATCTGACAAAGTTCACTTAGTTGGTGGCAGAGCCAGAATAGAGATGAGTTCGCACTCACCAGAACTTGCGATGAGAATGTGCTAGATGTGCGTGGTCCAGTATTGTAGTGTGTTAGCCAAGGTTCTCCAGAGAAACAGAACCTATACTGTCAATTCATTAATTAATTATGAAATTATGATTAATTTCATATTAATTATGAAATTATGAGGCATCACACCATGATGGAGATTAAGAAGTGCTACTATCTGCCGTCTGCAAGCTGGAGACCCAGGAAAGCTGGTGGTGTCATTCGGTCCAAGTACAAAGGCCTGAGAAATGGGGGAAACAATGGTATAAATCCCATTCCCAAGGCAAGAAAAGATATTAGCTATCCCAACACAGCAGGAAGGCAGGAGGACAGAGGTGGATTTTTTCTTCTTCTGGCTTTTTATTCTATCCAGGCCCTCAACAGATGGGAGGATGTCCACCCACACTGGAGAGAGCAATCTGCTTTAGGGTGTAAGCTGATTCAAATGCTAATCTCATCCAGAATCACTCCCATAGACACACCCAGAAATGATAGTATTTAATCTGGGTAATCCACTGGCTGGTCGAGTTGACATAAAGTCATCCATCACCGTTAGCTGTTAGAGTCACCTGGACAGTGAGAGCTGGAAATGTGGCAAGAGAGGTGGAGGCACTGAATTTCAGACTTCACTTAACTTTTTTAAACTTTAATTTAAACACAAACTGTGTAAAATATTCTTCCATTAAAGACAACTTTATTGATTTGGTAGAACCACATTTCACAACCATCATTGAAAATTTAGTGTTTGGAATTGAGACATGATATGATAAACACTGGATTTTGAAGACATCATGGTGAAAAACAGAGTGAAAATTGTTTTCAGTTTTTTATGTTGATTACATGTTGAAATGGCAATATTTCAACTGGGTTATATTGGGTTAAATAAAATATAAAATTAAAATGACCCTCATTCATTTCTTTTTATTGTCTTTAGCATGGCTACTGGAAAATTTAAAATGGTACATGTAGCTTGCATTATATTTCTATTGAATAGCTTTTGCTAGCGTCTGCCTGCAATGCGGGAGACCTGGGTTCGATTCGTGGGTCGGGAAGATCTCCTGGAGAAGGAAATGGCAACCCACTCCAGTATTCTTGCCTGGAGAACCCCACAGATGGAGGAGCCTGGTAGGCTACAGTCCACGGGGTCGCAAAGAGTCGGACACGACTGAGCCGACTTCACTTTCACCTTCAACATACATTATTTTATTTAATCCTTACGACAACTATCTCCATGCTACTCTTAACTCCAGTAGGTAGATGAGGAAACTGAGAGTGAGAGGAGTTAAAGAATCTGCAGAAAGTCAAGCCACAAGGAAACGGCAGACTCAAGATGATGCCCGGTGTGGCTGACGCATGCTCTTTCTAGGGGTTGTTCTGGACCCAGCTTTCTGAAACTGCTTCAGCAGTACTTCAGATATGCAAAACCGAACCTTAGATCCTAACATACAGATTCATCATTCTGCTATTTATTTTCACTAACCACTTCATAGGAAAAAAATAGGAGAGCTCTCTTGGCTGACTACTGAAAACTTTTCAGTGACGGACCTTCAGGTTCTTGGGTTCTGCTCCACAGCAGAACCTTCTAAAACTGTGAAAACTAAACACACATAATTAATTCCCTTTAGGGAGTTTTCTTATAGTTTTGCTCGCTTTTGTTTTAATATTTAAAAAATAAGTTCCTAACTCAACAGATGTGCTTCTGATTAAAATCATATGTGAAAATCGATATATCTTTTCTTACTGATTCATCCATTTTTCAATGAGAAGTGGGTCATACATCTGGAAAAGAAGTAATCCTATTTTGGAGCTAACATTACCTGGAAAAATTAAGATTAATTAATTAAAATTAAATAGCTTTATTTAATTTAAAAATTAAATTTAAAAATAAATGTCATATTTTAATATTTGTCATTGTTTCCAATATAAGTCTGATTTTTGCCCAAGCAGAAAAAACAAAAGGATAATCCACCAGCTCTGTGTAGAGCATATTTTCTCCATAGGTAAAGATGATTCTTTTCTTACTGCTATTTGAGACTTGGAAATTCTATCACAGTTTTGCTCAGAGCTGCCCAAAGATGCCCAAAGATGTGTCCAAAAAGTTCAGATTCATGACACCACTTTTGATGAAAGAGTAGTCTGATTTTCCCAAAGACTGTAAATTCACCCAGAATTTGTAGTTGTTTAGTCGCTAAATGGTGTCCAACTCTTTTGTGACCCCATGGGGGTGTAGCCAGGCTTCTCTGACAGAGGTCCGTGGGATTTCCCAGACAAGAATTCTGGAGTAGGTTGCCATTTCCTTTTCCAGGAGTCTTCCCAACCCAGGGATCGAAACCGTGTCTTCTGCACTGCAGGTGGATTCTTTACCACTGAGCCACCAGGGAAGTCCTGAATTGGTAGAAAGACCTGCAGATACACTCCTCACACAGTTCTCCCGCCGCCTACGAAACAACTTGGTATAATTTCACTGCAGTTGAGTTTACCGTCAATAGAGGGCGCCAAAGGATGGAAAAGTAATTATTGATGAATCTGGTTTATTTCTCCAAGTCAATTAGTTATTAAAAATTAATTAGTTAATTTAAAAAACCTTTGAAAAATCATCTTTTCATCTTTAAAAAGGAGGAATCAGCAGTGCTTTTGATATGTGTAATCTCATGTTTCCGATCCAGCCATGGCCAAACTGACCGCCCACCCTGACGCGCGGCTTTGGTATCTGGCTAGTGTCCATAGTGGGGAGATAACTCCTACTTTATGGCTCTTTCACCAGAGGACATGGTCAACGTTTCCCCAGCTGGACCCTGTCCAGTAACTTTGCTTGCACTAGTCCTTTAATTATTAGCAAATTAAGATCCTTCATAGGGAAGTAAATTGATTCGCCAAGTATTTCAGTTCCTGCCACACAGCAGGCACTTTGTTAGTTTCTGCAGAAACCAGGCACTAATGCAGACCTGCCTGCATGCAGCCTACAGTCCAGTGGGCAACAGCGACTGTAACCAAACAATACACAGACTTACAGTAAAAACTTATCTTGACAAAGCGGTGTTCTAGTGGGGATCTGAAGACTGAGTAGGAGTTAATTAGGTGAAGTAGGGAGGGCTGAGGCAGAAGATTCCAGGCAGAGAGAACAACTGGATCCATGTGTCTGAGCCAGGAAGGAACACAGACACTCCAGGAATTGAAAGTCAGAGTGGCTGGAGCCCAGAAGATAAGAGGAGAGTGGCTGAGGCTGGACAGGGAGACAGAGATCACTGATACTAAGACTTGGTGGCAATATTGTGCAAGGATTTTGTTGTATGTGCAATGCAAAGCCCTTGATAAGTGGATGTTAGGATTAGGCTTATGTATTTAAAAAGACTACCCAAGCTGTTTTGTGGAAAATGGATTAGAAGAGGGCAAGATAACAAGGAAGCTATTGCAGCAGTTCAGATGGGAGATTTTGATGACTTGGACCAAGATTGTTGTTGTTACTATGAATAAGTCGTTTCCGACTCTTTTGCAACCCCATGGACTGTAGCCCATCAGGCTCCTCTGTCCGTGGGATCCTCCAGGCAAGAATACTGGTTGCTTGCCCTCCTCCAGGGGATCTTCCTGACCCAGGGATCGAACCCACGTCTCTTATGTCTCCTGTCTTGGCAGACAGGTCTTTACCACTAGCATCACCTGGGAAGCCCATCATGAACCAAGGTACTGATGTTGAAAATGGAGAGATGTGAGCAGGGAAGATCAAATTGGCTGGACGTAGTTGTGGATGGAGCACGGTGGTGAGGGAGAGGATATTGTTAAGGATAACTTCTAGGCTTGAAAAGTTAAGGGTAACTTCCAGGTTTCACAGGTTAGGTTTTACAAACTTAGAAAGCACAGCTGGCAGAGTTTAGGAAGTATTATCATTACTGATGTGAGTTAATTCACATCAGTCCAGGCTGTTGGTCTTCCCATCACATGTCAAAGCCTCTCTGTTATGAAATGAACATTTCAAGAAGAGCTGGGCATGACCAACAATATCGTAATGTAATATCACGATACATAACCAATAGCAATATGTGCATATATGCATGCATAGAAAAGGTTCTGGAAGAATATAAGCATGTTGCTACTGTGGTTAGTTTTGGAGGGGTGAGATGAGAGGGAGCACCATTTTCAAGTCTAGATGTTACTGTGTTGTCTGAAAAATTTTAAAGTAAGCCTTAATTGGTCTTCTAATTAGTAGAATTCATGAAATCCACCATCATTACTAATAAAAAGCTTTTTTTGGCAGGGAAATTGAAAGCCTTTTGTGGAGCCCCAATCTCCTACCTCCATTAGATCTCTCTCCTAGAATCTAGAGAGCCTTTCCATCTGGGGGCCTTCTAACCCCAGAGAGCATAGATTCTTCTCGCGGCAGCTCATTAGAGATGCTCAGAAAATCAACGTGAGGACTGGCTGTAGAAGCCCTCTCAGCACCATTTGATCTTTTCAGTAGCAAATGTGTCATTTGGAGCACAATTGGTCCAGTTCTTATGTGAGGCTAACATAGAGCCACTCCAAAATGCTTTTGAGACTCCCTGAACTACAACTACCTACCAGCCTTTCTCCCAATTGGTGTATCCATTCTGCCATATCCCTGAGGACATCATTTCCACTTGCCTGGTAAATAATTAGCCTGCCGCAGTTGGCTATAGAAAGGATTATAAATATTTTAGCACGGCAAGTGATTGAAATCCATCTCTATTTGACTTCATCTATGCCTGCAATGCTTTGGGTAAAAACTTACCTCTTAACATGAGACACCCTTGGGCAGATAACTGTTCTAGGTGTGACAAGAGTAAGGCTTTGTTTAGACTGCTTTGGTCAGTGGGCACTCAGAATCAGGCTCTGGTAAGCCAATGGTTTTGAACTTTTCCAATTTTGGCTCATACCAGTTGATTTTTCTCACAATGTGAAAAATAAATAACCCCATTTCCTAAGAACATTTCTATACTAATAGGATTTTTAAAAAATTAACTTTAGAAGGGATGCTCTGCTGCTAAGTGGCTTCAGTTGTGTCCGACTCTGTGCGACCCCATAGACAGCAGCCCACCAAGGCTCCCCCATCCCTGGGATTCTCCAGGCAAGAACACTTCTTAGCGACCCCATGGACTGCAGCCCACCAGGCTCCTCCGTCCATGGGATTTTCCAGGCAAGAGTACTGGAGTGGGGTGCCATTGCCTTCTCCGTTAGAAGGGATAAAGTACTCATATAACTCAACAGCAAAAAAAATATTTTTGATTAAAAAATAAGTAGAGTATCTGGACTTCCATGGTGGTACAGTGGGTAAGAATCCACCTGCCAATGCAGGGGATGTGGGTTCGATCTCTGGTCCTGGGGTGCTCGTTCCAGTGCCCTGCAGAGTATCTGTTCTCAGCAAGTCCAGTGTGACTTCTGATGAAAATTGTAACACATGCCTATTGATTGACAAAGTGAAACAATACAATGGTGTACAAAGCAGATGCTGCCATGCTCTCCTCCTCCAGAGATGACTGCTGTTTTCCTTACATACTATAAATGGGCTCATACTGTACTTCGTATCTGAACGACATGCTGACTTTATCAAATAGCGCATCATGGGGAGCTTCCCATGCCCATTCATAAAGATCTCATCTTTTTAAAGATAGACAAAAATTTATTCCACCAATTCTCTACTGATGGCTACCCGGATTATTTACAAATATTTTCTGTGAAACACTGGCGAATGAAGATTCATATGTCTCTTTGCACATCTGTTTGATTATTTCCTTAGGATAGATTCCTGGAAGTTGAATTGCTGGGTCCAAAGGTAAACATGTTTAAAATCGTGATACATATTGCCCAGTTATACACTCACCAAAAGTAAAATGAGAATACACATTCTTGCATCCAGATCAAGAGAAAGAATATCAGTCTTTCATCTTTGCTAATTTGTTAGGTTAAAAATTTTAATTTCATTTCTTTATGAAAATATTAATGAAGTTGAGTTTTTATTTCCGTGCTGGTTACCTGGATGTATTTAGTTTATGAAAATTCAATGAGCAGTGTATTTGTGTATGTGCACTTCTGGGGATTAAGTATTATATCTTGGCTTTTTTTGCAGGATGGATTTCTTGTGTCTCTATTAGGCTTCAAGTAGCAGAAAATCAAATATGTATTTAATTAAATACATTAAATTAAATATGTGTATAATCTCTTATACAACAAGAATTCTATAGCCAGCATGGTGCTGTTATTTGTTGTTAAATAGACTCTTGTAATTCCATGGACTGTAGCCTGCCAGGCTCCTCTGTCCATGGAATTTCCCAGGCGAGAATATTGGAGTGGGTTGCCGTTTCCTTCTCCACACTAGCATGGTACCGTTTGACTAATTCAGTGTATCAGTGCATCTCAGTCACCCTCAGGGCTTTGGCTTAGTTCCCCTCATGAATGTAAGACGGCTGCAGCAACTCCAGGCCTCACATGCAGACACCACACTATCCTGTGGGAGCAGAGAGACTGTTTCATCCTAAGTCTTTATTGTAGGGTAAGGGAGTTAGAGAAGGCGAGGTTTGGAAAAAGAAGGAGACCGGCACTTTACAGGAACAGATCACCTTTAATGAGGCGAGAAGGGGCAGCAGTCAGATTAGTGAGCTGCTGCACTAACCCAAGGAAAGAGTAAGTATATATAGGCATGTATGTGGAAAGCTACTGTCTTAAGGGGGCCTGTTCTTCTCCCAAGGTTGTTTGGAGTAGTTATCTCTTAGACGGCTGGGGCAAGGAATTCTGAAGATCGGCCAGAGGCTGGACCAGCTGGGAGCTGGGCGTCATCAACCTTAATGTCCATTTTTTTCCTTCTGGTGAGAGAGTTCTTTGTTTTGCATAGAATGATGGAGAGGACCTGGAGAGGAGTTTTAACTCAAGGCTATTTTGAGCCCTGTAACTTTCCTTCATTTATCACTGAAGAAAATCTTTCTTACATACTTCCCTCTTCCCCAAAGGCTTGCTCTCACATCTAATTGGTACGTCCCCCCAAAGGCTTGCTCTCACATCTAATTGGTACGTCCCCCCAAAGGCTTGTTCTGACATCTAACTGGTACGTCCCCACCCTAGTCAATGGCAAGAGGAACCAGTACACCGTCTAAAGGGATAGAGGCTGCTGGGGATGAGGCCCAGCTCCTGGCAGTTTGCTGGAGATTGGGTGTGCGTAGGAGAACAGTGGGAGACCAGATGGAACAGGCAGGTAGGACAAGACTGGGATAGAGCTGGGTTGCCAGTTAGGAAAGAGTTATTTCACAATAACCTCAGGAATTAGGTACTATTATCCCTATTTTGGAGAAGGCAATGGCACCCCACTCCAGTACTCGTGCCTGGAAAATCCCATGGATGGAGGAGCCTGGTAGGCTGCAGTCCATGGGGTCGCTAAGAGTTGGACACGACTGAACGACTTCACTTTCACTTTTCACTTTCATGCATTGGAGAAGGAAATGGCAACCCACTCCAGTGTTCTTGCCTGGAGAATCCCAGGGACAGGGGAGCCTGGTGGGCTGCCGTCTCTGGGGTCGCACAGAGTCGGACACGACAAGCGACTTAGCAACCTAGCAGCAGCATCCTTATTTTAGGGCTTCCCTGGTGGCTCAGCTGGTAAAGAATCTGCCTACAATGTGGGACACCTGGGTTCGATCCCTGGGTTGGGAAGATCCCCTGGAGAAGGGAATGGCTACCTTCTCCAGTATTCTGGCCTGGAAAATTCTGTGGACTGTATAGTCCATGGGGTCGTAAAGAGTCGAACACGAGTGAGCGACTTTCACATCACATCCCTATTTTAAAGGTGAGGAAACCTTTAAAATAGGGAAATAGTACCAAGAGAGAAATACCTTGCCCAGAGTCAAAGGGCCAGTGAATAGAGGAGACAGGAGTGGAGCCCAGGCAGTGAGACTTCGGAGCCCGTGGTCTTACCTATTCAGCCTGCTGCTCAAAAAAGCCACAGGTCAGGAGTTAGAAGATAGTACTGTAAACACGGGCTGGAGTGGAAGCAGCTGGAATAGAGGGGAGATAGCTATGATTGTATTCGTATCTGACATTGCCGAGTGCTTCCTGTCTAATGGGAACTGTGTTCTGTGCTAGTTATATGTGCTCTCACTGAGTTCTCACAGCTCTGGAAGATGGGCATTCTGTTCCACAAGTAAGGAAACTGGGGCTTCAAGATGGTGAATCAACGGCCAAATTTCAATTGCATTTGAATCTGGGTCTTTAAGACTCCAAAGCCTGTGGAATTAATTAATTTCACTATATTACTATTAAAGTATTTTCCAAACAAAAAAACCAGGGAATTCAGTGGGAAAAAAGGCACTATAAGATATAAAGGTGTATATATCCTTTTTTAAAAAATTTTTTAAATTTAAGGATAATTGCTTTACAGAATTTTCTTGTTTTCTGTCATATATCAACAAGAATCAGCCATAGGTACACCCATGTCCCTCCCCCCATCTCCCTCCCCATCCCACCCTTCAGTCTGTACATATACTTTTTTAAAATAAAAGACAAAATCTTAAAGAAAATCCAATTTTAAGTGTGCTTTTGCACTTTGGCTGATCTGAATCAGTCTTCACATAGTCTGATTGGCCATGGTCTGATACTTTTGAATACCTCGATTTATTTTTTTTCCTCAAAGAAACCTAAATTCAGAATACAGACACTTTTTCCTAGCTTTTTTTTCATGAAAAATGTCATGTATATTAACATTTTATTATATATTTACAGACCTTCAGTGATACTTTGTGTATATAATAGGCACCTTGTATTTATCTTTTTTTTTTTAGATGCAATGCAAATTAGTTTTAATTTGTATAACCAACCAGCCAAACCGCTGCTGGCTGTCCTCACAAGTCAGGAGTTCTACCCCCAGTCCACTCTACCCCCTCTCAAGGACTCTGCCTTGCAGAGTTAGGGAGCAACTGTGACCCAGAGGATTTTTTTCCTTTTCTTAGTTTCCAGGGAGAGTCTCTCAAGCCCTTGTCCAGATGTTAATGCGGCACATACGGTGCGGAGCCTTGACTTAAATCTTCTTTCCTTTAGTAGAACGTCTGGGTGGAGCAAAGGAAATTATTAAGAAGTATTATGGTTTCTTTCTCTTCTGAGTTGGGTTGGATCCAGCCAACATCCTCAGCGACCTAAGTCACTGCCATCTGTCAGCGGTGGGTGGCCCACACCCAGTGGTCTCCTTGGCTCCCAACAGACAGGTAACTCACATCTGAAAAACCAACACATCACATCTGGAACTGATTGGCAGAGTCGAAAGAGAATCCAAAAATGGAATCAGTCGCAGAGATAGAACACCCTGCTTTTTCTTGGAGCTGGTATCTGCTGGGTTCTGGCTTGTGGCATATGGCTAGAGCAACTCAGGAAAGTTTTCCAATGATATAGGCCAACTGAGCATACTTTTCTGAAGCACAACCTCTGACCAAAAATGGAAAGGAATTAAAAAAAAAAAAAGCCCCAAACCAAACACACCCAAACCAACTCCCATCTCTGGTGTGCCACATAAAATAAAATTGCCTGTTGTGAAGATATTTGAATTTAAATTGTTGCCAGTTCTAAGGAAGGGGTAGGGGTAACTGCTTGAGAGATAACCAGAATTGTAACAAAGTCGTCAGGACTAACACTAAAATTAGTATACACAGGTGGTACAACTTCTTGCTTCCTCTTCCTTAGATATATAGAGATTACCGAGGGAATAAGAATGACAGGATGGGGGAAAAAATAGAAAACATTTAAGGAAACCACTGTATAAATAGAATATAATATAGGTTTGCATCAGAATGTTAAAAATAAAAGCATATCTCTTTAAATATTATTTTACTTTGCAAAATATTGCATAAGTATCTCAAGTCTAATTCATAACTGTATTAGGATTTACAGAATATTGTCCCTCTGAAGTGTTTCAGCTAGCAATATACAGTACATTTCAAATATAAATCATGGCTGCTTTCATAAGAATATTATAGAAATAAAGAAACTGGATGAGTGAAGGAAATGGGGAAACTGTATTTGAAAAATACTGTGATGTATGTATCCTTGAAGGGGCTGAACAGGCAGCCATTGTTAAAGGAGTATTTGTCCTGCAGTCAGGCTGGGGGCTTGGGCTTCCCAAGTGGTGCTAATGGTAAAGAGCCTGTCTGTCAATGCAGGAGACACAGGAGACATGGGTTCAGTCCTTGGGTCAGGAAGATCCCCCGGAGAAGGAAATGGCACCCACTCCAGCATTCTTGCCTGGGGAATCCCATGAACAGAGGAGCCTGGTGGGCTATGGTGACTGAAGTGACTTAGCAAACACACACGCAGCTGGGGGCTTACAAGTATGTACTTCTCTCCGAAGCTTGGAGCGTAGAGTGGAGGGAGCCTGGGATTGGGGGGAATTCATGGGCTCTGGCATTCGCAGCCCTCCAATCCAGGGCCCTGCTGCTTACCGTGTAACTTTAGTTGAGTCACTTAAACTCACTGAGTGTTAGTTTCCTCTTCTATGAAATGAGAGCTGTTAACACCCCTTGGCAAGCGATTGTGGTATAATAAGATAATGATATTAAAGCACATGGGGCCTGGCAGATGCTCTGCCAAAGTTTTGCATCTTCCCTCCTTTCCTTGTTGGTGTAGGGGTCAGTGTTATTCATGGGTTTCTCAGAGACAACCATGGCTTTGATGAATGAAATCTCCTCTATTTTGCTTTGTACTCCTTTTCTTCTCTTTTCTCGCTCTCTCTTTTTTCTTCTGATGATAGTATGATTATTGCATAGTCCTCATGGAAGAGCTGATTCATTTTCAATGTTCCTTTTTCCTAGCCTAACAGTAATGCCTAAAGTATACACACCTTTGGTAAAAGAAAAAATTTTCATAATTGTTAGAAGAAATTCATAAGCCACAGGGCTTGATTTTTCCCTCTCCATTTGAGTATGAAAGAGAAAAGAACAGTAAGGAAGCTTGCCTTGAGGTTATTTAAAGTCCTTTAGGAATTGTGCTTCTCTGTCTCTAAGCCTGGGCTTCCCAATTGATGCTAGTGATAAAGAACCCACCTGCAAATGCAGGAGACATGAGACACGGGTTTGATCCCTGGGTTGGGGAGATTCCCTGGAGGAGGGCATGGCGACACACTCCAGTATCCTTGCCTGAAGAATCCCATGGACAGAGGAGCCTGGTGGGCTACAGTCTACGGGGTCACAAAGAGTCGTACACCACTGAAGGGACTTAGCCTGCACACACATCTCTAAGCCTAGGTCCTGGTGTATCTCCAAATGATTGTAAGTCATTCTAACTCTGCCTCAAACTACCAGTTGTATATATCTGCATTGGGATAATGCCGTTCCTTCCACATTGCTTTAACATTGTACCATCATAGACTCCTGAAGAAGTCCTTCTTGGCAAGGATGAGTCTACTTGTTTTATATCTTTCACAGGGCCAGCTACATATCTGGGCGTGCAGGAAGTAGTTGATAAGTTCTGAATGAGCCCGTGAGTGATTATTTTTGAAACCTATGCTGTCTTTTCATCAGTACCTCCCATCCCCCAAATGTGGATACTGTTTAAAAGGGTCCTACCCCACAGTCAAGGAACTGTTTTCTGCATATCCCACCAGGTAAAACTTTGTTGAGCATCACGTTTCCTAACCACCCTACCCCCTGAGCGTTAATAATACATTAAAAAAATATATTATAGAACATGCTCTCTCCTGCCCAAGGTTTTGATATTTTACCCTGGGTCCCCAAGGATATCTGCATCATTTTGTACCAGAGGCTCCAGAAAGGCAGGGATATACTTATTCAGATATCTGCCATGCAGAAGGTATGCTAGTTCCTACATAAGTGCTTTTTGTTTTTTCATTTTTAATCAAGCCTGGGTTTTTTGTTTTTGTAAACTTTTTATTTTAAATTGAAGTATAGCTGATCAGCATTGTTGTGATAGTTTCAGTTGGACAGCCAAGGGACTCAGTCATACATATATATGTATCCATTCTCCCCTAAACTCCCCTCGCATCCAGTCTGCTACATAACATTGAGTGGAGTTCCCTGTACTATACAGTATGTCCCTGTTGGTTACCCATTTTACATATAGCAGTGTGTACATGTTGATCCCAAACTCCCTAACTATCCCTTTCCCCCATTTCTCCCCTAGGCAACCATAAGTTCATTCTCTAAGTCTCTGAGGTTGTTTTTGTTTTGTAAATAAGTTCAGCGTGCATGCTAAGTTGCTTGCTAAGTCATGTCCAACTCTTTGTGACCCTATGGACTGTAGCTTGCCAGGCTCTTCTGTCCATGGGCTTCTCCAGGCAAGAATACTAAAGTGGGTTGCCATGCCCTCCTCCAGGGGCTCTTTCCCACCTGGAAATCGAACCCGTGTCTCCTTTGTCTCCTGCATTGGCAGGCAGTTTCTTTACCACTGAGCCATGTGGGAAGCCCCAAGCAAATTCAGTAAATAGGTGCTTTTGATAATGATACAAACGACAGCCTTCAAGAAGCTGTAGTGCTCTACCATCACCAATAATCCAGTTCACAACTGGATTTAAATGCAGAACTCCCAAGAAGGTCCCAGTAGTCAAGTCTGAGATGGAATGCATGGTATTCTTCAACCTCTCTTCCTTAAAATCTGTCCAGCTTATGCCCTTTAACGTCCTTTTGAAGTAGAAAAAAATCATATCCTTCACTAAAACTTTCCCTGACTTGGGCATTTAATATTGCTAATTAAGACTGAAAGGCTGGAGTTTTAATTTTTTTTTTTTTTTAATCCTTTCAACCTGAACTATAGGATTCTAGGGAACTGAAAGTCTGGCCTGAAGTTGCTAGAGGCCTGCCTATACTTCTTGTGTGCATGATTATAATATGAAAAACTAAGAAAGTGTAATTTTATAGCAACCAAACACATGGTTTTCTCTTTTCCTTTGGGATGAAAATTCCTTCCTGTCGAAACTAAGGTTATGCCCCTACTTGTGAAGCCCAAGGAGAGACACTTTGATGTGAAAGAGGATCCGGGTAGAGTAACGGATACAGAAACCAGTGTGGGAATAGGAGGAGCCTCCAGAAACAGGAAAAGGCATTGTCCCGAGGAGGGGTCATTTCATCTCCCTCCGTCGTCACTCAGGCTGTCTGGTTTATTTCCTCCCCCAGGTTGGTGTGGGTTGGAAGGCCAGCCCTTTGTTAATGAGGTCAAGAACAAGACTGCCCATTTTGTGAGGTGGTCAGGCAGGGCTGAACTTTCAGATTTTCAATTTTATGAAAAGTGACCAAGAATGAAATTAATTTGGGCTTCATCTAAGCAGTACCAGAGCAACTGGCTGGGAAGTGAAAACGCCATCGACCGGTGTGGCTCAGCAACATCAAACAAACATCGGTTGCATTGGTTTTCCAAGGAAATGCTTCCATTGGCCCACAGTTTGGGCATTATGTAGGTGGAAGACTGAAAGCCTGAAGTCAAACATTTGGTAAAATAAAAAGAACTTTATTTTAAGAGTTCCATATCACATGAATAGCTGCTGCTCAGAAGCACTGATGAACACAAAGCAGTGCTTATAGCTGGGAACTTTCATGAACTCATTTTCTAGGAAGGCATGGGCACTGTCCCTGTGGACGGGTTCTGTCTTTCTCAGGGGCTTTCTCACCTCTCACACACCAGGCTGGACCCTGCAGCTCCCTCTGGGAGCACTGCTGTGTGAGCCCCGGTAGAATGTGCAGCCAGACCTTAGTCATCCGGGAACAGTATGGGAAAGAGTGGCCAAGGCCAGGTCCATCGGGCGCAGGCTGAGCTCTCTGGCCACAATGCTTTCACTACGCTTAGCACTGAACATTGTGAGTGCTTTGGAATGCTTTGTATTAGTTTTCATACCAGTCCATTGCACAGGGCAACTTATTAATAGAGTTTTAGAGACCAATGAGCTGATGATCAAGAGACTTAAGGGACCTGCACCTCATTACCCGGAAAGTGAGCATTAGAGGCAGGATCAGACCTCACGGCCTGACACTCTAATGACTGCATTGTCTATAGAGAGCACTGGCCTCTGTGCTCAGAACCAAAGAGAATCGATTTTCACCTCCAGGACCCTGAAGGAAGCTCTCTCCCTCCCAGGGCCCAGGGAAACCGCAGCAAACCATACCTCAGGATGTGAACTTGGTATGAACTGCTAGAGGTAGTTTTCTGAGCTGAGTGAACTCTTTGTTCTAGGTCACACACAAAGTCTCATGAAGGTTTGAGATGAGTAGGATTTTTTTTTTTCCCTAATCTGGAATATTAGTACATAAAAATAAACCAAAGTACCTTAGGGAACATAAAACTGAGCAATAATCAAAGGCTGATAGTATAAGGTCATTCAATTTGATACAGCAAAATTATGAAACAGCCTCCGTGAGCAAGACCCAGGATGGATAAAATTAGTCCTGAATCTCCAGGAGTTCAGCTTTCTGCAGCAGACAGATACACAGGCAGACCTCAGAGATTCTGCAGGTTCAGTTATAGACCACTGCAATAAAGTGAATATCTCTAGAAAGTGAGTCACACAAATGTATATAAAATTTACGTTTACACTCTACTGTAATATATTAAGTATGCAATAGCATATGCCTACGAAAGCAATGTACATGTCTTAATTTAAAATTACTTTACTGCTAAAAAATGCCAACCATTATGTGAGCCTTCAGTGAGTCCTTATATGTTTGATGGTGGATTGCCTCAATGTTGATGGCTGCTGCCTAATCAAGGTCATAGTGGCTGAAGGTTGGGCTGTGGCAATTTCTTAAAGTAGGACAACAATGAAGTTTGCCACATTGATTGATTCTTCCTCCCATGAATGATTTCTCTGTAGCATGTAATGTAATTTCACCCATAGCAGAACTTCTTCGAAAAATTGGAGTCAGTCCTCTCAAATCCTGTCACTGCTTTATGTAAGTTTATGTAATATTCTAAATCCTTTGTTGTGATTTCAACAATCCTCACAGCATCTTCACCAACAGTAGATTCCACTTTAAGAAACGACTTCCTTTGTTCATCTGTAAGAAGCAACTCTTCATTCTTCCACGTTTTATCATGAGATTGCAGGAGTTCAGTCACATCTTCAGGCTCTGCTTATAAATCTAGTTCTTTTCCTATTTCCACCATATCTGTAGTTCATTCTTTCACTGAAATCTTGTACCCCTCCAAGTCATCCATGAGGACTGGAATCAGCTTCTCCAAACAGTTAATATTGCTATTTTGACTTTTTCCCATGAATCACTAATGTTCTTAATGGCATTTAGACTGGTGAATCCTTTTTAGGAGGTTTTCAATTTACTTCACCCATGTCCTTCAGAGGAATCACTGTCTTTGGCAGCTATAGCCTTATGAAATGTATTTTTTAAATAAGACTTGAAATTCAAAATTACTCCTTGATCTATGGGATACAGAATGAATGTTGTGTTAGCAGACATGAAAACAACATTAACCTACAACTCCATCAGAGCCCTTGGGTGACCAGGTACATTGTCACTGAAATATTTTAAAAGAAATATAAATTGTTTTCTGCATAGTGCATCTCTACAGTGGGTTTAAAATATTCAGCAAACCATGATATAAACAGATGTACTGTCATCCGGGCCTCATTGTTCCATTCATAGAGCACAGGCAGAGCAGATTTAGCATCATTCTTAAAGGCCCTATGATTTTTGGAATGGTACATGAGCAGTGGCTTCAACTTAAAGTCACCAGTTACACTAACCTCTAACAAGAGGGTGAGCCTGCCTTTTGAAGCTTTGAAGCCAGGCTCTGATTTCTCCTCTCTAGCTAAGAAAGTTCTAGATGACATCTTCTTTCAGCAGAAAGTTGTTTTGTCTACGTTGAACAATCTGTTTCGTGTAGCCACCTTCATTAATGACTGTAGCTAGATATTCTGGATAACTTGCTGCAGCTTCTACAGCGTCACTTGCTGCTTCACCTTGCAGTTTTATGTTCTGGAAATGGTTTCTTTCCTTCAACCTCATAAGTCAACCCCTGCTAGCTTCAGACTTCTCTTCTGCAGTTTTCTCACCTCTTTCCATCTTTATAGGATTGAATAGAGTTAGGGGCTTGCTCTGGGTTAGGCTTTGGCTTAATGTAATGTTTGGTCTTCTGTTCAGACCTCTAAATCTTTCTCTGTATCAGCAATAAGGCTGTTTTGCTTGCTTCTCCTCATGAAGTTTGTAGCTTTTGATTTAAAGTGAGAGATGGGTCCTTTCATTTGAACATTTAGAGCCCATTGTAGGGATATTAATTGATCTAATTTAAAATTGTTGTGTCTCAGGGAAGAGGGAGGCCTGAGAAGAGGGAGAGATAGGGGAACAGCTGGTTGGTGTAGCAGTCAGAATACACACAACATTTATTGGTTCACTGTCCTGTATGGGCCTGGCTCATGGTGACCCCAAACAAGTACAATAGTAACATCAAAGATCAGTGACCATAGATCACCGTAACAAATATAATTATAATTAATAAGTTTGAAATACTTTGAGAATCACCAAAATGTGACCTAGAAACCCACAGTAAGTAAGTACTGTTGGAAAAATGGAGCCAATAGACTTGCTTGATGCAGGGTTGCCACAAACCTTCACTTTGTGAAATATGCAGTATCTTCAAAGTGTAATGAGTTGAAGTGCAGTAATGTGGTGTGCCTGGACACCCATCTATATCACAAGGCTGTGTCATCCTGCAAAAGAAGAAGAAACAAAATGTTAGGAGGTCCAGAGGAGGAAGCAAAGTGACATTGATTTTGACCAGGGAAGTATGGAAAGATTCTCAGAGGAGATGACAATTGAACTGGACCTTCACAAGTCAGACTCTCAGGAGGAATGATGAGGTCCAGAGCAGTGTGATTTGTCCGAGATCAGAATCAGCCCTATAGCCATCAATCTTAACTGCGTCAAAGCCACCATCTGATCACCACTGGGAAACATGGTGTACTGTGAAGTTGAGATGATTTTGTTCTCAATTCTATTTTGTTCAAAAACCTCGGAATGAGGCAGTGGCAGAAATGACCCATTTTTCTCATTTTGCATAATTTTGTATTCAAATTCTCACTACTGGGGACTTTAATGAGATTTATCCAGAGCCTTGAATCAGTCTTAAAGAAGGACTTTCATTTAGAGGAAAATTTTCAAATAGATCAACCATGCATTGAAATCCATTTACATTTCCTGCGTTTCTAAATGATGTTTCCTGAAATATTTGCTTTTTATTAAATTATTTTAGCATAGAGTGAACCCCCGGTTTTTCTACTTATTTAAGTCAGGATCAAATGAATAGATAAGGCCATGTCTATTATCTCCATGGAAGTAGATTAAGAGGTTATAAACATAGGATTAGCGTTAACTATGGTATTAAGCAAGAAAAGCTGGCCATAATGTATGACAATGAGTTGGGTTTTTTTTTCATATGCAAAAATAGAGTACTTGTCAAAGTGCCTGGGTATTACACTGAGAGTGGCTTCATAAATACTTTCTAATAATATCTCCCCTTCAAAGGTGATTTTCCAAGAAATGTATAATGCAAAAAATTAGACAGTTCTGGTTGGACAGATATTAAGTACAATATTAAGTGCACTTTCTTTTCAGGAATCTGCTTGTGTGGAAGGTTCTACTTAAAACCAGTATTTACAGCTCAAGTTTCCAGATAAGACGTTGGGTACATGTGAATTTTACAGTGAGAATATATGCTGATTTTGTCCAAAAAGCTTATTATGTCAATTATACATAGTATTGTGTACAATAGTGTGTTTTTTGGCTGAGAGCCATACAACTCTGTTCTAAGGTTAATTCATTCACTTGACTGATCATTATTAAGCACATATGATGAGCCAAGAATTGGCCTGCATGTTGGATAAGCAAGTCAGATGTAATCCTTGCTCCAAAAAAGCTTGCGGTTTTATAGGGTAGACTCTTGCCTGGAGAATCCCATGGACGGAGGAGCGTGGTGGGCTGTTGTCTATGGGGTTGCACAGAGTTGGACACGACTGAAGCGACTTAGCAGCAGCAGCAGCAGCAATAAACATATAAGTAAATCAACACTCAGGGAGTGTGAAGAATACTGTATTTTATTGAACAGAGATACTTCTGGTTATAAGATACACCATTATTTTCTAAAATTGCTTAGAAAGAAAAGACCATGATTCATGATTTATCCCAATTTCAGAGGTGTTAAAAGGTGGGTGGGGAAGGGGGAGGCTGGAGGAGGTGTATATCTTAGAACCAGTGCAGTTCAGTACACTCAAGGAAAGATAGAGGATTATGATAGACTATCACTAAGGATCTTTATTTTTTTGATTTATTTATTTTTAATTGAAGGATAATTGCTTTACAGTATTGCATTGGTTTCTACCAAACATCAACATGAATCAGCCATAGGTTTACCCATGTCCCCTCCCACTTGAAATCCCTCCCACCTCCTCCATTGCACCCCTCTAGGTTGTTGTCAAGCCCGGGTTTGAGTTCCCTGAGTCATACAGCAAATTCCCGTTGGCGATCTATTTTGCACACTGCAGTGTATGTTTCCATGTTACTCTCTCCATACCTGCTACCCTTTCCTTCTTCCCCTCCCTCCACCACCAGGTGTGACCATAAGTCTGTTCTCAATGTCTGTATCTCCATTGCTGCTTTGCAAATAGGTTCATCAGTACCATCTATCTAGATTTCATATATATATATGCATTAGTTAGTGACATCACTCAGTTGTGTCCGACTCTTTGCGACCCCAGGGACTGTAGCCCACCAGGCTCCTCGGTCCATGGGATTTTCCAGCCATGAATACTGGAGTGGGTTGCCATTTCTTTCTCCAGGGGATCTTCCCAACCCAGGGATGGAACCCGGGTCTCCTGCATTGTAGACAGACGCTTTACCATCTGAGCTACCAGGGAAGTCCATATATGTGCATTAGTATACAATAATTGTTTTCTCTTTCTGACTTACTTCATTCTGTATACTAGGCTCTAGGTTCATCCACTTCATTGTGACTGACTCAAATGTGTTCCTTTTTATGACTGAGTAACAGTCCATTGTATATATGTACCACAGCTTCTTCATCCATTCATCTGTTGATGGACATCTCGGTTGCTTCCACGTCCTATTGTAAATAGAGCTGAAATGAACATTGGGCTAATGTGCCTTTTTCAATTTTGGTTTCCACAGAGTATATGCCTAGTAGTGGGAGGCTGGGTCATATGGTGGTTTTATTCCTAGTTTTTTAAGGAATCTCCATACTGCTCTCCATAGTGGCTATATCAATTTGCATTCCCACCAATAGTGCAAAAGGGTTCCACTGGAGATCTTTAAATGGGTATTGACTTACTGATGAGTTAGATTCTAGATTAGACCTGAAGAATAGGAAAAGTTGGTACTATTATAGCCCAAAAAAGAATATTCCAGAAAGCAGGACATGGAGGCAGGAAAGCACAAAGCAAGTTTGAGGTGCCCAGAGTATACCAATAATTATACCAATAACTGATAAAAAATTGCCCTGGGTTTTCTCCAAGCCTCCACTGAATTGCATTATAGAATTCTAAACCGTCTAGGCACCTCCCTCTCCACATGGCCCTCACTGGTGGTTACAGCTTTCCTGCTCTTGTGACGTGTCCTGCCCCTCTGCGGCTGCTCACCATGCGATCTCCTCCCACTGCTACTGTCTGCTTGGGGGTCACCTCTCTGCTCTCTGCCACCACCATCCTAGCCTGTGGCCTGCTCCCAGCTGGAGGGAGCCATCCTCTCAATCAGAGTGAATACCACTCTTTGGAAATCTTGGGTGGTCTAACCTGATATTTTAGTTGAGTGGCCACAGATATTTTAGTCCCCCAAGAGGTAGTCTTACTCCTTCAGTTTTACTGGTCCCACCATTTAAGGAACTTGGAGCGACTTCCCCAGGGACTGGTCTGGAGGTACCGTTGAATAACACCGCAGTGTTTTTCTTCCTTCCCACAAAAGACCAGCTGGTGCCTCAAGACCAGGTCTGAGCCTTTGGCGATCGCTAACTCAGTGAAAAACTGCTTTCCTTCAGCATGCCTACCCTTCCAGGTCAGGCAAAACCTTTTCTTCCTTTGTTGTTTAGGAACTTTGAATCTTTTGCTTAAATTTATTTTTATTGGAGTATAGTTGCCTTACATTGTTGTTTCTGCTGTACAGCAAAATGAATCAGCTATATGTGTACCTATATTCCCTCTTTTTCTGGATTTCCTTCCCATTTAGGTCACCACTGAGCACAATTAGCAGTTGTCTGGGCTTGGATGGGAATGTACATGGGTAGAAGGGCTATTTACAGAGTGATAGAAATGTTCTAATACTGGATTGTGGTGATGGTTACATAACTGTATATTTGCTAAAATGTCATTGACTCGTACATTTAAAATGGGTGAGGTTTATGGTTTGTAAGTTGTACCTCAAAAAAGATGTTTGAGAAAGAAAAAAGCATGCTATATGACATCCGCTGTGACATCAACTAGCCATGACTCTAACTCCATCAGCACTCATGGACTGTGCACTATAAGCCATTTCACCAATCGAACCAGATTCTAGAAACCAACATCTAGTGGGCCCCGAGTATGTGCCACTAATCACGTTCAGATAGAGCCCTTTACATAATTATTGCAAAAATGCATTTCACTTGAAATGGAGTAGGAACAGGGACTCATTTTATTTGCTTATTTATTTGTGTTGACTGTGCTGGGTCTTCATTGCTGTGCAGGCTTTTTCTCTAGTTTCCGAGAGCAGGGAATACTCTTTAGTTGTGGTGTGGACCTCTCATTTCGGGGGCTTCTCTTGTTGCAGAACATGGGCTTTAGGGTGCTTGGGCTTCAGTAGTTGTGGCTCCTGGGCTCTAGAGCACAGGCTCAAAGGTTGTGGCGCACGAGCTTAATTGCTCTGAGCCACGTGGGATCTTCATGGATCAGGGATTGAAACTGTGTCTCCTGCAATGGCAGATTCTTTACACTGAGCCACCAGGCAAGTCCCCAGAGTCTCATTTTAGATAATACGATCTGTCTTAGAATTTAATGTAGATCAGGGAAAAAGAAGAGAAAGAGATGTAAAGGGAATAGAGAAAAATGAACCAAGCCATGTTAAACCAAGTGTAACTGCCATAATTTCTTGCCCTATTTATGTTCAAATGGTGAATCAGTGATAACAAAGTCTGGAACGCCAACATATATCCCTTCACAGCCCTAGCCTCTGCTTCCTTGTCCATCAGGTTTTCCTGAGTTCATGTGAGTAACTTGAGGACTGAGTCTGGTTGTTCTGTGTGCTGACTGCAGTGGAGGGCTGTTGGCCTTGGGGATTGTCCCCGAAGAGCAAAAGCTAGGATATGTTTCTTCTCCCTGAAGTGGCTCAGTGATAAGACTCTTTGAAAACAGGTTGATTTACTCCCTGTTGCCAAGTTCAATGAAGTTTCCTAGCTCAAGTGTCCAGGGCTCTCTGGGTTAAAACTCTTACCCTGGCTGCTTAGAAATCTCAAGTTGAAGCTAATGGGTTTGATTTTGTTAATTACCACTGGGCTGGTGGGTAGCAGAGATCTGGCTGGTATGGAATTGCTAAATCTCCGTGGTTAGTTCTTTCTGGAAGTTAAGTCATGACCAGGACAGGCAGGACTAAGTCCTGACTATGACTTGGACTAAGAGGGTAGAGACAAGCTTTTCTCATTCACAGACATTTCCCAAGGGAAAGTGATATTTTTCTTGGATTATGTCCCATCACAGAGAATTTCGGCCAGACTCTGGCCAAGCCCTTATTGTTACAGTTCTTAGCAACTAGATCTTTTTGCTTCATGCCCACACTATTGATAAGGGTACAAAGTAAATTCAGGTTGGGTAGATCAAGACTTATTCAGTGCCCCTATTCATGCCCAGAAGTACCATCACTCTTATCTCTGTCTCAGGCCAGGACTAGCCACTGTTCCTCTCTCACTCCCAACTACAGTAGCTTTTGGATCAAGTCACCTTGATGTATTTTCCTAGTTCTATATTTCTCTGAGGAAGAGTGAGTGTTATTAGATCCTCTTTTCCTAAGGGACCTTGGTTCCTTGTTCTATCTCTATCTACTGACTTCTTTAAATCATATTTTTTCTAATTCCTCACATCCTATTCCTCCTTAATCCTCTCTATTACAGCATCCACTTTGACCAGGATTTGTAATGAGAGGCTGTGTAGAAAGAGACAGAAATGCCTTGCTAGCTCCCATCTGGTCCAGTCCTCCCCTCTGAGATCACACACACTGAGGAGCAGAGGAAATGTCCCCTCTCTGGTCTGTTCAAATTCTTGGAAACACAGGACAGAGGTGTTTTAGGCCACTGAGTATTGAGATAGGTATGCAGTGATATAAAGCTGGAAAATATGAGAAGTAATTTGAGTCCTCGAATAGCTTGAACACCTCACTTCTATTTATTGTTTATTTAATAATTCAATTGGGTATAGAGTGTTCGGTTGGAAGAATTTTCCCTCAGAACTTTGAAGGTATTGCTCTGCTGTCTTCCAGCTTTGAGTGCTGCTATTGAGAAGTCTGATGCCATTCAGATTCACACCACTTTGCATGTGATCTGTTTTGCTTTTTCTTTCCCTCTATGGAAGTTTAGGTTTTGCTGTCTGAGCCCAGTGTTTTTGCTTTGTTTTGTTTTAAGAAGTTCATAAACTTTTTTAAAATTTTTACTTATTTTTTGCTGTGCTGGGTCTTTGTTTCTGCGTGGGCTTTTTCTCTAACTGTGGGGTGCAGGCTTCTCATTGCAAAGGTGTCTCGTGTTGTGGAGCATGGGCACTAGGGTGCTCTGGCTTCAGTAGCTGTGGCATGTGGGCTCAGCTGCTCTGAGGCATGTGGGATCTTTCCAGAGCAGGGATCAAACCATGTCTCCTGCACTGACAGGTGGATTCTTTACCACTGAGTCACCAGGGAAATCCAGTGTTTTTAAACATCAGAAGGGTATGTTTTGTTGTGAAAGTTTCCACTTTTTCTAAGTTCACTAAGTTCATCTCAGCCAACCAACTCATTGTTTTCGCAAGTTTTATTGTTCTCCTCTACCATTCTCTTGCAGGTTTATGTCTTTCTTTATTAAAAACGAATATTTATTTACTTATTTATTTTTCCTCATCGGGTCTTAGTTGCAGCACATGGGGTCCTTCACTGCGGTGCACGGTCTCTCTAGCTGTGGCGTGTGGGATCTTAGTTCGCTGACCAGGGATCCAACCTGTGTCCCCTGCATTGCAAGGTAGATTCTTACCCTCTGGACCACCAGGCAAGTCCTGGTTTATGTCTTTCTAAACCATTCACTGTAATAGTAACAGGAGTTGGAGAAGCACCAGCTGTAATTGTGTGCATAGCCTCCTTGAACTTCTATTTTGCACTATGTATTATTTTATTTAGGGCTTCCCAGGTGGGGCTAGTGGTAAAGAACCTGCCTCCCAATGCAAGAGATGTAGTAGATGCAGGCTCAATCCCTGCAGAAGGGCATGGCAACCCACTCCAGTGTTCTTGCATTATTTATGATTTTTTTCACACTGTCCCCCTACAAAATTGCGAATGCTGTGGCAGTCAGGACCACTCCTTCTTGTTCACTGCTTATCTTCTTGCTCCCTGATTATTATCATCCTTATACAGCGCCTGACACGTAGCTGTCCTTTAATGAACAGTGTGATGGATGAATAAACATATAGCTGAGGGCAGGGGACAGGAAAAGTGGCACGGGTAGACCCATCACAAGCAAACATCAGAATCTCCCTCAGCATTTTGTCCAGACCCCTGATTTTTAACTGAGGGAGGAGAGTTCATCTCCCAGGGGACACCTGGCAGTGCCTGCAGGGGCAGCAGTCTGCTCCCAGCATCTGGTGCGCAGTGGCCAGGGGTGCTGCTAAACACCGTGCAATGCACAGCACAGCCCCTACAACCAAGAATCACCCAGTCCCAGATGCCAGCTGTGCCGAGGTCAAGAGACCCTGGTACAGATCAAGCTCAAATAGAGGTATTATATACAGAAGTCTCTCTTGAATATGGAGCCCATTTTCAAAATTCCACACACATGGTTCAAAACTCCCAACTGTGTGCCCTCTTCAGTGAGTGGGCTCAGTGGGGAAGTACTAAGCTTGAATGTTCCATGGCTCACCCCTATATGGTCATCTTTTACTTAATATGTACACATTTTTTTGAAAGCTGCTGCTGCTGCTGCTGCTAAGTCGCTTCAGTCGTGTCCGACTCTGTGCGACCCCATAGATGGCAGCCCACCAGGCCCCACTGTCCCTGGGATTCTCCAGGCAAGAACACTGGAGTGGGTTGCCAGTTCCTTCTCCAATACATGAAAGTGAAAACTGAAAATGAATTCGCTCAGTCGTGTCCAACTCTTAGCAACCCGATGGACAGCAGCCTACCAGGCTCTTCCATCCATGGGATTTTCCAGGCAAGAGTACTGGAGTGGGTTGCCATTGCCTTCTCCATTTGAAAGCTGGGATTAGTGTAAAAAATGGAGTAGGAAAGAAATCGACAGAATCTCTACTTAATTCATTATTTTTCTTTCCAACATGCAAAGATAAGTAGATTTAATGGTGTCTTACATTTTTTTTTTTTTTCCTCAGCTGTTCTTCCACCTTCTCAGAGGAGAGTGCCTACCAGGCTCTTCGCAGTAACCAAATAATGTAATCACAGCCCTTTAGAGGTCTAGAAGGCACCTCGTTTTAAGATAGAGTAATTGTGCCTCATCTAGCTGGCTCAGTAGAGAACCAGAATAAGAATACAGGTCTTTCCTAAGAGGTATTCTGTTGTAGTGGGTTCTTTGAATTAAAAATAACAACACCTCCCCACTTCCAAATAAAAAGCCTTTGACTACACAGATTCACTTTCAACAATACAGTTTTTTAAAAAATGCTCCACCTTCATCTACTTTGATCAAAACTGAACTCACTTGGAGCAACCATCCTGTGTCATCCGACCATACCCAATGCTACACCACAGACACAGTTGATTATGACCTGCAGACAAAGCATGGATTTCTAGTCATATGTTGTGACATGCAGCCTATTCAGGAGCCTTCTTTAGGCTACACTCTGATGACAGTTATGTTTGCAGAGTGAATACACCAGGCTAAACTCAGCGATTAGTCATGGTTGGTTATTTAATGCTTTACCACTCCCAAGCTCCACCTCTGTCTTCAAATTTCACCATTTAAGCCCAAACTACAGTTGGTACAAAATGGACTCTGCTTTCTTCTCTGCCCTTATTCCACTGAAGATACATGTGATGTGATATTTTAAGAAGTTAGCCATTCTTGTTTTGGTTACTCTCTCTATAGGGGGCCAGATAATGACCCTCTATTTTCTTTTCAAATTTCTGAATGGCAGTACCATCCCTATAGGTTCTTTGACATCTCCAGATACATGAGAAGCTTGGACCAAATCCTGGTGCCCAGCTGCTCCCCCTTTCACAGCTGCGTGGGATGGGAATGCAGTCACACCTTTGTCCCACCTGGCCTGCAGGTGGCCTCTTCCTCCAGGCCCGCAGGACTTCTCTAAGTCGGAATGTTCAACCCCACTCTGGGGCTGGGTTTTCACAGAAGTCACCCAGCCTTCTCAATGGGGCACAGACCAAAGTGGGTAACCTGCCATTATCTGAGGCCATGGAGTAGATTGAAAGCTACTTTCGGCACCAAGGGGCATCTGGGAAGTGGAAGTCTTAGTTGCTCAGTTGTGTTCCACTCTTTGTGACCCCATGGACTGTAGCCCACCAGATTCCTCTGTCCATGGGGATTCTCTAGGCAAGAATACTGGAGTGGGTTGCCATGCCTTCCTCCAGGGGATCTTCCCCACCCAGGGATCAAACCAGTGTCTCCTGCATTGCAGGCAGGTTCTTTACCATCTGAGCCACCAGGGAAGCCCCAAAGGGGCATCTGGATACTAGCTGCTTCTCCATCAACCTCCACTTAGCACTTCCCTCATTTATGTTCATTTCCTTGTATTATTTATGTGCCTGACTTTTCTGCATTCAACAGTAGTTCCTCAAGAATAGGGCCCTATCTTTTTTATATTTGTATTATTATATTTTATAATGTACTGCCTCATCCTCAATGATAGCCAACTCTTCAGTTTGACCCTAATGAGTTTAATTAGTATTTGCAGTGGGTGACAGGGGAAGCTATAACCAATGTACTCTGTGCCAGCAGTCCGCAACCTTTTTGGCATCGGGGACTGGTTTCGTGGAAGACAATTTATCCATGGATGGGGAAGAGAGGGATGGGGGAGGATGGTTTGGGGGTGATTCGCATGTATTACATTTATTGTGCACTTTATTTTTTATTATTATTGCATCAGCTCCACCTCAGATCATCAGGCATTAGGGGTTGAGAACCCTTCTCTATGCCATGTCCTTATGTACCTTAATCGCCTGGTGACTTCCTCTTTGGGAGCTAGACCAGCAGGCATCCGTTTCTTTAAGGAGTTGTCAGTGATGGAATTAGAAGGGGGAAAAGGCAAATTCGTGGTAGGAAACATTGTAAAGGAAAAGCTGCTAGTCAGAATCAGTTTTCCTCCTCTGCCCCAGCCTCCTCACCATATAAAGATCCAAGGAACAAAGCCTGGGGGAAGAGTACGGGAAGAAGAAGAGAGCTTCAGGTGTGGATGCTTTTCTGGGCCTTGCCTCCTGCCCCAGCGCCCAGAGAGCTTCAGGGGCTCCCTGCTCTGAGCTCCCCTGGGCTTGGCTGACCCCCTCTGAATCTGTCTCGGTCCTGGAGGACAACAGAGGTGGAGCTGAGGGGTGGGGGAGCAGGGTGAGTGCCCGGGAGAGAACAAGGTGCTTAGGGCATCCGAGGACTGGAGACTAGCCTTTCCTCTGGACTAGCCTTCCTTTGGTTCCTTAAGAACATTTCTAGAATTAGGGGGAGAGAGTAGAGGAAAAATGGAGGGGAGAGAGGAAAGGAGAGAGAATAGAGGGGCTGGGGGAACAGAGAGAGGACAGGGAAGAGACAGGAGGGATGGAAAGGAAGGGCTGACTTCTCTAGCCTCTCTGCCTGCCAAGCTTGAGTTGAGATTTTCTACACGCTAGCAAGGTCCCCTGAGAGATAGGTATTAGGTCAAATCTGGATTTTGTTTTTAAATTTTATGATGGGAAGAACACTGAATGTGAGACAGGCCCTCTTAACAGGTGGTTAAGCGTACAACTATTGCTCTCTTCAGGGAGACCGTACAGCAGATCTCCAGAACTTACTCACCTTGCATAACTGAATTTTCTACCCATTGGCCAGCCACTCTCCATCTTGAAGGTGTAAATGTAGGTGTTAGCAACAACATCATATCATTTAACCTATTGCGACAGGCAGGACCACATTACAACTTTTGTGGGCATCAGGCACTTTTTCCTTTAAAGAAACTAAAAATTGCATTTTATGATTATGTTGGGATAAAGACAAATACATGAATATTATATATGAAAACATCTTCAATCTAAAAGTTCATTTTGGGGATGTCCCTGGTAGCTCACTGGCTAAGATTCCAGTGCTCCCAATGCAGGGGGCCTGGGTTCGATCCCTGGTCGGGGAACTGGATCCCACATGCCGCAGCTGAGACCTGGTACAGCCAAATAAATTTATACAATATATTAAACAAAATAAATAAAAGTTCATTTCCTCTTCTGCTTTATTAAAAAAACACAAACATCTCACAGGCTCCTAAAAGCATCGTGTGCCCTCGGCACTGTGCCTACTCTGCCTGCTGGGATGTCCACTCCGAGGACAGTGTCCCGTTGACGCAGGCCTGCAGGGCCTGCAGCAGTGCCCTGGGAGCCCCTCCCAGCCCCCACCCAGCCTGGACTCCACTCTCCCTTTTCTCTCCCTGCTTACGTCAATCCCTCCCTTCTCCAGAGGCATGGGCTTCTCCCACCTTGGCCTTTCCACAGGTGAATAAATCCCTCTAATCTCCAAGGCCGGTCAGAAAGTCCTGCTCATATAATTAGTAGGGATATTTCCATTTCAACTGGGAACTAATTGCAAAGGCAGGGCTTTGTGCAGCTATGTAAATTAGCCTGGCTCTCAGCTTGAGAGCTACTCACTATAATATTAAAAACAAACAAACAAAGAAACCTCAAAACATTACCCCCACCATATGGACTATGACCACCGTCCATGTTATCCCTGGTGACCAGGGAAGGGAGCTCACAACTGATCTTTGTAGCAGGAACAGTTAGGCGTTGGCAAGGTTTCAGACCTCCCCATCCCCTTCCCCCTCCACTAATTGCCCTTCTGAGATGGTGGCAGAAAACACCCTGGCTCCTGCTTTGAAAACCACAGGGGCTTGTATGGGTGAATGACATTTTATTACTCTGCCCTTTAGAAATTAGCCTCTCTACTGTCAGGCCCACCATGGAACTTTTCTCCACTTCTCCCCCAGATGTCAACCACCCAAATTTCAAATAATACTGGAGAATGGTGTGGCTGGGATGATTTGACTGTATAGCTGTGTCTGGGTAGCTTCAGGGGGGCCAAGGCTTTGTGGTTAGAAGGAAATGGGGATTAATAGATAACTTGGGACAACACCTCTGCTCAATGATTCATCATCAGATGAGCTTTGAATAACTGATCCATTAATTGGTTATTTTTGTTGAAACACACACCCACACACATACACAGACCCCTGGTTTTATGAGACTTGCTCTCAAATTGATGTGGGTGGAGGTTTTCATAGCCTTTGGAGTACAATACTCAGTCTGCTGATTCCTACCCCATATAGCATTCCTGTATTTTTAAATTAAAGAGATTTGATTTTTTTCTTCAGTGATTTTTTTTTTTGGTGACAATTTCAAGATATCCTTTGAAACTATTTGCAGCATTTCAGACTTTTTCAAAACCAAGGCTTTACTTTTTAAACTATTTGTTCCATCTTTGAGTTAACCACATTAGTTTTTGTATTACAATTTAACAGTTGATTTTTAAAACCATATGGGAACTTCAAGTTAATTAACTATTTTAATTAAAAAGAATATGCATGACATAGATCACTAGTCCTCAGGAATTTTTATAGAGTATCTGAAAATTAAACTATACTGAACTCAATATTTCATTAATGATTATGAAGATCTTTTCTGATCGCAAAACTCTGAAAGTCAGTTTTCATTGTGATATTGATGTGAGTAATTTCCAGGTCAATGAAGAGTTCTGGAGACAGAATGATAAAATATTTCACTCTGGGAACTGACTATAACACCTGGAAGTTATATATATACTGTTAAATTAAAGGACATAATGTATACAAATGAACCAAGCACCAGGGTTGACACATAGTATATGTTCAGTGACTAAGAGTAGAATTTGAATATGAATCTCACTTATTCAACAGTATTTATTAAACATCTGCTATTACATTGCATCAATTCTAAGCCAGATATTTTTTCACTTTTTTTTTTGTGGCTGTGTTGCACAGCATATGGGATCTTAGTTCCCCCACCAGGGATCAAACCTATGCCTCCTGCAGAGGAAACTGCAGAGTCTTAACCACTGAACCACCAGGGAAGTCCCTATTCATATTTTATTAACTCTAAAATTGTGATGTTTCAACATTAATGTTGGATTGCATTACCATCAGTCAGAGCAATCATAGTATACTACTTGGCTACAATTTTTTTTTTTTTTTGCCATGCTGAGGCTTGTGGGATATTAGTTCCCTGACCAGGGATTGAACTGGAATCCTTAGCAGTGAAAGCTCAGAGTCCTTACCACTGGACTGCCAGGGAATTCCCACTTAGCTACCATTCTTTGTAGCACAGTTGGATAACTGAGTCCCTTCTTAAGTCTGTCAGTTGGTGTTTCAGGGGCCGTTTAAGGAAGGCGCATGAATTGTGCTCATTTGAAATCTAACACACGCTGAGATCAATGAGGCCCTAGCCCTTAAACTTGCAGAATGGTGAGTGTCAATGGCTTGAAAGAAAACCCCAGAGAAGACAGTGGAGCACTTTTTTAAGGAATGGTGCCATGCCAAGACTTGGGATGGCACAGATGGTACTGTGGAAAAAGTCACGGACACTGACCACTGAATTTTAAAGGTAATTCAGCAGAGTTAGACTCTGGAGATGAAGAAGTTTAGAAAACTGAACCAATCTCTTTTGCTTATGTTTTGCTTTTCATACATGTAAGAGAGATATGACAAATATCTATAAATAATTCTCTTGTACTAAATAGAAAAATATCTAAGTATTAGGAAAGCAATAAGCATTATGTTATCATTTTTCAGAGGCTTTTTTCCCATTTCCTAATGATGCATCTCACCATCAGGGGTGCCTTCAGTTCAGTCGTGTCCGACTCTTTGCGATCCCATGGACCGCAGCACGCCAGGTCTCCCTGTCTATCACCAACTCCCCAAGTTTACCCAAGTCGGTGATGCCATCTTAGATTCAATGAATTCTGGGTACCTATCAGGCTCTGTGCTAGGCTTTGAAGACACAATTAATTAAGCAAATATTGGTCAAATGCCTCCTATGTGTCCCAAACCTGCTACATGCTATGAATGAGCCGGATAAGATCTCACAGAAGTTTCCCTGATTGGGAAGACAGACACCGTACAACATACATACTCTGGTGGGGCAGAAACGTGTAAGTCTTATGAAATACATTGCGATAGAGCTAAACACTGGTGTTTAAGACACCATCCTTATTTTCAAAGAATTTACCATCCAATGTCATAGACAGAAGGAAATTTCAAAATTGTGTGTTAAACACCATAAAGTCCCAAAGAATGTGGAGGAAGTGACAAAGTGTCCTGAAGGGAAAGTAAGGATTAACCAGGTGAAGAGGAGAGGGAGAATATTCCAAGCAGAAGGACTGTCACGTTTAAGGGCCGAGAAGTAAGAGGGAGGCTCATGACTTCCTTCAGCTGTGGAGTTCAGGTGGCAGAGCTTTCACTGTGAGGGGCAACAGAGGAGCCTAGAAAGGTAGGCGGAGCTGGGAGGATGGGGTAGGCTAGGATGAGTCTTTTGTTTTTTATACCAAGAGTGGGTTTTATGCAGGATATAGGAGAAGGCAATGGCACCCCACTCCAGTACTCTTGCCTGGAAAATCCCATGGACAGAGGAGCCTGGAGGGCTGCAGTCCCTGGGGTCGCTAAGGGTCGGGCACGACTGAGCGACTTCACTTTCACTTTTCACTTTCATGCATCGGAGAAGGAAACAGCAACCCACTGCAGTGTTCTTGCCTGGAGAATCCCAGGGACGGGGGAGCCTGGTGGACTGCCGTCTATGGGGTCACACAGAGTCGGACACGACTAAAGCAAGTTATCAGGAGCAGCAGCACGTGTGATATAGATGTGATAGGATTTGTATTTTAGAAATATCTTTAGAAAGATTTGTATTTTAGAAAGATCTCTTGCTGGAGTATGGAGAGTGAATTAATTTACTCCCTCTGTCTTCCCCCAAGCAAAGAAGCCAATTGGAGCAGGAAGTAGATGTTAAGGTTCCCAATTTCCCCAACTTGATTGGATCTTTGTCCTGCTCGTGTGCGGACTTTGTAGTAAAATGCTGACTTCAGTAATTTATGGTCACTGCCCAGGGGGAGCCTGGTTGCAGACAGTAAAACTGTTTTTAAATGAAGTCCTATCAAGTTATTTGACTAGAAATGCAGGTTGATAAACCCACTGATCCACTGAGCAACTGATCAATAAAAATGCCACCTCAATTACATGATAAAGTCAAGAATCAAAGTGTACGGTTGCCCTTCTGAGCTTCTGTGGAACTGAAGAATTTCCATCTGAGATTTATCAAAGGGTCTTGAAAGCCAAAGAATGGTTTAGATGAAACTCAATTGATTTTGTGTTTCTGCCAGAACTCAGAGCTTTCTACAGGTCACCGCCTGTCAGGTGTAAAAAGTCATAATTTTACCAGAGCCTCCTTTCATGGTTTAGCAGTCTCAGCAAGTGCTGGACTGATAAGCCCTGGTCCTATGTCTGTCTGGGCAGATATAAACAAAAATGCCAAAAGGCTTGCGTTCAAAGGGAAGAGTGTCACTTTGTGGAACTCCCACTCTTTTGGAAAAGCATTTTGGCAAAAAGGTTTCTTTAAGTACGGCCAGGAGATGTGCATTCATGTCACTCCCAGCCAGCACGTTGCCCTTTCTTCTTGGAGCCCATGAAGGGCTGGACACCCCGAGAGATGGGCCATCCGGGAAGGCTCCAGAGCCAGGGAGACCACTGGCATCTGTTTCTCAGTTAATTATTCCTTTCTGAATGTAGTTGCATTTTCTAAGCAAACTTTTACAAGGAAATAAGGACAGGGCCAAACAAGCCACCTCTAGACAGTTTATCCTCACGTGTGCTTTTGTATTTCTGGGTGTACATGGGTTTACCCCTGCGGGAAACCGTTTAAAGAATGTAGATAATACCTATCAGTGTTGTGAGTCACCCTGTCAAGAGAATAATGTACAATCGAGCATCCTTGTAAGTTATTTATCATACCCTGAGGCTTGATGGAATACAGTTTCCATGATGAAGAGATAAAGGGAGCAACATAAAAGCAAGGTAAAAGAAGAGCACTTCATTAAAACTGAATCTACCTTCTGGTCATAATATTTTTTTAAAAGAATTAGTATTATTACTGAAATTTATCATCCCCCAAATTTCCTTCGTAAAACATCTTTTCAGAAAATAAAGAGAACAGTGAGAGAGGGAATGAGATTGGAAGAGGACAGAAATACAGAGAGGTAGAGAAAAAGGTGGAGAGACAATGATAGGAGAGAAGCTAAAGAAACTGGCTTGTGTAGAACTGGAATACTGAAAATACAGTTAAAGAGACCAATCCTCCTGAGAATGGAAATAAACAGCTCTGAAAAAGTAATAGCTATTTCTCTGTTGAAATTGGTAGGAGGGGTTTGCAGAGAAGACCACCTCTGCCCCCACCTCACTCCCAAGGGAGGGCTAAAAGTGAGCTTGTAGAGAACAAGATGAATCATTGAGAGTAATGGATTCTAACTTGAGCAAACCAGTCTCTTCACCTTAGAACAAGGGGGTCACAGCAAAGGGCTCTGTTTCTCTCAGGGTAGATGGGTGGCCACTGAGAAGTGGCGGGCTTAGGTCCAAGAAAGGGTGGAGGAGAGATAATTGGTGTGTTGTTCCATGTTGAGATTTAGTTCAAATTCTGCTCTGTTTACCCTCCCTCTTCCATTGCTTTGCGAGAAGAGAACCTCAGGAGTAAATAAGCCTCAGGAAGAAGACTAGCTGGTTTTCAGGGCAATATTAATGGTTAGCTAAATAGAGCATCCCAAGAAATAAATGTTTTAACCTCATAATACTGTGATTGTTTAAAAGGACTTAAATTTGAACTGTATAAATACAGATACGATTTCTTTGTAAATAAAAAAAAATGAAAATATTATATAGATGGCTACAGCCCCCTTTCCTAACCTTTCTTAGTTGCAATTCTACCCCAGTCTCTCCCAAGGGTGTCTTTCATCAGTTTACCCATTTTACAGACCTTCTTCTACATAGAAACTCTGAAGTATTGTTTTATAAGTGTGTTTTTTACTATAAGTAGAATGGGTTGTTTTAATAAACATCTTTATTATTGAATAAATTTAACATGTAACTTTGTATAAGGTATGCTGCACGTTACTTGGATATATTTATATGTTGAATATGATTGCCATGTAAGGCTATTTATCACATGACATAATTGTAGCTGTTATGTTATTGACTGCATTCGTTTTACTCTGCATTAGATCTCTATGATTTGTCTACTACTCATTACAAGTTGTACCCTTAAACTCCATCACTCTAATCCTCTTGCCATCATCCCCTAGAATCCAGCATTTTACTGTGTTTTTTTTTTAAAGTTTAACTTCTCTAGATTCCGTATATAAGTGATATCATGCATGACTTGTCTTTTTCTTCTTTAGCTTAGCATAATGTGTTCAGGGTCCATCCATGCTGTCACGGATGGAAGGATACCCTGCTTTCTCATGCTGAATGCTCTTCCATTGTGTCAGCGTGTATATATCCCAAATCTTTTCTATCCATTCATCTGATGATGGGCATTTAGGTTGTTTCTGTATCTTGGCTATTATGAATAGTGCTGTGATAAACATGGACGTGCACACATCTTGTCAAAATCCTGCTTTCATTTTTTTGAGGGCTATACCCAGAAGTGGAATTGCTGAGTTAAATGGTAGGTCTACTTTTAACTTTTTGAGGAAACTCCATACTGTCTTCCACAGTGGTAGGACCAATTTATAGTCTGACCAACAGTGTATAAGTGTTCTGTATGGTTTTCATTTTTATGGTTATGTCTTAGAGATGGGTCCTTTTTAGTACATGAGTTCCACCTCATTCTTTTTAACTGCTTTATAGTGTTCTGTGTAGGTGTCTGTGTGATAAGTCATAGTTTATTTGGTCACTCCTCTATGATTTGCAATTATGTGGCTTTCAAATTATTTTTAGCTTCTGTAAATAAATGCTGCAAAGACTGTCCTATATAAGCTTCCTTGCTCACCAATCTGATTGTTCATTTTTCTAAGGTAGAAATAATTTGGTTTCTAGCCTCTGGGTCTCCAGGTCTTATAAGGGCAGCTTAAATTCAGTTACGTGCATCAGAGGGTCTTAAAAATTGCCTCAAAATTGGAGGGCAGGGAAGACTTACTCTTTAAACTTAGCAAAACATTAGTCCATTTCCCAGCTACATAAAATGACTATTAGTTTTTCAGTCTCAATGATTAACTATTGGTTAAGAATGCTACACCTGGCATCATCCCCCCAAAATACTAATTAAATGTTCTTTCTCCCTTTTGTAGCCTGCACATTAAACACGTATTTCAGAAAGAAAACGTTTTGAATTTATATGAAACACGCATAAACCAAGACTTTCATCATAATGCTGTGTAAGAATATTGTCTTTTATTAAATGAACATTTAATGAATACATGAGATGAGAAAGAAAGAAAAGGGAATGATGTCAAGGGAACAAAGCGTAGTTATTTCTGCCCTGTGCTATCTGTATTGGCAGCATCAGGATCAATCCAGTCACAAATCCGATGAGCAGCTGTTTGCACATCATCGGACTAATGAAGCCCTTTGAATGCCCTGTTATCAACATGATAGAGCAGGAGAGGGAATAAAGAAAGAAAGACCACGGAGAGACATCCTGAAGACAGACTCCCTTTCCCCAGCCACTTGTGGAAATCTATCTCAGGGCAATGGGATCGATTGTGAGTTCTGGCCTTGGGCAAAATTCCTGTTAGCAGTCAATAAATTAATGGGTGACACTTTGAAATGGGTTGACTTTAGCCTAATCAATGTCTGATATGGCAATCTTCCCTCAGGCCAAACTCCCACTAAAGTTCCTAGGTTGGAGCTGACTGAAGAAATGGAGGGATCCTTGAACTTTCTTTCTCCTTCATCTTTTTCTTTTCTTTTTTTTTTTTTAATCTACTGACAAAGCAGAGTGCTGAATTCCGGCACTAACATTCTTATTTCCTGTCCTTGCCTGTCGTCTCTTTGACCGGCGTGAAATAACTCAGGTCCATAGATTTCGTTTGCACCCAGCTCTCCAACTACAGAGTTCTTATCTGGCTGATTCTCGTGTAATCTCTTCCCTCTCAGAAAGCTGTCCAGAGGGCCAAAGAGGGAGCTCTTCTTTCACAGCAGCGCCTTTTGAAAGCTCTAGGCACCAGGAAACAGAGAAGCCTGCTCTGTTGGTTCAGCTGGCTTTTACAGCTGAAGATAACACGGACCGCAAATCTGTCGGGGTTCGTGTTTTCTTGGAGGGGGAGGAGAATTGGGGGAGCAAAATAAAGAGAAGTTTAAGTTTAATATTTCATAACCGTGTGCTCTTTCTCAGGTTTTATTCCTGTAATATTCTCTGTGTGTGGCCAGACCCTTCATAACACAGCTCTATTGAAGGAGGGCAAAGGAAAAAGGAGGAAGGGCGGAGGCAGGGATGAAAACTAGCCTTTGGGGGAAATAAAAAAAGACCACTGCTTTTAAGTACCAACCGTGACCTTGACGGGATGTAGTCAAGGCCTCACAGAATGGAGTTGGCCATTCAATTCTGAAAATAGGATCGGGGGGCAAGCGTGGGTAGCATTTGTAGCGAGGCCAGAAGAGGGAAGTGACCCATTTAGACTCTTCTCTGGAAAAAGTAGGTTCCTGAGGCATCAGAAAGTTGATGGACTGAGAGCTTTCCTTCCCTTGAGGGTGTGTTGGGTAATGTCTGCTGGGAAAAACAAAACAACAACAATAAATCTGAGGAACAAAGATGGTTGAAACATAGACGCGAAATCTTTTTCTGTAGTTTGGAATCTTTTTGTGAAATTAAAAAATAGGAGAAAGACTTCTTTATTTTTTTAATCTCTGGAAAAAGAACAAGCATTGGCACGTCCACATTATGTATGCAACGCTGTTCCTGCCACCAGGCTGGGCGTCTAACAAGCTTAGCCGCTCAGGAGAAGCATATTTTATTTTCAGGTTGGCCAAGCTATTTCCTGCCTTTGGAGCAAAAACCAGTGCAGCTACTGTACCCTGACGATATTTTTTTCTCTCAGAATATCGTAACCTTTTGAATAACAAGCACGCTGCTCTCTCAAGGGCTCCAAACACACGGACGGAGAAATACAACAGCCCCATTTTATCCCTAGCCTCAAGAAGAACACCCCTTTCTCTACATCTGTCCACCCTCTCTGTGATTTCTGAATGTAAACGTAGAAGATGACGAGTGTTTTGATCACGCTAGTGTGAGAAAACATAACCCAAACACATAGTAGTGATTAAGTCACATAGCCTTGAAAAGAGGCAATGAAAATAGGGCCAGTTGCAGTTTCTGGGCTGGGTGGGGTCTGTCCAACCAGGGCAGGGTGACTGGGCAGGGGCGAGGAAAAGCGGGGAGGCAGCTGGCGCCATGATGGAAAGGTTTGTGAATGGTGTTTGGCAGACCACATCCATTGATGAATATTTCTTCAGTGTACAACCATAAGCTCAAAAGACCTTTGATTTCATATAAACCAATGCCCTCATTTCACCAAATAATTTGCTAGGGCAAGAATCACAGTGAAGCCAAGATTCCAGGGCTCTTGTCTCCCAGGTTGGTATTTTCCATTGCTTTGAGTTGGGCATTTTACTACTCAGGTTAAAACACAGTCTCTGTCTTCTAGTAGCTTACACTTTAAAACGTCTATTTCCCAGAAAAAGGAGTAGTTTGGGGAATGAATTAGCACTGAGACAACCAAAGAAGATACTTGGTTCTAAGCCTGTGTCGCTGGCCGACCGTAAGAAAGCAACTGAGCTTATCTGTGCTCCCAAGGGAACCCAAAGGAGAGGGGGTATTGGGGGAGCTCCTTTAGCATTTTTAAGAGTTGGTGGTTCTATATTAAACCAGTGTGGACTCTTTATGGTGCCATGAGGGCTGTGGGAGTGGTCAGATGTGAGGTTCAGTTGCTCATTTGAAAGTGTGATATTGGAGTAATAGCAGTACCTGTTTCTATAGCAAAGGTCAGTGTGGGTTCTCACAGGGACAGAAAATGGCCTGGCTCTGTACTTCTTCCTTTACAAACGGGCCCCACATGTCAGCTTCCTGACTGACTTCTGGTAAATGATCCTAGAACGGTTCCTGGCATTCACCTCACAGAGGGTTAAAACTTCCTCTCACAAACCAAGGGCTGCACGCAGAGGAGGTAGACTACAAAGGAGGGTGTTGTTGCTTATTTTATACCATTTGGGAGAAGAGAGGGCCAAAAAGAGAAAAATGCTGTGGTAGAATTTTTTAAATCCAGATTCATAAGAAAAAAATTTTACAGAGGTTTTTCTTTTTTTTAAACTCCATTTTCCCCCTCTCTCCTCTCCATCCAACCTAAACCATTTCTTAAAAGCCATCTTATTAGAGTAAGAAGGCTTCCTATGCTAGCGCAGTCTGTTGAGACCCAAGAACTAAGGCTTTGCCCAGAGGTGGCACAGATAAGGGTTGGTGATGTTGGCCTACTGGACTCCCAGCCTTGGCTCCTAAAAGGGCGTGGGGGAAAAGTTTCTTATGGGACTGCTTTCCTCCTTCCCATTAGCAGGACTAGAAGAATATGCTGGAGGCAAAAAAGAGCTCTATCTTCCTTCCTCTGCCCCATTTACTTCCTGAGAACCAAGATGAACAGGACAATCACATCTATTATTGATTCTGAGAATTCCTGGAAAATGGCAGCAACCTGTATTGTTGGGGACTAGGAAGCAATCAGGGACAGAAGCTCAGGTTCAGCTAATATCTGTGTGAAAACGGAAGTGTTTTCTTTAACAGAGACGTGGGTCTTCACCCCTCAAGGATACTGTGCTCATCAATATCACTTGTAAATGTTTATGGATGTAATTTTTCAGAGGGGAAATACATAGAATGAAGAATTAACATCTAGTTAAAAACACCGAATGAACTGCTGGAAACTTTCATGCTAATACATTGGGAAAAGCAGACAAGCCGATAAAGTGCATGTTTAAACAGCACAGAATGAGACAATATTAAAAATACTTATTTGGGGACCTAAAGGTGTTGACATTTATACGAAGGCCACACAGACCCGCCCAACTGTCTTTCTGTGCATTACCATACTGTTTAAAGGGCCAACCGCCTCTTTTTTTTTTTTTTTAATTAATTTCATTCATTTATTTATTTATTTTGGCTGTGCTGGGTCTTCACTACTATGCAGGCTTTTGCTAGTTGCAGCGAGCAGTGGCTACGCTGCATTGTGGTATGTGGGCTTCTCACTGTGGTGGCTTTTCTTGGTGTGGACCTCAGGCTCTAGAGCATGCAGGCTTCCGTAGAGGCAGCACCTGGGCTTGGTAGTGGCAGCTCAGTTGGGCTCAGGCTTGGTAGTTGTGGTGCACAAGCTTAGTTGCTCCAAGGCACATGGCATCTTCCCGGACCAGGAATCGAACCTGTGTCCCCAGCACTGGTAGGCAGATTCTTATCTACTGTGCCGCCAGAAGGGGCCAATCACCTCTTGAGAGTTAACATGCTTTATTTACTAAAAATAAGAAAAAAGAAAAAGAAAAAAAATTTGGTACCAGTTTTCTTTCTGGGGTAAAAATTAATTTGTTAGCTGTCAAGACAGCCAAGCAGAGGAAAAAGCTTTCCCCCTCCATTTTAATCTGCTTTGATGACATGGTAACCAAATAACCAAGCTGTGCATCTATACTCAAAATACACTGAATCAGTCTCTAGGGCGGGGATCCTCAACATTTTTCTAAAGCGCCTCAGAAGATTCTGTTGTGCGGTTAAGATGAGAAACTGCTTGTCTGGTTTCACCACTTTGAACTGGTGTTAGTTAGGAGGAAACTCGGTCAGAAACAGGACACAGGTAAAGCTGTTACGAAATAGTACTCTTACTTTATCAACTGCTGCATCGACCTAAGGGCGTGAAAAGAGCTTTGAGGGTCTGATTGTCTCGTTCATGTGCATCTGGATAGGAGCATACTCCAGGAACGGATATTCTGTTTTCTATAGATTTCAGTGCTAGGTATCCAAATATCTTTTTTTTTTTTAATTTTTGTCAGAGTATAATTGATTTGGGGGCTTCCCTAGTGGCTCAGATGGTAAAGAATCCGCCTGCAAACACAGGAAACTCTGGTTAGATCCTGGGTCAGGAGGATCCCCTGGAGGAGGAAATAGCAACCCACTCCAGTATTCTTGTCTGCAGAATCACATGGACAGAGGAGCCTGGCGGGCTGCAGTTCATGGAGTGGCAGAAGAGTCAGACATGACAGCGACTAAACAACAACAACAACATAGTTGATTTACGATGTTGTGTCAGTTTCTGCTATTCAGCAAAGTGAATAAGTGATATGTATACACATATGTCCATTTTTTAAAAGATTCTTTTCCCATATAGATTTCAAATATTTTGTAATTCATTTCAAAACATTGCAATGGATGGAAAAGCAAGTAAGTAGACCAATGGCACCCCACTCCAGTACTCTTGTCTGGAAAATCCCATGGACGGAGGAGCCTGGTAGGCTGCAGTCCATGGGGTTGCTAAGAGTCGGACACGACTGAGCGACTTCACTTTCACGTTTCACTTTCATGCATTGGAGAAGGAAATGGCAACCCACTCCAGTGTTCTTGCCTGGAGAATCCAGGGACGGGGGAGCCTGGTGGGCTGCTATGGGGTCGCACAGAGTCAGACACGACTGAAGCGACTTAGCAGCAGCAGCAGACCTGTAGTAAAATGCATTCTAGAAAGTTTATTTTTATAGAAAATAAAAAGGTAATTAAAGGTGAAGTTAGGATTGCTTTGAAACTGTGCGCCGTGGGTAAATTTTCATGTGTGCATATTACAAATAAAACTGACTTTCACAAAACCAATTTATGAATGCTCTTAGAACTCTCTACCAAAATTTTTCTTCTTAGTTAATGCCAGAGAAGGTGTTTTAGCCATTTCTCTGATCGCTGTAAAAGTATTGGTCTGGCTAGATTTACAGGTAATTTCCAGTTGTAGCAGCAATAACCTATAACTTACTCATATTTAAAAGCTATAACTATTGGAGGAAAAAAATTAAAGGTAAAACTTCCATCTTCATTGAGATACAAAAAGTCATTTAAATGTTGAGGTCAAATATATAAGGTCTGTTTTCTTAATTAAAGAAATTTGGACACGTATAATAGTAAGAAATACTTTCTTTTAATAGCTAAATACGCAATCAATAGGCTGAGCTTTAAGTTTGATGATCTCCACTCTTTAGTTCCTTTAGGGTCATTTCCTTTTTTTTTTCACTGCACCCAGAGAGTAAGTGGAGGTACTGAAGGAAGGTGTACATGGCCCTGTCTCAAGACCTAAAGGTAGGAATCCATTTAACTGATAACAGGTCTTCGTTGTTTGTGTGGAGTTCTGAACTCATTTGGGAAAGTGCTTCACACAAGGAAGGAAAACAATCACTGAACAGTGACACATGGAATCCAATGGGAGATGCAAAACCAAAAAGGAGGGGAAAATTCCTTAGCTTTCCCACTGCATGGAATAGTAAGACTTTTCCTAGCTCAGCCTGGATTCAGCCTGGAGTTCCCCCAGGTCGCATTAGGGTTGTCATGGTTTCCAGGCACTTTTGCCTTTGTGGGTTCCTTCTTTCACAAAACAAAACACCTAAAAATTATATTCTATGACTCTGTTGGTATAAAGACAAAAATATTAATATTATATATAAAATACTGTCTTTAACCTAAGTTTTTTTCTTCTGTTTTAAAAGAAATGAACAGTTTTTGCCCTAAATGCACTGGGGGCCTTCAGCACTGTGCCTATTGCCTAGAGGAAAAGTTAACCCTGACCGAAGGCGGTGTGTGAGGAGACGACTAGCAGAAGGACAGTAGCAAGGGATAGATTGGGAGTTTGGGATTGACATGCACACACTGATATATTCAAAATAGATAACTGTCAAGTACCTATTGTAAAAAAAAATAATTTTTTTAAAAAAGGAATAGTAGCAAGAGATGAGTCACATAAAGCTTTCTAGACCATGGTACCACGGTAAGGATGTTGGAATTTATTTTCATGAATGAGAGGGGATGTTTCAAGGGTTATGAACAGAGAGGTAGCATAATCTGATCCACATTTTAAGGAGATGGTTTCTTTTGTGGAGAAAATACTATAGAAGGTAAGGAAGAAAATCACAGAGTGTCAAGCAACTATTCTGGTAATCTAGGAAAGAGATGACGTGGCTTGCACTTAAGGCAGTGGTGGAGGTGGTAAGACGTGATCAAATTATGAGTAGATATTAAAGATAGATGAACAGGATTTGATGATAGACTGAATGTTGAATTGTGATAGAGAAGATTCAAGATGACTCAAAGCTTTTGCTTGAACAACTGAAATTGTGAATTTGTCACTTATTAAGATGGCTAAAGTTGTAGGTAAAGCACATTTAGGGAGGAAAATATCAAGAGTTCTGTTTGGACACATCGTTTTAGACGTGGAGAAGGCAATGGCACCCCACTCCAGTACTCTTGCCTGGAAAATCCCATGGACGGAGGAGCTTGGTAGGCTGCAGTCCATGGGGTCACTAGGAGTCGGACACGACTGAGCGACTTCACTTTCACTTTTCACTTTCATGCATTGGAGAAAGAAATGGCAACCCACTCCAGTGTTCTTGCCTGGAGAATCCCGGGGACAGGGGAGCCTCATGGGCTGCCATCTATGGGGTCACACAGAGTTGGACATGACTGAAGAGACTTAGCAGCAGCAGCAGAAGTTTTAGATGTTTATTAGACATCCAAGGCGGATGGGGGGTGGCGTCTGGAATTTAGAAAGCGGTCCAGACCAAGGATAGAAATTTTGGTTGCTCTTGGGACTTTTCTGGTGGCCCAGTGGTTTAGATTCTGTGCTTCCACTGCAGGGGCCATGGGTTCAATCCCTGGTTGGGAAACTAAGATCCTATATGCCAGGAGCGATGCAGTCAAAAAAAAAAAAAAAAAAGTCTGGGAGCATCTACTTTCAGGTGGTGTTTAAAGCCAGGAGAGGATGAAATCAGAGAGGGAATGTTATGCAGATACATAGAGAAGTGACCCAAGACTGAAATCTCAGGTGCTCTGATGCTTAGAGCTTGGGCCCATGAAGAGGAACCAACAAATGAGACTTTGTAGGAGCGGCCAGTAGAGTAGGAAGAGTTCTGAGAGAACGGTGCCCTGGAGACCAAGCGAAGAGGCACCTAGGTCTGTGCGAGCAGCTGCTTTCAAACTCTGACAGCCTCTGTGTGCCCAGCACCGCATGAAATGATGGTAGTTCCACAAGCTTCCTTCCTTAATACAGGAGGAAACCAAGTTGCCCCTGCCAAAAATGTGATGGAAAATCAACCTAACAGCAATTCACCCACTCCCGGTATGACCTGCCACAAATAAAGTGATTTAAATAATCTCTTTCCGGTTCAGTTAAGACGTGACTATTCCCAAGAGGGTAGAATAAGTCTTGTAGGTCAGGGTCTTTTCTCCTGGTGTGAGAGTCCTTTTAAATGACAGATGACCTCTTTCGGTCACTTTTGAAGAGGCATTTTGGAGGAAATGATGAGAAATGTGTACAAGTGGCAGTGGTAAGGAATCCAACAATGAATCCTATCATAGACGTTGACTTGGTTGACACATAGACACGATGGAGAAGGAGCTCAGAAAAAGGAAAATACATGGCTTGGAACTAAAAGAGAAGAAAACAAAATGTAATCAGAAAACAATAAAAGGAAAAAAGCATTGTCTTTGCTCCAGATAAAGCCTTCCGCAACCAATTAAAAGCTACATTTAAATACAGTTGTCACAGATTTAGTCAAACATTGACCATAAATCAGCACCAGCACCCAAGGCTGCTATAGGGTTTCAGAATATTTTTTTCCACTTCATTTTTTAAATTGAAGGATATTTGCTTTACAGAATTTTGTGGGTTTTCGTCATACATAACAAGAATAAGCCATAAGTACATTTTTAAAGTCCTGGTTCACATTCTATATTGGGATATTGCTTTAATTTTTTTTAAGTGCATAAGAAGGAAACAAATTGTCATTAGTGGGGGGTGGTGAGAGGCAATGTATGAAGTCTTTGAGTAATTTAGAAATAAAATCTTTTAAAAGATTTTATTTCTCCTCCTTTTGAGAATACATTCTGACACTAGAGTATACAACTGTATTCTCTTCAATAGGATTAGATCATAAAGAGACAAAGAGAGACTGAGATTATGGTAAATTTATAATCAATCTTTTAATTTCTTTGTCTCTATGAATCTGTATGCAGGTCAAGAGGCAAGAGTTAGAACTGTATATGGAACAACAGACTGGTTCCAAATTGGGACAGGAGTACGTCAAGGCTGTATATTGTCACCCTGCTTATTTAACTTATATGTAGAGTACATCATGCAAAATGCTGGGCTGGATGAAGTACAAGCTGGAATCAAGATTGCCAGGAGAAATATCAATAACCTCAGATATGCAGAAGACACCACCCTTATGGCAGAAAGCGAAGAAGAGCTAAAGAGCCTCTTGATGAAGGTAAAATAGGAGAGTGAAAAAGTTGGCTTAAGACTCAACATTCAGAAAACTAAGATCATGGCATCCAGTCCCATCACTTCATGGAAAATAGATGGGGAAACAATGAAAACAGTGAGAGACTTTAATTTTGGGGGCTCCAAAATCACTGCAGATGGTGACTGCAGCCATGAACTTAAAAGATGCTTGCCCTGGGAAGAAAAGCTATTATCAACCTAGACAGCATATTAAAAAGCAGAGATATTACTTTGCCAACAAAGGTCCATACAGTCAAAGCTATAGTTTGTTTTTCCAGTAGTCTTGTATGGATATGAGAGTCGGACTATAAAGAAAGCTGAGTGCCAAAGAATTGATGCTTTTGAACTATGGTGTTGAAGACTCTTGAGAGTCCCTTGGACTGCAAGGAGATCCAACCAGTCTGTCCTAAAGGAAATCAGTCCTGAATATTCATTGGAAGGACTGATGCTGAAGCTGAAACTCCAATACTTTGGCTACCTGACGTGAAGAACCAACTTATTGGAAAAGACCCTGATGCTGGGAAAATATTGAAGGTAGGAGGAGAAGGGGTGACAGAGGATGAGATGGTTGGATGGCATCACTGACTTGATGGGCATGCATTTGAGTATGCTCCGGGAGTTGGTGATGGACAAGGAAGCTTGGCATGCTGTAGTCCTTGGGGTCGCAAAGAGTCAGACACGACTGAGCTACTGAACTGATGATGATATAATATGTATAAATATAAAATAAGATATCAGTATACTAATACTATATTTATCAGTATAAAGTAATATAATCATGCAACAAAACTTTGAAACAAATGAAAAAAAAATCACCCTATATCAAACCACCCAACACACCACCATTTTGGCCTATTTCTTTTCAATCTTTTTCCTAAGCAAATTTCAAAATCTTTGCAGGTATAATTATAAAATATAAAAACATTTATATCTTACTTTCTCCATAGAGTATGAAGACAGGATTTTTAAAATGTGGATACTGCCTTTCTAAACTGGAATTTCTTTACAGCAGGATCTTATCTGCCCCTCTGGGCTGTGACTCTCTTTTTTTTGGCTGCACCGGGTCTTTGCGGGCTCAAGAGTTGTGGCATGCAGTCTCTTAAGTTGTGGCGTGTGGGCTTAGTTGCCCCAGGAGTGTGGGATCTTAGTTTCCAATCAGTGATAGAACCCATGTCCCCTTGCTTTGCTGAAAGTTTTATTTTTGTTTTAGTTTCAAAGGATTCATTAACAAAAGAACCCACTCATTATTCAAAAATAAACAGTTTCATTTTTTTATAGGTTATTTGACTTGATTTCAACACACAGTCATTAAAAGAAAAGAAGTAGAAACAACAGAAGCAATAGCATATACAGCACGGAATTAGGGCAACCTACACTCAGGCTTGAACAGTGCTGGAAAGACCCTTGTTTACAGCAACTTGCAGTCCCTGCTGGGAGAGGGTCCTGGGTGGTTTGTCCACCTGACAGGTGAGACCTCAAATTGCAGTTTGGGGGGCTCTCTCTTGTAACTCGGAGAAGGCAATGGCACCCCACTGCAGTACTCTTGCCTGGAAAATCCAAGGACGGAGGAGCCTGGTAGGCTGCAGTCCATGGGGTCGCTAAGAGTCGGACACGACTGAGCGACTTCACTTTCACTTTTCTCTTTCATGCATTGGAGAAGGAAATGGCAACCCACTCCAGTGTTCTTGCCTGGAGAATCCCGGGGACGGGGGAGCCTGGTGGGCTGCCGTCTATGGGGTCGCGTTGAGTCGGACACGACTGAAGCGACTTAGCAGCAGCAGCTCTTGTAACTCCAAATCTGTTATTATCATCAGTTTGCATGCAAAAAGGCAGCTTTTTTTTCCCTTTTAAACTTTTTACAGTGACAATGTTATTTGTTTCACCTTGTGAGTCACAAGGCTTCTTAAACCTTGGGGGCTTGGCCAGAGCTCCAGGAGCTCAAGAATTCCAAGACCCACTCCCTTTCTTATCTGAAGTGCCACCTGACTTGATGTGCTTGCAGGCAGGCACAGAATCTGGGCAGGGTTCCAGGCGAGGCAGTAGTAGGTCAGAGTCCTGCTCTCCTTCTTCTGAAGCCCGAACAAGACTTTCTCCATTTTAAGTTCCCTAACACCCCTGCATTGGAAGGTGGATTCTTAAACACTGGACTGCCAGGGAAGTTCCCTGGGCTGCAACTGTTTCATTGCTCCAGCAATTATTCTTCATCAGCAAATGACAAAAGAGTCTATAAGATGACCCTGTTAATCATCTGCCCTACAGTAAATTCTCTTTTTTCCTTTGCAATCCAAACCCAATTACTGTTCAGATGTCCACATATTCTTTACTGGCATCCATTCCTAACTAAAAAGTGACTGGGTTTAGCTAGTCCTGGTGGTTCATTCCTCTGGGTATAATCATTCTACTCAGTGAGATGTGAGGAGAAACGTGGGAACAGTTTTTCATTTTATTCCAAGAGTCATGAAGGAGAGATGGTCCTCTTCTTCCAGGCATTGTCATGCCTACATAACAGAAAACTCTGGAATCATCTTGCAACAAGGAGGAGAGCTAGCTGAAACAAAGCCAGGATGTTGGGGTGGGCAGAAAAATGACACCGGTAGTAATACTGAGCCACTGCCCCCAGCTGTCCTCTCTCCACTAGGAATTGACCCACTACTTGGGTTTCGCAGAGAAAAGGGCCCAGCAAGCGGTGGCCAGTGGACCCTGATTTTGCCCAAGACCTTGGTCCACTGCAATTACTATTCGTTTTTCTCTGATCTATGTCTCTCCTTGTTCCCTTAATTTCAGGAAAGAAGTTTAAAGCATCTCTGGGATCTGGCATTAAATGTTGGAAATCTTAACATTTGGTATGAATTCATTCAGTATATGTGAAGACAGTGAAGGACAGGGAAGCCTGGCACACTGCAGTTCAAGGGATTGTGGAGAGTCACAGACAACTTAGTGACTGGACAACAAACAAATGTGTTTGAGCACCTCTTTTGGTCTTGATTTGGTGTTGGAAGAACAAATAAGAATGAGGCATAATGTCAGTTCTCAGGTTGTTCAATAAGTATATACCGACTGCCAGTCACGTGTTAGATACTGGGGTTATCGGAGAGACCAGAGTCTGACAGGAAGAGAGACTCCCATCCCCTAATAACTCATTTTCCACATAATGTACTGTGTTGTAGCACATAATGTGTGTTGTAACAGTGGCATAAATACAATATTCTAAGAGTCAAAAATTGAGAAGTGGCTCATTGTCAAGGAGGACACATTTCATAAAGGGACTAATATTTATGAGGTGCTTTAGCATGGAAATAATATTGGGTGGGCTTCCCTGGTGGCTCAGTGGTAAAGAATCCTCCTGCCAATGCAGGAGACGTGGGTTCGATCCCTGGTTTGGGAAGGTCCCTGGAGGAGGAAACAGCAGCCCATCCCACTATTCTTGCCTGGAAAAATCCCATCGACAAGAGGACCTGACGGGCTACAGTCCACGGGGCCACAAAAGAGTCAGACACAACTTAGTGACTAAGCAACAACAAATTTAAGTGGATATGATTTTCAAGTGGGTATGAGGGAAATTTTTAAAAAACACACACACAGCTTCAGTTGCACAGGGAAATTTTGTATAACAATGATTTGGTGGGAAGCCAAATGAGGAACCAAACCATGTACAAGGTGATGTTTCTCTGACAATATATTAAAGTTTGAAGCAACTTGACTTTAAAATCCACTTTCTATGCATTGAAACAGCAACTGAACACTGGAAGTAACAAATAAAATTACACATTAAGTAATGGTCTCTGGTCATAGAACTGTTCTGAGGTAGACTGAAGATGATCAAGGGATTGAAGGAAATACTCTGGCACTCACTACTGCTATGGTAAGCTCCCACTGCCGTCAAGGTCATTGCATCCATTTGTTTATTGCTGCCCCCACTGATTCCGCCTGATCCTGGGTTATCTGTTGCAATCATTTGGCACACTATATGGAAAACTATTGACCCCATGGATGCTTATCAAATCTTCAGTCCAGACATTTCAAGTTCGAAATGTATTTTCATTCCCGACAGGGCTAAGATATATTTCATGTTCCTGTTACAAGACCAAACCCCAAAGCTCAGAAAACCTCTATCCTTCTCATAGTGGGTGTTCCAGATACAGGGTGTAGTGTGGCCAACGGTAACTAATCCACAAAGGGGCAGACCTTGTTTTTAGGGTTCTGTGGAACAGCTGGATGAAATTTCCTTCAATAAATGCTCCAAAATCAGACATAGACCTATAGAGCATTAAATGGTAAGTGTTTTTGGATAATAACTTTGATGGCTGTGCAGCAGATGGGCTAAGCAGGGGAATGCTGCTGGAATAGCCCAGATAAGACTTGATGAGAGCAAAGGTCACGTCAGGGGGGTGTGTGTGTGTGTGTGTGTGTGTGTGCTTAGTCATGTCTGACTCTACAACTCCATGGACTGTAGCCTGCCAGGCTCCTCTGTCTGTGGGATTCTCCAGGCAACCTTACTGGAGTAGATTGCCATTTCCTACTCCAGGGGATCTTCTCAACCCAGGTATTGAACAAAAGTCTTGCATCTCCTCCATTGGCAGGCAGATTCGTTACCACTGCATCACCTGGGAAGCCCCAAGAGCAAAGGTAATGGGTGTGAATACATGAGGCTTATGGAAGAGTGCCTTAACTTTGACTAAGTGCCTACTGTGAAGTGATATATATATATCATGATACATATGGAAGTACAGTTTTAAAGCTATATTGAATGCATGAAATCAGAACACACACACATACACACCAGCCCATGCATTCTACTTTTTGCTCAGCACTCTGAGTATTTAGATCTTTATCAATACCTCAGATTGTTGAGTTAAAAGTGAGAAGGCCCCCAAAGATAATACAAAAACACAATATAGCTCTTGGGGAAATAAAACTACCATAAACTGAAAAAACAATATGCAAAATAAAATCTTCATAGTCCCGACTGAATAAGAATACTAAATAATGATAACAATAGCTAACTTTTACTCAGTACCAGAATGTATTAGAACCATGCTAAAAGCATGCAGTTCACTCTCATGCAAGGCCTGGAGCAAAGATATATAGCAGAGCCAATTAATATTTTTATTTTATAGAAAAGTAAACCACTTTGCAAGTGCTTAATCATTTCCCCAAAGTCACATGGAGAGTGAGTGGCAAAACTCAGACCCAAACATGGGCCTGTCTGACACCCAAGCCTGTCCTACAGACAGAACAGAACACTGGGGCTGGATCACATTCAAGGCCCTTTAAAAGCACATTTTACAGTGAAAAGCTTTAGCCTCGGGGCACTAGAAATTTGGCAATTTCCAGATACATTTGCCTTGTTTTTAATATGGTTGATCTAAATCATTTTTTAAAACTTTTTTTTTTTTTTAAGATTCGGAAGCATGACTGAACAAGTCTTTAAATCTATCATTTTTGTGGCAGTAAAGTCTGGTTTAAAATGAATACATTTCTTCTTCACTGTATAAAGGACTATTTTACTGTTTTTTCCTCCCATCTCATCTCCAATCTCATTTCCCGTGAAAGTAACTAAATTCTTGGTACACATGCTGTCTGGCAGTTTCCAGTCTTGACTGTGGGTCCGCATCACTTGGCTTTTTTGTTTGTTTTGGTTTTTTGTACTGCTAATATTCAAGGCAAAACAATTCAGAAGCAAAGCTAAACCTCATCAAAACAAGCCCTGTGTTAAATTTGTTATATTTACTTTCTCCTTTAATCCTCCCAACAACTTCATGAGTTAGATGTTAGTAAACTGAAGTGCAGAGAGATTGTTGGCAATGTCACACACTTGTAAGTGGCCAAGTTCTTTAACATCGGGCTATGTAACTTCTGCTTACTGAAGGGACCAAATCCATTTCCAAAATAACTCCAATCGGATCCTCCCACAGTAAATTATATTCTCCTCGGTTTACTCACTTCAAATGGTAAAGCTCATCCATCAGAAGAGATTTCACATTTTCATTCATAGGGAGCGTCCTTATCTCCATTGTTTCTAAATTTCTGCCATGCCAAAAGCTCCTATGCTAGCAGGTAAGACTGACGTATACGTCATTGTTTTTATAAAAAACTGTACAACCAAATGGACATGGAACTGGACATGCAACAACAGACTGGTTCCAAATAAGAAAAGGAGTACGTCAAGGCTGTATATTGTTACCCTGCTTATTTAACTTATATGCAGAGTACATCATGAGAAATGCTGGGCTGGAAGAAGCACAAGCTGGAACCAAGATTGCTGGGAGAAATATCAATAACCTCAGATATGCAGATGACACCACCCTTATGGCAGAAAGTGAAGAGGGACTAAAGAGCCTCTTGATGAAAGTGAAAGAGGAGAGTGAAAAAGTTGGCTTCAAGCTCAACATTCAGAAAACGAAGATCATGGCATCTGGTCCCATCACTTCATGGGAAATAGATGGGGAAACAGTAGAAACAGTGGCTGACTTTATTTTTCTGGGCTCCAAAATCACTGCAGATGGTGATTGCAGCCATGAAATTAAAAGACACTTACTCCTTGGAAGGAAAGTTATGACCGACCTAGACAGCATATTAAAAAGCAGAGATATTACTTTGCAACAAAGGTCCATCTAGTCAAGGCTATGGTTTTTCCAGTGGTCATGTATGGATGCGAGAGTTGGACTGTGAAGAAAGCTGAGTGCCGAAGAATTGATGCTTTTGAACTGTGGTGTTGGAGAAGACTCTTGAGAGCCCCTTGGACTGCAAGGAGATCCAACCAGTCCATTCTGAAGGAGATCAGCCCTGGGATTTCTTTGGAAGGAATGATGCTAAAGCTGAAACTCCAGTACTTTGGCCACCTGATGCGAAGAGTTGACTCACTGGAAAAGACTCTGATGCTGGGAGGGATTGGAGCAGGAGAAGAGGACGACAGAGGATGAGATGGCAGGATGGCATCACTGACTTGATGGATGTGAGTTTGAGTGAACTCCGGGAGTTGGTGATGGACAGGGAGGCCTGGCGTGCTGCGATTCATGGGGTTGCAAAGAGTTGGACACGACTGAACGACTGAACTGACTGACTGTACAACAAAAGTGCTGTTTATTCTTTTTCTTTTTGGCAATGCCCAGTGGTTTGTGGGATCATAGTTCCCAGACCAGGGATTGAACCTGAGCCTCATCAGTGAAAGGGCCAAGTCCAAACCACTGGACCATCAGGGAATTCCCACAGAATTGTCATTTAAAGAGGCAGTCAAAGAGCATGCAGTTAAGAGAATAGAAAAAATATTGTGGAAATGTCAGGGAGTTAATTAATAAAACCATTCTGTCCTTTTAGATGTGTGATGTTTATAGACTTTATCACCTCTTCTATGTACTTTTTATACCTAAAAAAGTATTTATATTTTTTAAGTATAATTACTTACTTTTTAAGTAAGTAATCATACTTACTTTTAAGCTTAAAAGTAGTAAGCAATTAAGAACTGTGGAGCAGCAGGGTAAAGAATCCACCTGTCAATGCAGGAGACTCCAGTTCAATCCCTGGGTTGGAAGGATCCCATGGAGAAGGGCATGGCAACCCACTCCAGGATTATTCCCTGGAGAATTCCATGGACAGAGGAGCCTGGCAGACTACAGTGCATGGGGTCGCAAAGAGTCGGACACGACTAAAACTTTCATTCTTTCACTTTCAGGGTGCTACAATACAAGAACAATTGCTGTGGATGTAAGTAAGAAAGAAGAAAAGCTATGGAAAGAGGACACAGATCTTAATAGGAATAGAGGCCATTTCATGTGGGCCAACCAGTCCCACGTAATACAATTGTTCCTGAGGACTTTGTATAGTAAGCGATGTTCATAATAAACAACTCTGGGCCATGAAAAAAACATTTAATTTTCTACAATATTCCCCTGAGAATAATATTATTAAGCATCATGGTGTTTAAAATGTCAGTTATATAGGAAATTTACAAGTTTATTTTACAATAATGTTTTAAAGATAATAAAACTATCAGATCAGATCAGTCTCTCAGTCGTGGCCAACTCTTTGTGACCCCATAAATTGCAGCACGCCAGGCCTTCCTGTCCATCACCAACTCCCGGAGTTCACTCAGACTCACGTCCATTGAGTCAGTGATGCCATCCAGCCATCTCATCCTCTGTCGTCCCCTTCTCCTCCTGCCCCCAATCCCTCCCAGCATCAGAGTCTTTTCCAATGAGTCAACTCTTCGCATGAGGTGGCCAAAGTACTGGAGTTTCAGCTTTAGCATCATTCCTTCCAAAGAAATCCCAGGGCTGATCTCCTTCAGAATGGACTGGTTGGATCTCCTTGCAGTCCAAGGGGCTCTCAAGAGTCTTCTCCAACACCACAGTTCAAAAGCATAAATTCTTCGGCACTCAGCCTTCTTCAACTTTGGAATGCTCTCTGGGATGTTTTTTTCCCAGACAATGCTTGCTTTGCGAGAGTGCTTCAGTTGTGTCTGACTCTTTGCAACCCTATAGACTGTACCCCACCTGGCTCCTCTGTCCATGGGATTCTCCAGGCAAGATTACTGGAGTGGGTTGCCATGCCTTCCTCCAGGCGATCTTTCCGACCCAGGGATCGAACCTGTGTCTCCTGCAGCCTCTGCACTAGGCAGGCGGGCACTCTACCGCTAGTGCCACCTGGGAAGCCCAATGCTTGCTATAATCTTAGCATTATTTGCATTTCCTCCCACACTCAAGAGAGAGTTAAGGAGTCCAAATCTCAGGTTAGAGACAATGTAAGATTAAATAGTACACTTAAATACTTGTGCAGCTTCACAGGTGGTGCTGGTGTTAAAGAACCTGTCTGCCAATGCAGGAGACATGAGACACAGGTTCGATCCTTGGGTCAGGAAGCTCCAGAAGGGCATGGCAACCCACTCCAGTATTCTTGCCTGGAGAATCCCAAGGACAGAGGAGCCTGATGGGCTACAGTCCATGGAGTCACAAAGAATTGGACATGACTGAAGCAACTTAGCATGCACGCATGCACACCACACAAGATGAACAGTGACTTCATGTTATGTGTGAAGATGGGTACAAGGTCTTCTTCCTAGTATTTAGGACCACACTGGGCTTTCTCTATGATCAACCTAGACAGCATATTAAAAAGCAGAGACATTACTTTGCCAACAAAGGTCCATCTAGTCAAGGCTATGGTTTTTCCAGTAGTCATGCATGGATGTGAGAGTTGGACTATAAAGAAAGCTGAGTGCCGAAGAATTGATGCTTTTGAACTGTGGTGTTGAAGAAGACTCTTGAGAGTCCCTTGGACTGCAAGGAGATCCAACCAGTCCATCCTAAAGGAAATCAGACCTGAATATTCATTGGAAGGACTGATATTGAAGCTGAAACTCCAATACTTTGGCCACCTGATGCAAAGAACTGATTCATTGGAAAAGACCCTGACACTGGGAAAGATGGAAGGCGGGAGGACAAGGGGACGACAGAGGATGAGATGGATGGATGGCATCACTGACTGGATGGACATGAGTTTGAGGAAGCTCTGGGAGTTGGTGATGGACAGCGAAGCCTGGCGTGCTGCAGTCCCGGGGTCGCAAAGAGTCAGACACGCCTGAGCTACTGAACTGAACTGAACTGGGCTTTCTCATCTCATAAGGCAATGGCACCCCACTCCGGTACTTTTGCCTGGAAAATCCCATGGATGGAGGAGCCTAGTAGGCTGCAGTCCATGGGGTCGCTAAGAGTCGGACACAACTGAGCGACTTCCCTTTCGCTTTTCTCTTTCATGCATTGGAGAAGGAAATGGCAACCCACTCCAGTGTTCTTGCCTGGAGAGTCCCAGGGACGGGGGAGCCTGGTGGGCTGCCGTCTCTGGGGTCACACAGAGTCGGACACGACTGAAGTGACTTAGCAGTAGCAGTAAGTCGACTGAACTGAACTAAAGTCGCTTTAAAAGCGCCCACTAGATGGCGCTGAACTAGCAGGGAGGACTGGACCAGGAAGCCTCGCTTTCTGGTCCCCCTTCTCTATACTGACCCTCACCTCTCGTTCAGTGTGCTTGATGTTCCGAGAGAGCAATTGTTCAGGAATGTCTAATGATAACAGAACCCTTTTTAAACATTAGACAAACACAAGCCGAGGTGGGTAAACATCATTAAGCAGACTTCTCCTTTGTCTGATATTATAGGGAATGACGCCTAGCAGCACCTCATGCAAGCTGGTGGGCTTGCAGTTACCCTTTCTGTAACAAGGCACCTTTTGAAATAGACTGATTATCTGTTTGGGGTGGAAGACAGTAGGAGGGAGGCGCCAGGCAGAAGAACACTTGAAAACTGCGTGTGTTCAGGGACAGAAATGTGAATTTCTCTCTGACAGGAAAGTGGAAGACTCAGACACGAGGAGCCTGGAGTCAGATGCCCTTGTGTTGGAGCCTGCATATTCATGCAAAGCTGAAATATCCTACACTTTCATGGACAGTAACAGTAAGTGACGCCTATGTCAATATGGGAAATACATTTTTCTTTCTGATTAAGACCTTTAACTTTTGCAGGGAGAATGCTCGTGGCTGCCTTAAATACATCCTGTTAAAAGAGAAGCCTGTACTTAATCGCTTCTTTATAGAACATGAGTCTGATTTCAAGCCAGGCAAAAACATGAAGAAAAAAAAAGTTTAAGAATAAAGTAATCTTTGTCTCACTTTTGCACTGCAAAAAAGCAGGAGGCATTTGATTAATGTTGATACTTAGGTGTTCATTTTAGAGCAACTTGGGGGATCTAGTGAGTTGAAACTAACTTCTTACTTTATAAATCTTAAAGAACTTCAAGTTGAAAGAATTTTAAATATAAAATAATCATGTCAAAAAAGGAAGTTAAGCATTATTACTTTACTGTTGTTATTATTGCCAAGCTAACTAGAGCAGAATTTCTTGACCAAGACCACGAATCTACAATAGTTCTTTCTACAGTTGACCGAGACTCTTTATTGCTTCCTCCAGGGAGAAAAGCCTGTGTAGACGTGTGTAGTGTACTATTTCCTGTTGAGGACTGTCTTTGTGCCAGGAAATGTAGGGGATGTGGATGGTGGGATTATTGGGGGCAGTAAAGGGGGAGTGGAGAAAGGGGAGAGGTCCTTATTGTGGTCAGGTGTGACCGTGGGTCTGAAAACACAGGTGGGAGTGAGAAGGAGCTGGAGGAGAGGAGACTGTGGTCAGGAGTAGACATGGGCACCGTGTGTGTGTTTCTAAACAGCCCTGTTCTCAAAGGTACATTTTGTTTTGGGATGGAGACTGAAGAAAGTGAAAACAGGTTCGGGACGAGGGTAGAGACACACCCAATTTCACGCCCATAGCAAACATCCAAGGACCCAGAAAATTGTCCGGGTACACTTTCACCAAGTGCCTTGCTGGGTAACCACCAGCAAGGCATCACAGCTGCTGTGTGATCACTGATGCCAGTGCTGAGGTGCTCAAGCAAGGGTGTCTGTGGTCACTGGGCTCTCACCTTGGAAGGGAGCGCCCTGCCTCACTCCCACAGATAGGCTCTGAGCTGCTGGGGCCGCTCACCAGTGGCAGATGGCCCTGGGGAGGCAGTGGTGAGGAGCAGAGAGGCCCAGTGCCCCAACATGTTAGGTATTTATCGCTGTGCTAAAATCACTCTAAAACTTAGTCGCTTAAAACAAGAGATATTATCTCATCCAGGCTTTGTGGGTCAAAAACTGGGGAGTGACTTAGCAGGGTAGTTTTGGCTCAGAGCGGCTCTTGAGGCTACAGTCCAGATGTCAGCCAGGGCTGCAGTCATCTGAAGGTGGCTCACGCGTGTACCTGGCAAGTTCCTACTGGCTGTTGGCAGAAGGCCTTTGTTCTTCACCCTGCGGACGTCTCCGTGGGACTGCTTGAGTGCCCTCACAGCATGGCAGCGGGCTTCTCCTGGGATAAGTGATGAGAGAGAAAGCCAGAGAGGGAAAGAGGGAGGGGGAAGCCACAACACATTTTATGACCTGGTTGCAAGTCACATATGGTCACTTTGGCCACATTCTATTTGTCATTAAGTTCTATTCACAGAGTAGAGGGAAATTAGGTTCCACCTCTTGAAGAGAGGGGTACCAATTTACGGACATATTTTAAAACCATCACAGGCAAGGAAGATGGCCATCAGAGGGTGGCGAGGTGGTTATCTCCCAGATGGCTGGGGCAAAGCCCCAGTAGGCTCTCTGTCTCTTATAGCCCCTAGAACAACTGCATATTGTCTCAGCTGGGAGCTTTTAAAAGAAATGCTAGCTCAGAAGCCCCAGCCCAGACAGAATAAGAATCTCTAGGGGGTGGAATCTGGGAATCTGTATTTTTAAAGCTTCTCATATAATTATGAGCACAGAGAATTTTGAGAACCCTTGGTCTAGGTCAGTGTTGTCCAACAGAAATATAACGTAAGTTGAATGTGTAATTAACATTTTTCTAGTTGTCACATAAAAAAAGTAAAGAGAAACAGATGAAGTAAATGTTAATATATTGATGTTTTCTTTCCCCCAGTATATCCAAGCTCCTATCATTTCAACATGTAATCTATATAAAAAGTTGAGTATATAACTTTTTTTATACCAGTTGTTAAAAATACCTGTTGTATAAAATGTTAGTATGCGTTTTACACTTATAGGACATTTCCGTTTGGACTGGCCATGTATTAAGTGATCAGTAGCCATACATGCCTAGTAACAACCATATTTATTAACCAGCACAGGCCTAAACTATAAGCCCCTTGAGGGCAGGGACCTTGTCTGTTTTGTTCACTCCTTTGCACAGAGCCTGGCATATGGTGTGTGTTCAAAACATATTTGTCAAATAGACTAATAATGTGCTGATATGAAATTTAAAATATATTATAAAATATACAATTACTTCTTATATAGTTTTTCTAAAAAGATTTCAGTTCTGAAACTCTTTATAGGAAACCCTTTTGGAGCTTCCTGTCTTGCTGGTCTGGTATTTAATGTGAAGAAATCAAAGTCATTTTATTGTCTGTGTATGTGATCTACATGCTCAGTCACTCAATCGCATCCAACTCTTTGTGACCCTATGGACTGTAGCCTGTCAGGCTCCTCTATACATGGATTTTCCAGGCAAGAATGTTGGAGTGGGTTGCCATTTCCTATTCCAGGGGATCTTCTCAACCCAGGGATCGAACCCACATCTCTTGAGTCTCCTGCATTGGCAGACAGGTTCTTAACCACTGTGCTGCTTGAGAAGCACATTTTAACATTCAAAACATAGCCTAGACCCATCCTTTCCCAGCCCTACCCATACCCCACAGCCCCTGGTCACTCCAGGTCCATCTCTTCCCAGGCTTAGGCGATCTGTAGCAGGAGAGTTTTTGGATCTCCCAGTCAGTTATATGGCCAGAGGCCAAATCCCTTGCTTAGCTTCTAAAGCATTCATCTGTTTCAGGAACAGTTTCAGCACATTGAAAAAAGCTCTTGGCTTATTCTTTGGGTTTTTTTTACTCTTTAGAATTGAAAGAGTTTCTTAGAATTGCAAAACATCTAAAAACATTGATGATACCTATGACAACACAGCGACAACAAAATAGAGTAGAAGTCATGGATGACAAATCATACATGTTAAAGATAACATCCGGAAGGTGGAGGGCTAGTAGTTCTAAATTATGAATCTAGCGGCCTGTTTTGGTTCCAAATTATAAATGCAATGCTTGAAAGAAAACAATATGCACACTATACTTTAGAAAAGCATGCCCCTGGTGGCTCAACGATAAAGAACCTGTCTGCAATGCGTGAGCCTCAGGAGCCAGGGCATTGCACCTCTGGATCTGAAGATCCCCTTGAGAAGGGAATGGCAGCCCACTCCAGTATTCTTTCTGGGAAATCCCATGGACAGAGGAGCCTCTCGGGCCACAGTCTGTGGGGTCGCAGAGTCAGACACAACTGAGCACGTGCACGCACGTAGGTTTATGCAGAGAAGCACATACAGGTCAGTATTCCAAATACTTCCTGTTATGCTCCCCATAGTCACATATGTATATAAACACATTTTGAAAAATTGGAACTTACTGCTCTATATGAACTTTTTTCCCCTTAACTACATATTGTGATTGTATCCTCCTGATTTCACACAATAATTTACTTTATAAAATTTCATGTAAATGTGTAGCCTTATCGATGTCCATTTATTATTATAAATGTTACATTAAACATGTTTGGACAATAATAAGGGGGTGTGGATAGCCTGGTCTCAGTGGTTACTAGCCCTGAGTATGTAAAGAGAATTTGAGCCAAAGTTCACGAATTTTAATGTTCCACAGACAAGAGTCTCTAATACAACAGTGTGACGCTATCCATTGTGGAACCTACACTTTCTAGACATTCTAAACTATTTCTAGGAGCCAGGAATTCCACAGGTGGGCAGTTAAAATACTCTGCCAAAAGCTGGATTAGCAAAGGCACTCAAAGTTCTGGGTCAAAATCATCAGCCAAGTTTTATGCTGGCTGATTCTGAACAGAGTTGCAATCAAGTGTGAGCACAGCTTCTGCACTGGATATCTGGGCCCAGAGTTCAGATGGGACAATTTGGGAGCACCAATGACACCTGTTAAGCGATGGAATGGCGGATGGGGTGTCAGTAGTAAAGAAACAACAATTCTACACACGCAGCCTTTTAGGAAGTACTGCATACTCCCACATTTGTAGATTTTAAGTTAACAAAGATCTCAAGGCAAATATCTTTTAGTGACATGTCATTGGGCAAATCACTTAGTTGCCTCATTTGAAAAATGAGGATCATGGCACTTGGTTATTCAAGCTTTAGTAAGACTAAAATAAGATAAGCCACGTAAAGACCTTAGGACAGGCTCTGACACATAGAAAACACTAAGTACCTAGCAACTGCTGCTATTATTTGAAAGGGAGCTAAAGAGGAAGAGTTGGTTACAAGGAAATAGTGTTCTGTATAAGACAAATATATTCACTGATATATCAAAGTCGAAGAATGTACCTGTAGGAGGAAAAATTGGCCCATGGTTTAGTGGGAACATATTCCCACCAGATCCACACTAAAACAATGTTTGACTTGGAAAACATGATACAAAAATAAAGCAGATATCAGATCGAGTGCTGAAAGCTCTCAGAGACAATAGTGCACCTCCCACGTGGATTCAGCTTGTTAAGTGCTAAAAGTCGACTCCCTGTCAGTGCTGCACCTTATTCTCTATCCCCGAGGGCACGGTAACCAACCAGGGCATCTGGCCACGAGTCAACGATCCATGTTGTAACGGCAGCCCTGACAGTATACATCCATGGCATCCCTCCAGGGATGAACCAAGCTTTTTCATTTCCTGTTTAGTATCACATGGGTGCTGATTATTTATGGAGTGGCAGGAGGTCAATTTTTTTTTTTTAGGTTGAGCAACCAATCGTGGGTTTTGAAGTCCAGTCCCTAAATAACAATAAAACAAATAATTTGGTTAATCCAGGTTATTCCGTCCACATCTGCTGTGTGGCCACTGAGAGCAATGTCATTGCACTTGGCAATGGGCGGATGCCACAAACACAGCCCCCCGTGCTGTCCTGGGACTGTCCATAGGACTCTGTCTGATATCTCCAGTTCCACTGCTTGCAGCCATTTCCCACAGCCTCTCTATCCCTTTGCCTTAAGTGATTGCCCGTGATTGCTGGCTTGTTTCTGGTTTGGCACCACTCCCCAGGTTCCATCGTCTGCTGAGTTTTCCTAGCTCCGTTTGTACTACAACCCCTGAGGATCAGCCTTTTCTCAGCAAGGCCAAGGCAGCTAACTTAAGGCTATACAAAACAGAATTCTCAGTTGTTCCTGGTCTGGGGTGGTTCATGTGGGTGTTAGTTGCTCAGTCGTGTCCGACTCTTTGTGACTCCATGGACTGTAGCCCGCCAGGCTCCTCTGTCCAGAATTTTCCAGGCAAGAATACTGGAGTAGGTAGCCATTTCCTTCTTCAGGGAATATTGTCAACCAGGGATCAAACCCAGCTCTCCTGCGTTGCAGGCAGATTCTTTACCATCGGAGTGATGATGTGGTTCATGGGCCAGCTCCAATTCCTATTTTTCTAAAAAAGTTTTCAGGACTCCAGTAGAATCTCCTATGTATTGGGTTGGCCAAAACGTTCTGTTGGGTTTTTCCATAAAATGTTTTTGACCAATCCAGTAGTTTCTAGAGTCAACTCCCAACTGAATGTTCCCAGCCAGAGAAGAGTCTTCCTTCTTTAGTCGAAGATGGGACGAGCTGATATCTTAAAAGTGGCATTGCTTTTTTTGGGGGTGGGGGGGAGAGATTTAATTTATTTTTAAATTGAGCTGTAATTGACATATAACCTTAGATTAGTCTCAGGTATACAACATAATGATTTGATATTTGTACACATTGTGAAATGACCACCATAATAAGTCTAGTTCACGTCTGTTGACTTACACGGTTACAAACTTCATTTCCTTGTGATGTGAAGTTTTCTTGATCAAGGAATAGTTGATTTACAATGTCTCAGTATACAGCAAAGTGATTCAATTATACACACACATACATATATATGTTCTCTATATATTTATCTATTCTTTTGTAATTAATTAATGTATTTTTTGGCTTCCCTGGATCATTACTGTTGCATGGTGGGCTTTCTCTAGCTGTGGCAGGCGGGGTCTACTCCTCTTTGCAGGTCATGGGCTTCTCATGTCAGTGGCTTCTCTCGTTGCAGAGCACAGGCTCCAGGGCGTGCGTGCTTCAGTAGCTCTGGCATGTGGTTTCAGTAGCTGTGGCACATGGGCTCAGTGGCCCCATGGCACGTGGGATCTTTTCAGATCAGGGATTGAACCCGCGTCCCTTGCAGTGGCAGACAGATTCTTAATCAGTAGACCACCAGAGAAGTCCCAATATTTATCTATTCATTTTCAGATTCTTTTCCATTATAGGTCATTACAAGATATTGAATATAGTTCCCTGTGTTATACAGAAGGTCTTTGTTGTTTTGTGGTGAGAATTTTAGGGTCTACTCTCCTAGCAATTTTCAAATATGCAGTACAGTATTATTTACTGTAGTCACTATGCTGTTCGTTACATTTCTAGGACATATTTATTTTATAAAGAGAAGTTGTGCCTTTTGACCCTCCTTCACTTATTTTTCCCACCCCACTCTGCCTGACAACCACCAATCTGTTCTCTGTATCTATGAGCTTGGTTATTTATTTATTTTTTTTTTAAGATTCCACATGTAAGTGAGATTTTACAGTGTTTGTCTTTCTCTGACTGATTTCACTGAGCATGATGCCGTTGAGGTTCACTTATGTTGTCATAAATGGCAGGATTTCACTTTTTTATGGCCAAATAATATTCTGTTATATAGAGATATATCTAGACATATCTATATGTCTATCCCAGAATGTGTGTCTGTGTGTATAAATACACAAAGTGCATATATACCTTTATCCATTCATCTATTAATAGACACTATGCTGTTTCCATATATTGGCTATAGTAAATAATGCTGCAGTGAACATGGGGGTACATGTGCCTTTTCAATTAGTGTTTTTGTTTTCTTTGAATAAATACCCAGAAATGAAATTGATGGATGGTATGGTAGTTCTATTTTTAATTTGTTGAGGAAGCTTCACACTGTTTTCCAGAGTGGCTGCACCAATTTGCATGTCCACCAATAAAGCACAGGAATTCCCTTTTTTTCCACATCCTGGCCAACACTTGTTATTTTTCTTTTTTTGATCAGAGCCATTCTATCAGGCAGGAGGTAATAATCTCATTGTGGTTTTGATTTGCATTTCCCTGATGATGGTCCAGTGCTTTCTTACATCCCCATAGGTAGGCTTCAGGGAACCAGGTCACACAGAGCTAGCTGCATGTATGCCTTAGATTCAGGACAGGAAGACACACCATGTGCATATGTTCTTATTTATGTATTTATTAAATACTTATTACCTATCTCAAACTATATTTATATTGAATTCAAAAATGAATTAGAAGAATGAAAAGAGCAACATGAATAAATGGTTTGGAAATTTTTTTTAAATTATTTGAAAGCAGGAACTATGCCAGTTTCATTCATCTTTAAATCTTTAATTCAGATGGAGTGAATACTATGGCCTTGGCATTTATTCCCAAGTCCTTTCTTCTCAGTGTGGTCTATTTACCATTTATAGATCATGTGTACCAGAGAGGCTAACTACAAACTGGTTCGAGGGGAGACACATGTGACCTGGGCTAAACCAGCCACTGTGCTCCTTCCTCTGGTCACGGTACTGGCTCACAAATGAACGTGTGATTTCAATGGCTCAATCACAATGATTCTTCCAAATTTTTGCTGGGCATTATGAGGCAATGAAATTTTCTCTGGGCAGCCATCATTGGACCCGTAGTGGATGATGAAGAAATGACAGAAATTAGAGTAGAAAAATAGATGGCAAGAGAATTAGGTTCCTTGTTTGACATTGCTGTTTTGAGTCATGTTTATTTTTCTATGCAACTGAAAGTATCATCATCAATATGTTGTGATGATGTCTGCCACATAGCAGGTATTCAGTAAGTTTGTAAAATGAGCGAGCGATTGATCGGTTATACCACGTTGAAAGTTTCATACAGACTGAAAATATCTTTGTTTTATCTATACTTCACAAGAATTAAAAACAGAAAAATTAGAAAAATCAAAACTAGAGAAAGCCATCAATTTATAATGAAGTATCTTGGTAGTAGAATTTGTGAAACCCAATGAAATGTGTATACAGAAGTTCTTCTGGATACAAACCCTGGTATCCTTTTCACCCTGAAAGATGTTACATAATAAAGATAAGTACCTTAACCATGGGGCCTCCCCAGTGGTAAAGAATCTTCCTGCAGTGCAGGAGACTCAGGTTCGATCCCTGTGATGGGAAGATCCCCTGGAGGAGGACACAGCAACCCACTCTAGTATTCTTGCCTGGAGAATCCCATGGACAGAGGAGCTGGCTATAGTTCACAGGGTTGCAAAGAGTAGGATACAACTGAAGTGACTGAGCACGCACACGCACACTCTAACCATCCTATCTAAAGTTACAACATCCCTTGCTACATTCTCTAACAACATCCCTTCTTAATTCTCATCCACAGCAGTCACCAACATATTTCATTTTACTTATTTTATCCAGGGATATATATGCAGTATTGTAAACTCTATGGGCTTATGGATTTTAACCTCTTTTAATCATTGTTGTATTCCCAACACCTAGAACAGTTCCTAATAAGTAGTAAACACTTGGTAAATATTTGACAAACAAATGAATAAAGTATAACCTTGCTTAGCAAATAGCAATAAAGGCAGATGGTGTATAAATTATCATTTAGAACAGCACAGGGTCTTCTGCTTCAGGCCAGCTAAGGGAGCTTACTTAGGACCCAGAGCCATCCTAGATCTAAGCTTCGGGGAAGTCTAATTCCTCTGAAGATTGGATGGGCAGTATCGATTTCATTTGTTCAGAAGCCATAGAGAAAGATAGTAGGTCAAGTTATCTCTGCATTCTCTCATCTGTATTCTTGTCACTCACCTCTGACAGGCCCTGAGTTGGTGTTCTTTAGAGATAATCTCAGTGACTAAAAAAAATGTTTGGAGGCTAATAAAACAAATACAGGTGAGGCTAGAATACCTGCAATTGCATTTTGCTCTAGGAATAAACAATCCTCTAATTCAGCTGCCATTTTTCAAAATAATCAAGCAATGCAGCAAAATTTAAGAAAAAATTTCAGGTCTCAGGAAATATTTCATCAACCTATAAAATAGGTTAGGGATAGACCCAAAGGTGAGTGTGTAGTCTGTCAAATAAATTTTTTACATCAGAGATGTAGTGACAAAGACCTTCTAGAAATCCTTTGATTAACCAAACCAAACCAAACCAGGAGCTGCATTTTGAAACACTGCAGGAATTTACTGTATATTACATTTGTCTGGACATATCTAAGCTTTTCCCACGTTAGTGACATTCTTGTTTCTATAGAAACTAAGGCAGTTTAAAGGGAAAACTTAATAGCCAAAAGAGAATAAAAAAGAAGCCCTGTGACAAAAGTTAACTATACGAGGGAAGAACTTGTCAAAGGGTTTTCTCTTGACTTAAATAATTAAAAAATTTTTAATGTTTATTTATTATTTTGGCCATGCTGGTTCTTTGCTGCGTTATGCCTGCTCTCTCTAGTTGCAGCGAGCAGGGCTTACTCTTCCTTGCAGCACGAGGGCTTCTCACTGCGGGGCTTCTCTTGTTGCAGAGCATGGCCCTAGGGCACCTGGGCTCAGTAGTTGTGGCCCATGGGCTTAGTTGCTCCATGGCACGTGGAATCTTCCCCGACCAGGGATCAAACCTGTGTCCCCCGCATTGACAGGTAGCTTCTTAGCCACTGCACCACCAGGGAAGTTCCCTTGATTTAAATAATTTTTGATTGGAGGAAAATATCTTTAAGAAGTAGCTCATGAATAGTTGGCCATGCATTTACAGTCATGAATTACTTTCACCTTGAAGGGCTTTTTTTTGTTATTAATTTATTGGCATATAGTTGATTTACATTGTTGAGTTAGCTTCAGGTGTACAGCAAAGTGAATCACTTGTACATATACATCTATCCACTTAAAAAAAATTCTTTTCTCATATAAGGCATTACCGAGTAGAGTTCCCTGTTGCTGTACAGTAGGTCCTTATTATTAATAGTTATCTATTTTATATAGGATAGTGTGTATATGTCAATCCCAATCTCCCAATTTAGGTCTCTATCCCCTCCACTTGAATTTTAAGCACCAGATCATGCTGGAAACTGGGCAAGAGCAAGTGAAATGGGAAAAATGACTCATTTATTAAGCAATGATACACATTTCATTGCATGATATGATTTATTATGACTACTCAAAGGCAAATAAAGCATTTATTTAATATAAACTCAGAGGGTTAGTCCTGATGTTATGATAGGTATTATCTGGTAAAATTCTGTACATTGCAGCAAATTATTTAGCAAGGTCAATGAGGTGATTTAATCTATCCTTTCATGACAAAGAAACTTACTGTAAAAAGTGTTTATATATATTCATACATACCTACGGGCTTCCCAGGTGGCACCAGTAGTAAAGAACCCACCTGCCAATGCAGAGATATAAGAGATGCGGGTTTGATACCTGGGTCAGGAAGATGCCCTGGAGGCGGACATGGAAACCCACTCCAGTATTCTCATCTGGAGAATCCCATGGACAGAGGAGCCTGGCAGACTGCAGTCCATGGGGTCGCAAAGAGGTAGATACGACTAAAGTGACTTAGCATGCATGCATACATACATGTATGCATACATACAACTGAAAAATGTGGATGAAGAAACTATCGGTAGAGAAACCATGCAGCATTGGAATCACTTCCAACAGAGGTTCTTCAGGGCATTTCAGTTAGCTCCAGGGAATTTCAGTGTGAGGCTGATGTGTGGACCAGGATGGGCAGGAGCAGGCAGGGGACAGGTGTGAGAGCTAACCCGCGTCACCTGCCGTCTTTGAGCTGTCGTACTTGGGCACTCCTCCTGAGGCTGAACTGCATTCCGTTGTCTTCCCAGGAGACTTCTCACTGGGGTGGGGCTGAGGAGTGATAGTCCACAGCGTACAAGGACCCTGGGTTCACACAGGCAGAGCGAACTGACCTAAAGTATCTTTGTTCAGTTTTAGCTGGAGCAGCACTTCAGGGTAGGTGCATGTATTTGCACAAGTGAATTAAAATCCACATCTTGGTTGACTGACTGACTTGGGGGAGCAGCCCATTCAAACCCATTTACAGAGAAAAGGAGCAAAAGAAATGCAGTCAGAAGGAAAGACTGGAAGAAGAATTTTATATCTGGTCAAGACACTAAGCCATACAACGTGTCTACAGAAATATACTTCATATTCAGAAGGCAGTGGAGATAGAGTCAGTCACGTTGTTCAGGTTAGGCTAGACCAGGCTGTGGTAATGAACGCGCTCCCAAGCCACAGGGCTCCACAGAGTGAAACTTGTTTCTCACGTACACCAAGTCCAAAGTCCGCCGGAGGGGAATCACCTCTTCCCAGAAATTCAGGAAAACAGGCTCTCATCACCTCGTGGTATGTTCTGCGTACACATGGCTCCCGAGGCTGCCTAGTAAGAGACAGAAGGGAAAGGCGCCCTGGCTTTTAAGTGACTCACCCTGGACGGGACATGTTATTTCTGCTCACAGTCGTGTTGCTCCAGTCCAATTCAGAGAATCTGGGGAGTAAAGTAGAGCACATGAATACTCAGCAAATATTAACTGACTTAGCCAAACACATGAAAGGAAATGACAGAAAATGGGTGATAAAGGAGAGGATGAATAAAGGAATTAGACTATTGAGGAATGTAAAGACATAATAGAGCGGGAGACTAAAACCCAGCCTCTCCCCATTACATTAATGGTTGATTAAGGGTTGACTTTAATCTTAATTTGTAAACAATGCCTTTTTTCTTAACTTACAGAGTAATGCATGTGGACATTTAGGAAAATTTTTGAAAGATTGTATGTATAATTTCACCCCTCCCTTTCCCATCATTCAGTTGCAACATGCTTTTTTTTTTTTTCCTTTTTTAAAATGTGTCCTCAAATATTCCCTTTAGACAGAATTCCTTATTCTCCCCACTGGGAACATGCTGCTTCTCCCTCTAAAGGATCACTTACCACATGGTTGAACCCAATGCCCATCTGTGTGCCTTGCTGGACTTGAGTTCCTGGGCCCCTTTGCTTCCTCAGGGCCTGGCATGGATCTGGCATAGAACCAAATGAATGAATGATTCTTGCAGGGGTAAGCGAAGGAATGAATAAATAAATGGATGGATTGTTTGCTTGTTCTTTAAGTTTTGTGTTAAAGTTACATATTTTCATGTCTCTCTCCTCTGAATTCTGTAGTAAAATTCTTAATTCTTCTTCAGAAGTCTTAGGGGACCCAGATTGATGGGAAGCCAAGATGTGCAGAGGCCTCAGTCTGTGAGGCTGAGAGATACACAGCCTTGTTAGGACATGCCAGGGCAGGATATGGCCACTGGATGCAGTCAGAAACTCGTGCCTGTGGAAACAGAGGGCTATCTGCTAATGCAGGGGATAAGACTAGAAACCGGGGGCTTTTCATAGGACCACAGGCTAAGAAAAATAGTAAACAGAGTGGGCTGGGAAGATCCAGGATAATCAAGACTGAGACAGAGCTCAGTAGAGATAAAGAGGCTGCTCTGAATCCTGAAATGGAGGTAGTCATCTGTTGGATCCTTTAAACTGTAACTTGTCTAATAAATAATATCCTGTAACCAGCCTTCACTGACTAAGCTCTCTTTAATTGTTCTGGCCAATTGCATACCCTCCAAGCTTCACGTAGCTTAGACAATATGTCACAAGACTCCTTTAACCACCCTGAATAGAAAATACCTCTGGCGTATGGGTCGATTTAGTAACTGTTGCTTACGTTGTTTTTCAGGAACTTGGAGTCAGCTCTGCTCCAGGTCAGGTTACAGCCAGTTAAGACTGGTTAGGACCACTGACCCTCCAGCTGGGTCTGTGAAAATGTCCAGTGGATGACCTTTTGATGTCAGAGGGCTAAACCTCCACCCTCAGATCACAGCAGCACCGTCAGTTTTGGAATATGAGTCCCATGAAGAAATATGTAACTCAGATATGCCTCCACAGAGCACTGATGACTTCACCTTTTCCTTACTTCCAATCCCATTTTTCCAAACCTCAAAGCACCCTGCTTCTCTATCTGTAACTATCCCAAGACCCTCTCCTTTGAGGAGGCAGATCTGCGACTTGCTTGACTGCCTCATGAATACATCCCTGCTCTTCATTTTAGCATCTGACTTGATGCGCATCAGGCAAATGAACCTGGTTCCATAACCAGGTTTGTTCCAACACGTGAGAGGCCCGTGGGCAACTTCAGAAGGCAGAGTCAGGGTCCATGAGGTCTTCCAGAGGAAGAAAAGGGTTTGCTCTGAAGGTCAGCAGACTGATGTGTTGACCAGACAGAATGTACCCTTGTTTTCCCGGGTAACAAAACATAACTTTGGATGAAAGGCTAAAAACCTCAGCAAGAATAAAGACAGGATAGTGAATACAAAGGACTAGGGTTTGAGATGAGGGGAGGGACCCCTGGGAGAGGGAAACAGCAAGGGGCTGTTAATGTTTGTTGAGTGGAACCCAAGGCTTTAAACTGGTGCCAAGCTAATTGAGTAATGTGCGGCTTTGTGCCTGGAACTCACCTAATCTCTATGTTACCTGGACTTTGAGATTCTCTGGACTTGTAGTATAAACTGTTTGTTCACCTGAACTGATGATATGTTCTAGTTCAATGGCTACAGTGTGGAAGGGACATGTCTGCAAGGTGTAGGGGCGGGAGGGGGGCGGTTGCTGGGAAGAGAGTTAGAACAGCAGGGAATATTCTGTGTAAAGAAAACAGTCCAGGTTTCTCCCCGTGATACTAAGGGAAGCACTCAGAGAAACGATAGAGGGAACCAGAAGGCCATGCTTCTTGTCTGGGAGTTTCAGAGGCGCTTACCTCACCTGCTCTGCTTGTTGGGGCATACTCTGTTCTGAGGAAATGGCCTGACCTTGCTTTGGCTACACAGACTTGGCTTCTCAGAGCCGCTGGGCTGAGTCACCAGCAGCGCCTATGTTATTCCAAAGCAGCAGCAAGAAAGGTTGAGTGAGTCCTGCTACCACCATGAAGCTTTGGATGGTCTCCAAACACTTAGAACTTCCCTAATGCTATCAAGAGAAGGCAGCCAACTGGAATGTCCTTCCAGAGGGATTCCTGCCTTCATCAGGAATCTGGGTGAGATGAGAGATTAAGCAAATGCATTGTCAGTTCAGATTTAGTAAGGCAGGTTGATTACCCCCATAGAAATGGGGAACGGGAGTGGGTAGAGGAACTTCTGCCTGAGGGAACAGACAAGTTACTGAAAGCCGAAAGTTCACCATCAGAAACCCCAATACTTAGAAATCAGATGCTGTAAATCCACATTGTAACATTATAGAGAAGCATTCCTTATAAACCTGAGATAATTACAATAATACTATCAATAGGGAGCTGGCATTGAACTTGGGTGAGTGCATGCTTAAGTCACTTCAGTCATGTCCGACTCTTTGTGACCCCATGGACTATAGCCCACCAGGCTCTTCTGCCCATGGGATTCTCCAGGAAAGAATACTAGAGTGGGTTGCCATGCACTCCTCCAAGGGATCTTCCCAAACCAGGGATTGAGCTCATGTCTCTTATGTATCCTACATTGGCAGGCAGGTTCTTTACTACTAACTCCACCTGGGAAGCCCTGGCATTGAACTTACAGCATATCTGACCCAATAACTGAACAAATTGAGGGCTAAGAAAATGGCGATGGACTCAAGGTCACACCATTTTTATCAAAGTGGCTCAACACGTGAAGATATGCAAATGACTCATCAGTATGCTGCTCTGGGACCTTCAGAAAGTTGGAGCTGCCTTTCCACCCAAAGACAGCCCTGTACTGGAAACAAATAATCCCTCTTTCAAACTAACAAACAAAAATAGAACCTATTAAGGAATTCCCTGGCACTTAAGTGGTTAGGATTCTGACACTTAAACTGCTGGGCCCTGTGAGGCAAAAAAAAAAAAAAAAACCAAACAAACATATATATATATATATATATATAAAACCCATTACAACAAATAAAGCAGCAACCATCAAAAATATAGCATCAAAAAAATAATTCCTCTAGCCCCAAATTTAATTTTATTAAAAGGAGTATTGTTATATAGACATTGGCCAAAACTTATGAGAGGGAGAGAATTTGCCTGTCCAGACTGAACCCATCTGAATCTTAGAACTTGACCCCTTCCACATTTTAACATTGAATTGCTGCCTAGTGTCCACTCAGCAAGGGGCAGTCTTCCCTGTCCTGCCACCTGGGTGGTACTGCTCAGGGATGGGGTCTGTGCCCACAAGGCGAGGAAGCCCACCAGGAGAGCTGACCAGTCCTGGTGGGATGAGAGCTGGGGCTACTGAACGGAAGCCAACAGCTCTGAACCGACTGTGCCACGAGGCCAGATGCTGTTTTCAAATAAACACAGTCATTTCTCCTGGGGAGATCTACCACCATGCTGAGGGATCCACAGTGAGGGATACCCTCCCTGGCTCTTCTCAGGAGAAAGAAACCACTACAATATAGAGAATGATTCTCCCAGGTGGGCGTTAAGTTTTCACCCACAGGGGTGACTGAAGACTTCGCAACTGAGTGGAATCTCGAGTGCATCTCAGACGATGTGGTTGTGAGCAGAGCCAGGACTTGGAGAGTTACATGGTGAAAAGAATGTGATCCAGGTTCAAGTCTCAGCTCGAGCATTCACTCGCTGAGTGAACTCAGTTACTCAGTTACCTCATGGCTCCGAGCCTCAGTAACTTCATCTGTAAAGTAGATGAGGTACTTTTCAAGGCTGCTAGGAAGATTAAGTAAGGGGGGCGGGCAGCATAAAGTGTGGCTACAAGGGGAGGGACCACTCCTGACTATTTTTGCCTCCACTTCATGTTCCACCTGGCTTCCCTGATGGCCCAGGTGGTAAAGAATCTGCCTCAGGGGCTTGAGTCACCTGCCTGTGCTAATTGCCTCCTGGTCACTTTGCTGGTGACAGAGGGATCCTCTGGCCTAAATAGTGTAAGATGTCTGGACACACGACACTGACAGCAGTCCCTTAGTCACTTATTCTCCAGGTCTGGGGCAGGAGGACATCGGCTGCTAACCAGGGCCATGTGGGAGTTGCACTTGGGAGCAGAGTGAACTAGAAGGGGCCATGGAAGGTGTGCGTGTGTGCTCGGCTGCTCACGCGTGTCCAAATCTTATGCAACCCCAGGGACTGTAGCCTGCCAGGCCCCTCAGTCCAGGGGATTTTCCAGGCAAGAATACTGGAGCAGGTTGCCATTTCCTCCACCAGGGGATCTTCCAGACCCAGGGATCGAACCCACGTCTCCTGCGTCTCCACCACTGGCAGGCGGATTCTTTGCCATTGAGCCACGGGGGAAGCCTGCAGTATGCAAAAGGCTTTGTAATAACAAGAGAGTTACCTGGGAACCAGGGAACAAGTGATGTTCCCTGATTCCTGCAGGAGGATGTGATTGGCTTGTTGGACTAATTTAGTAAGTTGATAGGGTGGTAAATACCACTGGGTTGAAGACCAGGTCAGGTTTAAGCTGGTGCAGCTAATAAAAAGCTAATCAGGTGGGGAGCCTTTCCTACTAGGTCTGGGTAAGCATATCTGGTGAGAACAGGGGGATATCTTGCTTAGGCCTTTGGAACCCTGAAAAACTGAAAGATATTAAGGCAAGCTCTTGAAATCTTAGGGCTTTATGATGCATTGCCCAAGATCTCAAGTCTGTGCTCCTTTGTGTTCTTATGTTCTGGTTGTATGGCCTTCAACTAGCTAGCTTCAAGCGAGTTCTCCCTGAAAAATACTGTTTAGTACTTACCCCATAGGGCTGCTATGAGAGTGAGTATACTGTGCTGAGCACACTGCCTGGTACATAAGAACTGAGTGGTTGTGAGTGATTGCCACCATTATCCTTGGAGATATTGATAGTAACAGTCATGGCTGGTTTCCTCCAATTTTGTTCAGGTTTGAAGAGGTATTTGAGCAAGGGCTTATTTTTAGGTTTGGGGTCACTTGGTGACCTCCTCGGTCACAGGGAAAACGCAGGCTTTACTGCGCTCACAGTACTGACTTGACTTGACTTCCCAGCATCATGAAGGAGCTGTGGGAGGGGTCAGCAGGAGTCGGGAAAGGTTGAGGGGGAGAAACAACTCTAGCTGAGACCGTTCTATTAAGCTGAAGATTTAGACTATTTATAAGTTCTTCCCTTTTACTGTCTAAAAAAAGTTATTTTGATCAGAAATGGAAACAAAGGGATTAAAGGAATCAGAAGAGTGATTTGTAATTGGCCTCCAGACTGCACTCCTGTCTCCATCTGTGAAGAGCAAGCTGGTGAATAAAACTGCGTGGAAGGACTTTATTAGCAGTGGCTTTCCTCCTGCAGCCTGGGATTAGAGGAATACTTTAACCTTGACACATTCATTTTATGATCACAAAGCCTTTCGCCTATCAGTCTATTTTCCCCTTTTCATATTGTCCTGATCCTCGCAGAAGCTCTTAAAATGATCAGAGAATGGTTCTATATTTCTCTCTCTCTCTCCTCCTCCTTCACATCTTCCCCTCGATGTACTCACCAATTGTATTAAGACAAAGAAAAACAAACCCTCAAGGGTGTATGACAGTATTTTCTACACATATTCTAGAAGTCTGCTACAGACGAAAAATACATGTTGCTTTCGATGAAAAGTCAGTGCATGTAGGATTGATTTTCAGAAACAAATTTGTTGAAATTGAAAGATTTCCAGGGAAAGCACAAAAGAATATATAAGAAAATATCAAATGTATTTAGCCATCAATTCATCTGCAAGGAACAGAGGAAACCAGAAAAAATATGCATAAGATATTTAATCCCAATGGTGATTATGAAAAGGATATATAACTCGTGTAAGAATCCATTTGAAATGGGTATGGGTTAGGCAGCATTGATATGCATAAATCTCTGAGGTTCAAGTGTAAAACTGACTTGTGTATTTATTAAAGTGTGAGATCTATATCAGAATTAAATGTTAATTGGAAAACACTTGACTAGTCTCCCAAAGACACAATATTCTTTGTTGTTTGTAGGTGGAGAAATCTATGCACCGTACACCAATTTATTATAATTATGGAGTTTTACTTTACTTTTTTCTTTATCCAGCAACATTTTTGACTTGTTTTAGATTAAAGTGTATGTCTCGTTAATTACGGCATTTAGTTCTCAGCTTGTAATTGCTATCTGGTGTTTCGAACTTGCTAGAGCTCTTAGTGTCGCTGTTTCAAGGGGGGCCTGTTGAATTTGCCTGAGGTAAACTAAAACGGAAAGTACCGACTCTCTTAAATAATTTCAGTTATTTCTTGTAGCTTCTGCAGCTTACGACTGTTCCAGCGGAGCGGGTGGGAGTGGTGAAAGGTAGGTAGTACTTCTGATTATCTTCCAATCAGAGGGACCAAGATAGGGGCTTTATAATACTGGCAGGGCTGTGTGCCAAGATGTAATCAAATAGGAAACTGGGTGCCAATGGTAATTTTTTGAAATGTGCTTTTATGACATCCTTCTCCAAGATGAAAGCAGCGTTCCCTAAAACAAACAAACAGCGCCGGACTGGGGCTAAAGCTCTGATATGAAATTTATTTATGTTTCACCAAACCCGACTTGAAAGTAATTGTATATGATTTGAAACTTTTAATTGTTCTTGTTGTTTCTCTCTGCAAATAAGGAAATCCTGGCTTTCTGTAAAAAAAAAAAAAAAAAAACCTCTAGATCCTGACTATTGGTTTCTTTTCAAGGTTTTGCCACACTAATTGCTTTCTGTTTGATTCTGTGCCCTTCTGAAATTGAAGGTTGCCTCGAGGCAGGAGAAAAGCTGTGGTGGTGACTTGTGGGTTTGGGGACTGGGGGAACCCACAGTGGTGGCTGCTAGCCAGCCTCATTATCCCCCGGCTTGGGGGGGGCCAACCGGGGGGCCCGTTTTCCTGCTTCAGATCTGGGCCTTTGACTGGAAGGGTTAGAATCTCAAAGCTTTCTCTTTGCATTATTTATCATTTCTGACTGATAACAGCACCACTGTCTTCTAGGAACCAAACACTGGTCATTATGGTTTTGTTTTAATGTGGTATCATGTATTGTGTTTCACTGTTCTTCAACCGCAGATTTACAAACTGAGGATCTATTAAAGGATCTGCGTTTCACAGGAAACAGACATTTCACTTCTTTTCAGCAATGATATGATATTATTGCTTCTACACCAACGGACTCCTACTATTACTACATGATTGCTTCCTTTAAATCTGACTAAACGGGAGTGGTGAAAGTTGGAGTGACTTTATTGGCTTCTGAGAACATGTATGCATTCAATGAAGTCAGAAACAATTTCATCCATGTGTGCCCCGATGGCTTTGTAAATAGGGTTTCAGAATCATAAATTCAAAGTATCAATAAAGGAATTGCTTAGTTATCCAGAAAGGTTTACTCTATAAGGCACATAGGCATCCTTGCTGAATGAAAACTTGACCCAAAGTGGTAGTTAACAGGGAAGGCTGTGGGTCAGACTGCTTGGATTCAAATCCCAGTTCTGTCACTCACCCGCCAGGAAACTTGGCTGGGACATTTCTCGGTGCTTCGATCTGTCCTGTGCCACCTGAGGGTTTTAATGGTGTCTGGGACTTGGCGGTTTTTAACACATACTGGTGCTTAGAACAGTGCCGGGCACCTGGTGGTGACTTAATAAATGCCAATGACGATGATTAATATTTCCCCAAAATGTTAGTGCTTTTGAAATTGTACCCATTAAATATTAATTGGCATTTTCCTTCAGACTCTGGGTCATCACTGGGGACTTCAGTGATGGCAAAGCGATGCGCTCTAGGCCCCAAGCGAGCTAACCACCTGCCCTCCAGGGGGCGCTGCTGTTGCCTCGAGCCTTTAGCAGATATCTTCCCTCTGCCCGCCATCGCCCCATCGCCTGCCCATTACTTTGTGGGCCTGTTGGAGAAGGTAGGGTGTTCTTTGTCTTCTCCCACACAGCTTGCTCTGTTTTCTGCTCTCACTGCTCCCCTCCCACGCAACCCAAGCCAGTTAAACCACTAATCTCCCACCCATGCTTCCCTTTGATCATAGTCATCCTGCTTATAATGACACAAGTCAGTCTTTTTCCCCACTAGCTGGTAAGTTCCTGAGACCAGGGGCCCCACGCCTGTCTTGTCTCATGCTCTTCCCTGGAGGTTGGTGAACAGTGTTCCCTAGAGATGGCCACAGCTGCCTACTCCACTTACAAGCATGTGCTCCAGGGGCCAACTTCCAAGGGTTCAAATTCTGGTTTTGCTGGTCTGTATGATGGTGAGAAGGTTACTCAAACTCTCCAGTTTAAAACCTTAGTGACCTCATTAAAAGAAAAGAAAGAAAGAAACTTGCTGACTTCCCAGCAAGGATTGTGAGGATTAGATGAAGTTAGCTAAGCAGAAGGACTAGGATATACTAAGTGCTCAATTAAAAGTTGGTAGTTGTTATCACTGTGGCTAAGCTGAGAAAGTTATCATTGTGGCTGAGCTGACAAAGTTGTCCATAATCTTCACCCGGGAACCTCCGCCAGCCTCTGTGGTAGAGGTGGTGGAAAAGGTTGCATGACACTCTAACATGATCCACAGAAAGGAGTTAAAAGGAATAGGAATCTTCAGCATCATGTTGTGACATTACAAATAGGACAAAGCAGAGTTGAAGTATCCATTCCGTTTTCTCAAATTGAGACTAGATGTAATTCTTTAGCTCTTCAAGCAGCATTGTCTAAAGGGCATCTGCTATCTCATTTTATCCTCACATTAAACTTCTTCAGTGAGTTCTATGAGCTATTTGTACAGCTCAAATTCATTAGGAATTCCAAGTGTGGTCCCAATGGTTCCAACCACCGCTCTGACTATAAATTTAGGTAAAACTATTCCTTGTGTTCCCTCTGCATTGTGGTATGATCCGAGAGGATAGTTTTTATCTCCAGGCCACGTTGGTCATGGTCATTCCACCATGGTGGTGGGTCATAGACTCACAGGCCCCCAGATTTGGAAGGAGCCTCAGGGACTACCTAGTTCAGCCCGATCATTTTGCCAGGTGAGGATGAGGAGACCTAAGGAAGTTAGGCCACTTGTCTGAGACCACAGAGCTGATTACCAGTCATGGGGCTCCCAGCACCTGTTGGTTTCTGAGTTAAGATTTGGGAGAGCTCAGTCCTCTGACTTGTTTGTAAGTACATTTCCCACTAAACTTTCTACTTTGATTACAGGTTTTTATTTTTTTAAATGTGTTTATGGAATGAGCACCAGATGAGGGATCCGGAAGACTAGGTTTTCTGGTTCTATCCCTTAGAGGCTTGGGGATAATACTTATTCCCCCATCTTTGTCTGTAAAAGGGACACCAGGGTGTCCACCCTGTTGTCTCAGCAGGGTTGCTACAGAATCAGATGAGCCAATGAAGAAGAAACTACTTTGAAAGAAAGACCAAACAGACCTTTGTAAGAGCTGGGCTTGGGGATCAAAACATACTTGTCACCAACACCAGCTCTGCCATATGTTGACTCTTGGTCAATGTAGTTCATAAGTGGGAATAAAGCCTATCATCTTATTAAATCTGCTCAAAGATGTAAGGAAACGGTATATAAAGTACTAGATACAAGGTGGACTCTCAAGATATGGTTGTCGTTGTTTTTCAGTCACTAAGTTATGTCCAACTCTTTGCAATCCCACGGACTGCAGCACGCCAGACCTCCCTGTCCCTCACTATGTCCCGGAGTTTGCTCAAGTTCATGTCCATTGAATCAGTGATCCCATCCAACCATCTATCCTCTGCTGCCCTCTACTCCTTTTGCCTTCAACAATAAATGCTAGCTATTATCAGATCATTAAGATGCTTTACAAAAACAGTGGATGGTAACCTGCTTTGTATTACTAGGGATGTGGGCCCTTGTGCTGTCCCATCACGCCCCCAGCTTCGTGGATTTCAGTGTCCGTGATCCTTGTGTGTCTTCAACTCCAGAAACTGGTCACAGTCAATAGCTAGAGGAGCGGGATGCTATTCATGGGGAGCTCAACTGAGTGAACCCGAATGTGTTTATGCTTATCAGATGGCTTGTTAAAGAAACTTTAACTGCAGAATTTATGAAGGGGAAAAAAATGGCTGTTTTGAAAATCAGTTCTGAACGTATTCAGGTTGGTTTCAAAACAATGAACTCTTCTACTTATCCAAATTAAAAATCTAATAAACACTGTGTATGGGAAGATAAAGTCCAAATTACAGACCTGGGTGGGGGGTGGTATTGTCTCCAAATGGCCTCAAGCCACGTTGTCTCCTTTATATACAACGTGTATGTGTGTATGAGTGAGTGAGTGTGTGTGTGTGTGTGTGTGTGTAAACACCTCTAAGAGCCATGTGCAGGTGACTGAAAATCCCTCCCCACACCCGTGCACAGGGGTGAGGCTTGTTGGGAGAGAGGAAGCTCCATGTGCGGGCATCTCCCCACTTGGGAAGCAGGAAGGGCTTTTCAGGCTCTGTGTCATATCCCAGTTCCACTCTCCACTTACAGGGAAGAAGAAGGATTGAAAAATGAAGCAGATGCATAGTTGTACACACACATTCATAAAGTCCTCATTAGAAAGTAAAACCGCAGGGTGGGAGCCATCAAAATAAGTTGTATTGTCATAAAGCAATTAAGAGGAAAATCAGGCAATCATAAGGTGATAAAAGCCTATTAGTTAAAGGGCCTGAAAAACACAGCGGGTTGTAAAAAATTAAATTCTCACACACAGGAAAAAATGCAAATACATGCAATTGTCTCTCTATGGCAAAGAGTCAGATTACTGATGTGGGTGAAGAGTTAAAATCAAAGCCTTGAAATATGTGAGGTGCGATTTTCTTTCTCATCTGTGCTCTGATTTGAGGATTTCTGTCTTCTAAATTCTTTTCTTTCCTTCACAGTAATCTTACAAAACAGTTTTGTTCTTTGACAATAAGAAGATACATTTTTTTAAATGACAAGTAAGAGCATGCAACAAATTTCACAAAGATTTCCATTTTTAACTCATTGTGACCATTTTATAGTCTTCAGATCTCAAGAGAATCTTTTTTTTTTTTTTTTTTTTTTGGCTGCATGGCATGTGGGATCTAGTTCCCCAACCAGGGACTGAACCCAAACACCCTGTATTGAGGGTGCAGAGTCTTAATCACTGGACAACCAGGGAAGTCCCAAAATAATCTTATTCTAAAGTCATTATTTGGAGAAGGCGATGGCACCCCACTCCAGTACTCTTGCCTGGAAAATCCCATGGACGGAGGAGCCTGGTAGGCTGCAGTCCATGGGGTCGCGAAGAGTCGGACACGACTGAGCAACTTCCCTTTCACTTTTCACTTTAATGCATTGGAGAAGGAAATGGCAACCCACTCCAGTGTTCTTGCCTGGAGAATCCCAGGGACGGGGATTCCGTCTCTGGGGTCACACAGAGTCGGACACGACTGAAGTGACTTGGCAGCAGCAGCAATGCCATTATTAGAAATGAAGAAACTGAGTCCTGAGAGGGTGAAGTGAGGTTTTCACTTGGCTAGTGGCCTAGTTAATGAAAGCAGATCTGATTCTAGAGACCAGATCACTTCTCTTCTTCCCAGCTCAGAACCCTTTCCACTGAGCTTCCTTGCTTTTTTGCTGTGAGGTTAGTCCTTGAAAGATTTGGTATATATCAGAGATCAGCACACTTTTCTTGCAGAGGGACAGATAGTAAATATTTTTGGCCTTTCAGGCCTTAACATCTTTCTTGCAGCTACTCAATGTCCATGGTTGTAGTTCAAAAGCAGCCATTCAGTTCAGTTCAGTTCAGTCGCTCAGTCATGTCCAACTCTTTGCGAACCCATCAATTGCAGCACGCCAGGCCTCCCTGTCCATCACCAACTCCCAGAGTTCACACAAACTCATGTCCATCGAGTCGGTAATGCCATCCAGCCATCTCCTCCTCTGTCGTCCCCTTCTCCTCCTGCCCCCAATCCCTCCCAGCATCAGGGTCTTTTCCAGTGAGTCAACTCTTCGCATGAGGTGGCCAAAGTACTGGAGTTTCAGCTTTGGCATCATTCCTTCCAAAGAACACCCAGGACTGATCTCCTTTAGAATGGACTGGTTGGATTTCCTTGCAGTCTAAGGGACTCATAGAGGATACTTATACAAGTGAGCATGCCTGCATTCCAATGAACTTGTTTACAAATTGAAGGGCCAGATTTGACTGCCTGTGATAATTTGCTGACTGTGGTCTCTATAATTTTTTTCCATAATTATTAAGGAATTTTTAACCTAAACCAACATTTCTAGATGTCATAAGGATGTTTCTATGGGAAAATTGACCAGTTCCCTAGGTCAGGTGTGTATTTTTTCTGAGCACTCTTCTAAATTTTCTGAGGCCCTCTGCACTGAGCCCAGTCCTTGAACAGCAGTGTCAGAAGCCCCAGTCTTGGGTTAATCTCACCCCTTTCTCCCTGTTTCAGTAGCAGGTGTCTCTGCAATGTAAGCTGGTGCCAGCGCAGTGATCTTACAGGTGTCCTAGACAGGCCTCTGTTTGTCTGCCATGGCTGATCGGAGCTTAAGGCATGGAAATTACAACCGCTTCTGCAACTGGATAAATAATTGTCCTAACACTTTAGGTAAACAGTCTTTTTGGCACTGGTCAGAAGTGTCACATTTATCATATATGAACTTTCCATATGCCCATGAGTTAGTCTGTAGATTTCCACTTCTGTTTCATTAACCTATTTGTCTGTTTCTCCATGAATCTTTGCAATACTGTATCTTCTCCACTGCTACTGCTGCTGCTAAGTCGCTTCAGTCGTGTCCGACTCAACGCGACCCCATAGACGGCAGCCCACCAGGCTCCCCCGTCCCTGGGATTCTCCAGGTAAGAACACTGGGGTGGGTTGCCATTTCCTTCTCCAATGCATGAAAGTGAAAAGGGAAAGTGAAGTCGCTCAGTCGTGTCCGACTCTTCGTGACCCCCTGGACTGCAGCCTACCAGGCTCCTCTGCCCATGGGATTTTCCAGGCAAGAGTACTGGAGTGGGTTGCCATTGCCTTCTCCACTAGGAAAGTCTTTGTTCAGATGTTCTTTTGTACCTTTTAATAAAAACATATGGTTTTCTTCCTAGGTCTTGTACATTTTCGTAATGGTTTTTAAAAACAAGCTACATGTCACTGATTTCTAACATAGCAAACAGGAATATCAGTGGCTGGAGCCTGTGTAGTGAAAGCATGAAGGACTAAGCTGTAAGCAATTGCATACAAGAGTCTGAGAGTGTTCTATCATTTCCCCATCCTCTTTGGTATGTGGAATGATTGACAGGTGTGTAGCCAAACAAGAAGACAGAGTGGGCAGGGCTGGGAAGAAGAGAACAGAGAGCCAGGCAATTTTATCAAGCGCCTGGGCTCAGGCCAGGAGCAAGATGGTCTGAGCCGCGCTTGGTGTTGTCAGCAGCCCCTGGAGAGGGGTCAGAAGGTGCCCCTGGGGCAGGGACTGCAGCACCCTCCTGTTGGGTTACACAAGTTTTGGGGTTTAATTTGAATAAAACTGATCCTTCTACTTTCCCCTTATTCCTGCCTCCTATCAAATCTCGGCTTCCCCTTTCTGGCTAACTTGTACCTATTGATTCAGCCCAGCATGCCTTATTTTTGTTACTTGCTTCTCACTCTTCCATTCGCTTTTGTGCCCGTGTTTATTTGAACTGGTTTATTTGGATTGTGTGAATGTACTACCCGATTCTAATATCTGATTTTATATTAGAATGATCTCAGTTGGGGCCATTTTGCCTTCTGGTTTTCTGTTTTGGGATGTCTCCTAGCTGCTCTGACAATCATTTATTCCCCAGGAACATCTCTCTGCTGGCTTCTTGGGCAAGACTACAAGCTAACCCAGTGCTTTTGTCTTCCCCACAACTCATTACTGTTCTAGTTCCTATTGGTAGCTAATTTTAATTATTCCCGGGTATGTGTGTTTCCACATTAACTATGTACTCCTGCTGCTGCTAAGTCGCTTCAGTCGTGTCCGACTCTGTGCGATCCCATAGACGGCAGCCCACTAGGCTCCCCTGTCCCTGGGATTCTCCAGGCAAGAACACTGGAGTGGGTTGCCATTTCCTTCTCCAATGCATGGAAGTGAAAAGTGAAAGTGAAGTCGCTCAGTCGTGCTCCACTCTTAGCGACCCCATGGACTGCAGCCTACCAGGCTCCCCCGTCCATGGGGTTTTCCAGGCAAGAGTACTGGAGTGGGTTGCCATTGCCTTCTCCAACTACGTACTGCTGCTGCTGCTGCTAAGTCGTTTTAGTCATGTCCGACTCCACGCAACCCCATAAATGGAAGCCCACCAGGCTCCTCTGTCCCTGGGATTCTCTAGGCAAGAACACTGGAGTGGGCGGCCATTTCCTTCTCCAATGCATGAAAGGGAAAAGTGAAAGTGAAGTCACTCAGTCGTGTCCAACTCTTAGTGACCCCATGGACTGCAGCCTACCAGGGTCCTCTGTCCATGGGATTTTCCAGGCAAGAGTACTGGAGTGGGGTGCCATTGTACTAAGAGATATCAAATGCATACCACAGGGTAGGGTCACTTCTTACTAACCCTCCTGTTTATTTTATAAAGTCCTATGTTAAATGAAGTGCTACAGGTATTATTGAGGAGGCTTTTCTGAACCAAGTGTATCCAGTCAACATATGGCTTTACTCTCCTAGCAAGTATACTGGGCAGCTCAGGTGAGCAGTGCTCCTTAGGCTATGGTGGATGCTGCAGAATGGGTTATTGTTATTGGCTTTGCCACATGTGAGTGTGCATGCTAATTTGCTTCAGTCATGTCCAACTCTTTGCGACCCCATGGACAGTAGCCCGCTATAGGCTCCTCGGTCCATGAGATTCTCCAGGCAAACCTACTGGAGTGGGTGGCCATTTCCTTCTCCAGGGGATCTTCCCAACGCAGGGATTGAACTAGCATCTCTTGTGTCTCCTGCATTGACAGGCGGGTTCTTTACCACTAGCGCCACCTTGGAAACCTGAGGCTTTGTCACTCCTTTGTCACTCCCAGTGGCAATCAACATATCATTGGCTGTATATTCTTATGTATGAACGTTTCGATTGTATAAACTGAGACACATCTATATCAGGTCATGGCAAGTAGTCATGGTAATGATCACCAAAGAATACCAGCTTATATATATGGCCTGAATTTGCATTAATGTAGAGGTCTCAACCATGGTCTTAGAATTAGTTTGACAAGCTTTTAAAAGATACAGATGCCCAGGCCCTACTCCAGACCAACTGGAACATAATCCCTAAGGGTGGGTCCCAAGCACTGGGATTTAAAAAATTTTTCCAGATGATTCTAATGTGCAGTTGAGGTTGAAAGCCACAGTTTTAGCAAAACCTCTGGAGGCACCAGCTGTCCTGCTCCACACTCTGTTGTTACCAGACTTCTCTCTCTCTTACACTTGTGGAAAACTTATGGGAACCCGGTCTGTGATTTAGGTCACACTAACTTAGCGTTCAAAACCTGAACTTTTAGAGGGGATCTTTTCTCTGTTGTGTTAATTCTTCAAATCCAGAAAGCAATATATCAGAGAGAATTATTTATAGTTCTTAAAAGGACCATTTCAATGCCCAGATCTCATGGGTTTGTCTCCACAGGGAGATGGCTGTGGTATTTTTGAAGAGTCTGGTAGGAGTTTCAACAGAAGGAAAAGTTCATTGAACATTAGTGGAATCGAAGTAAGTCCACAGTGGAATACTGTTGTTGAAACAACATTGTATCAGTCAATCTATCCAGATGTAAAGAGGACACAGTAAAGCTAGTCTAAGCAGAAAAATAAATTTTGAAGGAATAGGTTGCAGGAAGGAATTGTGCTCAAGTCCTGTGAAGCCTTCCCAGGTGGCTCAGATGGTAAAGAATCTGAATGCAAGAGACCTGAGTTCCATCCCTGGGTCAGAGAAGATCCCCTGGAGAAGGGGATGGCTACCCACTCCAGTATTCTTGCCTGGAGAATCCCATGGACAGAGGAACCTGGCGGGCTACAGTCCATGGGGTCGAAAAGAGTTGGACAGGACTGAGCGACTCACACTTTCACTTTCCTGCCCTGTGATCTTTTCTATGAAGCCTCTGCTATTGCCACTGGAGGGCCAGACAGGACAGCTCACACTGAGGATCTGGGGCTGGAGCCCTTGAAGTTCTGTGAGAACCTAAGCCCACCCCCAGTGGATGCCTTCACCAACAAGTTTGCTAAATGGTGTCCATTCTCGAGGTGCTCTTTTCTGAGTGGAGATCTTGACATTGTGTAAGATTATGCACAACTGCAAGCCTGGCTGGGAAACTGAGTGATTTTTTTTTAAATACTGAGAAAGCAAGACAGATGTTATGAGAAATTTCTAAGACATGGGAAAGATGTTTAAGATATAGAATGGCCTCTAAGAATAACAAACACCCTGTTGTGCTCTTTCCTTTTGCTTCCCAGAGGTACCCTTGTATGCAACCACTCGATAAAAACTAACTGGACAAGTTGTGTTGTCCATCATCTGTATGTCTACGGGAATTCAAAATTCTGGTATTATCACTCCCTGGAACATGCACACTCTGTCTGATCTCTAATAATAATAATGGGATGGAAGAAAGGCTTTCTTCCCTGCCAAAGACATTCTTGTTCTCAGTGGTGTTGGTAGGGAGAGGTTGTAAATGGGTGTATAAAGAGGTGGAGAAGAACTTCCTTCTAAATTAGAAAAAAAAAAAAAAATCAACCTGATAGATTTCATGCCCTGACACCCATGTACTTTCATCTACACCCAAGGTGCCCCTGAGGTCCAGAGCTGGGCTTCACATTTAAAAAGTACTGGAACTTCCCTGAAAATCCAGTGGTTTAGACTCTGCCCTTCCACTGGTGGGGTCCAGGTTCAGTCCCTGGATGGGGAATTAAGATCCCACATGTCATGGTATGGCCAAAATTTTTAAAAAAATAATAGATTGAAAGTTTACCAAGTACTTAAAGCTTTTGAAAGAGCTATGTTAAAATCAGAGAAGGCGATGGCACTCCACTCCAGTACTCTTGCCTGGAAAATCCCATGGATGGAGGAGCCTGGTGGGCTGCAGTCCATGGGGTTGCTCAGAGTCGGACAGGACTGAGCGACATCACTTTCACTTTTCACCTTCATGCATTGGAGAAGGAAATGGCAGCCCACTCCAGTGTTCTTGCCTGGAGAATCCCAGGGACGGGGGAGCCTGGTGGGCTGCCGTCTATGGGGTCTCACAGAGTTGGACACTACTGAAGCAACTTAGCAGTAGCAGTAACATGTTAAAATACAAATAGAAAAATTAAAGCTTTGTAGAAATGCTGGTAGAAGAACGCTGTGAACAAATGGAAAAAATTTCAAAAATACCATAGATTTTGTGGAGGAGATGGTACTCTTTCTACCAAGGAAAGGAACAAAAAAATGGATTAAAAAAAAAATTGTAGAATAAGAGCAGGGGTTTCATTTAGACCAAAGAAACAGCGCCCCCACAGTGCTGCCTACAGGGCACTCAGCAAGGCCCCTGGCCCTCACGGTTCTCATGTAACCCAGATGGCTTCCAGGACGACTTGCCTAGAGACAATATAATGACCCCAAAAACCTGTTCAAGTCTCTTGCAGGTTTTGAGGCTGTGAAAAAGCCTTTCTAGTCCTTCAGTGAAACCAAATTAGTGTCTTCAAGCAAATTAATGAAGCTTATACAGTCAAACGAAGGCTCCAGGTAGTTAGTGGGATGATCAGTAGATACACCTCTGAGAACCTGCCCGCCCCATGCTTCTGCCTTGCCCTCTCCCCAGTGTGAGCAGTCGGCATGCATTTGTGTTCCCTTGTCCTCGTACCCAGGGTGGCATTGGGCCCCTTGAAAGAAGCAAAAAGTCTAAAACATAGACTTCAAAGACAAAGGGGATTCTCTTTTAACATTTTAATTTCATTAAACTTGGATGAATCATGAAAGGTCAGCAAACAAGATAAGCATTGGTCTGGATGCCTTCCAGGAAGGCTGAGCAAGGCGTGGCCCCAGAGCAAAGCCAAGTGTAGTGAAGTGTGCCCTGACTGCCGACGGCGCCCTTTCAGGTCCGCCTGCACCCAGCGGGGTGCTCAGAAGCTTAGCTGGGTCTGACTTTTTGCCACCCCATGGACTGTATAGTCTACTAGGCTCCTCTGTCCTTGGCATTGTCCGGGCAAAATTACTGGAGCGGAGCACTTTTCTATCACAGGCATTTGATTGGTCTCTCTGAGGAAGAAAAGTTACGTGTGGGAACACTTACTTTGTTTTCAAGCTATGTAAAATATGTTAGCATTTCTTGAATTTCCAAGTTCTGTTCTGTCCTTTGCTGTTGCAAGCCTGTTGTAGGTGCCAAAGAAAGGTCAAAGTGTAAAAAACAGGGGGCCCAAGCCAACATTTCAAAGGATGTGTTGGTTTCCACTCAAATTATTGAACAATGAATGAAAGGGAATAAAAATATGTTGATATTAGCTTGACCATTTTGTTTACCAACTGGGCCCTGTAAATACATTATTTTACTTTTATCTTCATAAAATGCTTATGCAGTACATATCATTGAGGAAAATGAGCTTCAGAGATGGTTGAAAACTGAATTTACCCATAATCTTTCCATTTTGATACACTGTAAACTTGGGCAGACTTTGCTGCAGCCAGCAGCTGTTGGGTGTGACAATAGACACTCTTGGCCCCCACATCTGCTTGGCTTTACCACTTACATGCATGCTGCCCAGCTTCTAAGTTGGCAGTTCTTTGCCCGAAGACTTTCTCTGGTTGAATTGGAAGCTCATTCTACTCCTGCATCAGGTCCAAAGGGTCCATGCAAAAGTGCTCCACTCCCACCCAAGCAGTTGTCAACCAAGGATTGAGAGGAGCTGGTCTATAAATACCCCAGCTCCTGCATCCATCAGGTGGGACCACTCTAAGTCACATCTTCTATACTGGCACTGAGGTCCTCAGCTAAAATAAGCTTCAGTTGTCCATAGCAGGAACTTGACAACTAAAGAAGATTCTTTCCTTCCTTCTCTCCTTACCCCACTTCTCTACCAGCATTTCCCAGCACCATCCAAATAACTTGCACTTAGACTCTTGTCTCAGGATCAGCTTCTGGAGGAACTCGAAGTAAGGCAGTTGTATGCATGCTTGAGGTGTGGGCTGAGGTAACACTGGTAGTTTGATGACAAACACGGCCCCATTTCTGCAGCCCTCTCTGTTTCCACAACATTTTTAATATGAATGTTTAGCTCTTCCTATCATGAGATGGAGTGTATTTCTCTATCTCCTGAATCTCTGTTGACCTTGATATGTTCTTTGGCTGATAGAGGTGGAAGTGAGTATGATGGGTTGAGTCTAGGCTCCAAGAGGCTTTGTGGGTTTCTGCTCTCTCTCTGTCTCTCTTTCTCACAGACACACACACACATGCACACACTTGGATGCTCTCTCTCAGATGTCTGCTACCCCATTTTAAACAAATCTAGGCTAGTGTGCTGCGGGGTATGGAGTAGAGCTCCCTAGAGGCTGAAGCCACTAGAGAGCAGCCCGCACCTGGCTGGTGCCCCTGCCAGCCACAGATAACATGAGTGAGTCCAACCACTCTCAGCCAAGCCTGGCCCAGATTAGCATAACCACTCAGCAGACCCAGAGACATGGGACAAAAATAAATATTGCTGTTGAATGCCACTGTTCTTGGCTCTGCGGCACTTCCATGGCAATAGGTCACTGGTGCAGTTACTGCAAGCCCTTCTGATTTCTCTTCTTTCCACTTCCTTCCTTTCACTACACGGTTTTTGTACATATTCATTTTTCCTATTCCTCTCTGCTAGTGTTTATAAATATATTACGATTTTCTTCTGATCATTGGTCAAGCTGGAATTGCTCAGCAATGTGTAGGGGACCTTGCTGTCAATTTTACTATAACCTAGAATTCCAGGAAATCTTTTGAGACCTTTCCTTCAGTTACTCTGCTTATTACAGGTTGAGTAGCTAGGATATTTTTGTTTAACATAGTAGTATAAGGATTCATCTAAAGAGAGAGTGGAGGGCTGGGGAATGGAGAGGTTTTCAGAGGACAATGGGAAAGGAAGATTGGCTCCAAGAAGATTTTTTTTTTTTTTAACTTTACATAATTGTATTAGTTTTGCCAAATATCAAAATGAATTCGCCACAGGTATACATGTGTTCCCCATCCTGAACCCTCCTCCCTCCTCCCTCCCCATTCCATCCCTCTGGGTCGTCCCAGTGCACAAGAAGATTTTTAAATCAGAAAAGAGAAGCAGGGAAACAAGATGATGCTTTCGTTTTCCTCATTCTGCAAATGAGCCCTCACTACGTGCCATGCACTGTTAGGAGCTGGGGCGTGAGGGTGTATGAAAGCATGGTTCCTGCCCTTGAAGAACTAAAGTTCTAGTTGAGGGAAAACTAGAAAACAACAACAACAACCAGAGTTAAGTAATTCTCCGCTTTCTGGAGGCTTGAAAGAGGATTTGGTAAACGTGAATTTCTCAGGTGGGGACGATGTTCAGAGGAGCATGGAGTTCCTCTGAGGCAGTGGCTTCCTAGCAAGGAGCTTGAAGGATATCAAAGTCCAGAGGACCGGCAGGGTGGGGCCCATCCCAGGGGAGGGTGACAGATAATAACCTATAAAGGAATATTGGGCTTCAAAATCACTGCAGATGGTGACTGCAGCCATGAAATTAAAAGATACTTACTCCTTGGAAGGGAAGTTATGATCAACATAGATAGCATATTAAAAAGCAGAGACATTACTTTGCCAACAAAGGTCTGTCTAGTCAAGGCTATGGTTTTTCCACTAATCATGTATGGATGTGAGAGTTGGACTGTAAAGAAGCTGAGCACCGAAGAATTGATGCTTTTGAACTGTGGTGTTAGAGAAAACTCTTAAGAGTCCCTTGGACTGCAAGGAGATCTAACCAGTCCATCCTAGGGCACATCGGTCCTGAGTGTTCATTGGAAGGACTGTTGTTGAAGCTGAAACTCCAATATTTTGGCCACCTGATGCGAAGAACTGACTCATTTGAAAAGACCCTGATGCTGGGAAAGATTGAAGGCAGGAGAAGGGGATGACAGAGGATGAGATGGTTGGATGGCATCACAGACTCAATGGACATGAGTTTGGGTAAACTCCGGGAGTTGGTGATGGACAGGGAGGCCTGGTGTGCTGTACTCCATGGGGTCACAAAGAGTTGGACACGACTGAGTGACTGAACTGAACTAATAAAGGAAAATAATCTGAAAAAAAAATATATATATATATATATTATATATCTCCTAGAGAAGGAAATCAGAGAAGGCAATGGCAACCCACTCCAGTACTCTCGCCTGGAAAATCCCATGGATGGAGGAGCCTGGTAGGCTGCAGTCCATGGGTCGCTAAGAGTTGGACACGACTGAGCGACTTAACTTTCACTTTTCACTTTCATGCGTTGGGGAAGGAAATGGGAACCCACTCCAGTGTTCTTAGCTGGAGAATCCCAGGGACGGTGGAGCTTGGTGGGCTACAGTTCATACAGTAGCAAAGAGTTGGACATGACTTAGCGACTCAGCAACATATACATATGTATATGCTGTGCTGTACAACAATGTGAACTGTGGTGCTATACACCTGAAACCACGTGATACTGTAAATCAACTATACTTCAATATTTTAAAATTTAAGTAAAAAATAAGAATTCCCTACCATAGCAGGCTTCATTGCACATTGAGGTTCTGAGAACCTGCGAGGCTGAGGATGGGGTCGAGCATCCCCAGGGCCCTCCTGCCTGTTCAAGAAGGGAAATAAAGCTCCCTGGTTTTTGAGGGAAAAGGGTTTGATAGTCACTTGGTAGTTCATAGATTTACGTGTCATCTACCCTCTTAATAGCAATCAATATGTCATTTGGCATTTGTGTTAATTAAAGTTTTTAATAAAACTTTGGGTTAAGAGTGCTTATCTCCTATTTCAGACATTCCCAGGAGTGCTTAGAATGAGGCTCGGAGTAGAAAAATATGCTATTTGGCAATATTCCATGAAACTAATTACCAAAGAGAAGTCGTGAAAATTTGCACAGAAGGGCTTGCTACGAATATTTGAATCAATTCAGAAGACAAAGTACCTTAGTTTTGCCAGATTCTCAGTACAATCCGGTCCCTCAACTTCCATAGGAAGTTTGTGAGAGCATCAATCAATTTGCTTTCCCAAGATTCCAAAAACATAAGCCTGTCCCTTAAAATCTGACTTCCTTTTGGGACCCCACAGAAGCCCGGCTGCTAACACCATGAACTAGGAAAACACTCTTTTCTTTGCTCTTTAGAACATAGTCACCAACGTCAACTGCTCCACTGAAGCTAGATATTCAGGACAAAATTTCTGTGTCATCTTCTGAGACACAGAAAATAATAGCACCCTGTCAGCCACTTGCCCCCTTAAGGGCAAGGATTTTACTACTTTAGGTTAGCTTGACTGTATTTCCAGCGCCCACGGTGTATATTCAATAAAAGAATAAAAGGATTATACACCACTTTACACTCAAGAATGGCAAAGCCAATTTAAAATTGAAATAAATAATGAAAAAAAGGAGCTCTTCTCTAGTAAAAGGAAAAAACAACAATTTCTCAATATATGAATTACAGCTACCTATACAAAAAGTGTGGCTTCCCACGTGGCTCAGTGGTAAAGAATCCGCCTGCCAATTCAGGAGATGCAGGTTTGATCCCTGGGTTGGGAAGATCCCCTGGAGGAGGAAACGGCGACCCACTCCAGTACTCTTGCCTGGGAAATCCCACGGACAGAGGAGCCTGGCAGGCTGTAGTCCATGGGGTCGCTAAGAGTCGGACACGACTGAGTGAATGAGCACACACATAAACACACACAGAAAGTATATCTATGTGGCCCAGGGTGTAAAGAGGCCTTAGAACAGAGCAGGACAAATGTCCCATGTCTCATAATTTGAAAGTCCCTAGGCAGCTACCTGTACCTCTTTTCTGAATCACATTCTGCCTCTGCCCATATTCAGAACGTATATGACCCATGATGGTGATGAGAGGGGTAACCTCTTCTTTCCACTAGGCCAGGGCCTTGGGGATTTTGAATATCAGAGGACCAGAGGGTGTGCACTGAGAAAGCAAGCACTGGTCATGGTTCATGAAAAAACTTCAGGCCTCAGCTTTCTCTTGCATGTGCTCTTCTGTCTTGGTTCTTTGATTCCACAAACAGCTGGTCTTAAAATAATAACATTATTTTTGTTGTTGTTCTACAGATTTAATCTGGTTCTAGGTGTCTGAGAAGGGGTTGGGACTTGCTGCTTTGTAAGTGGGGCTTCCCTGGTGGCTCAGCGATGAAGAATCCGCCTGCAATGCAGGAGCCCCGGAAGACAGACAGCTGAATATGGTCCCTACTCAGGAGTTAATATTAATATCTCATTTAGACAAAGTGGAAAAATGGATGATTGAGGCCGATTAGTGTACGTGAAATAACAAATAGATCAAGTACCTGGTTTGTGACTCCATTCACAGTCTCAGTCATCAGAAACATGTCTACATGTCATGGACATGTAAAGGAAAATCATTTAAGCCTCTGAGTATAATTTTCTGAGTTTTGTCTATGGAAGACAAAGATGTGCCTATGGCATTTGTTAAGTGTCAAAAACATTTGACTTGATTTTAATTTTGTTCTCATGGGCTTCCTTGGAAACCTATGAGAAATTCTTGAACTGAAGAATCATGAGGACGGATAGAGGTGCTTGTGCTATGCGGTACTGTGGGAGTGAGGAGCAGAATCAGTGGTCATCAGCACAATTGACCCCAAGTCTGGGCTTATCGTCCTGGATGAGAATCTCAGAGTTTTAAAGGACCCTAACAGTTGTAGCATCTAACCACTCATTCACGGTGCTGCCTCCTTACTCAGATAAGCTGCCATCTCTCCTTGTCTCCCCCAACGTGTCCATTCCATACAACAGTGATTACACACAGGCAACCCACTGAGTACTTTGTTCAGCTTGCTTGGTGTTGAGATGTTTTTAAAATTTACCTTGTAACATTTAAAAACATTCCCTGGAGGTCCAGGGGTTAAGACTTGACGCTTGCAATGCAAGAAGTGAGGGTTTGATTCCTGGTTGGGGAACTGAGATCCTGCATGCTGCAGCCAAGAAAATATTTTTTGAATAAAAAAAATAAAAACTGAGAGAGTCCTCATAATTTTTTGAACTCCAACTTCCCCTGAAGATCAGTTCACTGCATTGGATCAGTGTTGCTGCAGACATCAATACCCTGGAGTGTGGCAGCTCTGCCCCATTTAGACAAAGCCTTTGCTTTCCAGCTCATCAGTTTCCATCCAGATTGCTCTTCATTCATTAAATTGCCTCTATGTGCCATGAAGTCTCTGACTTCTGTCTTAGGACCCCTACTCACTGGCTTGACACCATGAGAGGTCACCTCCACTTCTTTGCAGTCTTTCTGCTATTGTTCCAGTTTCCTCCGATCTTCTAATTTGTGTCCCCACAGAAGGCAATGGCACCCCACTCCAGTACTCTTGCCTGGAAAATCCCATGGACGGAGGAGCCCAGTGGGCTGCAGTCCATGGGGTCGCTAAGAGTCGGACACGACTGAGCGACTTCACTTTCACTTTTCACTTTCATGCATTGGAGAAGGAAATGGCAACCCACTCCAGTGTTCTTGCCTGGAGAATCCCAGGGATGGGGGAGCATGGTGGGCTGCCGTCTATGGGGTTGCACAGAGTCGGACATGACTGAAGCGACTTAGCTTAGCAGCAGTGTGTTGATACTCTAGTCCCTTGGAGTCAGATGTCATTGAGTTCTCACAGGATCTACATTTTCCCATAGATCCTACATAGTTCGGGCAAACAGAGCTGAATATGGTTTCTACTCAAGAGTTAGTATTAATAGACAAAGTGGAAAAATAGATGATTGAGGCAGATTAGTGTACGTGAGATAACAAATAGATCAGGATGAGCTCTCTTGCCCAGCTGTGGAACTCTGCCTACTTGCAGAGAGGTGTGTCTTATTTGCCATTGGCAAGTTGGTTCTGCCTATGCTGAGAGGACAACTGAGGGTCTTTCTAACATCCTGTGTGGATAGACTCGACTTGAGGGAAGAGGGATATATAATTGTTCATATGGGAAGTGAGTCTGATATCTTTGGTTGTTGATAGTATTGAAGGAAAATTCTTAAAGCTCCTATGATTTTTCTGGACTCACTTTTTTATGTGCTTAGTTGGAATCGTGGGAAAGCTAACATTTACTTTACATTCATATTCAAAATATATTAGCAATATGGTTGCTTTTGGGTGGTCTGAATGTCTCCTCAGACTTGGACAGGGCCCACTCAGGTCGTAGGAGAGAGATTACTTTTAAGTAATCAAATTTCCACTTGCAGATCAATAATAGGACTTCCTTCCACAGTACCTCTCAGGAAATTTAAATGTTGTTAAATACAAGTATATAGACATATACAGACAGAGAGAGAGAGAAACAAATGAGGAAACTGTAAATGTAGAAAAAATTATGTTAAAAACATTTTTGTCCCTTATCACAAGTAGATGGGAGCAAGTATATACTTGAACATCTTACTGAGCATTTCCAAAAAGTAGAAGAAGCTGGTCTTTTCCACGGGGCTTCACTGGCTCCTTGACTGTTTCTATCAACAGACAGTGGCATGAAGCACCTACATTTACCAGGCAAATCCATTTTAGCTGGGGGAAGGGAAATAATTAATAAAGGTAAAATAAAAGACAACACAAATCTTTAACACAATTCAAACACTATTCCAATTTCTAAAAATTTTAGTTAACACTTTTTTATAGCAACTTTTTCAAACCTTAACCTTATTAAAGGGTGACTAAGGAATCGTAGCTCCTCCAGCCCACGTCCCTAAGGCCGAGGCCAAGGGCGGAGGCGGGGAGGAGCAACCGCACGACTGAGGCCAGGGGCGGTGGCCGGGAGGACCAACCCCACGTCCAAGCGGCGCAGGAGGGCCTAGAGGAGCTATCCCACCTTGAAGGTCAGGAAGGGCGGCGGTGAGGAGATACCCCTCGTCCAAGGTAAGGAGCAATGGCTGCACTTTGCTGGAGCAGCCATGAAGAGATACCCCATGCCCAAGGTAAGAGAAACCCAAGTAAGACAGTAGGTGTGGCAAGAGGGCATCAGAGGGCAAACACACTGAAGCCATACTCACAGAAAACTAGTCAATCTAATCACACTAGGACCACAGTCTTGTCTAACTCAATGAAACTAAGCCATGCCCGTGGGGCAACCCAAGACGGGCTGGTCATGGTGGAGAGCTTTGACAGAATGTGGTCCACTGGAGAAGGGAATGGCAAATCACTTCAGTATTCTTGCCTTGAGAACCCCATGAACAGTATGAAAAGGCAAAATGATAGGATACTGAAAGAGAAACTCCCCAGGTCAGTAGGTGCCCAATATGCTACTGGAGATCAGTGGAGAAATAACTCCAGAAAGAATGAAGGGATGGAGCCAAAGCAAAAACAATACCCAGCTGTGGATGTGACTGGTGATAGAAGCAAGGTCCGATGCTGTAAAGAGCAATATTGCGTACGAACCTGGAATGTCAGGTCCATGAATCAAGGCAAATTGGAAGTGGTCAAACAAGAGATGGCAAGAGTGAATGTCGAAGTTCTAGGAATCAACGAACTGAAATGGACTGGAATGGGTGAATTTAACTCAGATGACCATTATATCTACTACTGTGGGCAGGAATCCCTCAGAAAGAAAGGGAGTAGCCATCATGGTCAACAAAAGAATCCGAAATGCAGTACTTGGATGCGATCTCAAAAATTACAGAATAATCTCTGTTTGTTTCCAAGGCAAACCATTCAATATCACAGTAATCCAAGTCTATGCCCCAACCAGTAACACTGAAGAAGCCGAAGTTGAACGGTTCTATAAAGACCTACAAGACCTTTTAGAACTAACACCCAAAAAAGATGTCCTTTTCATTATAGGGGACTGGAATGCAAAAGTAGGAAGTCAAGAAACACTTGGAGTAACAGGCAAATTTGGCCTTGGAATACGGAATGAAGCAGGGCAAAGACTAATAGCGTTTTGCCAAGAAAATGCACTGGTCATAACAAACACCCTCTTCCAACAACACAAGAGAAGACTCTATACCTGGACATCACCAGATGGGCAACACCGAAATCAGATTGATTATATTCGTTGCAGCCAAAGATGGAGAAGCTCTATACAGTCAGCAAAAACAAGACCAGGAGCTGACTGTGACTCAGACCATGAACTCCTTATTGCCAAATTCAGACTTAAATTGAAGAAAGTAGGGAAAACCACTAGACCATTCAGGTATGACCTAAATCAAATCCCTTATGATTATACAGTGGAAGTGAGAAATATTTTTAAGGTCCTAGATCTGATAGATAGAGTGCCTGATGAACTATGGAATGAGGTTCATGACATTGTACAGGAGACAGGGATCAAGACCATTCCCATAGAAAAGAAATGCAAAAAAGCAAAATGGCTGTCTGGGGAGGCCTTATAAATAGCTGTGAAAAGAAGAGAAGCAAAAAGCAAAGGAGAAAAGGAAAGATATAAACATCTGAATGCAGAGTTCCAAAGAATTGCAAGAAGAGATTAGAAAGCCTTCTTCAGTGATCAATGCAAAGAAATAGAGGAAAACAACAGAATGGGAAAGACTAGAGATCTCTTCAAGAAAATCAGAGATACCAAAGGAACATTTCATGCAAAGATGAGCTCGATAAAGGACAGAAATGGTATGGACCTAACAGAAGCAGAAGATATTAAGAAGAGATGGCAAGAATACACAGAAGAACTGTACAAAAAAGATCTTCATGACCCAGATAATCATGATGGTGTGATCACTGACCTAGAGCCAGACATCCTGGAATGTGAAGTCAAGTGGGCCTTAGAAAGCATCACTACAAACAAAGCTAGTGGAGGTGATGGAATTCCAGTTGAACTATTCCAAATCCTGAAAGATGATGCTGTGAAAGTGCTGCACTCAATATGCCAGCAAATTTGGAAAACTTAGCAGTGGCCACAGGACTGGAAAAGGTCAGTTTTCATTCCAATCCCAAAGAAAGGCAATGCCAAAGAATGCTCAAACTACCGTACAATTGCACTCATCTCACACGCTAGTAAAGTAATGCTCAAAATTCTCCAAGCCAGGCTTCAGCAATGTGTGAACCGTGAACTTCCTGATGTTCAAGCTGGTTTTAGAAAAGGCAGAGGAACCAGAGATCAAATTGCCAACATCTGCTGGATCATGGAAAAAGCAAGAGAGTTCCAGAAAAACATCTATTTCTGCTTTATTGACTATGCCAAAGCCTTTGACTGTGTGGATCACAATAAACTGTGGAAAATTCTGAAAGAGATGGGAATACCAGACCACCTGACCTGCCTCTTGAGAAATCTGTATGCACGTCAGGAAGCAACAGTTAGAACTGGACATGGAACAACAGACTGTTTCCAAATAGGAAAAGGAGTACGTCAAGGCTGTATATTGTCACCCTGTTTATTTAACTTATATGCAGAGTACATCATGAGAAATGCTGGACTGGAAGAAACACAAGCTGGAATCAAGATTGCTGGGAGAACTATCAATAACCTCAGATATGCAGATGACACCACCCTTATGGCAGAAAGTGAAGAGGAACTAAAAAGCCTCTTAATGAAAGTGAAAGTAGAGAGTGAAAAAGTTGTCTTAAAGGTCAACATTCAGAAAATGAAGATCATGGCATCCAGTCCCACCACTTCATGGGAAATAGATGGGGAAACAGTGGAAACAGTGTCAGACTTTATTTTTCTGGGCTCCAAAATCACTGCAGATGGTGACTGCAGCCATGAAATTAAAAGATGCTTACTCCTTGGAAGGAAGGTTATGACCAACCTAGATAGCATATTCAAAAGCAGAGACATTACTTTGCCAACAAAGGTTCATCTAGTCAAGGCTATGGTTTTTCCTGTGGTCATGTATAGATGTGAGAGTTGGACTGTGAAGAAGGCTGAGTGCCAAAGAATTGATGCTTTTGAACTGTGGTGTTGGAGAAGACTCTTGAGAGTCCCTTGGACTGCAAGGAGATCCAACCAGTCCATTCTGAAGGAGATCAGCCCTGGGATTTCTTTGGAAGGAATGATGCTAAAGCTGAAACTCCAGTACTTTGGCCACCTCATGCGAAGAGTTGACTCATTGGAAAAGACTCTGATGCTGGGAGGGATTGGGGGCAGGAGGAGAAGGGGACGACAGAGGATGAGATGGCTGGATGGCATCACTGACTCAATGGATGTGGGTCTGAGTGAACTCTGGGAGTTGGTGATGGACAGGGAGGCCTGGCGTGCTGCGATTCATGGGGTGGCAAAGAGTCGGACATGACTGAGTGACTGATCTGATCTGATCTAAAGGAATCGTATCAGAACCATCATATCACACATAAGATTTTCCCTGATGCCATTTCTAGCTTGGTTAGAAACCTGAAACTTTAGAAATCCACCAAGACTATCGAATTTTGCTAGGTTTTTCTTTTTTTTCCCCCCACTTTTGAGGCTTGCGGGTTTGAAAAATGTCAGAGAAATCTGTGCTATTGTCTCAATACATATATTTTCATGTAAAAATGTTATGAGAAAGAGAGAATGCTAAGTCACTTCAGTCGTGTCCGACTCTGTGCGATCCCATAGACGGCAGCCCACCAGGCTTTCCCATCCCTGGGATTCTCCAGGCAAGAACACTGGAGTGGGTTGCCATTTCCTTCTCCAATGCATGAAAGTGAAAAGTAAAAGTGAAGTCGCTCAGTCATATCCGACTTTTAGTGACCCATGGACTGCAGCCTACCAGGCTCCTCTGTCCATGGGATTTTCCAGGCAAGAGTACTGGAGTGGGTTGCCATTGCCTTCTCCGGAAAGAGAGAATAGAGATCCAAATATATTAAGGGGGAAAAAGGTGATTCCAGTTTTTCACAAGTTCAGACAGTCTTAGTTCTTGTCTAAAGTAACACTGCAATTGAAAGTGAAACAACTCAGGTTGCCTTAGACATGCTAGGTGGTAAGTGGAGTCACTCAGGTTTAGCCTATGTAATCAAGCGATGGATAATTATGTCCACTCTGACTGTGGTCATTCAGAGATGTCTCAAGAATGGCAAGATTCAGGAGAGCACTACGGGCCAGTGGATCCATGGCAAGAGGCTTGGGATCCTACCCAGAAGCCACTGAACCATTCCATGAATGGGTCTAGGCTTCCACAGGAAGTAGAGAGTAGTGAAACCAAAGTACGAAAAAGACCCAGAGACCGAGCTCAATACTAGGATTCAGACAGAGTCTTCACTGGTAAAATTAAAACCGTTTGTAGTGAGTATTTTGGGCTTCCCTGATGGCTCAGACAATAAAGAATCCGCCTGCAATGCAGGAGACCCAAGTTCAATCCCTAGATCAGGAAGATCCCCTGGAGAAGGGAATGGCAACCCATTCAGTATTCTTACCTGGTGAATTCCGTGGACAGAGAAGCCTGGTGGGCTACAGTCCATGAGTTTGCAAAGACTTGGACATGACTGAGCAACTAACACACACACACACAGTGAGTATTCTGGAGGCGGGCATAGCAATCCACTCCAGTATTCTTGCCTGGAGAATCCTATGGACAGAGGAGCCTGGTGGGCTACAGTCCATAGGTTTGTAAAGAGTCGGGCACAACTGAAGTGACTGAGCATGCACGTATGCATAATGAGTATTGGTGCCCTTCACTTCACAAAACAAATTTATTTCTAAGAACTTGCATATACCTAAACAGAAAGGGACTAGAGGAAAGGGGTTCTTATTAGGGAAACAACAGAAAGCATCCTTATGGTTATTTTGCAGAGATTCCTTGGTATAGCAAATAATCACTGGCTAATTTGGTTATTTTGGAAGTCTGAATTTTCTTATATGATTTCTTAAAGACGGCACAACTGTTGTTCATGTATCCAAGTGAGCCACTTGAAAGGCAAAGCTTATATCTTGGTTAATTTATTACTGTTTATCTTTTCTGTGAAGATATTCTTTCTACTCTATTTACAAAACCCAGTTAAGAGCTGCTAGCTATTCATTTGGCATCACAGCTATTGAATAAATAAGTTTATTTTTGATTTTTAAGAATTTCCTTTGTGGAGTATGGCCTCAAAATAAGAGGACAAACGCTTAAATCAGCCTTCCCTCCAAACACCATCATACAGAGAAGTGTGTTGGGGAAATGTTCTCTGGCCTCAATAGAAAACACTGAGGGGAAGGGAGGACCTGGCCAAGCATGGGCCTGATTAACAAACACACATCAAGAACTTGTGACAGACAGAGCCTGGTCTGGGGAAGGAGACCCATGAGACCCACTCCTCTGAGCATTTCCTTCGGAACCACACCACAGGGCTATCTGCTTATTTGCTCTCCGCCACAGCTGTTGATTCAAGGAGATGTGCCAACTGCTGTCTTTCCTGTCGCAAAGCTCGTCTGGCTCCTGAGGCATCGTTCAGGACTGGGCACTTGAAGATGGATGTGGAAAAGCAGAAACGGGAGAGTGCAGACAGGCGGGCATTTGAGAAGTCAGCCTCCCCAGGGCCAGGTGCTTGAAGATGAAAGGATCGTTCTCCCCACGACTGTGCCACAGCCCAGGCTGGGCACAGCTGCCCCCTCACCCATCGCCAGTACGCACCAGGGGTGTTCTCAGGTGAGTGGCTAAAACCACTCATTCGTTTAGTTCAACGAACCCTCCATCATCTGACAGAATGAAAAGGAGGGAAAAATAGGAGGGGTGGGGGGTGGCATGAGAGAAGGGGAAGGAGACCCTCTACTTACAAGTATTTCTCTTTCTCAATCAGCTTTCTCATTTGTCAAGTGAGAACAATGCTATTACACACAAATGATATCAGAAGGATAAACATATACAAAAAAAAAAAAAAAATCCACCAAGACCCTGGTTCTCAAAAGACACATAAATAGCTGCCCGGAGTCTAAACCTCACTCCTGGTGCCAGGGCTGACCCCAGACTACTGGAGGAAGGGTGGCTCCAGAACACGGTGGGGAGCCCGTCATCACTCACAAAAGCAGTTCCAACAACCCCGTGGAGGATTTTGCATCCAAACTGGCCATCCTGACTAAGTGCTAAGTGAGTGCTAGTCACTCAGCTATTGTCTCTCAGCTTCAAAGCCCTCCTCAGCTCCTCTCTGGGACTCTGGAAACTATGTGTTTCCTTTGTCAGCTGGTTCTCTGTGAGAATCAGCCAATAGAGAAAATGAAGAAAGGAAGATGAGAAGAGGAGAGCAGGGCCGTGTAATAGGCTCCTAACTCCAGCTTGGCCGCACCCCCAGCATCAGTCTCAGTGTCTGCCCCTCCCCCTCACAGGGACAGCAGCCCCAGCCAGGGGGTGCCCCTTCTCAGATGCCTGCATCCCAGCTCCAGGAATATCTCTTCACAGGTTCGGATAACCCTGTGTCTTCCCCATGTTTTCTGAACCTTAGAAACGATGGGCACTTTTTGCAGTGAAGTTTGCTGCATTATCTTGGTGCTTCCTTTTTGACTCTACAGTTCTTGAACCCATAGTCTCCTGTACACGCCCTGATGCATGTTGTGTTCTCATGTTACAATATATAATACCTTGTAGACACTTGTGCCTAGAGATCTTCCCCATTTGGTATCTTAGCTGCATTGTATTTCTTTAGGTTGATGGGTCATTATTTAACTAGTCCCTTCTTGGTGTACTTTTGGCTTATTTCAATATTTTGCCAATTCAAACACTGCTTCACATTCCATAACCCATACATCATTTTGCATTGGTGTTGGTATATCTGTGGGACACATTTTCTGAAGTGACATTGCTAGGATCTAAGGATATACTCATTTAGATGGTGCCAAATTGCCCTCCATAGGGAGTATGCCAGTTTACACTCATGCTAACAACATATGAGAAAGCCTGCTTCCCCTACAGAGTGTTATAAACCACTTATGGAGTTGACAAAGTGAGTCTTTCATTGAACCTCTGAGGTCATGGCTGTGAAATTTAAAAGACTCTCTTTTATAGACCTGAAAACTATAGACTATTGCTGATGTGTAAGTGAATTCTTTCTCCATGCAGACAGCTTAGGGCTCCCAGGGAGCACTGTACTTTTTCTTAGGCCCATCTTCGCTATCTCAGCACAGATGTGAAGCTTAGAGTGAGGCAGCATGGGGATCATAAGTCAAAGGCCTGAGGGTGTCTCTGGATGTCAGTATGACCTCCCCACGTCCTCAGCTCCAGATTCCATTTGTGTTATCCTCAAAATGCCAGCAAATTTGGAAAACTCAGCAGTGGCCACAGGACTGGAAAAGGTCAGTTTTCATTCCAATCCCAAAAAAGGGCAATGCCAAAGAATGCTCAAAGTGAAGTTGCTCAGTCGTGTCTGACTCTTTGCGACCCCATGGACTGTAGCCTACCAGGCTCCTCTGTCCATGGGATTTTCCAGGCAATAGTACTGGAGTGGATTGCCATTTCCTTCTCCAGGGGATCTTCCGAACCCACGGATCGAACCCAGGTCTCCCGCATTGTAGACAGACGCTTTACTGTCTGAGCCACCAGGGAAGTCTAAAAGAATGCTCAAACTACTGCACAACTGCACGCATCTCACATGCTAGCAAATAACGCTCAAAATTCTCCAAGCCAGGCTTCAACAGTACATGAACCATGAACTTCCAGATTTTCAAGCTGGATTTAGAAAAAGCAGAGGAACCAGAAATTAAATTGCCAACATCTGTTGGATCATCAAAAAAGCAAGAGAGTTCCAGAAAAACATCTACTTCTGCTTTATTGACTATGCCAAAGCCTTTGACTGTGTGGATCACAATAAACTGTGGGAAATTCTTGAGGAGATGGGAATACCAGACCATCTGACCTGCCTCCTGAGAAATCTGTATGCAGGTCAAGAAACAACAGTTAGAACTGGACATGGAACAACAGACTGGTTCCAAATCAGGAAAGAAGTCTGTCAAGGCTGTATATTGTCACCCTGCTTATTTAACTTACATGCAGAGTACATTATGAGAAACGCTGGACTGGATGAAGCACAAGCTGGAATCAAGATTGCTAGGAAAAATATCAATAACCTTAGATATGCAGATGACACCACCTTTATGGCAGAAAGTGAAGAAGAACTGAAGAGCCTCTTGATGAAAGTGAAAGAGAAGAATGAAAAAGTTGGCTTAAAACTGAACATTTAGAAAACTAAGATCATGGCATCTGGTCCCATTCACTTCATGGGAAACGGATGGGGAAACGGTGGAAACAGTGACAGACTTAATATTTTTGGGCTCTAAAATCACTGCAGATGGTGACTGCAGCCATGAAATTAAAAGACACTTGCTCCTTGGAAGAAAAGTTATGACCAACCTAGACCGCATATTAAAAAAAAGAGACATTACTTTGCCAGCAAAGGTCTGTCTAGTCAAAGCTTTGATTTTTCCAGTAGTCATGTATGGATGTGAAAGTTGGACTATAAAGAAAGCTGAGTGCCGAAGAATTGATGCTTTTGAACTGAGGTGTTGGAGGAGACTCTTGAGAGTCTTTTGGACAGCAAGGAGATCAAACTAGTCAATCCTAAAGGAAATCAGTCCTGAATATTCACTGGAAGAACTGATGCTGAAACTGAAACTCCAATACTTTGGCCATTTGCTGCGAAGAACTGAATCATTGGAAAAGACCCTGATGCTGGGAAAGATTGAAGGCAGGAGAAGGGGATGACAGAGGATGAGATGGTTAGATGGTATCACTAACTCAATGGACATGAATTTGAGTAAACTCCGGGAGTTGGTGATGGACAGGGAGGCCTGGCGTGCTGCAGTCCATGGGGTTGCAGAGTCGGACACGACTGAGCAACTGAACTGACTGACTGACTGACTTTAATATTTGTACTTCAGAGAATTTGATCTTATTTTGCAGGCAGTGGGGACCTGTTGAAAGGTTCATCAGGGTAGTGACTGGGGAGAACTCTGGGGAGGCCTGATGGGGGAGGGGCTTGCACCCAGGTGGTGGGGAATCCATGAGTTTCACAGTGGAGGCCTGATGAGGGCAGCAACAGTGAGCTGGAGAGACCCCAGGATGGAGGGAGACAGGAGATGTGAGGAAGAAGGGAGAAGTTACAGATGATGCCAGGATATTTAGCTTGAGGTACTTAGTGAATAGTGAGTAGAAAAGAAGAAGCAGATGGGAGAGTGAAGACAAGGTTCAAATTACACTTGCGTTTTTTGACTTTTTTTCCTAGATTCTTAAATGAAAAATTTTAAACATGCAAGAATGTTGACAAGGTAAATTGAATACTCCTATACTTATTATCTAAATTTAAAAGCTATTAATACCTTGCCATATCTGATTTATTTTTATTTGTATTGATTGCACACACATGTGTGTTTTTGCAGAAACATTTGAAAGTAAGTTGCAAGCATCATGAAAATTTATCCCTAAATTCAACATGCATCTCCCAAGAATAAGAACATTCTCCTTCATAAACACAATACCATTACCACATTTAAGACAATTTACACTATTTCATTCAGTTCAGTTCAGTCGCTCAGTTGTGTCCGACTCTTTCAGACCCCATGAACTGCAGCACGCCAGGCCTCCCTGTGCATCACCAACTCCCAGAGTCCACCCAAACCCATGTCCATTGAGTCGATGATGCCATCTAACCATCTCATTCTCTGTCATCCCCTTCTCCTCCTGCCTTCAATCTTTCCCAGAATCAGGGTCTTTTCAAATGAGTCAGCTCTTCACATCAGGTGGCCAAAGTATTGGAGTTTCAGCTTCAGCATCAGTCCTTCTGATGAACACCCAGGACTGATCTCCTTTAGGATGGACTGGTTGGATCTCCTTGCAGTCCAAGGGACTCTCAAGAGTCTTCTCCAACCTCACAGTTCAAAAGCATCAATTCTTCAGCACTCAACCTTCTTTATAGTCCAACTTTCACATCCATACATGACCATTGGGAAAACCATAGCCTTGACTAGACAGACCTTTGTTGGCAAAGTATTTCTTTAATATTATCTAATTTTTAAAAAATGTTCAAATTTTCCACATTGTACCCAAAATATCTTTTACAGCTGTTCGTTTAAAGCAAGATCAATCAAGTTGCATGTATTGCATTTGGTTATCTCTCTTTAGTTATTTTATTCTTGAACATTCTCCACTTTCTAAGTGATATTGACCATTATTATTTATTGCCATTTTGAAGAGACCAAGCAGTTTTCTTAGGTCTCACAATTTGGATTTGCCTGATTGTTACTTTCTGCTATCATTTAACTTGATCCTCTACCCCCAGGGCTTTATATAACAGTAAGTTGAGTGTAAAGGCTTAATTACATTCAGGTTAATTTTTTTTTTTTGGCAAGAATGATTTACAGGTAAAGCTTTATAGTTTCTATTTTATCCCATCAGCAAGCGTATAATGTGGAATACTAATGGTGGAACAATAGGGCTTCCCTGGTGGCTCAGCAGAAAAGAATCTGCCTGCCAATGCAGGAGACACAGGTTTGATTCCTGAGTCAGGGAGATCCCTGGAGAAGGAAATGGCAACCCTCTCCAGTATTCTTGCCTGGGAAATCCCATGGACAGAGGAGCCAGGCAGACTACAGTCCATGGGGTTGCAAAAAAGTTGGGTACAACTTAGCGACTTAACAACAATGAATAGTGGAAGAATATTACATTTGGTCACTTGATTAGTTAAGGTGGTGGCCATCATAACTCTCCATTGTAAAGATATATTTCCCCCTTTGCAAGAAGCAAGTGGTTTGTGGAAGTGCTATTTTGGCACCTAGTTATATATTTTAGCACCCATCTATCTTTCATTATAAGTTGTATTTTGGGAAGCTGACCCATGGGACACGGGGTAGATTGTCCAGTGGGAAACTGGCAGAGCTTAGGAAGCTGAGGTTCAGAGATAGGACCGGGGCCACTGGTGTTTGAAGGATGCTGAAGCTGGTGAAGAAGGTGAGCCCATCCAGAAGGGGTGTACAGAGAAGAGGACGAGGCATGGGCAGTGGAAGCAGAGCCAGCAAGCGACTGGAGATGAGGTGGGGATGCAGAACGAGAATATGAACACAAGCCAGGGAGATAAAGTTCCAGGTGGCAGGTAGGGAGGCAGAGACTACATCCAACACTGCAAAGGGTCTGAAGGAGGTCATGGTGTGTAGAAAGCCACCATAACATTCTCAGTAGGTAGGTGAGGACAGAATCTGCTTGACAATGATGGCAAGGTCCAAATCGGGCAAAGGCAGCCACTTTTCAAGAAGCCAGATGTGGGGCTGCTGCTGCTGCTGCTGCTGCTAAGTTGCTTCAGTCGTGTTCGACTCTGTGCGACCCCATAGACGGCAGCCCACCAGGCTCCGCCGTCCCTGGGATTCTCCAGGCAAGAACACTGGAGTGGGTTTCCATTTTCTTCTCCAATGCATGAAAGTGAAAAGTGAAGTTGCTCTGTCGCTCAGTCATGCCCAACTCTTAGCGACCCCATGGACTGCAGCCTACCAGGCTCCTCCATCCATGAGATTTTCCAGGCAAGAGTGCTGGAGTGGGATGCCATTGCCTTCTCCAAGAAGCCAGATGTGGGGCAGAGAGCGCCAAAGTGCATATTCAGAAACAAGGGATGTGGTCATGGAGATTTCATTTTACTCACTTGTTCAGTTGGAGGACGCAGTTTATCTGATCCCATGTGAGGACCGAAAAAAAAAAAAGGAGCAGGGAGGGGAGAGGACAGAAGAGGCCAGGGGATAATTTAGAGGTCATGGAGCCAGAGGAGACAGGAGGGCACGTGATCAAAGATTCAGCGTCTCACCTTTGAAGAGAATTGTCCTGTTCAAGATAAAAGTAGTATGTGAAGATGCAGAAAAGTGTGGATGTACTGGAAAGGGAAGGTGGAGGAGTTCTTTCCGATGACTTCACTGAGGTTGTAGAGTATCTCATCTTCCAAGACAGCAGGTGTGGGGGTTCAGGGCCTTGCAGAGAGCAGAGAGTTTTGAACAGCTGCTGTCGAGAATGGGAAAGGGAGCCGACACGTGTCCGCACGACAGCAGGGAAGAAGATTGTCAGACGCCCACCAGAAACACTAATGAAAGGGTCATTCCATATGCACTGTAGTTCATTACGAAGACTGTAGCTTCCTAAAAGGTTCTCATGCGATTCACATCTGCCTCTGCTATAGGTTTAAAAAGTCAGTCAGTGCTGCCTGGAAGTCAGCCTCCCCACCCTGTCTGACAAACACTCCTCAGATGGACCGCCCTCCAGCCCTCCTCCAGGGCCAGTGAGACGCCGGAGCGGTCACACTCACAGAGACCCATTGTGGCATGTCAGAACCCACCGAAAATGTTCCTCCTGTGCATTATTTATGACTTTTCTGCATTTATATAATATCCAGCTTCCTGAAAGTAATTTGTTTTGGATTGTGTAGTGCTGGGCAGCACATCAAAGGTATGCTAAGCAGTGGTAATAAAACATTGAGGTTTATGGTCACTGAGGTATTAAATATCGCTCATAAATTACAGGGTGAGTATTTTAAATGAGCTATGGCTCAGAGAACAGTAGGCGCCCCCTCATAGCACATATTAATTGTTGGTGCCTAGCTTATTAATTATCAATAGTTTCCAAGGCTTTGTTGCTGTTGTTTTCGTGAAGAGCCAATCTCTGCCCTTTCTACAGCTCTGTGAGTGTGTGTGAGTGGATATGTTGTGTGCATGGGCTGGCATTAAGCGTAATAAAAAATGTGAGGGTACTTTAGGATACTGTGGAGTCTGATAGCCCTTCATTTAAGAATCAAGTATCCCTCCATTTGAACCCCTAGCTCTGTGGTTGCTGTATCCTAACCAAGCATGCTGCTTACAGCTGCCGACTCCAAGTGGCAAAGTCAGAAGAACCCTACAGCTCTGTTTCACTTCAGGTTCTGATCAGTTTGAATTTTTGGTTCTAAGGCTCTGTCCTGGTGATTCCCATCCTTTCCTGCCAAATTGAGTCCTGCTGACAACGAATTAACTTTCACAGACTCCATTTTAGCCGGCATCCTCTAATGCCCTTTTTTCTCCGCCCACTTTTCGCATTGCGTTACCATCCTCTCGCGTTGTTTTAACCATCACAGCCTCTGAGTTCCCATCTTCTGTCCTGTGTGAGCCTCAGTGTACTTCCTCTCAGATGAATCTCTGTAGATTCTTGTGTTTGATTATCCAATCTAGAAATTACCGAGTCCCAGAGGATAACCGAGCACCAAAATTGGAAGGGGGCTGGTGTTTCAGTAAAACTGAATGACTGGCACTTTGGGAACTTAACCATTTAAAACAGACACCCCAGAAACAGATGGAACCTCAGGGAATTCTCCCCAGCTTTGCCTAGTGGGAGACCAGAGCTCTAACAGACAGCTGAGAGGGTAAGGTAGCAGGTGGCTGAGCATGTAAATCAGGCTAGACTTCTCTCATCAAGTGGCCTTGAAATCTTGCTGGTCAACAGATACCTTTCACTGCATGTGGCTCTGTGTGGCCATCTTTGTCCAGCAAGGCCACTGTATACTTTTTTAGTTTGACTTCAATTATATGAAAAGAGGACTCCCACAGAGGAAAGGTAAGTGGACATAATGTAGGTTAGATCTGCTGTGTTCAGTATATTAATAGCGACTGAGTCACATGTGACTGGCGAGCTCTTGAAATGCAGTGAGACCAAGGAACTGAATTTATTGTTTTATTTAATTCTAATTATTTAAAACTAATATTTGGAAACCATCACTTGATGCAGTTCCATGTATGCTTGAGATAAATTGGGTTATTTTAAACCTATCTTTACCACTTTAAATTTTATGAAATCTAAATACAAATATTTCCAGTGAAAATTTATCAATCAAACAGAGATACACTCTAGGTGTAAAATGCACACCATATTTTACAGACTTCGTGTAAAAAATATTTAAAATCTCTTGTTTACATATAGGATATTTTGAATATGTTTAGTAAAAAATCTATTATCAAAATTAATTTCACTCATTTATGTTTAATTTTATGTTTATGTTTAATGTTATAAAACATGACTACTAGAGAATTTTAAATTACATATGTGGTTCTCATTTTGTTTCTGTTGGATAGCTCTGGGTTAGAACAAATGTTTTTTGGAGGGACATGGGGAATCCCTGAATTTTACACAAATCTCGGTTGTAGCCATTAGTGTAGACTTGGCACTGCTGCTGCTGCTGCTGCTAAGTCGCTTCAGTCGTGTCCGACTCTGTGCGACCCCATACACGGCAGCCCACCAGGCTCCCCCGTCCCTGGGATTCTCCAGGCAAGAACACTGGAGTGGGTTGCCATTGCCTTCCCCAATGCATGAACGTGAAAAGTGAAAGTGATGTTGCTCAGTTGTGTCCGACCCTCAGCGACCCCATGGACTGCAGCCCACCAGGCTCCTGTGTCCATGGGATTTTCCAGGCAAGAGTACTGGAGTGGGGTGCCATCGCCTTCTCCTAGACTTGGCACTAGCAGGGACAAAATTTGAAGAACGTGCTGAAATACTTAACAGAAACTGCCAAGACTGGGAATTCAGCCTCTACATGCAGATTGAGGATGAATTTCTCTAGAATAATACCAGTCATCTTCTTTTGAATATTTAAAAACTTTATGTAAATGATATTCTTTCTCTATGCATCTATGTCTTTTTTTCCCTCTTTTATCCTGAACGGTGTTTTTGGAAAGTTCTCCACAGAGATTGGAGAGACACTTGTAGGTCTAGTTAATTCAGCTGTGCTCTGTCCAGTGTCTCCTGTACTGTTACAGGAATACATCACCGTTTCTCTATTGAGGGACATTTGCATTGTTCCCACAATTGAGGTAGATCCGTAACCGTTACAAACAAACGGTGTGATGACCGTTGTTGTTTATAGCTCCTCGGACACACGTACAAGAGTTTCTCTAGAGTGTACGTCTGAAAGTGGAAGGCTGAGGGTTCATACATACACACTTCAGCTTTGCTAGAGAGTGTTCATTTATTCTCCAGGGGTTGTCAGTTGTATGCTCCCAACAGCAGTGTTGCTTCCCTCTCTTCGCCATATGCAGCATTCTTTAAACAAAAATGTTTTGCAACCTAAAGTGTGAAAGTGTCTCTTTATTGTTTCATTTGCATTTCTCCAGGCGTCTTTTCATATTTATTGATCAGTCAGGCTCTTTTCTTGACATGTATGTTCATAACAATTTGCCTGGTTTTCTACTGGGTGATTTGCCTTTGCCTATAAAGGACTCGTCTACCAGTCCTCTTGAAGCAGATATACAGGTGACAGCTGAGCTATTCAGTGTCTCATTGTTGTTCCTTTCTCTATATTTGTTTTTCCTTCTCTTTAAATGTTTATCTTTGAAGTTTGTCATCTGAGATCAAAGAAAGGCCTCCCCCTTCCCTACTCCCCACCAACGTCTGCTGTTTCTCTTGGATAACTCCACGGAGTGGAGGGAGAAGACTAGAGCAGGATGGTGCAGCCCTGAGATATGAGCACCAGGAGAGGGGATGAAGTGAGGCCGTTTTTATTTCTCCATCATGGTCAACAGCCATTCTTATGTGTTCTTCCTACATTAAGGACAAAAGCTGCTGCTCTGTCCACAAGAGAAAAAAAAAAAAAAGATTAAAAACTGTCACATTTAGCATATGTAAGCGTTGAGAAGGTTCCACTGAGACTATAGTTAGATAACAAAAAATGAAATAATTTGAAGATTACAAAATTACTGCTAGTTTAAAAGTAGTCATGAAAACCTGTTTGAGATACTGCACAAATGCTTTTTAAAGCCTCTGTTAAATCTACTGCTAAATATCAGGTTGAATCCATGGAACTGCAATTTTTAAGCTCACAATAAGACACAAAGCTTTCTCAATAATTCTAGCTTATGTTTTCATAGACTCTGTGAACAGTCTTTGAAAGCTTTTCTGTGGCCTGTAACAGCTTTTGTTTCTTAGGACACTCGGTATCATAAGTATAGATATGGTCATTAAATGTTAATAATGATACCTAGTATTTATATAACACCTTTCATCCAAGGACCTCAAAGAACTGAGCAAACATTAACTCACTAATTCCCATAAGAGCCATGAAGCAAGAGTTATTATATCTGTTTTACTGAGGAAGGAACTGAGGCACAGAGAGCTAAAGTAAATTAACTTACTTAAGGTCATATGAGATGTTAAAATTGTAGCTGAGAATGGCCCCAGCTCTCATGCTCTCTATTCATGGTGGTCTGAAACATTATCTACTTCTGAGGTTTCTCTGCCCTTCCCATTTTCTCCTCTGAGTTGTGTTAAGTAAACAATCATGAAAAGGGAAAATTTTCAGTGCTTAAATGCAAATTTCCAGCAGCACAATGTCATATAATTTTGGAGACATGTTTATTGAGCAAAAGAATAGAGGTGTGTGGCAGAAGATGACAAAGAGTTTATATAAGATGTATTACCATTTTCCCCGTAAAAGAACCCTCAAGTCATTCTGTAAAAGAAGTTGCTCCTTGGGACTTCCCTGGAGGTCCACTGGTTAAGAATCCACCTTCCCAAACACAGGTAGGTATAGGGTTTGAAATCCCTGGTCGGGGAACTAAGATCCCAGGACTAATCCTGTGTGTGCTACAACTAGAGAGGAGCCTGCGCTGCAATGAAAGACCCCACACACGGCAAGAGAAGCCTGCACGCCTCAACCAAGACCTGACACAGTCAGAAATAAAATAAAGTAGATAAATTAATATTTCTTAAAAAAAAAAAAAATGTTGTCACCCATTCCTTTAAAATTGACTAGGAGAGTTCTACCATCTCTACTGGTATTTCTACCAGGCCCACCCTAATAAGAATATTCTGACATTCTTGCAGCTTGACAAGCCCCAGGGGCCTCCATTAGTTCACTTGCCCCTGCCCCGTTTTTACTAGATTCTGAATTTCTTTTTATATTGAACTGATACCTGACTTTGAGACCTTAGTGCTGCCCTCCCTGGCATCGTACAGAATAAGCCTAATCCCTTGCCAACGTGACAGACCGTCAGAGCTCCGAACCCAGATCTTTTGTCTCTCTCAACTTTTTTCCTCGCAACAGCCAGAGTTCCAACAACTGTAACTCACATGTGGCCGTCTCTAGGGACCTTCCGTCATGTTTGTCCCTATCTGACACACTCCAGCTGATCAAGGTCTCTCTTCAAATGTGGTACTCAGAATGGAAAGTCATATTCCAGATGTGGTTTGAGATTGGAGAGCAGCTGCTTCCACTAACCATACCATAGTTCTTCCTTTATTTCAAAACTGTGGTTTAATCTTCCTACAGGCTTTTCTTCTCCAGGCAAAAAGCAAAACAAGAAAAAGCAAAAATAATCCAATTTATATCGTCATTTCTTCAAGATTTATTTGTCATTATTTGAATAATTTATATGCCTATTTCCTCTCTTTTTCTAATGTATTTCTAAATTTCATAGAAGTGAACATTATGATCAAGTAACACTTTTAAGCTGATTAAAAATGGTGAGCCTCAATTTCAGTAAATCTCAAGTTGTTTCCTAGCCAGCTGTCAGACCATAACCTTAGTAGACGTGCCTGAAATTTGGGCATACATTTACTCTCTTTCATGCAAATTATAAGCTAAATGCAGCAGTGAGGTTTATTGTTTGTTTTTAGTATACAAATTGCATGTGTGTGTTTATGATTACAAAAACAATGAAGTTTAGCACAGCAGTTGATAACCCAAGTCCTAGAATCAGATACACATGGGTTTGAATTCTGACCCTACCACTTATGAGACCTTGGATAAATTTATTTAAACTCTTTAAACATTCATTTCTTCATGTGTAAAGTGAGGATTATAATAGGACCTCTCCTATGAGGTTATTGTGAAGATACTATGTAATGATGATCATAAGAGACCTAGCACAGAACCTGATGTAGAGAAAACACTCAACAAATATAAACATTCTTACTGTGGAAATATTTGGAACATACAGAAAACAGGACAAAAGAAAAGTCATTTGTAATCTCCAGCTTGTTTTGGCGATAACTACTATTGCTATTTAGAATATATTCAACATTTTTCTGTACTTTAACTACTCTTGAATAAAGGGGAGTTCTTGCAGAACAACAAGACTATGAAAATGAGCAGGGACATTTCTAATGTCTCAAGATAAGCAATAAACCAATAATAATATCATATTATGATAGACTTAAAACTTTAAGAAATACACAGATACATATATTTAGGTCATTATTATTAGAAGTTGCCAAAAATGATACATAATGGATAAGATATTCTGTCTTGTATAAAAGTAATCAGAAGTGGACATTATTGATACAATGGGCATGGTTACAGAAAGCCTCCCAGAACATCACACATAAACACTGGTGCCCTGGCCAGGTGTATGTATATGTCAAGACCAGATTTCACCAAGTAACTTGTGGTTCTTAGTACCCATGATTTTATACAATAAATGAGAGATTTATCAAGTTTTGGTGATAATGCAAAAGTAGTACTTTGAAACTAGTAATATTCATCAGATTTAAATTCCAATAATAGTTTATTCACATTTACTTTCCAAATTTACTTACAAGATTTGTTGCTGTGTTATTGTTTAGTCGCTAAATCGTGTCCAACTCTGGCAACCCCGTGGATTGTAGCCCATCAGGCCCCTCTGTCCATTGGATTTCCCAGGCAAGAATACTGGAGTGGGTTGTCATTTCCTCCTCCAGGGGATCTTTCCAACCCAGAGATTGAACCTGCATCTCCTGCATTGGCAGGCGTATTCTTTACCACTAAGCACATACAAGGTTTAGCTTATTGATAAATATATTTAAACTTGCACTAAATTGGTTTATTTCTTTTCCCCTGATTCCTTTCCATAATGTGGCCTCTACTCTAGGAAAAAGGATCTGTGGTTTTCAAAGAAAGTTTATTTCTGGCTTCTCTGCTGCACCTGATGTATGAGAGCATTATTAGACAGGGGACCACACTTGTTCACCAGAATGGAGCCTCCAGTGTCTTTTCACATCCCCTTTAGACAGCCTCCTGCAGCTGCTAATAACATCCGGCCATTACCCTGCAAGACTGGATTCCAGCCAAAGTGGAGAGACTCCCAGCACCAAGACCCTGAGGCATCCCTTACCATCCCTTTGTCAGCCCCCTGAGCCATACCATTCCCATGTAATAAAACTTCTAAGCAGGGCACTGAAGCCAAGGGGGTGGCATTGACTCAGACCAGGCCCTTGCCCTCTTCGGCTCCTGGGCCACAGATTGGGCCAACATCTCAAAGGCAGAACACCCGTCAGACAGTCCTGGGAGCCGTGAAGGCCTCCTGAGGCTTGACTGGGTGCCAGGCCAGAAGAAAGTGGGGACGGTGGGGCATAGGGTGGGGGATGTAGCTTGAGACACTGCCGTGTTTTTATGGCTCAACCATATCAGTGCAGAGGCAGATGGCCGTGGAGGCTGTTTGAAGAACGGCCTGTGACAGACCAAGAGGGTGCGGGCTCTGAGTCATGCCGAAAGGTGTGTTATTACCAAAGTGATGTAGGGGACCTGGAATGTGACTTAAAAGGCAGTAATGAAACATTATCCATAAACATGTTAACTGCTTCAAGTAATACGGCTCTAAAAAGTGAGAGCAATCCCATTCTTATGAAATCTCTGCTCACTGGCCATGAATGAGCAAATACAAGTGATGCACAAACAGAAGTAAGTGAAAGGGCAGGGTGCCATGTCTTTCTGAAGGAAGGCAGACAATCCTTACCCTCCACACCTCTCTCCTGCTCCATGTAATTTCACCCATGTAATTCCCATGACTATTATAAACAGCCTTTCCACATTGGATATCCTCTTAGTTCTTAATAAAATCTTACCCTTTCTTGTCATCCTGACTTGGAATGTAAAGCCTTCCTCTTACTTGAAGTATTATTAGACTTTATACTACAGGGCAGAGAAGGGCATGGCAACCCACTCCAGTATTCCTGTCTGGAGAATCCCATGGACAGAGGAGCCTGGCGGGCAACAGTCCGTGGGGTTGCAAAGAGTCAGACACGACTGAAGCTGCTATGCACACATACTACATATAGGGCAAGCGGTCCGTCACTATCCCCTCTTTGTTCCTGTCTTTCAGGATCATAAAGCATGTGTTTACAATCCACTTTTCAGGTGGAGAAAGCTTCTCCAGCCTGGGGCCCTGGACAGTAACCAGTAGCAGTTATTTCCAGCTTTACGATTGCCGAGTGTCCTCCCATGGGAGGGGCAGTGACTGGCTTCGAGCCTAGCTTCCACTAGCTACTGAGGTGGATGGTGCCCTGAACCAGGCTTTTCTGAACTCTACAAGCCTGTTTTCAGCTGCTAACCCAGCAATTTCACCCAAGAGCCCCTCAGATACCCCAGGGAATAGTTTATCATCCCCAGAATCACCTCAGCAAAGACAGACTCAGGAGGTTGCCCTGACCAACCAGACCTGTAAATAGGATGGTTATCTATTACAGTTTTTCACATCGTATATGTTTCCACCTTCTGTTTCTCTGCACATGGGATTAGGATAGTTCACAACTTGAAACATACTTCATCTTGTTTCTTCTTTTAACGTTATTATCATCCTCAATAATAATATTAAAACAATAAGCAGCAGCAGCTTATTGTACCTATTTGCCCATACTTGTTACTTTTTTAGTTTTCATAGATGTTGCATGTTATCTCATTATCACTAATTGTTTCATGACAACTTTATATACAATTGATATATTTGAGCAAATTCAGTATATTATTAAAAAGTATCAATGTAGGTATTAAGATTGTGCTTTATTCTCCTCATACAAAAGATTATTAAATGCTGTCTTTATAGATTGGTTCCAATTTTGGCTAATGTCTGATTAAGAGAATAGTTAGTTCAGTCGCTCAGTCGTGTCCGACGCTTTGCGACTCCATGAATCACAGCACGCCAGGCCTCCCTGTCCATCACCAACTCCCGGAGTTCACTCAGACTCACGTCCATTGAGTCAGTGATGCCATCCAGCCATCTCATCCTCTGTTGTCCCCTTCTCCTCCTGCCCCCAATCCCTCCCAGCATCAGAGTCTTTTCCAATGAGTCAACTCTTCGCATGAGGTGGCCAAAGTACTGGAGTTTCAGCTTTAGCATCATTCCTTCCAAAGAAATCCCAGGGCTGATCTCCTTTAGAATGGACTGGTTGGATCTCCTTGCAGTCCAAGGGACTCTCAAGAGTCTTCAACACCACAGTTCAAAAGCATCAATTCTTCGGCGCTCAGCTTTCTTCACAGTCCAACTCTCACATCCATACATGACCACTGGAAATAGTTGCCCTTAAATATAACTCATTGCTTAGGTAAAGGCTTTTTTCCTGACTAGGACATTTATTGAGGCCTAATATATAACACGGAGAAGGCAATGGCACCCCACTCCAGTACTCTTGCCTGGAAAATCCCATGGACAGAGGAGCCTGGTAGGCTGCAGTCCATGGGGTCATGAAGAGTCGGACACGACTGAGCGACTTCACTTTCACCTTTCACTTTCATGCATTGGAGAAGGAAATGGCAACCCACTCCAGTGTTCTTGCCTGGAGAATCCCAGGGATGGGGGAGCTTGGTGGGCGGCCATCTATGGGGTTACACAGAGTCGGACACGACTGAAGCAACTTAGGAGCAGCAGCAGGAGCAATATATAACAGGCAGGGCTCCCTGGTAGCTCAGTGATAAAGAATCTACCTGCCAGGGCAGGACACGTGAGTATAACTTTGAAATAAATGTAAGTTACTGAGGTAATATCAGTGTTAATCAAGGGTTTAATTATTATATAATTTAAATACTTCAGCTTACCTTTTCCAAAGGGTTCACCTATATTTCTGTTTTGTGTTTTAATTCAAGATTCTGAGATTTTATTAGCTAAATCATTCCGGCTGCCAGAGACTAGTCATGTCTCTACAGGTAAGAAAATGAAAGTCCAGTGAATGTTAACTAACTACCATATTGCCTGCTTTACACTTCTGTGACTTCTTGAGTCTGGAGCAGAAACTCAAATTTATTAAGCATGGATTTTGGAAGAAACGTTTAGCTGGAAATTAAGCTCAAGCTGTAGAGGAACGCTGCAAACAGCCCTTGCCCCTACAGAGTGGGTATCTGTTGTTTGTAGCCTTAGGCAGATCATTAGACCTTTCTGCACCTCAGCTTCTACACTTGGAGGACGGAACCATCCATTTCAAACGTCCATGATTCTGTGGTTCCCAGAAAGGTCGTAAGCTAAGTTTCGCACGTGCTTTTGGGTTTAACAGTTGCTTCGGGATTTCTAGAACCCTTTCCTTCTTCTCTCAGTGATTGCAACTGCACCACTCTTGCTTAGGTAACTGCTCCCCTCTCCTCACCACTCCAGCAACCACTTGTCCTGTAATTCTGGTGTGGCAGCCACTCAGAGCTCTTCACCCACCTGACCGCAAGGATGAGCCGGCGGTGAACACGTGACCCAGCCAGGGCCAACCCCAGGCTGTCTCAGATTTTCCAAATAGTAGCTGGCAGGGATATTTCTCTTTCCCCTTTGGAACTCTAGTCACAAGGATGGAGCCCTGGAGCTACCTGTCTTCAAGTCCCCTAGTAAGCCAAAGGGCTGCTGAGCAAGAGGCCAGGCCTGAGGTGGAAGCTAAGATGAGAGAAGTGCAGGAGGAGACAGATTCCTGATGGCACTCCTGGCACCTGATCCAGATGACACTGAGGCCAGCTCCCTGGTCCCCTTCCTGTGATCTGGTTATGGCAGTTCATCACAACCACATCTTTGCTTAAGCTGTAGAAGAATGGGGTCTCTGTCACTAACAATCAAAAGGGCTCTAAGCAGCACAATTCTCCATCTTCCTCCAACTGCCCATATTCTATATTCCAATTCAATTAAATTGGGTGAAAGTAGTTTTTATGGTTCTACCTGCTTAACAATTCACCATGTCCTCAGAGCTTTTACTTTCAAGATGGAGCAGTCAAGTGACAGACTTACATCAGTGCTGTATAATGCCGGGATTTTAGCTTTAAAGCACTGAGTTTTAAGAAATGGATACCTTTAATCACAAACCAGAGAAATCTCTCTCTCTACGAAAAAATCTGAGACCTTCTTCAGTATCTGGATTTTCCGAAAGAGAAAATCGAGCAAGAGGAAAACATCAAATACTAAATCACTGGATAAAACTTCTCTGAAATTCAGGGCTGGGGGCTGTCCTCGGTCATGTAGGATTTGACACTGGAACAAGTGGTAATGATGTGGCTTTTCCTGGTGGCTATGCTGGGGATCAGGAAGACGGGGGAGAGCAGCAGCCCTGGCAGTGTGTGTGAGCTCAGTCACTCAGTCGTGTCCAAGTCTTTGTGACTTCCTGGACTGTAGCCCACCAGGTTTCTCTGTCCATGGGATTCTCCAGGCAAGAATACTGGAGTGGGTTGCCATTACCTTCTCCAGGGTATCTTCCTGACCCAAGGATCGAACCTAAGTCTCCTGCATTGCAGGCAGATTCTTTACTGCTTGAGTCACTGGGGAAGCCCCCAGCCCTGGCAGACACCTCTGCAAACTCGGACTTGGTGTCGTGGAGATTTTCTGATCAACCCTGGAGAGACTGCTGAGCAGGGCATTCTATCTGAAGGCGTAGAGTCGCTCCAGAGCAGCAACGGCTCCCTACTGCAGGGAAACTGGGATGCATGTGTGAAGGGTGCCATTCAGCACCTCCATCAAGTATGGAGAATATAGAGGGGCATTTAGTCTAACGGCAGGGGAAGAAAACCACATACAAAAAAACCGCAATCTACGGCCAAAAGGCTAGCTGGGAAGAGAGGTCTTTCTGCCTCACTAGTAAGAATAACTCTAGAAAACCCAAAGGAAACCGCCAAGCCTGTGTTTGGTGCATGGCAGAACTTGTGAAAGACACAAAAGCCAGTGAGTGGCTGAGGGTTCAGACCAACTCTACAGGCCGGGGGGAGACAGCTCCTGAGAGAGCAAACCAACTAGAGCTACTCTCCACCACAGATATTCAAAGATCAACAAGGTTGTTTTCCATTTTAAGTACGACTTATTTGCTTTAAATACAAGTAAGCCTGATTCCCACTGCAAGATGTCATGTATAAATCCCAGGACTTCAGTTCCCCTCTTCCTTCTCATTCCATTTCTACAGTCAGTGCAGCAGGCAGTCCCGTGGTTGGGATTTGAATCACACACATACACTTAACACTGCAACGCGTGCTAAGTCACTTCAGTCGTGTGCAGCTCTTTTCAACCCTATGGACCAGAGCACACCAGGCTCCTCTGTCCATGGGATTCTCCAGGCAAGAACACTGGCGTGGGTTGCCAAGACATCCTCCAGGGAATCTTCCCGACCCAGGGATTGAACCCACATCTCTTATATCTTCTGCATTGGCAGGTGGGTTCTTAACCACTAGCACCACCTGGGAAGCCCATGCAGAACACTGCAACATATTAATAATATTTAGGCACTAAAGTTTAACAGTGCCACAAAGGATTGTATAAACTTACTCTAAGCTTCCATGTATATTATTGTATATTATTTGTGCCTCATCCTCTTCTCCATTTCTTTAAGTAGTTTCAAAAGTTACACTTTGACTCCAGGAGATACCCTTGAAGTCATCTGGCCTTATTTCCATGTCATTTGAAGACCAGGACACCAGGGCTCAAAGAGATGATGTGACTTGCTCAGAGTCACACAAGATATTAATGGCAGAGACAGAACTAGAAGGTCTGTCCACAGGTCTCCAGAACACCAGGTCCTAACCCAAGCCACGGCTCCAGGGGCTCCTCTACAGAAGACGGGCATCATGACAGGAGAGTTCACAAGAGGAGGTGAAGTGGACCGGCATACCAGTTCACACTGACCAGAGTGGAAACCTGGAGTGAGCAGTCAGAATTGCAACAAGATGAAGACAAATAATGGGGCCTCACTGGTGGCTCAGTGGTAAAGAATCCACCAGCTAATGCAGGAGACACAGGTTCCATCCCTGATCTGGGAACATCCCACACGCTACGGAGTAACTAAGTCCGAGAGCCACAGCGACTGAGCCTGTACTCTAGCACCTGGGAACCACAACTACTGAGCCCTCACACCGCAGCTCCTGAAGCCTGTGCACCCTTAGAGCCTGCATCCACAGGAAGAGGAGTCACTGCAATGAGAAGCGTGACCACAGCAACTAGAGAGTAGCCCCCATTCGCTGCAGCTAGACCAAAGCCTGAACAGCAGCAAAGACTCGGCACCGCCAAAAATAAATAAAATTATAAAAAGAAAACAAACAACAACAGCAAAACCAAATAATGTTTACTCAAAACTCATCCATCTCAAACTAGATGTTGAAAAGTTTAATAACTATTGTTGCCTTTAAGGCTTTGATAGTAGCTGTGTCCAACTCTTTGCAACTCTGTGGACTGTAGCCTGCCAGGTTCCTCTGACCATTGGATTCTCCAGGCAAGAATACTGGAATGGGTTTCCATGTCCTCCTCCAGGGGATCTTCCCAACCCAGGGATCGAACCTGAGGCTCCTGCATTGCAGGCAGATTCTTTACCGCTGAGCCACTAGGGAAGCCCGACACTTTCATAATATTTCATCTGTAAGTTCTCAAAATATTGTAAAGCTAGTATGATTTTTACATTACTAGTATGACTTCCATTTTACAGGTTGAGAAACTGAGGCACTAGGTGGAATAAGAAACTTGCCCAAAGTTATACAAAGAAGCAAGAGTGGAACATAGCCTATGACCCACACATGAACCATGGAATAATGGAGGTTTGAAGTGTAAGAGTCTGAATTAAAAGTTTTAATGATCTGCCTAAGATCACAAAGCTAGTTAGTAAGTGAGCTGCAATAAACCCGAGGCCCCGTAGATCCCCCGTGGATCCCATGTGATCCTTGTTCACATGCCTGAGTACAGTCCTGCTCTGGCAGATGTGAAGTGAGCCCCAGAATGGACTTCCCAGTGGAGCTTGCTAGCTGCAGGGTCATGCTTCTTTCCTCGTTCCTCTCAAGGGATGATCAGTTCTAGGAGACAGCCTGTCTTGCCTGGTGGTGAAGGCCCTGTGTGGGACCAGCGTGAGAACAACCCACCGAACAGCCCTCATTTCAACGGGTGAGTGGCACCCCCCAGACACTGCAGGCTGTATCCCTTGCCAGGGGCTGTCAGTCATCAACCTGGAGGTCAAGTAGTGGCCAAAATGGCCTGGCAGCATTTGGTGGCCGCTGATCAGACTTGTCAGTTGCATTAGATTCTTAATAGTTTCTTCTTCTTCAACTTGAAAATATTTAGAATTCTTCCCCTTTAGGAGGACACCCTTAAGCAAAAAAAACACCCTCTTACTTTTCTTTAAATATTCTTTTGACAGCCCCAAGAGATGGCAGTTGAAAAATCTGCTCCACATCAAAGCCACCCTTTCTTTTCACCAGACTCACAGAGCTTTTCATTCCCAGCCCTCCTGAATATTTCGAACGCCACCAGTGTTTACATTTTTGTCCAGCCTACACGTCTTTTCCTGCTTAAGAACCATATACCCTATCACTTTGGTCATGTGGCTAACACGCCCTGCTTCCTTCCTTTTCCTCCGGCTCTTCTGGCCTCTGACTCTGTTACACCCATCCTGGCTGGTGATACAGTAGGGAATGTTTAAAACATATCAGCTCTTGCCAATGCCCTCTGACACGGTTCCCCTGTTCAGGACTGAAAATACTCCAAGCATTCAATAGCCAGCCTGAGAACCACCAGTGTTCCCTTCATACCTAATATTTCAATAACTGTTCTCTGATGGTGACCATTCTGGAATCTGTTTCATCTCAAGTCTGCTTTCACTGCTCTTGTTCCTAGGGAACTAGAGTCAGAAAGTAAGGTAGTGATAACTGGGTTTGGAAAGAAGGTAAAACCCTAAGAGTTTATAATCCATGTTTTGCCTCAAAGTAAAAATAGAAACCCTGGTCTACCCAATGACTCTGGGTGGAAAAAAAGCAACAGCCGTATTTGGGTTAGAAAAACCATTAACAATCTCCTTCAGCATATTAAAAAGCAGAGGCATTACTTTGCCAACAAAGGTCCATCTAGGCAAGGCTATGGTTTCTCCAGTGGTCACGTGTGGATGTGAGAGTTGGACTATAAAGAAAGCTGAGCACCGAAGAATTGATACTTTTGAACTGTGGTGTTGAAGACTCTTGAGAGTCCCTTGGACTGCAAGGAGATCCAACCAGTCCATCCTAAAGGAGATCAGTCCTGGGTGTTCATTGGAAGGACTGATGCTAAAGCTGAAACTCCAATACTTTGGCCACCTGATGCAAAGAGCTGACTCACTGGAAAAGACCCTGATGCTGGGAAAGATTGAAGGCATGAGGAGAAGGGGACGACACAGGATGAGATGGTTGGATGGCATCACCGACTCAATGGACATGTGTTTGGGTGGACTCCGGGAGTTGGTGACGGACAGGGAGGCCTGGCGTGCTGCGGTTCATGGAGTCGCAGAGTCGGACACGACTGAGCGACTGAACTGAACTGAAATCTCCTTCTCTGATCCTACTAAAATGCAGGGGAGTAAATTTTCAAGAGAATTCTGCATTCTTCCATAGGAAAAACCTTTGAAAGATCAAGTCATGCCATCTTCTTAGGTTGTGGCTGGACTCATTGGCTCTGTCATTTAACAAAATATTGTTTTTGACTATCTATCATGGCTGAGGATCCATGCTAAGTTCTCAAGATAAAGTAGTACGTAAAGCACATATGGTACCTGTCCATGGAGCTTATAATCTAGTAGGAGACAATGCGCTGGATGCCCACCTCATCCACTGGGTCTAGTCACTCAGTTGACACTTTTGCAAATTAAATATCCATGGATTACTGTGTATTATATAAGGATACAGACTGTTCTGTTGAGACAATTATTAACAAACTCTGCTAAATCTCAAGCTGCAAAACGTCCTATCTTTGGGGTCAATTGCCTCACCAGCAGGGGGCACCATTGTGCACTTGAACAGAAGTAGCCACAGTCACGGGGGTGCTCTCTAGGAGTGGGAGGGACCAAAGGAGGCTTCTAGGCAGCTTAAGAGCTATGGAGTGCTCCAAGGGGGCCCAGCACTCTGTGCTCCGTACATAATCTCATTTAAAACGTATAGTGACCTATTTTGTTCATGCTTTCTGGAGAAACGGAAATTCATTAAGGGAAAATTATTGGTTCAAGGTCAAGAGCTACTGTCAGGCCTCAGCTCAGATCCACTGACTTCAAAGTTCTTTTCTCCCCCATGACACACTATCTCTCAAACCACAGAAATTAAGATCTACAATTCAATAACTTAAAGCTAAAAATCTGCCAAACTCATCATTTGTGCAATAGAGGAGATGTATTTTTATAAAAAAGCTATTTGATTTTTAGATCCCTAAAGCTAGGGTTTCTTCATTTCTCCTATTCTTATCTAGAGGTCTTTAACTACAGACCCTTTGGGAAAAAAATAAATGTATATATATATATGTCTACATCAGTTTCAAAAGTTTCATTTCACATCTGGATCTACTATTGCATTTTTGCCCCAGTCTACCCAGACCACAACAAAAACACCAACACAAAAACATGAATAAAAGGGAAATGCTGCAGGAGCATTCACATGGGAATTGTTATTTAAAAATCATGTCCCTGAGCTCCACTTGTCCTGCCTCTCTGATCCAATTTATCCCCAATTCTCAAGACAATGTAATAGTTTGTCATACCCCGAAGGGGAACCAAAAACCCAAAAACTGTACTTCAAAGCACAGAAACTCCTTACAAACTTAAAAGAAATGATCAAGCAATTTAATATGAAAATGAGTCAAACTTATTTAAAAAAACAAACATAATTGGAGGCCTGTTGAATGAAGCAAAAGAAATAATTAAGTCTTAAAAAAAAAAAAAAAACAGAGTTGTTTTGGGGAGGAAATCTGGCTTTTCTAAGAAAACCTATGCCTGTTGAATGTGGTCAGGTGGTTGCAACATGCACTTGAAGATGTAGAATTCATGACTCCCTTCTCCAAATTGTGAATGCAGGATGGACTGTAAACCTGTAGAAAAACTGTTTATTAACTGTGTTGTTGTTTGGCTATCTGTAATATCAGTATGATTATTACAATTTGATTTTAAGCTATTGGTTTTCTCTCTTTTTTTCTTTTTAATTTATTTTTTATTGGAGGATAATTGCTTTACAGAATTTTGTTATTTTCTGCCAAACTTCAACATGAATCAGCCATAGGTATACATATATCCCCTCCCTCTTGAACCTCCCTCCCATCTCCCTCCCCATCCCACCCCTCTAGGTTGATACAGAGGCCCTGTTTGAGTTTCCTGAGCCATACAGCAAATTCCTGTTGGCTATCTATTTTAAATATGATAATGTAAGTTTCCATGTTACTCTTTCCATACATCTCACCCTCTCCTCTCCTCTCCCCATGAGTCCATAAGTCTACTACGTCTGATTCTCCATTGCTGCCCTGTAAATAAATTCTTCAGTACTGTTTTTCTAGATTCTGTATACATGGATTTGAATACAATATTTCTCTTTCTCTTTCTGACTCACTTCACTCTGTAGGATAGGTTCTAGGTTCATCCACCTCATCAGAATTGACTCAAATGTGTTCCTTTTTATAGCTGAGTAATATTCCAATGTGTATATGTACCAGAACTTCTTTATCCATTCATCTGTCCGTAGACATCTAGGTTGCTTCCATGTTCCAGCTATTGTAAATAGTGCTGCAATGAACAATGGTATACATGTGTCTTTTCCAATTTTGGTTTCCTCAGGGTATATGCTTAGGAGTGGGATTGCTGGGTCATCAGTTCAATTCAGTTCAGTCACTCAGTCGTGTCCGACTCGTTGCGACCCCATGAACCACAGCACACCAGGCCTCCCTGTCCATCACCAACTCCCGGAGTCCACCCAAACACATGTCCATGTCGGTGATGCCATCCAACCATCTCATCCTCTGTCATCCCCTTCTCCTCCTGCTCTCAATCTTTCCCAGCATCAGGCTCTTTTCCAGTGAGTCAGTTCTTTGCATCAGGTGGCCAAAGTATTAGAGTTTCAGCTTCAACATCAGTCCTTCCAATGAACACCCAGGACTGATCTCCTTTAGGATGGACTGGTTGGATCTCCTTGCAGTCCAAGGGGCTCTCAAGAGTCTTCTCCAACACCACAGTTCAAAAGCATCAATTCTTCTGCACTCAGCTTTCTTTATAGTCCAACTGGAGAAACCATAGCCTTGACTGGATGGACCTTTGTTGGCAAAATAATGTCTCTGCTTTTGAATATGCTGTCTAGATTGGTCATAACTTTCCTTCAAAGGAGTAAGCATCTTTTAATTTCATGGCTGCAATCACCATCTGCAGTGATTTTTGAGCCCAGAAAAATAAAATCAGCCACTGTTTCCACTGTTTCCCCATCTATTTGCCATGAAGGGACGGGACCAGATGCCATGATCTTAGTTTTCTGAATGTTAAGTTTTAAGCCAACTTTTTCACTCTCCTCTCTCACTTTCATCAAGAGGCCCCTTAGTTCTTCTTCACTTTTGCCATAAGGGTGGTTTCATCTGCATATCTGAAGTTATTGATATTTCTCCCAGCAATCTTGATTCCAGGAAGCTGTGCTTCCTCCAGCCCAGCGTTTCTCATGATGTACTCTGCATATAAGTTAATTAAATAGGGTGACAATATACAGCCTTGACGTACTCCTTTTCCTATTTGGAACCAGTCTGTTGTTCCATGTCCAGTTCTAACTGTTGCTTCCTGACCTGCTTACAAATTTCTCAAGAGGCAAGTCAGGTGGTCTGGTATTCCCATCTCTTTCAGAATTTTCCACAGTTTATTGTGATCCACACAGTCAAAGGCTTTGGCATAGTCAATAAAGCAGAAATAGATGTTTTTCTGGAACTCTCTTGCTTTTTCCATGATCCAGCGGATGTTGGCAATTTGATCTCTGGTTCCTCTGCCTTTCTAAAACCAGCTTGAACATCTGGAAGTTCACGGTTCACGTATTGCTGAAGCCTGGCTTGGAGAATTTTGAGCATTACTTTACTAGCATGTGAGATGAGTGCAATTGTGTGGTAGTTTGAGCATTCTTTGGCATTGCCTTTCTTTGGGATTGGAATGAAAATTGACCTTTTCCAGTCCTGTGGCCACTGCTGAGTTTTCCAAATGTGCTGGCATATTGAGTGCAGCATTTTCACGGCATCATCTTTCAGGATTTGAAATAGCTCAACTGGAATTCCATCACCTCCACTAGCTTTGTAGTGATGCTTCCTAAGGCCCACTTGACTTCACAGTCCAGAATGTCTGGCTGTAGATGAGTGATCACACCATCATGATTATCTGGGTCTTGAATATCTTTTTTGCACAGTTCTTCTGTGTATTCTTGCCACCTTTTCTTAATATCTTCTGGGTCATATGCTGGTTTCATTCCTATTTTTTTAAGGAAAATCCATACCGTCTTCCATAGTGGCTGTATCAATTTACATTCCCACCAACAGTGCAAAAGCATTCCCTTTTCTCCACATCCTCTCCAGCATTTACTGTTTGTAAACTTTTTGATGATGGCCATTCCGACTGGTGTGGCGTGATATCTCATTGTGGTTTTGATTTGCATTTCTCTCATAATGAGTGATGTTGAGCATCGTTTCCTGTGTTTCTTAGCCATCTGTATGTCTTCTTTGGAGAAATGTCTCTTTAGGTCTTTTTCCCACTTTTTGATTGGAAGGTTTGTTTTTCTAGCATTGAGTTGTATGAGCTGCTTATATATTTTGGAAATTAATTCTTTGTCGGTTGTTTCATTTGCTATTATTTTCTCCCATTCTGAGGGTTCTCTTTTCACCTTGCTTATAGTTTCCTTTGCTGTGCAAAAGCTTTTAAGTTTAATCAGGTCCCACTCGTTTACTTTTGTTTTTATTTCTGTTACTCTAGGAGGTGGGTCATAGAGGATCTTGCTTTGATTTATGTCCTTGAGTGTTCTGCCTATGTTTTCCTCTAAGAGTTTTAGGGTTTCTGGTCTTACATTTAGGTCTTTAATCCACTTTGAGTTTATCTTTATGTATGGTGTTAGGAAGTGTTCTAATCTCATTCTTTTACATGTAGCTGTCCAGTTTTCCCAGCACCATTTATTGAAGAGGCTGTCTTTGCCCCATTGTATATTCTTGCCTCCTTTGTCAAAAATAAGGGACCCAATAGGTGCATGGGTTTATTTCTGGGCTTTCTATCTTGTTCCATTGGTCTATATTTCTGTTTTTGTGCCAGTCCCATACTGTCTTGATGGCTGTAGCTTTGTAGTATAATCTGAAGTCAGGAGGGTTGATTCCTCTAGCTCCATTCTTCTTTCTCAAGACTGTTTTGGCTATTCAGGGCCTTTTGTGTTTCCATATGAACTGTGAAATTTTTTTGTTCTAGTTCTGTGAAAAACATCATTGGTAATTTGATAGGGATTGCATTGAATCTGTAGATTGCATTTGGTGTATAGTCATTTTCACAATATTGATTCTTCCTACCCAGAAACATGGAATATCTCTCCATCTGTTTATGTTGCCTTTGATTTCTTTCATCAGTGTCTTATAATTTTCTGTGTACACTTCTTTTGTCTCCTTAGGCAAGTTCATTCCTACATATTTAATTCTTTTTGTTGCAGTGGTGAATGGGATTGATTCCTTGATTTCTCTTTCTGTTTTTTCATTGTTAATATGTAGAAATGCAAGTGATTTCTGTGCATTGATTTTGTATCCTTCAACATTGCTAAATTCACTGATTAGCTCTAGTAATTTTCTGATATTATCTTTAGGGTTTTCTATGTACAGTATCATGTCATCTGCAAACAGTGAGAGCTTTACTTCTTTTCCAATCTTGATTCCTTTTATTTATTTTTTTTCTTCTCTGATAACTGTAGCTAAGACATCCAGAACTATGTTGAATAATAGTGGTGAAATTGGACACACTTGTCTTGTTTCTGATCCTAGGGGGAATGCTTTCAGTTTTTCACCATTGAGAATAATGTTTTCTGTAGGCTTATCATATATGGTCTTTACTATGTTGAGGTAGGTTCCTTCTATGCCCATTTTTTGAAGTTTTAATCATAAATGGGTACTGAATTTTTTCAAAGGCTTTTTCTGCATCTATTGAGACTATCATATGGTTTTATCTTTCAATTTGTTAATATTGTGTATCACATTGATTGATTTGCATATATTAAACAATCCTTGCATTCCTGGAATAAACCCAAGTTGATCATGGTGTATGAGCTTTTTGATATGTTGCTTAATTTTGTTTGCTAAAATTTTGTTGAGGACTTTTGCATCTATGTTCATCAGTGATATTGGCCTGTAGTTTTCTGTTTTTGTGTTATCTTTGGTTTGGGTATCAGGGTGATGGTGGCCTCGTAGAATGAGTTTGGAAGTGTTCCTTCCTCTGCAATTTTTTTGAAAGAGTTTTAGAAGGGTAGGTATTAGCTCTTCTCTAGATGTTTGATAGAATTCTCCTGTGAAGCCATCTGGTCCTGGGCTTTTGTTTTTTTGGGAGGTTTTTGATCACAGCTTCAATTTCAGTGCTTGTAATTGCGTGTTCATAATTTTTATTTCTTCCTGGTTCAGTCTTGGAAGATTGAACTTTTCTAAGAATCTGTCCATTTCTTCCAGGTTATCTCCATTTTATTGCCATATAGATTCTCATAATCATCTCTTAAAATCCTTTGTATTTCTGCATTGTCTGTTGTAACTGCTCCTTTTTCATTTCTAATTTTGTTGATTTGATTCTTCTCTCTTTTATTCTTGATGAGTCTGGCTAAAGGTTTGTCAATTATTTATCTTCTCAAAGAACCAGCTTTTAGTTTTATTAATCTTCACTATTGCTTCTTTCATTTCTTTTTCATTTATTTCTGCTCATATCTTTATGATTTCTTTCCTTCTACTAATTTTGGGGGGTTTTTGTTCTTCTTTTTCCAGTTGTTTTAGGTGTAAAGTTAGGTTGTCTATTTGATGTTTTTCTTGTTTCCTGAGGTAGGACTGTATTGCTATAAACTTCCCTCTTAGAACTGCTTTTGCTGCAGCCCATAGGTTTTGAGTAGTCGTGTTTTCATTACCATTTGTTTCTAGAAATTTTTTTATTTCCCTTTGATTTCTTCAGTAACCTGTTGGTTATTTAGAAATGTGTTGTTTCCATGTGTTTGTGTTTCTTACAGTTTTTTTCTTGTAACTGATATCTAGTCTCATAATGTTGTGGTCGGAGAAGATGCTTGATACGATTTCAATTTTCTTAAATTTACTGAGGTTTGATTTGTGACCCAAGATATGGTCTACCCTGGAGAATGTTCAATGTGCACTTGAGAAGAAGGGGTATTCTTCTGCGTTTGGATGGAATGTCCTGAAGATATCAATGAGATCCATCTCATCTAATGTATACAGAGTGAAGTAAGCCAGAAAGAAAAACACCAATACAGTATACTAACGCATATATATGGAATTTAGAAAGATGGTAACAATAACCCTGTGTACGAGACAGCAAAAGAGACACTGATGTATAGAACAGTCTTATGGACTCTGTGAGAGAGGGAGAGGGTGGGAAGATTTGGGAGAATGGCATTGAAACATGTAAAATATCATGTATGAAACGAGTTGCCAGTCCAGGTTCGATGCATGATACTGGATGCTTGGGGCTGGTGCACTGGGACGACCCAGAGGGATGGAATGGGGAGGGAAGAGGGAGGGGGGTTCGGGATGGGGAACACATGTATACCTGTGGCGGATTCATTTTGATATTTGGCAAAACTAATACAGTTATGTAAAGTTTAAAAAAAAAAACAAAACTTGTGTTTCCTTATTAATTTTCTGTTTTGATGATCTGTCCATTGGTGTGGGGTGTTAAACTCTCCTACTATTATTGTGTTACTGTCAAGTTCTCCTTTTATGTCTGTTAGTGTTTGTCTTATGTATTGAGGTGCTCCTATGTTGGGTGCATAGATATTTACAATTGTTGTATCTTCCTCTTGGATTGATCCCTTGATCATTATCTAGTGTCCTTCCTTATCTCTTGTAGTCTTTATTTTAACATCTATTTTGTCTGATATGAGGATTGCTACTCCAGCTTTCTTTTGCTTCCCATTCGCATGGAATATATTTTTCCATCCTCTCACTTTCAGTCTGTATGTGTCTTTAGGTCTAAAGTGGGTTTCTTGTAGACAGCATATATATGGGTCTTGTTTTTGTATCCATTCAGCCAGTCTGTGCTTTTGGTTGGAGCATTTAATCCATTTACATTTAAAATAATTATTGATATGTATGTTACTATTGTGTTTCTTAATTGTTTGGGGTTGATTTTGTAGATCTTTTTTCTTCTCTTGTATTTATTGATTATATAGGTCCATAATGAAGCAGGGCAAAGACTAATAGAGTTTTGCCAAGAAAATGCACTGGTCATAACAAACACCCTCTTCCAACAACACAAGAGAAGACTCTATACATGGACATCACCAGATGGGCAACACCGAAATCAGACTGATTATATTCTTTGCAGCCAAAGATGGAGAAGCTCTATACAGTCAGCAAAAACAAGACCAGGAGCTGACTGTGGCTCAGACCATGAACTCCTTATTGCCAAATTCAGACTTAAATTGAAGAAAGTAGGGAAAACCACTAGACCATTCAGGTATGACCTAAATCAAATCCCTTATGATTATACAGTGGAAGTGAGAAATAGGTTTAAGGCCTAGATCTGATAGATAGAGGGCCTGATGAACTATGGAATGAGGTTCGTGACATTGTACAGGAGACAGGGATCAAGACCATCCCCATGGAAAAGAAATGCAAAAAACCAAAATGGCTGTCTGGGGAGGCCTTACAAATAGCTGTGAAAAGAAGAGAAGCGAAAAGCAAAGGAGAAAAGGAAAGTTATAAACATCTGAATGCAGAGTTCCAAAGAATTGCAAGAAGAGATAAGAAAGCCTTCTTCAGCGATCAATGCAAAGAAATAGAGGAAAACAACAGAATGGGAAAGACTAGAGATCTCTTCAAGAAAATCAGAGATACCAAAGGAACATTGCATGCAAAGATGGGCTCGATAAAGGACAGAAATGGTATAGACCTAACAGAAGCAGAAGATATTAAGAAGAGATGGCAAGAATACACAGAAGAACTGTACAAAAAAGATCTTCATGACCCAGATAATCACGATGGTGTGATCACTGACCTAGAGCCAGACATCCTGGAATGTGAAGTCAAGTGGGCCTTAGAAAGCATCACTATGATCAAAGCTAGTGGAGGTGATGGAATTCCAGTTGAACTATTCCAAATCCTGAAAGATGATGCTGTGAAAGTGCAGCACTCAATATGCCAGCACATTTGGAAAACTCAGCAGTGGCCACAGGACTGGAAAAGGTCAGTTTTCATTCCAATCCCAAAGAAAGGCAATGCCAAAGAATGCTCAAACTACCGCACAATTGCACTCATCTCACACGCTAGTAAAGTAATGCTCAAAATTCTCCAAGCCAGGCTTCAGCAATATGTGAACCGTGAACTTCCTGATGTTCAAGCTGGTTTTAGAAAAGGCAGAGGAACCAGAGATCAAATTGCCAACATCCGCTGGATCATGGAAAAAGCAAGAGAGTTCCAGAAAAACATCTATTTCTGCTTTATTGACTATGCCAAAGCCTTTGACTGTGTGGATCACAATAAACTGTGGGAAATTCTGAAAGAGATGGGAATACCAGACCACCTGATCTGCCTCTTGAGAAATCTGCATGCATGTCAGGAAGCAACAGTTAGAACTGGACATGGAACAACAGACTGGTTCCAAATAGGAAAAGGAGTACGTCAAGGCTGTATATTGTCACCCTGTTTATTTAACTTATATGCAGAGTACATCATGAGAAACGGTGGACTGGAAGAAACACAAGCTGGAATCAAGATTGCTGGGAGAAATATCGATAACCTCAGATATGCAGATGACACCACCCTTATGGCAGAAAGTGAAGAGGAACTCAAAAGCCTCTTGATGAAAGTGAAAGTGGAGAGTGAAAAAGTTGTCTTAAAGCTCAACATTCAGAAAACGAAGATCATGGCATCCAGTCCCATCACTTCATGGCAAATAGATGGGGAAACAGTGGAAACAGTGTCAGACTTTATTTTTCTGGGCTCCAAAATCACTGCAGATGGTGACTGCAGCCATGAAATTAAAAGACGCTTACTCCTTGGAAGGAAAGTTATGACCAACCTAGATAGCATATTCAAAAGCAGAGACATTACTTTGCCAACCAAGGTTTGTCTAGTCAAGGCTATGGTTTTTCCAGTGGTCATGTATGGATGTGAGAGTTGGACTGTGAAGAAGGCTGAGCGCCGAAGAATTGATGCTTTTGAACTGTGGTGTTGGAGAAGACTCTTGAGAGTCCTTTGGACTGCAAGGAGATCCAACCAGTCCATTCTGAAGGAGATCAGCCCTGGGATTTCTTTGGAAGGAATGATGCTAAAGCTGAAACTCCAGTACTTTGGCCACCTCATGCGAAGAGTTTACTCACTGGAAAAGACTCTGATGCTGGGAGGGATTGGGGGCAGGAGGAGAAGGGGATGACAGAGGATGAGATGGCTGGATGGCATCACTGACTCGATGGACGTGAGTCTCAGTGAACTCTGGGAGTTGGTGTTGGACAGGGAGGCCTGGCGTGCTGTGATTCATGGGGTCGTAAAGAGTCGGACACGACTGAGCGACTGATCTGATCTGATCTCATCTGAACATTTGTTGTAAAGCTGGTTTGGTGGTACTGAATTCTCTTAAATTTTGCTTGTCCGAAAAGCTTTTTATTTCTCCATCAATTTTGAATAAGATGCTTGCCAGGTACAGTAATCTTCGTTGTAGATTTTTCCCTTTCAGTACTTGAAATACATCCTGCCATTCCTTTCTGCAGAATTTCTGCTGAAAAATCAGCTGTTAAGTGTATGGGGTTTCCCTTGTTTGTTACTTGTTGCTTCTCCTTGCTCCTTTTAATATTCTTGGTGTTTAGTCTTTGTTAGTTTGATTAGTATGTATCTTGGCGTGTTTCTCCTTGGGTTTATCCTGTATGGGACTCTTTGTGCCTCTTGGACTTGATTGACTATTTCCTTTTCCATGTTGGGGAAATTTTCAACTATAATCTCTTCAAAAATTTTCTCATACCCTTTCTTTTTCTCTTTTTCTTCTGGGACCCCTATAATTCAAATGTTGGCGTGTTTGATATACTCTCAGAGGTCTCTGAGACTATTCTCAGTTCTTTTCATTCTTTTTACTTTATTCAGCTCTTTAGAAGTTATTTGCACTATATTATCATCCAGCTCACTGATTCATTCTTCTACTTCAGGTATTCTGCTATTGATTCCTTCTACAGTATTTTTAACTTCAGTATTTTGTTGTTTGTCTCTGCATATTTATTCTTTAATTCATCTAGGTCTTTATTAATTGATTCTTGCATTTTCTCCATTCTGTTTTCACGGTTTTTTATCATCTCTACTATGATTATTCTGAATTCTTTTCCAGGTAGTTTGCCTATTTCCTCTTCATTTATTTGGACTTCAGTGTTTCTAGCTTGTTCCTTCACTTGTGTAGTATTTCTCTGCCTTTTCATTATTATTTTTTTAACTTATTGTATTTGAGGTCTTTTCCCAGGCTTCAAGGTTGAATTCTTTCTTCCTTTTGGTTTCTGCCCTCCTAAGGTTGGTCCAGTGGTTTGTGTAAGCTTCATATAGGGTGAGATTTGTGCTGAGTTTTTGTTTGTTTGATTTTCCTCTGATGGGAAAGGCTGAGTGAGGTGGTAATCCTGTCTGCTGTGATTGGGTTTGTGCTTTTGTTTTGTTTGTTGTTTAGATGAGGTGTCCTGCACAGGGTGCTATTGGTGGTTGGGTGATGCTGGGTCTTGTATTCTAGTGGTTTCCTTTGTGTGAGTTTTCACTATTTGATACCCCCTACAGTTAGTTCTGGAGAAGGCAATGGCACCCCACTCCAGTACTCTTGCCTGGAAAACCCCATGGGCAGAGGAGCCTGGTAGGCTGCAGTCCATGGGGTCGTGAAGAGTCGGACACGACTGAGCGACTTCACTTTCCCTTTTCACTTTCATGCATTGGAGAAGGAAATGGCAACCCACTCCAGTGTTCTTGCCTGGAGAATCCCAGGGATGGGGGAGCCTGGTGAGCTTCTGTCTATGGGGTTGCAAGGAGTCGGACACAACTGAAGCGACTCAGCAGCAGCAGCAGCAGCAGGGTTGGTTCTCTGGTAGTCTAGGGTCTTGGAGTCAGTGCTCCCACTCCAAAGGCTCAGGGCTTGATCTCGAGTTTTGCTTGGTTCTATATATTCTTTTCCACTGGTCAGGTACTCCTGTCTGCTCTCAGCTGGTGCTCTGCATGCACTTCTGTGTCTGAAGGTGTATTCCTGATGTACCCGTGGAGAGAGATGTACTCCATGTCCACCTACTCCTCTGTCACCTTGTTCTCAATAGATTTCATTTTTAAGCCTATGAGTCTTATGTAAAAAAGATGCTTGATCAATTTGACCATATGAAAAATTTTTTTTGAAAATCTACTTGGTGAATAGATTGCATCAAAAAGGTGGGGGAGTAAGATGTGGAGCTTACCTTCTCCCACAAAATACATTTAAAAATGCATTAATGTGTGGATTGGTTCTCACAGAACATCTACTAAACGCTAGCAGAAGACCTCAGACTTCCAGAGGTGTGATAAAATCTCTACATAACTATGGGGTTGGCTGAGGTCTTTGTTGGGATGCAGTGCAGCTCATTTTCCACAGGTGCTGATCCATAGAGTACCTCCTTGGGGAAACAACTTGCACTTTATAACTGGACAGGAAAATCTTTTGGTGAGCGAGAAGGCTAAAGGAAACGAAGGCCAGTGGCATGACTGTGGCAGAGGCCCGCAGTTACTCTTGAGGAGACCACCTCAGCCCCAAACCACTGTGACCACCTAACAAGACTGCCTTTCCTGCAGAGTCTCTATTGGTTCTCTTATGATGACAGAATTTATAGCACAAATGGAATTCTCCACCATGATATGGTCTGGCACTGTGTGGTAACAACAGTGACCAGGAGACACCAATGAAAAGGACGTGTGTGTTTCCAGCAGTGTCCATACATCTCATATGAAATGGATCACTAATGAGTATGTAACCCAAACAAGCATAGTGACACAAGGTCGATTTTTGGAAGGAGCTAAAGAGACGTGTGGGAAAGAACTGTGTCTTATATACAGCCTGAGCTGTGAGCTGAACTGCAGGAGAAATACAAAGCCTGTGTTGGAAAGAGGAGCCCGCTAGAAAAAAGGAGCAATAAGGACAGGGTAGAGACCAGGACTGAGAGTAGGAGCGGTTAATGCGAAGTGCAGGAAGAAATTCTTTTCACCATACTAATAGCTTTGCATTATTATTGATTTATAAGTATCCGTTAGATTTACTAGAGTCAGTACTGAGCATGACTATGACATATTCCTTTGTAAGCTAAGGGCCCCTTACCCATGGCTTATTTATCTAACATCAGTAACAGAGTCTCCAGCACGAGTCATAACCCAGAGCACTTCCCTGCACGGGAAGGAGCAGGAGAACAGCTGGCATCGGGCATATTTCATGGAAATACTGAGAACCTCGGGAAGTGTATACAGACCCGCCTGGAGCTGGGGAAAGACACCCTAGCTAGAGTAGGAATAAAAGAGTGCCAATTAAGCAGAGTTACTATCCCAATTAAGCAACTGTCATGGCCATTAAGAAACTCAAATGAATTTGCTCTGTGATGTTCAGTGAGCTTGCCTGGTGACGGCCTGATTAAGTGCATTCACTGATCAGGGCGCTGTAGCGATTATCAATATTTCTCAGCTCTTCCATGCCTCTCTGAGTGCTCTGGGAATGACCATTGGCATGGATCCTTGAATGAATGAAGATGGAAATGAAAAGGACATCACAGTGAAAGGGAAACATTCAAATGGCTAGAACAGGTCTTGTTGAAACTGTTGATGTAGCTAGCTGCCTGAGCTTTTCTTGGGATTCTGGGCCATTCCCTCTCTCTGGCTGTCTCATGTCTTGTGATCTAAACAGCTCTTGGGGTTCTTTGGTCAAACAGGCTGGCCCTGCTTCCTCCTTTTGCTTGGCTGGCAACTCTCACATAGACTTCAATGGCAAAAAGCTGTCATCAGTTCATAAAAGGATCAAACACCTTAAGATGTTGTATACAAGTCCCAGTGATGTTTTCAAATACACTTCCTTTCCTAGTTCCTCATAGATAACCTTTTGGCATGCAGTGAAGTAATTTGGAAGGCAGATAGCCAGTCCTGGTTTGAGGGAAGTTTTTCCACCCACTAGTTGTCATCATACATAGCTTGGTTGGAGAGACATCTCATCAATGGAACCTTGTAATATTCCTGTTAGCCACCTTCCTTTTCCTAGGGAACAGAGGTCAAGGGAAGGTCTTTCAAAAGAGGCCAATTGTCAAGGCTGGGGATTGCTTTCAAGTCTGCCATCACAGTTCTTATTCTTAACTATTTCTCCCCAAAGAGAAGCAAAAGAAAACACAGCTTTTGATGATGGTTATTCTTTTCATGCCAGCCTAGTTCCTAGCAGAAGAGTTTTCCAACTCTGAGGCTAAATATTGGTTGAAAGTTTAAAGAGGACTTAGAAGACACAGAATGAGAATATTTTGCTACCATCCTATCCATGGCTAGTGGAGCTTTCTTGCTCTCTGGGACAGGAGGTAGAGGATGGATGAGTTGGCTTGGGAAGGAGGAGACTGACCCACTATTCAGAGAGTCACAGTCTCTGGTCAGACTGTGGAAAACTTCTTCTAAGACTTCTTTTGAGACCCTGAAGCTTTTCTCCATGGGGTTCCTCCTGTGAACCATGAGACAGAACATGACTTGAGTGACTATATTCTCAGTTCTCCCAAGAATGTCAGAGAGCTTGTGTTATTCTGGAAGGTGCAAGAGAAGAGAAGTTAGTTTGGTATGGGCAAGTGGTATCTCTTCCAGCAATTAGGGCTTAATTCCATCTCGGAACTGGCTGATGAAGGTCGTAAGAGAAACACCACACCTAAAGGCCTGGAGTCAGAGGAGCTAGATCAAATGGCCTTTTCAAGAAGCACAGATGATTAATGTGCTTTAAAAATAAATGCATGTACTTAAAATTTATCTTTCACACAGTTGCAAAGTTTAGGAAATTTTTTTCAGATGAATCCAAGAAAAACTCCAAAAGTCTCTCAAAGCTCTAGATGGGAGGGTCACAACAAAAGGAAATAAAAATTGCTCCACTTTGGATTCAAATGACCAAAAATGAGCTCATTTCCCAAAGTAATAACTCTGCATCAAATGTGTTAATTTCTCCTTCTTTCTCACAACAAACATTTTGTAGGTCACTATCTGGGTGATGGTGTTAGGGACCTAATAAATGTCTTAGCTGCAAGTTAGACACTGTGTCAAGGCATTCACAGTCAATACAGGGAGGGCAGGCATACAAGATGGCCCTGGGAAGGCAAGACAGATGGATGCGAGAGCTATTCAGAAAATAGAATCCTCATGAGTTGATAATCAGCTGGATTGGTAGATTGGAGAAAGGTGCTAATTTGTGGGAGCAGCTTTTCTAGGCCTTAAATGAGAAATATATGAGGTGGGATTGAGTTGTGGTTGTGACTATTGAGGTTGTTACTGTTACATGGGTGGGGGTGAGATGGTGATGACAAGCTTAGCGTTGGAAGAATTTGAGGTCCGGGTAAGGGATCCAAGTGAAGGCACAGTGAACAGCTGGACACAGGGCTGGGTCTTTGAAAGGAATCTCATCAGGAGGTGCAGATCTGAGAGTTCTCAGAAGTTGTGGAATATGTATAGCTCATTCACGGGGGATGTGTTCACTGAGGAAGGAACTTGGGAAGCAAAGATATGTTTGTGGTAGCAGCATTTGTCCTGCACATTCAAAAGATGACATAAATGCAGCCATCAGAGGGATTCTTGGCCTTGACTCTGACCCAAGGAAACCTTTGCAGGCTTGCTGCTTTAGGTACCAAATCCAACAGCTTTGGCACTTTGCTTGGAGACAACTCTTTTTTCTCCCTTCAAATACTATAATTCTCTAGTTTTCCCCAAGCTCTTGACTTCCCTGAGAGAGACCAAAAAGCCATCTGTGTTCCAATATGTTCTCTTTGCAAATCCACTTGATTTTGCAGCCCATTGCAGGAGGAGATTAAGTAGGAAGACCAGTTGATAGATTTTTTAATATAAATTAGCATCCATATAGCCAAAAATTTGTGAGTCCTCAAAGTTAAAAATATCTGCATAAATTCTTTTGAAAAAAGAGACAAGTATGATGATAGGAAATTTTAAACCATTACACAGAAAAGTATGCACAACAAATACTGAACTACTGCATTTATTGAAAATAATCAAGAAAATAATGTAATGTGAAAAGCAAAATCTAGCACAGAGAAAAAGAAGAGTTACTTTCACCTAAGTAAATGAGTGAGAAAATTATTCATAATAATATTCAACATTATATGTAATAATTTGTTCAGAAAAATCAATGAGCCATGTAGACTAAAATAGCAGTTATTTATAAATGAGGCAAAATACTTAACTCCAATATCTTCATAAATGTATTGCACCTCAGAAAGGGTTCCTGACTACTGAGGGACCCAAATATTGCACCGCCCTGGGTGAAAAGGAAGTTTTGTGAGAAGTTGTACATAGTTTGGCAGTTAAGAAGTTGGGCATAAGAGTCAGAGTGGCTGGATTCAGATCCCTGATTGAATTCAGACAGCCTGATTGTGTGCAAATTACTTTTCCAAGTCTCCATTTTCTCATCTATAACTCAGGTATAACAGAACTTTTGGTTAGTGCCAGTATAAGACATAAATGCGATAACACGGAGTTTGGGATGTAGTTCAATAAACATTATAAGGCCACAATGATAATGTTGACTGAGAAGGATTTTGTTGCTTGTTTTTTTAAAAATTAATTTTTACTGGAGGATAATTGATTTATAATGTTGCGTTAGTTCTGCTGTACAGCAAAGTGAATCAGTTATGTTGTTCAGTTGCTCAGTCTTGTCCAACTCTTTGCCATCCCGTGGACTGCAGCACACCAGGCTTCCCTGTCCACCACCATCTCCCAGAGCTTTCTCAAACTCATGTCCATTGATTCAGTGATGCCATCCAACCAACTTTCCCTCTGTTGTCCCCTTCTCCTCCTGCCTTCAATCTTTCCCAGCATCAGGGTCTTTTCTAATAAGTAAGCTCTTCAAATCAGGTGACCAAAGAATATCCACTGTTTTAGATTCCTTTCCCATTTGTTCATTACAGAGTATTGAGCAGAGTTCCCTGTGCTATACAGTAGGTTCTTATTAGTTATCTATTTTATACATAGTACTGTGTATGTTTGGAGAAGGAAATGGCAGCTGACTCCAGTATTCTTGCCTAGAGAATCCTGGGGACAGAGGAGCCTGGTGGGCTGCTGTCCATAGGGTCACACAGAGTCAGACACGACTGAAGCGACTTAGCATGCATGCATGCATGCATTGGAGAAGGAAATGGCAACCCACTGCAGTATTCTTGCCTGGAGAATTCCAGGGATGGAGGAGTCTGATGGGCGGCCGGCTATGGGGTTGCACAGAGTCGAACATGACCGAAGTGACTTAGCAGCAGCAGCAGCAGTGTGTATATGTTCATCTCAACCTCCCAATTAATCCTTCCCACTTTTTCCATTTGGTAACCATAAGTTTGTTTTCTACATCTGTGACTCTGTTTTGTAAATAAGTTCATTGCATCATTTTTTAGATTCCACATATAAGCGATATCATTTGATATTTGTTTTTCTCCATCTGACTTACTTCACTCAGTATGATAGTCTCTAGGTCCATCCACACCTGCAAATGGCATTAGTTCTTTTTATGGCTGAGTAATATTCCACTGTATAGATATACCACATCTTCTTTACCCATTCATCTGTTGATGGATATTTCGTTGTTTCCATGTCCTGGCTATTGTAAACAATGCTGCAGTGAACACTGAGGTGCCTGTATCTTTTCAAATTATGGTTTTCTCTGGCTATATGCCCAGGAGTGGGATTGTCTGGTCATACGGTAGCTCTATTTTTCGTTTGTTAAGGAACCTCCACACTGCTTTCCATTGTGGCTATACCAATTTACATTCCCACCAATAGTATGAGAGGATTCCCTTTGACTGAAAAGGATTCTGAATTGAGATGTGACTCAAAACCACATATTATTAAAACAGGACATTGAGGAACATTATTTAAATACACTATTTTTACAATATGATACAGATGGAGAGTCAGAGCTGCTGTATATGGCTGCACAATCCTGGGGCTCTGTTCGTGAGAGGGTAACACACAGAGCCTTGATTTACGCTGTCTCTACTCAGAAAGTAACCCACAGGGACAAGGACTTCCCTTTTCTTCCCTCTTTAAATTAAAAAAAGTTGCCTTTTACCATTGTATCTCAGAACTCCTAAGCCTGTATGTAACTCTCATTCCTGCCACTTTGCTAAGCCACAGATCCCAAATAAATGCCTCCAGGGGCCAGGCAGTTAAAGAAACCCCAGGTGAACTGAGCTGGTGAGCATCAAAGCAGAGAAGACATACTTACTGAAAGGTATTCACAGTCGAATGATTTTGAAACACTGCCTAGCCCAAATAAAACATCTGGAGGGCTCCGCACGCTAACTAGCTATGTGGCCTTGCTTGAGTCACTTCATCCAAGTTTTCTTAATTTAGCAAAATGAAAGATGGGACCAGTCTTTCACTGAGACTCAGAGGGATGATCACAGAGACTCAGGGATTCAGCTCGTCTTCAGGCTTCTCAGTCTGTCCCCAGAAATCATCATCTCCTGAGTCAAAGGAAAGATGTTGGCCTGAGAAAGAACAGACTGTCCTCCAGGAGCGGCCCATCTCCCTTTCCCCACTGCTCCATTACATGGTCTCCTATTTATTTGAGCATAGATTTTAAAATGGTTTAAGTAATATCTATTTGTTGTAAAAGATAGCATTTGAGAAATACAGAGATGCATAAAGGAGAAAAAGTCATGCCTCTAAGTGTACACACATACATACTTGGTTTTCCTTTGGGTACACACTCAAATACAAGTTACAAGAAATTGGGGCCAATCTGTAAATGTTTGTTTATACTATATCTTATGTGGTTAGTATTTTCAATACATTTTAAAATTTAAATAAATATTTCATTGTAGAATCATTTACAGAAAAGTTGCACAGAGAGTACAGAGAATTTCCATATATTCTTCATCCATTTCCTCTGTTACTAACATCTTACATTACTAAGGTAGCTTTGTCACAACTAATCAAACAACACTGATAGATTACTAGTTACTAACTTCATACTCTATTCACATTTCACTAATTTTTCCCTAATGCCCTTTTTCTGGTTTGGGACTCCCTTCAGAATATCACATTGCATTTAGTTTTCATGTCTCTTGTTTTTTTTTTGACTATGACAGATTCTCAGACTGGTCTTCTTTTTCCCCCTCTATGGCCTTGACATCAAAGGAATAGCAGTCAGGTATTTTGTAGGATGTCCTGGAACTTTGATTTTTCTGATTTTTTTTTTTTCATGGTGAGGTTAGGATAATGCATTTGGGGGAAGACGATCATGGAGGTGAAGTCCCATTTTCATCACACGATGTCAGAAGTACATGCTTCAACAGGACTTATCACTGGCAATGATAACTCTGATCACCTGGTTGAAGAAGTGTTTGCCAGATTTCTTCATGGTAAAATTATCTTCCCCCTCTTTTCTTACTCTTGTTTTTGTAAGGAGGTCACTAAGCACAGCTCACTCAAGAGGTGAGTCAAGCTTCACCATCTTGAAGTAGGAGAATGTACACAAATTATTGGGAATTTTTCTGTACAAGAGATTTGTCTCTTCTTCATTTATTTCCTCGTTTAGTCATTTATTTGCATCAGAATGGACTCAAGGATATTTACTGTAAATTTTTAATTATAATCCAATATGACATTGTCTATTTAATTGCTCACATTGTTGCCGATTTTGCTCCTGAGTGCTTTTTCAGATTGGCTCCTATGTCTCTCTGATGTGCTTACATCCTTTGAGCTTTCTGAGCACTGCAAAAATCTTCCCAGCTCATTTTGTGTACTTCATGTCCCAGCCCTAGAACCAGCCAATTCTCCTGGGAGCCCTGGTTCTTTTTCTTTTTTTTTTGGATAATCATATTAGAAACCAAGATTATCTAGGTGAGCTCAGTGTAACCACAGGGGCCTCTCTATGAGACACAGGAAGACGCAGTGTCACTGGAGGAGGCAATGTGATGGTGTAAGTAGAGGCTGGAGTGATATACTTTTGGTGGAGGAAGCTGTCAAGGAATACAGGCAGCCACCAGGAGCTGAAAAATGCAAAGAAATGGCCTCTCCTCTCAGAGCCTCAACAACCAGCCATGTGAAACCTTGACGTTAGCCCAGCGAGACTGATTCCAGACTTCCGATCTCAAGAACTGTAAAAGGATAAGTTTGTGTTGTTTAAGTCACTTTTTTAAAAGAGGAAGAACCACTGTGGCTGAAAAGGCAAAACCAAGAAGGAGTTTCAGGGAGACTATACTGTTCATGCTACCATATTTGCTGCTGCTCAACCTGAGGCCAGAGGTTAGTCTGAAGGTACCTGTGCCTGTTTGATAGCTCCCTGGCAAAGAGTGGATCACTCAAACTGCTGTTGAACGTAAGTCTGCAGCTACCACTGCCCAGAGTAGCAGAAATAAATTTCTGGGATGGAAAATAAATTTCAGTTTAGAAGGGCATTAGTTCTGGCTTCTAGAATGAAATGCCATAGACTTCATTACTTAAACAATATTCTCCCATTTTTGGAGGTTGGAAAGTCCAAGATCAAGGTGCCAGCCAATTTGGTTACAAGTGATAACCCTCTTCCTGGCTTGTAGATGGTCACCTTCTTTTTGTATCTTGATTCACATGATAGAGAGAGGGAAGTCTCAGTTCAGTTCAGTCACTCAGTCATGTCTGACTCTTTGCGACCCCATGGGCTGCAGTATGCCAGGCCTCCCTGTCCATCACCAACTCCTGGAGTTTACTCAAACTCATGTCCATTGAGTTGGTGATGCCATCCAACCATCTCATGCTCTGTCATCCCCTTCTCCTCCTGCCTTCAATCTTTCCCAGCATCAGAGTCTTTTCCAATGAGTCAGTTCTTTGCATCAGGTGGCCAAAGTATTGGAGTTTCAGTTTCCTCTTTAAGGACACTAATCTAATCATGGAGGTCCCACCCTCATGACCATATCTAAACCTATTACCTCTCCAAGGCCCTGCCTCTAAATACCATCAAATTGGAAGCTGGGGTGTTTGTTTTTTTTTCTTAACTTTTTATTTCATATTGGAGTGCAACTGATTAACAATTTTGTGATAGTTTCAGGTGGACAGCAAAGGGACTCAGTCGTATATATACATGTATCCATTCTCTGGGAGTTGGGATTTTAACATATGAATTTTGGGGGAACATGTTCAGTCCATAACAAGTCTATAATAATAACAAATGTAATAGTAAGATTTAAGGATTAAGTTTAAGAGATTTAGAGTAGATTCCACTCCATGAAAATAGTAAAATGAAGATAATAAAATCACATTTAATGTTTATTGAACATTTACTCTGTACCAAATGCTTTTAGTTGTACTTTTCCAATTCTCACAAAAAAAGTTCTATAAAGTAGACATGTCCCTATTTATTTATTTTACTTTCCCCATTTTAGAGATGAAGAAATGGAGATATAGAAAGGTTAAACAACTTGCCTGGTTGTTTAGGTTAAACTCTTGCCCTCGCAAAGAGTCGGACACAACTGAGCGACTGAACTGAACTGAGAGCTCAGTTGCTAAACAACTTATAATCCCTTATAATGTCAAATAAAAGTTGCAGAACTAGGAGATGGTCTGAATCTCCATAAAACCATCATGAAGAAGGCCACTGGAAGCCTAGTGTTTTCAGAGTGAAAGGGACCTTAAAAACCATCCATGTCCTTACTGTAAGAATAAGGAAATGAACACCCAGTGCCTGACATCACTCAGTTATTCAACAATTTATTTCAGGACCAGAACCAAAACTCAGGCTTGTCTACCTCAAGTCCAGTGCAGTTTCTACAGTTCTACAGATGCTATTGGAGAGAGTGAGATTTCTCTTTCTGATGAAATTCAGAGATTCGCTTTCCTATCCACGGTATACTTGCCTATACCCTAAAGGCAGACCTACAGCAAACAGCATATACATGTGTTCAAGCTAGTCCCATTCCTGAGATGAATCCCAGAAGACTTCCTGGGAGCCCATTTCAATCTCATCCTACCTTCCATGTATCTTCCTTCCCTGAAATCTTCTTCAGTACTTGTCTCTACCCTCTACTGGTACTCTGAGCAGGTGGTTCAATGAAAAGGGTTGAGGTAGGGGAGGCGCAGAGAGGAAGGTGAAGTGGGTAAATAAGACTAGCCCACCAAGGGAGAATGTCTGTGACCATCCCAAAGACGAAGGAAGTTAAAAGACATGTCCTGAGCACAGATGACAATGTAGAAGTTAATTTGAATCTTCTTACAAGGCCTACTGAAAGGATTGTATTTATTTGGATGTTTATAGACTGTTATAGTACTTTAGATATAAAGTAAGTTTATATCTTACTTTAAAAAAAAAAGATCCTTATTATTTTACAGTCACACATCATAATCCCTTATAATGTCAAATAAAAGGAAAATAATAATACCTTGTGTTTATATATTGTTTTACAGCTTACTAAGCACTTTTACAACCATGATCTCTTTTAATCCTTACAGTAATGTTGTGAAGTAGCCAAAGAAGGTTATTATTAATCCCCATTTTACAGATGAGGAAACTGAGGTTCAGAGAGAGTAAATGAACATGCTCCATATCGCCCAGCTAGGAAGGAGGGGCCAAGACTGGACTCTACAGCTGGGAACGGAGGAGTACTCTGAATGAAAAGGATCACTGAAGCATTAAGTGTGGCCAGGAGTAGAAATTTTTTTCTGCTTTACCAACTCAGGATTCAAATTGAGTTTCCAGTTTGACTATCGAAGGAGACTTAGAAGGCACACTGACATGATGCAAACAACATACGGAGGGATTAGGAGGTGATAGTTCTCTACAGATGGGGACTGGGGTATACAGCTTCAAGACAGACACAAGGGTATAACATCATTGCTGTAAAAAAGGGAGGTGTGAGTGCTAATGAAACGAAAGCCTTAGGAAGGGCACAGAGAGCCAAATAACTTGAACTCCACTTTTGCCTACTCAGGAAACAATTTTAAAGGGAAGAAAGGAAAGGAAAATGGAAATGATGAAAAATAGCAAGACAGAAAGACATTCCTGGAGCTCTTTCTGCCAAACATAATCAAGTATTTCTAATCTCCTTACAAGATGCACACAATTTCAGAAAAACTAAGCATACACTTATTTTCAGGCTCAGCTGCTGGTGAATATTTACATAATTTTGGAGTATAGGAAGTTATAAAGCATAAAATTAAAAGACAAAATCATTAGGAAAAAATTTATAGATATGATTATACAAAATTCAAACACTTCCTCTCTTAAGTCAGAATAAAAGGAAATGCTATAAACAAAATTGTAAGTGAAAAAGGACAAACTGGAAAATATGTAATGTTTTCATTTTAAAAACTCAAATAAATTAATGATAATAATAATAATAATAATAAAATGAATTCCACATTTGAGAAATATGGGCTTGGAACCTGTCAGAAAAAAATTATATAGAGACAGCCAGGAAGCACATGATAATATGTTTTACCCTTATTTGTTAGTTATACCAATTCACACCAAAACATTTTACTGATGTGGAACATGTTATAATGAGTGTATAAAAGAGGTTGCTAAATCTTATTTCAGTATCATTCTTTTTTAAAAAATAAACATCCATGTTCTGGAAGAACAATGGTACTCAGACATTAGCAGTGGTTACCTCTAGACAGAAAAACATGGATACTTTAAATGTACAGTATCTTTCCTTTTTCTTTATTTAATTTTTAAAGTAATGAACATGAATTACTTTTGTAATAAAGAAACCAAATTGGCCATTACACCTGTAAGCAGGGACATAATTTCTCATTATACTATTGTTTCTATTTAAAAATCACATTTAACTTACAGCATTTAGATTTTTCAACCCCCATTTCAAGAACACAATCTGCCATGAAATGGGAAGACTTTGTACCCTCCATTTGGATAAATAATTTGAGTTGGCTTGTTCCCTACCTGCCCTTCAGGGTAATTTGCATAGTTACCTCCTGGCCTATTCCATATAATTACAAGGAAAAGAAGTACCTTGATTATTATATAAACAAACAGCATAATCACATATGGTATCTTCTGCAATTTGGGATGTTGCCTATTTTTATTTTGGAGAAAAATTAGATTGACATCTATTCTGTATATGCTACATTAGAAACTTAGAACTTCTGAATAAATCACTGACAGGGTCTGATGTAGACTCTAATGCAATAGATTGTTTTTCCCCATTTAGACCTTTCTTTAGTAATCTTGCCACAGGAGTCCTCTCATGCTTAGCCCCATTACCAAGTATAACCAGCTGTCCATACCGTTGTTTAGCCAGACACAGATCAAGAAAACGAGAAAACACTCCCACCATCAGCCAAGGGACACTTCAGTCGTGTTTGACTCTGTGTGACCCCATGGACCATAGCCCGCCAGACTCCTCTGTCCATGGGATTCTCCAGGTAAGAATACTGGAGTGGGCTGTCATTCCCTTCTACAAGGGATCTTCCCAACCCCAGGATCGACCCGCGTCTCAATGTCTCCTGCATTGGCAAGCAGGTTCTTTAGAACTAGCGCCAAAAGGACACTCGGTTCAGTTCAGATCAGTCACTCAGTCGTGTCCGACTCTTTGCGAGCCCATGAATCGCAGCACGCCAGGCCTCCCAGTCCATCACCAACTCCCGGAGTTCACCGAGACCCACGTCCATCGAGTCGGTGATGCCATCCAGCCATCTCGTCCTCTGTCATCCCCTTCTCTTCCTGCCCCCAATCGCTCCCAGCATCAGACTCTTTTCCAGTGAGTCAACTCTTCTCATGAGGTGGCCAAAGTACTGGAGTTTCACTACTGGAACCCAAATCAAAGGCAGTGTCACAGAACTTTATTTTCTGTCTCCTATATTTCAGAAAGTGAGATCATAATCACTGGAGAAGAGGGATAATCTTGAGGAGAATGAAATTCTGAGACTTTGTTTTCTGTGGCCCCTCATGGAAGGCATTGGGTAGTTTCACTTCATCTTGGAGAACATCACGGTAGCATAGATTTTATATGCCCAACCTGTTATGTTTCTGGTACCACAAGAGTAAAGAAAAAATTCTTGGTAGTGAAGGCTTCGTTATGTTGTATACACATGAAGAGCACGTGGTGGAAATGGACATGGCTCTGCTACTGCTGACTCGTGCGTGGTAGGTGACTGTGTCCTGGGACCACTAGGCACTGCCCCTCCTCCTGGCCAGGTCCCCTGAACACTCCCATAAATGGGAAATACCTTTCCTGGGCAACAGTACTTTCTCTGCCTCCAGACACCCAGCTGTGTACACACACGGCCTGTTCACCTGGGCCCCTATGAGGGTCTCATTTAGAACCCAGGTTGAAATGCTCTCTGGAGTCAGGAAGAACCTGGCCAGGGAGCAGTGGAAGATATTTCACAATAATAACGATGATGCCACCTCGCACTTTTCATCTTCAAAGCACTTTACAAACAGTAATTAATTCCCATAAAACTCATGAGGTAAGTAAGTAAACACCATTATCCCCATTTTATGGATGGAGAAACTAAGGGGGAAATAACCAAGCAAATGGCCCCAGGCCCAGAAGAGACAGGGCCGGGGCAGGGATGAGAGGGCAGGAGTTCTTGGTATCTGCCCGTCCCCTCAGGCTCACACTACCAGACCCGCGTCAGGGAAGAGTGGCTGTGGAGCCTCCCCCAGCAGGCAGGGTTCTGGCCTCGCTGCCCGGGGAGATGAATGCGGCTATTCATCGCGTGGGCAGTTTGTGGGCATTCACTTCAAGATCCTTGCAAAATAACAACAACAAAAACCCTATTGAGGCTCCTTTCTCCTCGGACCACGTATTTCCTGAGTTTTTCCTTGAAATCAGGGGATGTGTGGTCCACACACGCCCTCAGGAAGCAGGATTATTCAGCCCACCCTACAATTCCTGGGCGGCGGCATTCAGAAATGTGACCACAGATGAGGCTGTGCTGCAGGAACCTTCCACGGGGCTTCTGGCCGGGCTCCTTCACGAGACATTTAAGAGCCATCTGGCTGGCTTCACCCTGGAACACTTGTCTGGCTGCCTCCTCTCCGTGGGCCTCCCGACTCCCTGTGTTCAAAATGGACACATCTCAAGTAGCTGGCAATTAGACCAAAACCTTATTTCAATGCTGATGGAGATGGACCTGGGGAAAAGTCGACTTGAAATGAAAATGGCTTATCAGGGAGGAACCTAGTCTCAGGGGGAATGAAAGGTGCTGACCAAACTACTGCACCACCCCTGACTCGAATTTTACCCAGACCACCTTGCTAGCCAGTGGTGGTATCATCCCTGAGGACTCCAGGATGGATCCCACAGGGCGCTCCGATTCTTTAACCCACCAAAATAACACTGCCACCAATTCCCTCCTCTGCACATCCACTCCCACCACTTTAGAGTTCCTTCAACAGCCTAAGGGTTGCCATGACCACCCACCTCACCTTTGTGGCACATGTAGAAGCTGCTGCTTTAAGCGTTATCTAGATGGTGGTGGTGTCCTGCCCTGGCCCCTAATGAAAGCTAATTGCCTTTGAAGTGCTGAACCAAAGATAACTGACAGTTACCCCAGTCAGCCCCATCCTCCCATCCTGGCTCAACCTTTTGCCTCCCACCTCGCGCACCCTGCAGAGCTTTAGAGAAAGGGACACTTTCCCTCTGCTGCTCTCCCTGGTTCTTTGGGGAGACCAGACCCAGGGAAGTTGGGAGGGTCTCTTGGAAAAGTATTGGCCTGAAGAACATAGGAAGGGGGCCCAGGAAAATAGAGGGCGGATGCGCAGCGGTGGCGGTCCCAGCCCTCAGGGCCCTCGGAGAGAGGCATTTGGTCCCCTGTGGCGTTTCACTGGCTGACCAAGGACGGCAGTATGTTGGTCCCAACCACCTCACCCGTCTCATCTGCTAGAACAGGTGGATTTAGTAGCGCATTGGTTTATGCAGTTCATACACGGCCTTTCAGCGAGAATGTAGTACCTCCAGGCAGCAGACCTATTGAATGAGACCGGTGTCCTGAATGTGTAGATGACATGAATCCGACAAGATGACACGGAGGTTAGAAGTGGCCATCCTCTTCCATATGATTGCAAAATTGAACAATCCTAAAAATCACCCCCAAAGCCTGAACAGTATCGTTTACAATAACGCTTTAGTCCTTTGGTTTCCGGGGCTGACAAAATCCCCGCCTTTGACCAAACAGTACGTGCAAGCCCACAGGACGGATTCTTTATCTGCCTTGGAACGGCCACCACTTCCCCTGGCGCTCTGCGCCCCTGCAGCCCCACGGCTGGGCGTGTGCCTGACTCGGGCATCACCCACGCCCGCTCCCTCCGCGCTGACACGCTCCAGGTGAGCGCTGAGAGGAGCGCTGAGCCGCTCACCACATGAAAGCGGCAGCCCAGCTCGCTGCCAGAGCGCTGGCTGCGCAGCAGCGAGGCACGTCACACCTTGGATTTTGAAGTTCAAAAATAGATCGACAATGTTGATACTTCAGGGGGACGGTGGGTGGGAGTTGAATTTCTGTTTCTCCAACTCTGTAATTAATTTATCCAGCAAGGAGGCTCTAATGATGCCAGGAAGAGAAAAGAACCCCTGGAGGGGCTGTCTGTGGCTTTTCCTCAGAATGATTGGGTACTGTTGGGTTGGGGCTGCAGCAGAGATGTGAATGAACTCAAAACTGTGTGTGTGTGTACACAGAATATACAGGATGCATGTGATGTGTGTGCTGCGTGTTTATATGTGTGTGACGTGACTGCAGTGTTGTGTCTGTGTGCTCTGGTGTGATGGGTATATCTAGCGGTGGTGTGTGTGTGCAAGTGGTGTGGTGTGGGTATACGTGCTGTGGGAATGTACAGTTTGGCATGTGTGTGCTGTAGTGTGTGTGTGTTTACATGTGGTGTGTGTGTGTTTACATGTGGTACGTGTGCAGTGTGGGTGTGTGATGCTTATAGTGTATGGTGTGTGTACTCTGTGAGAATCTGAGGTAGTGTGTATGCAGCATGTATGGTGCAAGTGTCCTGTATAGATGTGTGTGAAGCATAAGTGTGTGGTGTGTAAACATGCATGATGTAAGGGGTAAAGTGTGATATGAGTGTGCCGTAATGTATGTGTTGCCTTTATGTATATGAGGTGTGGTGTGTGGATCATATGTGTGGGGGCGTACATATGAGATTAAGGGTGTGAGGTTTGGTATGTGTTCTGTAGGGTGTGTGGGCTATATGTGGTATGTATATCTGGTGTGTGGTGTATTTATGTGTGTGGTGTACACATGTGATACGAAGGTGTGAGGTGTGGTATATGTGCTACCTGGGGTATAGAGGTGTGTGGTGTGTGTTATTAATACAAGTTGTATGTATGTGTGTGGTGTACATTGTGTGTGGTTTGTCTGAGTGTGTATGTGTATTATGTGTAGTTTGTCTCAGTGTGTGTATTTTATGTGTGGGATGTCCTTGAGTGAGTGTGTGTGTGTGTGTGTGAGAGAGCATGTGTGTGAGAGACGTGTGCGCGGGTCGGCCGGCAAGCACTTGTGCAGGCAGGCCCGGCCTTCGTCTTTGATGTGAGCGCGGAGGTATCCTGGCAGCTGCCTCTGTGTCCCAACGCTCTTGCTGGAGAGCTAAAGCCCAGCGAGGGAAAAAAGAAAAAGCGCTGCTAACGCACCACGCCCTAAGCCCCTCGGGGAAGGGTTTGAATCGCTTAGCTGGGATCCTACCAAGCTTCGGCCTGCCCCTGGCTGTGCCTCCCCTGAACTTGATCTTGTCTGTGGGAGGCCAGGGCGCTGGAGGAGGGGCGGGCAGGAGGCCATCCTGCCGAGGTTCTGCCCCCTCACGAGGCTGGGGCTTCGGCCTCTGCTGTGATGTCTGTAAAACTTCCATAACAAGGTGCTCCTCTGGTGCGAGTGCTTCACACAAAGAGCTGCACGGCTGCTGTTTCCCGCCCTCGCCTTCAGTGAGGTGTGAGTGTCCTCCTCACTTGGGAGGATTCTTTGGCTTTCCTTGGCTTTGCAGGTTTCTAAAAACACCCTAAAACCTTTGGAGGTTTCCTAAAAACACCCATCTCACCTAAAACCACCCATCTCTGAAGCTCAGAAGGAATTGGCGAACAACAGACTTGATGATTTCTCTTTTTCTGTTTCTAGCACCAGTGGATAGGGCCTGAGGATAGGCACTCAGCTTCCTCATCTCCGCCAGCAGGAAAGGGAGGGAGCAGAAATTCCCTGAGGCTTCCACTCAAACCAGACCCCGGGGCCAATGGGAATGGTTAAGGGCATGGACTTTGACTTCTGCCTATCACTGCTGTGTGACCTTGGACAAATTCCTTCTCTGAGCCTCAGTGTTTTCAAATCTCTAAATTAGAGCTAATAGCAGTATCCCATTCATAGGATTATTTGAGGATTAAGTGATATAATGAATAATAAACTCTAGCATGGTGCCTAGCACACAGTAAGCCATAAATATGCTTTATAAGATAATTCCTCCATTCCCCTGGGTAGGTATTATACCTATAAAGAAAGAGGCTCGGCCAGGTCACACAGCTAATAAGTGGTGGGTTTGCCATTCATGCACGACCATACTGCTAGCACCCCGTGTGGCCGCGCTTGTTGCCTTCTACTGCAACTGCTTCAAGTGGCCTGCCTTTGAGACCTCTCCCTGGGGGACTGCTGTGTGTCACAGACACTGTCATACCGTTGTCCTTTAGTCTTGAACATATTTTAGGAAGAAGCCTGGGAAGAAAGAAGAAAGCACCATAGACTGACAACATGAGGCTACTTCCTTCAGTAGGAGCTGAGAAGTGTATTTGTAGGTTGGTAGAATCCTACATGATATTGTGGGGGTAAAGAATTTGTTACTAAGGGAAAACACACGTGAGAGCTAGACTCTGTTTTTACATTCACTCAGAACAGAGTCCACTAGAGTCTCTCAGGCCTCAGAAGGCCCTTGCTCCTCCCTCTACCACCACCTCCACTGCCCGACTCCCTGCGTCCTCACACTTTGAATATACCTCTCTTGCAGTAGTTAGCACCTGGATCTAACTAGTTGTTTATGTCTGTTTCCTGCCCCTGAATTGTGCGTGCCTAGGGACAGGTGCCCTGTCCCACTCACCCATGTTCCGCTCACCTGGCAAGGGCCTTGATGAGAAAGCACACCAGTGCTCACAGAGCACCGTCATTTGGTGAAGCAACACATGTGCAGTGTCCGTGGCGCTGACATTATCCAGGTGCCATGCTGACACTTCAGGTTCAAAGTGGAATGAGGCACAGGCTCAGGGCTGTGGGCACTGCATCACCAGGGTGTCCACAGAAGAGAAGCCACTTCAAGTGTGCACAGCAAAGGGAACATAGTGCAGATAAGTGGTTTCCACAGGTGCTGAGGCTCTAAGAAGCCAAACAGAAGAAAAGAGAAACCAGAAATTAGCAACAGGTGGGAGCCGCTGATGGCACCAGGAGACAAAGACAGGAGGTGACAGTTCCCAGAGCCCAGGAGCAGAGGCAACCTGCAAGAGAGGCTGTCCTGGGAGTGGGTGCCACCAAGGGGACACAGACAGCAGGGCTTTCTGCCCTCCAGTCTCCGGCCAGCTGCCCCACTGGCCTCTCCCAGCTGGTCCGGGAGCCTGGTGAGTGCCAGGTCAGCCTCTCTTGTGCAGAGCAGAGTTTGGGGAGAGGGAGAAGGATGAGACCATACAGGTGTGCTGCACCCATGGGAGGAAGGCCACTCTGGAGGGAATGCAGGGCCAGGCCAAGGATGGGCTGAAGGAGGGAAAGCCAGAGTCAGGTAAGCTCGCTGCTTTCAGGGCAAGAAGGTAGGTTAGTTGCCATATATATATATATATTTTTTTTTTTTGGCCACACATTTAGTGGCATAAAACAATATACATTTATTTTCTCTAGTTACTTCGGGTCAGGAGCCCAAGCATGACTTAGCTGGATTCTTGGTCAGGGTCTCAAGTAGCTGCAATCAAGGTGTTGACCAAGCTATGCTTTCATCTAGAGACTCGACTGGAGGGACATCCATCTGAAAGTTCATGCAGGCTGTTGGCAGAATCAATTCCTTATGGCTGTATGACTGAGGGCCCAGCTTTTTGCTCGTTGTGATGTGCTAAGTCACTTCAGTCATGTCTGGCTCTTTGTGATCCCAAGGACTGTAGCCTGCCAAGCTCCTCTATCCATGGGATTCTCCAGGCAAGAATACTGGAGTGGGTTTGTCAGGGGAGTGTGAAATTTCCCCGGTTCTGTCTTGTCTCAACAAAAATTTGAAGTGACGGACGTTAAAGCCCTTGGCCTGTCACAGCTCTCAGACAGACCGTCTTATAGCTCTCAGCTCTCGGACAGACCGTGTTATACCTCTCGGCTCTCAGACAGACCGTGTCATAGCTCTCGGACAGATCAGTGTTACAGCTCTGTGTTACAGCTCAGTTTTATTTAGAGAATAAAAGGAAAATACATCCTTGAGGCGTGAGGGCATGCTGACCCAAAAGACGCAAAGGGAAGAGAGGGAGAGAGACAGAGAGTGTGTGGGGGAAAGAGACCCCTGGCCCTTTGGCTCTTCTTTTTATGTTTTTTTCTTTTTCCTCCCCCTGGGTCTGCCCTATGTAAATTGGGCTAGCCAGGACGGCTGTTTGTTTTACCTGAGGTCCACACTCCGGTCCTAGGACCTTCTTTGTTCTATTTTCGCAGGCTTTTCCCTTCTTTGTCTTTTAGCCACCGCCATTCTCAACTCCTTTTTCTTATTCTAACTACCTAACAGGTTGCCATGCCCTCCTCCAGGGGATCTTCTAGACCCAGGGACTGAACCCACGTCTCTTACATCTCCTGCATTGGCAGGCAGGTTCTTTACCACGAGCACCTTCTGGGAAGCCCCAGGCTAGGTGTCAACTGGGACCATCCTTAGGTCTGAGAGCTAACATTGCTGTTGGCAGCTACATGGGCTCCCTCAGTGGGGCCATTTACTTGATGAAGCCCACAAGGAGCATCTCTTACTCCAGTTTGCTGAGAGGGAGTCTCTTATAGCATAACACAGTCACATATATGACATCCCCTCACTTTGCTATACGGGTTGGGAGCCTGCACTCAATGAAAGGGGGTTACACAAAGACATGAACTCTAGAGATGTGATCACTGGGGTCACCAAGGGTCTGTACATCATACAATGGATCTCTGCATACCTTGGTTCTGGTTTTCTTCTTCTGCAGGTCTAAATTTTTAAGAGTACTCACTAAAGAGTGAAACAGTCGGAACAGTCATATGAATCTTCTGTCCTCTGACTTAGAAAATTAGCAATAAAATCTATAGACATTGCAATTAGTGAAAGCTCAGAAATATTACAAAAATTTGCTAAAACAAATCCCATGTCAAATTAAACTTACCTTTTTCTTACTATCTAAATGCATCTTAAAACTTAAGTATTTTGCAAGTGTTTTGACCAATAAAATCCAGTTCTAGGAATTTATTCAAAGAAAATTATCACAGACGTGTGCAAAGATTTAGCTACAGGGATGATCACCTCAGCATTGATAATAATTACAAAACACAAAACCAAAAAACCCCAAACTACAAACAAACTATTATTTAACAATAGGATATTAACTAATTAGGCTATGATGCATTCATACAATAGAATACGATGACTCTTTTGAATATGATGTGGAAGAATATTGAAATGCATGAAAAAATGTTAACTACATAATAGTGATTTAGTACTACATGGATGTGAGAGTTGGACTGTGAAGAAAGCTGAGCGCTGAAGAATTAATGCTTTTGAACTGTGGTGATGGAGAAGACTCTTGAGAGTCCCCTGGACTGCAAGGAGATCCAACCAGTCCATCCTAAAGGAGATCAGTCCTGGGTGTTCATTGGAAGAACTGATGCTGAAGCTGAAACTCCAGTACTTTGGCCACCTCATGCGAAGAGTTGACTCATTGGAAAAGACTCTGATGCTGGGAGGGATTGGGGGCAGGAGGACAAGGGGACGACAGAGGATGAGATGGCTGGATGGCATCACTGACTCAATGGACGTGAGTCTGAGTGAACTCCGGGAGTTGGTGATGGACAGGGAGGCCTGGCGTGCTGCGATTCATGGGGTCGCAAAGAGTCGGACACAACTGAGCGACTGAACTGAACTGACTACTAAAAAGAGGGAAAGGCCCTAACACACACCTCATGGCTCCATTTTGTCTTTGTTTTATTTTAGCATATACAGGCATGGATAAATGACTGGAAAGATTTACACAAAATTGTGACAATATCTTTGGATAATGAAATGAGATGTAACATTTCTTTTGCCTTATTTTATTCTCTAGATTTTCTACCATAAACACATATCACTTTTATATAGTAAGGAAAACATTAACTTAAAAATATCTAAGTTTCCACTATCAGATATTAGGAACAAAGGGTGTATTGGAAGCCGTCTAAAAAACTGGAGAAGGAGGTAACTTTGGATCTTGGTTCTCCTATTTGGTGACACTGTTACCTCAAGCAAATCACTATCTCACTAACCTTGGTTGACTCGTGTGTCATGAAAACACCCTTTTCTCTGGCTAAAAGCAGTGTCTACTGTAATGATTAAGACGATGTGTAGGAAAGTACTTGCTAAATAGTAAAGCATGAGTAACAGCATTTTCCCCTTTGACATTCAAATGAAATAAGATCCACCATACAAAGAGAGGTATGAGGAAGGATCTGGTGGTTAAAGTTGTTACTGAATGTTACTCCACGGCAGAGTTTTCTCCAAAACCCTACATTCAATTACAGTCTCCCTTGGCGTCTGGGTGTGTGTCTGCGTGTGTGTCTTGCTTACCGTTAGCTGCCAGCATGGTCTTGAGCCTGTCAGTTTCCTCTCTGACTTTAGCTCCTACCGTAAGCTTGTAAGGGAAACATTATGTTACGCGTATAGATTTCTTACCAGGCTCTCTAGGGCTTTTACAAGCTCTAACATTCTATGATTTGGAGAATCACTGACTCCATGGACATGAATTCGTGCAAACTCTGGGAGATAGTGAAGGACAGGGAGGCCTGGCAGGCTGAAATTCATGGGGTCACAAAGAGTTGGCCATGACTTAGCAACTGAACACACACAACACCTATCTTCCTAAGTGGAGCACAGCCAAAGAAAACGGGGAATAACAGGAGTCAGGTTCCTTCTTTAAGGAGATTGCTGTCCGGGCTGGTTACATTCCTAGGAGAGGAAAGACTGAAGGATTTTTGATGACACATTATATCAGTGATATAACAGCATACCTCCTGAAGTCCTGTCGTGCTGGCATGAGTGGTGGCTTTGGAGAACACAATGAAGAATGTGAGCTCTAGCATCAGACTGGCCTGGGTTCAAATCCCAACTTGGGCTCACCGTCTTGTGATCTTGGCAAGCTAAGCCTTGGTTTCCTCTATTATCTTGAAGTCTCATGTGGCTTTTACCTTACCTTTGGGGACAATTAAGAGCTGGTAGTACAGTGTCTGGCACATAGTGGATGTTTAGTAACCAGTAAATTTAATTACTATTTGGAGTTCATTGGAATAAAGCAGTAGGACAATATTCTTGGTTTAATCTAGCTCTTTATTTCTCCTGGGTCACCAGAGGACATCACCATCTAAAATGTGTGCTTGTCTTGGTTTAAGTGTCCTTTGGTGATGCCCAAGTTTTCCAGGGTCAGCTTTTTAGTCACTGACTGCACTCAAGTGTTCAACTGTCAAATTCTGAATCTGTGGGGAAGGAACGTGTTAAGATGCCATCTGGTTGTAAGTAGTTCCAGCAGGTGAGAGTTTGTTTCTATCCATTTAAAGACGTTTTCTTGAGCTTCCTAATGATATTCTCGTGTGAGCTTTTCTACAGATATTCAGAAGATGTGTGATTCCGATGGTAAAGAATCTGCCCTCAACGCAGGAGAACCAGGTTTGATCCCTGGGTCAGGAAGATCCCCTGGAGAAGGGAATGGCTACCTACTCTAGTATTCTTGCCTGGAGAATCTGATGAACAGAGGAGCTTGGCGGGCTACAGTCCATGGGGGTCACAAAGAGTCGGACACAAATGAGTGACTCAGCACCATATATCCAACCACCTTTGACACTTTTTGTCAGAGATTGTGTTGAGATATCTGAGAAACTCTTTGTGGAATAAAATTATATTTCATAATCTTGGAAGCTAACTATATTTCATAATCTTTCATAATCTTAGTTGGGGTGAGTTTCTCTTTAGAAAAACTAAATTGAAGATTTCCCTCTCTAAAAAACTGAACTCAATATATTTCCTAAATACCAGGGTTGCTTGTGCCAAGAAACTTTTTTTTAACATGGGACGTGCAGAAAAGATTCTCTTTAATCATAAGTGAATGTGGTTTAATTTTTTTTAATTTTATTAACTTGTTTCCTTCCATTAGAAAAGTAATACATGTTCATGTTCAGAAATTTATTTTCAAACAATTCCTAAGGAAATAAAATGGAAAGAGTCCTGTCTTCACCACCCCATGACCCTCAGAGGAACACATCCATCTTCCCAGAAGTAATCTCTGTTAAACTGGGCACACAGCCTGCTAGAATTTGAGGAGCTTATACACATGATACAATATCTTGATTTTAACTAAACTTTATTTGAGATAATTGCAGATTTATGTGCAGTTACAGGAAATAATATTGAGAGATGCTATGTACCCTTTGGGTCTTCCCAGTTGGCACTAGTAATAAAGAACCCACTTGCCAATGCAGGAGACATAAAAGATGTGGGCTTGACCCCTGGGTTGGGAAGATTCCCCTGGAGGAGGGCATGGCAATCCACTCTAGTATTCTTGACTGGAGAATCCCATGGACAAAGGAGCCTGATGGGCTACAGTCTATAGGGTCGCAAAGAGTTGGACACAACTGAAGTGACTTAACACACAGCACACACACAGGTGCCCTTTACCAAGTCTCCCCCCATGGTAACATCTTGAAAAACTGTAATGCAATATCACAGCCAGGAGGCTGGATACAGTCTGTCAAGAGACAGAACATTCCATATCCACAAGAATCCCTCCTATGGCCCTTTTATAGCCAAATCCACTTTCCTCCTATGACTAGCCCTTCATTGTGTGTTAGTCACTTAGTCGCGTCTGACTCTTTGCGACCCCATGGATGGTAGCCACCAGGCTCCTCTGTCCATGGGATTCTCCAGGCAAGAATACTGGATTGGGTTGCCATTCCCTTCTCCAGGAGATCTTCCCAACCCAGGTACCGAGCCTGGGTCTCCCGCATTGCAGGCAGATTCTTTACCATCTGAGCTACAGGGAAGCTCTTACCCCTTCATTAACCCCTGGCAATTGCATACTTTCATCATTTCAAAATGTCACATAGGGACTTCCCTGGTGGTCCAGTGGTTAAGACTTCGTCTTCCAGTGCAGAGGGTGCGGGTTCAATCCCTGGTCAGGGAGCTAAGATCCTACATGCTGTAGGGCCAAAAAACCAAAGCATGAAAGGGACAAAATATGGTAACAAATTGAATAAATACTTTTAAAATGGTCCACATCAAAAGAAAAAAAAAATACTTCATGTAGTGGAATTACACAGTACATGACATTTGGGGGCTGGCTTTTGCACTCAGCATAATTTCCTGGGGATTCATCCAGGTTGTTGCGTGAATGACTAGTTTGTACCTTTATTATTGCTGAGTGGTAGTCCATGCTATGGTTATATCACAGTTGGTTATTTATCTGTCAAAGGACATCTGAGTTGCTTCCAGACTGGGGCTTTTACAAATGAAGCTGTTATAAACATTTATGTACAGGTTGTTATGTGAACACAAGTTATCGTTTCTCTGGGATAAATGCCCGGAAGTGTAATTGCTGGGTCATATGGTAGAGCCAGCAATGAAGAAACACTTTGTAGAATAAAATTATATTTCATAATGGGTGGATCTTGTGAGCTAAAGGTTTTTATTTCCATCTGGAAAAAATGGAAATTGGAATCGTTTTTCCACTCACTGTAGGTTAGGTTTTGTTCCTCTTGGGCTGTTTTCAAGGTTTTTCTTTTGCTTCAGAAGTTTGATGATGATGTGTCTTGATATAGATTTCTTTGGAGATTCTATCTGAGCTTCATTCAGTTTCTTGAATCTACAGACTTATGTCTTTTACCAAATTTGGGAAGTTTTCATCTTTTTTTAATCTTTTTTTCTCCTCTCCTGGAACACTGCTAACAGAAATATTAGATTTTTACATATAGTTCTACATTAGGTCCTTAAGGCTCTGTTCTTTTTCCTTTTTTGCCCCGTCTATTTTTCCTGTTTTTCAGAATAGATATTTCCTTATTGATTGATCTGTAGGTTCACTGATTCTTCCCCTGTCCCCTCCGTTCTGCTGTTGAACTTATCCATAGAGTTTGGCTGTTGTTGGCTACTGTATTTTTCATTTCTAAATTTCTATTTGGTTCATTTTCACATTTTCTATTTCATTGCAGAGAGTTTCTGTTTTTTGTTTTAAGCATTTTCATAATTGCTCACTGAAGCATTTTTATGATGGCTCCTTTAAAAATCATGTCAAATAAGTCTAACAGCTGTGTCATTTCAGCGTTGGTATCTGCTGATTGTTTTTTATTATTCGATTTGAAATCTTATTGGATCTTGATTTTCACTGGAAGTGATTTTCTATTAAAGATAAAGGAGAAAGATAGTGATTTTTTACATCAAAACCTAGGCATTAGATGAGACTCTGGATCTTATTTAAGCGTCTAGTTTAGCTGCCTGTGACTCTTCTCTGGCATGGGTGGAGGGAGCATTGCCTTTTTACTACCCAGGGGAGTAGACATCCAGGCTTCCCTCTTGGCCACTATCGACAGTCCTCGTTACTGCTGGGCAGAGGTGGGAGCTGTGCCCTCTACTAGCCCTCCACGGACCCTGCCTGGGCGAGGCAGGAGCACCTCCTACTGCACGCCACGTGGCCTCCACTGACACCGCTGGGGGTGGTGGCCTCGCTGCCTCTGGGCAGTGGGGAGAGTCCTCACCCCCTTCTGGGCCTTCTCTGGCAACATTTTGGCACAGGAGTCGGGCATCTCTTCACAGGCTGATGAGAGTGGATGTCTAGGCGCTCCACTCTGTCGGGACTATTGTGGGAGGCGGTGAGGACCACAGCTTTTTTCCCCACAGATTTTGGCTGGAGCAGAGAAGTTATTGACCGAAGATTTTCTGTTTTGCTACACTTCCCCATTCCTGGACCAATGGTTAGAGACAGTCAGCTTTTGTGCCTTTTTTTTTTTTTTTTTTCTGTCTGTTCCCGTTGGTATCTCCAACTGCTGCAGCACCTAGTCCAGGATATACGAGGCAAGAAGAAAACCCAGGCAACCGACCACTGCATCATATCTAGGGTCCCAAACTCCTTAGCTGGTTGGCCCTCATGTCTCTACCTTTCAGAGTCTTCTTAGGCTTGCTGTATACACAATGCTGGGGTATTAACTGTACCCAGTGGGAGGAATAGAGAGAAGCGTGTCTATTCTGTCTTCCTGGAAGCGGAAGCCCATGGTTTACTTTTAACAGGGACTCAAATAGTACAAGTTTTCCCTTGAGCTATAAAGCATGCAGTTTTAGCAACTACAAAGAAATAACAGAAGACTACAATTAAGGAAATCTTTAATCTTGAAATTAACTAAATAAAATCATAGTGTCTGTACATTCTAATGTATAACAGGGAAAACGGAACAATGACTGTGTGTTAAAGGCCCAGAATTATGGAGTCAGAAGAGCTTAATTAATATTTTAAACCAAGAGTGTAAATCGAACTGTCTTATGAAGTAACGCCAACCATCAAAGTGAAATTAAGGAGCCAGAGTGCTCACAATCTATATTTTACTCTGTAGAACCCATTTTCTCTTTCTCTCTCCTTCTTTCTTTCTTTCCTTCCCCCCTTTTTTCCTCCCTCTGTCCCTTCCTTCCTTCCGTTCTTTCACTTTTTAAAAATTTTAAATCTTTGATTTTTTTTTGCCCCCTCTCTTTTTTGACCCCTACACTGCAGCTTCTTGCCTTTATTTCTGGGCCAGCCATTAGACTCAACTGATTGAAACTATTGTTTAGTAAAATCTATGGATTATTCTGAACTAATCTTGAGAAAACTTTAGGTAAGGAAAATTCTACAGACTTCCTTTGTGGTTGCTTGAAATAGCACTCTATAGCATTTTACTTTCTGACTTTTCTACATACTCTGCTTAGACCAGTATTTTGCAAATCACATTCACTTCCCATCTTCAGGAATTGGGCCAAATTTTCATTTAACTCATTCTAATTTTTAGTTAATTTTTCTTAAATCAATTCTTTTTTAAAAAACTTGTTTCAAAAGAAAATTGTAAAAAAGAAAGAAAATAGTACTGGTAAAGTATCTAAAAAAAAAAAAAAAAAAAAGTAGAAAGATACCACAATCTCCCATAGTAAACAAGTTCATATCTTGTAAATTTTGGAGTGAGAACGTTCTCTATGGTGTCCAATCTGCCTCCCTATCTCTGACTGCACTTTATGTTAGTTTCTGTAGATTTTATGAAAATAAATCTCACCAATGCAATAAGTACTTGTCCCATGGAAGAAAACCAAAACTTAATCTTATTCTTATCTCTCCTTTAAAACATATCTCCTCAAATCTTGTCTCCTTTAAAACTTATTCCTCTGCCACTTGGGGGCTCCCAGGTGGCTTAGTCAGGTTAAGAATCTGCCTGCAATGCAGGAGACTTGGGTTCGATCCCTGGGTCAGGAAGATCCCCTGGAGGAGAAAATGGCAACCCACTTCAGTACTCTTGCCTGGAGAATCCCATGGACAGAGGAGCCTAGTGGGCTATAGTCCATGGGGTCACAGAGAGTCAGACATGACTAAAATGACTGAGCACGCTTACACACACAGCCGCTTGATGAAAACTCAGGCCCCAAGAATTTTCTACTCATTCTGGAATAATAAGCCATCCTCAAATGATTAAGAGAGCTGTGGTCCCCATTCATTCCAAATCAGTAGAGAGAAGGTATCAGGCCATGATGAAAATCAATTCTTGGATTTTGACCTGAAGACTGGACTGCTCCTCCCCTTTCTGCTTCTTGAGGCCTGTGGTTTGAGGCTGGCAGCCCCAGGGGAAGGGAGTGGGGGCGGCTCCTGCTCACCTCCTTTCTTACTCCTGGTCACTCACACCAACCCCAACCAGCTGACAGAGGGGCAGGATAGGCCCAGAAAGCAGGGGGACAGTTCTTCTTTGGTCACTGGCTTTGTGCACTCTGACAATAGCAGATGCCTCCCGCTCACCCTTTCCAAGGTTCCCATCCCTGAGATCGCCGTCTTGCAACCCCCACTGGCAGCCTTTCCCCATGGGCCTGCCGTTGGAGTCCCCACTCTCCTGGTTGGTCCTCTAGTGTAACATTTGACAAGGCTACAGTGCACCCCTCCTCTCAGATGTGGCCCACAGCTAATCCCTGCGAAGTGCTCATGTATCCTTTACCCTGAGAAATCAGACGCACAGCCCATCCCACTCAGCATCACACTCCCAAAGCTGCCATCAAAACCGTTCACGAGCTTTCTCCTTCCTCCTAGATCTCCCCAAGCACCAGACCCAAGCCCACCCTGTCCTCTGACCCATTCTCTGGCAGCTTCTCCTAAAATCCAGGGAGGAGATGCACCTCTGCGTTAGAGTGAGTGGGGATCACAGCTCTCGTGAATGGAGAGGTTCTTACAACATGCCCTGTTCCTCTCCTACTCTCGCTAACCCAATTTGGGCCTCTGGCTGAGGGAATCCAAAACTGTAAAGCCAATTCTTAATTTTTTTTTTTTTTTTTCCTTTAGATCATCTGTAAGTGATGATCTGGTATCTCTCCTGGGGATTTATATATTTTCCTCATTCAAAACTTTAATGTTAACAGCCAGCACAGGAGAACAGCAACTTTTTGTGCCCTCAACTTATTTATGAATATTTCAGGACTTGTTATTAAAGGTTATAAATCTTCCTCAGGCCTCTTCTTTCAGGAGCTAAATGAGCCCAATTCTCAGAGAGTCATTTCTCCAAGGTCCTTTAATAATTTGGATTTTTCTCCTCTAATTTCTCTAGTTTTATTACGTTTCAAATAATTTGTGCATCAGAGAAATGAACATGCAAGATGTGTGCATGACTTTGATAGTTTCATTTTTATTTCACTTCCAATTTTTCGTAGGTAAAAGTGTCATATATTTTAAACCCCGGACCTTACAGAAGGGTGTACAAGTGGCAGCTTCTTTACCATCCGTGTCCCAAGCCACCCAGCACCATCCCCCACTCCCAGGAATGAGTATAAGTAGTTCCCTGAGAATCCTTCCAGCGATACTCTGTGTATATACAAGCGATCGTGTATTTATAATCTGTCTCCCACTCACCCTCACACTTTCCCTTTGCTTTTGCCCCTTATAAGAATATCTTCAAGATCCTCTAGATCAGAAAAGAATTTCCTCATTCTCTTCTGTAGCTATATTATAGTCCTTTGGCTGGATGTCCCAGAATTTAACTAGTTCCCTCCTCTTTTTTATTAATTTTTAAAAAAAAAATTTAGTTATTTTTAATTGAAGGATAATTCTTTACAGAATTGTGTTGGTATCTACCAAACATCAGCATGAATCAGCCATAGGTTTACCCATGACTAGTTCCTTACTCTTGAACATTCCAAAGTCTATCACAAATAATGCTGCAATGAATAATCTAAATACATCATTTAGCTCATATTTGAATATACCTACAGGATAAATTCCTAGAAATAAAGTTGCTGGTCAAAGAAGGCATGCAGTTATAGTTCTAAAGATGCTGCCAAATTGTTTTGCATCAGAATGGCACCAGTTATACCCTTCCCAGCAATACAGGAGAGTGCCCATCTATACAGACTCGCCTCCATGCCATGTTGCAAAACTCTTTAATCATTGACAATCCAAATGGTGACATATTGAATCTCAGTTGAGTGAGGCTGAGCAAATAACTTCCCTGCACTTCAGTCACTTGTGTTTTCTTATTTTGTGAACTGTCTTGCACATGATATTTGAATGCTTACCTGGACAGGTCTGGAAATGGTGGAAGGATTACTTCATTGGCCACACAGGTGAACAGTAGGAGATGCTGTCACAGAAAAAGGTACAGGGCTTAATTAAGACAGTGAAGCTTCAGGAGCCCATGTAGCAAGAAGCATGGACTATTTGCCACACATAATGCAACGTGGACAGTGGTAACTTCAGCCTGGTGCAGAAACAGTTCTAGGTCATGTCTCCCATGCAAATTCCTAGGTGGGTAATGATTTCAAAGAGAAAATTATTAGCAGATAATATGCTCCAGGAGAATCTAGCAAACAGGAAGTTACAAAACAAGCAAAAAAAATCTTGAAAATATTTGATACCCCCAATGTAAGAATTTATAATATATTAGCACTAAATAAATTTGGTCTTGCAGTTACTGAATCTAGGGAGGGAAATACATGTAGATAAACGATGATAGATAACAGATGAAAATATACATGTTGACTTAAAATGTACAACATAGAAGCTGCTTCCCTGTTGGAGCAATGGTTAAGAATCCGCCTTGTAATGCAGTGGGCACCGATTGGATTCCCGGTCAGCAGTGAAGATCCCATATGCCGCAAGGCAACTAAACCCATGTGCCACAGCTACTGAAGCCCAAATGCCATAGAGCCCATGCTCCATGACAACTGGAGTAGGAGCCACAACTAGGGAGTAGCCCACGCTTGCTGCAACTAGAGAAAGCCTGCGCACAGCAATGAAGACCCAGCACAGTTTTTTTTTTAAAAAGAAGCCTAGTTTAAAAAAAAAACAAACACGAAGCAGCAGCTGTGAGTTGTGTTTATTCAGTGTCTTGCTGAGGACTGTAGCCTGGGAGACAGCATCTCAGGGAGCTCTGAGAAGTTGCCCCATGTGATTTTGGTGAAGGGAGTATGTGCATGCAACAAAGCACATAACTCAGCAGAAGGTTGCGGCTCTTCACCAGGGACACATATTTTAGCTAATGGTTTTAGTGCTTTTCTTTCTAAGTACAGGAAAATGCAAAACGTTGGAAAAATCTTAAAGGTTTCTCCTGAAAATATCTAACTATCTGAAGGCCTGTTCTGTCCGTTTTCCCAGAACACAGAGTGCCTCATTCCTGATCTCTGCCCTGAACTCCTTTCAGAGGCTGTTGAAGGTCAGTGGCTTCAGTGGCAAACAATCCTTGTAGAGCTGGATGGTGAGTGCCATTCTTTAGTTGGCACAGATACATACAGTATATACTATATTTGGTATATAATAACACATACCCTGGGTTTCCCTGGTGTCTCAGATGGTAAAGAATCTGCCTGCAATGCAGGAGACCTGGGTTTAATCCTGGGTCCAGAAGATCCCCAGAGAAGTGAATGGCTACTGCCTCCAGTATTCTTGCCTGGAGAATTCCATGGACAGAGGAGCCTGGCAGGCTAAAATAATTGGGGTTGCAAAGAGTCAGACACAACTGAGCGACTAACACTTTCACTTTTTTTCAGCATATACATTGGACTGCAAAGAAATTGAAACAGTCAATCCTAAAGGAAATCAACCCTGAATATTCCTTGGAAGGACTAATGCTGACGCTGATGCTCCTGGCCACCTGATGCGAAGAGTGGACTCATTAGAAAAGGCCCTGATGCTGGGAAAGATTGAAGGCAGGAGGAGAAGGGAGCAGCATATGATGAGATGATTAGATAGCATCACCAACGCAATGGACATGTGTTTGAGCAAACTCTGGGGGATGGTAGAGGACAGAGGAGCCTGGCATGCTACAGTTCATGGGGCTGCAAAGAGTCAGAGGCGACTTAGCAACTGAAGGACAACAACAAAAACATACACATAATATAAAAGTATTCAAGTATTTTAAACCTTAAAACAGTAAATGTAATTTGTCCTAAGAGTTAGCTCAAACATTGGTCATTTGATGGTAGAAATGTTATCATCTATTTAAGAATGATATACAATACCTACAAAAGCAAAAACAAGCAAAAAAATATTTCTGCCAATTAGTGTGTGTATGTGTTTGTGTGGTGTGGGGGTGATCTTTCACTATAAGAGGCATTTGCTTTCAAATGTAAAAGATTCATTGTGACTTAAAAAAATTTTTCATTTTATATTGGAGTATAGTTGCTTTGTGGTAGTTGCTCAGCTGTGTCCAACTCTTCATGACAACATGGACTGTAGCCCACCAGGCTCCTCTGTCCATGGAATTCTCCAGGCAAGAATACTGGAGTGGGTAGTATTCCCTTCTCCAGGGAATCTTCCTGACCCAGGGAACAAATTCGAGTCTCCTGTATTGCAGGCAGATTCTTTACCATCTGAGTCATCAGTGGGTTGATTTAAAATGTTGTGTTAGCTTCAGGTGTACAGCAAAGTGACTCAGTTGTACATGATATATACATACACATATATTCTTTTTCAGACTCTTTTTCCATATAGGTTATTATAGAATATTGAGTTCCACTGTGACTTTGAGCAAATTTGTTTAAACTTTTAAAAATATGTATCTAAAAGGTAGACAATTCTTCAGCTACTCACAGTGTATGTGATGCTTGTAAGGCTTTAAAATCAGACAAGCAGAAAGATTTATTTGCAAGTCATTCTAGCTCCTTTCACCAATCTCTGGGCAAGTCAACCCTGGAATAACCCGAGGTCCCTGCAGTTGAGGATATCTGCTCACCTGTCCCACGTGGGCACTGATAACCTGGGAAGCTGTGACTGATCGCAGATGCAGCACCTTTGAGGCTGGAAGGCCCCTGGGCCAATGGAAGCTGTAGGGGGCTTTGATAAACTCTCCGCTGTATGGCATGAGATGACGAGAGGGCAGCACCTGAGAATGTCCCGGCTTTGATTCCAGAAGGGAGAGGGGGCCTGGCAGCCATGTGCATCCCGTTAAGAATGGGAATAAGCACGAAACAATATTAACTTTAGAAATGAGATGAAAGCCCATGTGTGCTAGCTTTCACACAGAAGGGGAGACCCGACGAGCCTCCCAACCCCCTTCAGCCCTGCTTTTAGATGGAAATGATTTTGTTGAACACTGACACAAAAGGAAGATACAGATGTAGTGAAGAGCCTTAGCGCAGAACAATTATATGCAAGTAGGTTACATGAAAATATAGTCTCAAGTGGATGATATCTTGTGAATATTAATTAAGGAAATTATTCTCAGAGCAGCTAGTGTTTAAAACAAGATCTAATCTCTCCTGAGTGGGCCTGCCGCCCTCTCTCTCAGTGTTTAACTTCAAAGGGCTTTGGAGTTGGGGCAAATGAGATTATTATTACTTCAATCTAGAGAGGAAACCTATTCTAACCAACACGAGAGTGAATTCTAGAATTACATATAGCAGTTAATACAAAGAAGAAAAAAATATTCCACACTTAAAATGCCTACATGGCAAAATGTTTCTTAACCTTTTTCATCTGATTTGCTTCATCCTCCTATAAAAATTGCACATTTCAGGTACAGAGCTGGAGAAGCGTGTGGGCCAGATGAAGACACACTCTTATTCACCTATTCTTTTCTTTGACTCAGGGCCATTAGAAATAATACTATTACCATTAATATTAATAATATTATTACTATTCTTAGCTAAGACTTAAATGCATCTGTGAGTCAGGTACTCTTTTCCTTATATTAGCTCATTTAATGTTTTAAAAATCCCTGTGAGGTTTTAAAGGTTAACAGACCTAGAAAGGTAAATATATTAGTTTACCGTAAGAAAATACCACAGACTGGGTGGCAGAAACAACAGAAATGCATTGTCTCACCATTCTGGAGGCTGGAAGATCAAGTTGAAGGATGAGATCATGGCATGAACAGGGCTCGTGTCTCCTGAAACCACTCTCCTAGCCTCACAGGTGGCCACCTCCCCTCTTCGTCCTTATTTCTCTGTCCTCTGCACACACAAATCCCTGGCCCCTTGTGTGTCAAATTCCCTCCTCTTATAAGGACAGCCAAAGATGGAGAAGCTCTATACAGTCAGCAAAAACAAGACCAGGAGCTGACTGTGGCTCAGATCATGAATTCCTTATTGCCAAATTCAGACTTACTTGAAGAAAGTAGGGAAAACCACTAGACCAGTAAACCAAATCCACTAAATCAAATCCACTAAATCAAATCCCTTACGATTATACAGTGGAGGTGACAAATAGATTTAAGGGACTAGATCTGATACACAGAGTGCCTGATGAACTATGGAGGGAGGTTCGTGACATTGTACAGGAGACAGGGATCAAAACCATCCCCAAGAAAAAGAAATGCAAAAAAGCAAAATGGCTGTCTGGGGAGGCCTTACAAATAGCTGTGAAAAGAACGGAAGCCAAAAGCAGAGGAGAAAAGGAAAGATATACCCATTTGAATGCAGAGTTCCAAAGAATAGCAAGGAGAGATAACAAAGCCTTTCTTAGTGATCAGTGCAAAGAAACAGAGGAGAACAATAGAATGCGAAAGTCCAGAGATCTCTTCAAGAAAATTAGAGATACCAAGGGAACATTTCATGCAAAGATGGGCTCGATAAAGGACAGAAATGGTATGGACCTAACAGAAGCAGAAGATATTAAGAAGAGGTGGCACAAATACACAGAAGAACTGTACAAAAAAGATCTTCACGACCCAGATAATCACGATAGAGTGATCACTCCCCTAGAGCCAGATGTTTTGGAATGTGAAGTCAAGTTAGCCTTAGGAAGCATCACTACAAACAAAGCTAGTGGAGGTGATGGAATTCCAGTTGAGCTATTTCAAATCCTAAAAGACAATGCTGTGAAAGTGCTGCAGTCAATATGCCATCAAATTTGGAAAACTCAGCAGTGGCCACAGGACTGGAAAAGGTCAGTTTTCATTCCAATCCCAAAGAAAGGCAATGCCAAAGAATGCTCTAACTACCACACAATTTCACTCATCTCACACGCTAGTAAAGTAATGCTCAAAATTCTCCAAGCCAGGCTTCAATAGTACGTGAACCATGAACTTCCAGATGTTCAAGCTGGTTTTAGAAGAGGCAGAGGAACCTGAGATCAAATTGCCAACATCCGTTAGATCATCAAAAAAGCAAGAGAGTTCCAGAAAAACATCTATTTCTGCTTTATTGACTATGCCAAAGACTTTGACTGTGTGGATCACCACAAACTGTGGAAAATTCTTAAAGAGATGGGAATACCAGACTACCTGGCCTCTTAAGAAACCTATATGCAGGTCAGGAAGCAACAGTTAGAACTGGACATGGAACAACAGACTGGTTCCAAATAGGAAAAGGAGTACGTCAAGGCTGTATATTGTCACCCTGCTTATTTAACTTCTATGCAGAGTACATCATGAGAAATGCTGGGCTGGATGAAGCGCAAGCTGGAATCAGGATTGCTGGGAGAAATATCAATAACCTCAGATATGCAGATGACACCACCCTTATGGCAGAAAGTGAAGAGGAACTAAAAAGCCTCTTGATAAAAGTGAAAGAGGAGAGTGAAAAAGTTGGCTTAAAGCTCAACATTCAGAAAACTAAAATCATGCCATCCAGTCCCATCACTTCATGGCAAATAGATGGGGAAACAATGAAAACAGTGACAGACTTTATTTTTGGGGGCTCCAAAATCACTGCAGATAGCGACTGCAGCCATGAAATTAAAAGACGCTTACTCCTTGGAAGAAAAGTTGTGACCGACCTAGACAGCATATTAAAAAGGAGACACATTACTTTCCCATCAAAGGTCCATCTAGTCAAGGCTATGATTTTTCCAGTAGTCATGTATGGATGTGAGAGCTGGACTATAAATAAAGCTTAGTGCTGAAGAATCGATCCTTTTGAATTGTGGTGTTGGAGAAGACTCTTGAGAGACCCTTGGACTGCAAGGAGATCCAACCAGTCCATCCTAAAGGAAATCAGCCCTGAATATTCATTGGAAGGACTGATGTTAAAGCTGAAACTCCAATACTTTGGCCACCTGATGCAAAGAACTGACTCATTTGAAAAGACCCTGAAGCTGGGAAAGATTGAAGGCAGGAGGGGAAGGGGACAACAGAGGATGAGATGGTTGGATGGCATCACCGACTCAATGGACGTGAGTTAAGTAAACTCCAGGAGTTGGTGATGGATAGGGAGGCCTGGCGCACTGCAGTCCATGGGGTCACAAAGAGTCGGACACGACTGAGTGACTGAACTGAATTGACTGAATTGACAAGGACACAAGTCAGACTGGGTTAGGGCCCACCCTACCAGCCTCATTTTAACTTAATCAACTCTTTCTCATCCCTGTCTCAAAATACAGTCATGTTCCTAGGTTCTGAGAACTAGAGCTCCAAAACACAGATTTTTGTGGGGGGCAGGGGATCACCATTCAAACCAGTGAAGTTGTCACCCCAGGCTCTCACAGCAGGTCAGATGTGGAGCTGGGATTTCAACCCTAGGACTAGAGTCGTCCTCAACCATCTGCCCTATCGGTACCGGCCTGTGAGAGGAAAGGCAATATACATCTATTTCAATCAGGATAATGGTCTCATGATCTGTAACAGCTCTGGGTGGGAGGATAAAAGGTAAGACACTGAAAGAAACATCTTTTCAGACAGGACCAGTAAAATGGAATCATACCGATTATTAAGGCTCTGGGGCCTCCATGGTAGCCCAGCTGGTAAAGAATCCTCCTGCAATGCAGGAGATCTGGGTTCCATCCCTGGGTTGGTAAGATCCCCTGGAGAAGGGAAAGGCTACCTACTCCAGTGTTCTAGTCTGGGGAACTCCATGGACTGTATAGTCCATGGGGTCGCAAAGAGTTAGATACAACTGAACGACTTTTCACTTCCATATGAATTTAGCAGATTTTTTTTAAGTTTGTGGGACATTAGCCAATTACCTAACATTAGAATTTTAGCTTTAGCTGTTGGTGAAGGCAGTGCTGCCGCAGGCACCACTCCTGCACGACTGGAAACAGATGCTGGAGGTCGATGGGTACTGGCGAGCCCAGATGCTGAATGGACACGCTTACCACGGACAAGAAATGCAGATGGCGAAGAGAGACGGAACAGCTACGGATGTGGCTGGATGTGGATAAAGGCAAACACATCCGTGTGGGCTCCCCATCGGTCACTGAGGCAGCCGAGGTGCCCCAGGGAGAGTTGGAGTTAAGTGGAAGGGTGTTCCGACATTTCTGGATCAACCTAAGACCCAGGAAATTCAGGCTGCACCAGGCAGCGCCAGCCTCATTACCTGCGATTTGCTCTGCACTCAGCTCAGCAAGCCCACTCCTGGTTTTCCAAATGTGCTGTGCACGCCCCACACTTACCCATGCCTCTCTGTCCCCTCTGCTGTGAATGCTCTTAATCACCACCACCTTCCCCATCCCTCCAGCAGGTGAAACCTCTTCTGACGACCTCCTGCCTTGGAAACTAAGATGGGTCCCTTTCTTTACTGTCTCGTTGATCTTTATCATTTCATCCCATTCCAGCACTTTCTATGTATTCATCTGTTTCTGTGTCTCCTTTACTTAACAAAATACTTGAAAATATGAACCATTTCTTTTGCATTTTTGTATCTGCTGCCCCTAATACAGTGCCAGGCACATCATAGGTACCCAGCAGATGACTGCAGAATAAATGTCCATCTCAGAGAAACCTAAAGTCCCAGAGATATGTTTTACCTGGTCAGTATGCCACTTGAAAATAATAATAAATATGTTGCTAATGTTTACAACTTCAGAGATTTCACAGACAAAAAGGATTATCTGCTTTAACAATCCAAAGGGCTGGCTATACCAGGCTTGAATTCCCACACACAATGAGTTAAAATTGAGGAGTGGCCATCCCTTTTGGGGAAGATGTTACTCTGCTGTTTATCCTATTTATCCTATCCTACCCTATTCTTAAGTATTCCTGCCTCACACCTGCCCTCTTCATGCACGTGGGAAACCCACCTCACCCCATTAGGCATTCTGTAACCCCGATCCCCTTAGACCAATCCATCAGATCCTCCCCTGCTTTTGACCGCCTGTGGCAGCACATATGGACTACAGTGGTTTTCCATCGTCCGGCTCTGCCCATACCCACGTCTCGCTCCCTCAGTGTATCCTGAAAGGGCAGAAGAGGCGGGAGAAGGATGCTACTTTCGGTTCGTGGAAAGGGAGCTAAAGAGAAGATCTGTCTTCTTCTGGCATATCAGGTGTTGGCACCGGGGAGAAGCAGGATACTGGCCGGGATGGGCAAACAAGCCAGCTGGGAATGGCAGCCCCTGTGTTCCAGCCAGCAAACACCTTTTCAAAGCCTACTTTGCATAAGACAGTTCCGCTGACCACAGCGGAGTCACAGGGGAACAGTTACCCCTGGAACTTCCTTTCTGCAACAGTAGCACCCTGTGTAAGGGAACCAAAGATGGAACATGATCGTCTCATATATATGCTGCCATGAGGTTTCAGACCACCACACTGGCATGAGCTTTCAACGTTGAAAAAATAAATGAAAACTCTCTGGAAATAATAGGAGCACTGTGTCCTGGAACCCAAAGAATAATAATCCCAGGCCATCAGTCATCCAAGCTGAAAACAGTTTCTTCCTCTCTCTTGGCTGGGCCTAGGATGGCAGGACACAGACCCTTAGCCCAGGAGTGATTTGCATCGCTGCCGGGGACACAGAAGAGGCTGCGTCCACCACGGCTGAAAATGCCAGGAAGACGGGGGTCTTTTCCTTTTTAAAGAGTTAGAGTTGCTTGCTATGCATTAGTGTGAAGTGCAGTTTGGGATTGTGCTTCATGGGCCCCAAATATGTGGACTCACAAGGGACTTTTGTGTCCAGATCTGGAGGATTTGCAAGAATATGAACCATGTATGGAGAATTCACATATTCAGAAGGCCCCTAATCCTTTCCCATGCATGGCCTCCCAACAGTCTGAAGCGGTAGGCACTATCCTTACACCATTTTACAGATGGTAATGCTGCAGCTAAGCAGGCTAATCGATGCCACCAAGCCCATGAGTACAAGGTTACAGTACAAGGTTACAACTTGAACTTAGGTCTGTCTGTCTGACCCCACAGCCCTACTCCCAGCTCTCACTCTCTGTTACTTCCTCATTCATTCTCTTATGCCACAAATATTGAGCACTGCCTATGAGTTAGACACTGTCCTAGGTGCTTAGGATACAGCAGTGAATAAATCAGATAAGAATGCGTGCATGCTAAGTCGCTTCAGTTGTGTTTGATGAATTGCGACCCAATGGACTGTAGCCCACCAGGCTCCTCTGTCCATGGGATTCTCCAGCCAAGATTACTGAAGTGGGTTGCCATGCCCTCCTCCAAGAGATCTTCCGGACCCAGGGATTGAACCTGCATCTCTTATGTCTCCTGCATTAGCAGGAGGGTTCTTTACCATAAGAGACACCTGGGAAGCCCCTGGATAAGAATATTTGCTCTCAAGGAAGTTATGTTCAACACAGCATAGACTGCAGTGCTGTGGAGCCAACATCCCACAGTTGTGAAGACCGTTACGTGGTGGACCTCACTTCCAAAGCGCTCAGGAAAAAATATGCAAATTTGGGGAAAGGCATGATCTTAGTTGCTGTAGGTGCATTTTTAAAGTAAGTTCAAGGGGCTAAAAAAAAGTTCCTGCTCAACTTGAAAATGAGACTGGGGTGTGTTCTATCAGTTTTTCCTGAAGGGGAAAAAAAATCCCCCAATTTTAATTCCCTTCTGAACTTAGCCACATGTTGAGATAAGGAAGGTGGGGTTAGAAATCAATTCAGCTCCCTTGGGAGAAAAATTATAGTAATAAGCTTTTAAAAAACGATGATAATAATAAGCTATATGATTTCAAAGTGACTCACCACCACTCCCCCCTTCTTTTTTTTTTTGACAACTGAAATTGATTTTGAAAGGAAAGGCTGTGGAGATTTTCGTTGAATACAATCCAGACGTTCTAAATCTAAACCCTCTCACCAAAGAGACTGCAGATCTGGAGAGCCTGGGCTCTGTTGATAATGCCCTACTCTCTGCCCGACATACTATACCCACCACCACATGTCACTCAACATGCCTGAGAGCTCGTAGATGAAGGAAATAAAGATGGAACGATATTAAGACTGAAATCAATACAGCTTTCTTTTACATTTCCCAATAGTCTCAATAACTTCAAAGGAGCAGATATGAATATAATTAATGAGCAGAACAAACACCAAGTGCAAAATAAATCTGGACCTTGTTTTACGAGCAGTGTTGGAATGATAGATTTAGAACTGTAGACACGTTTGTTGGCAAATCTGACGACTCACTCATTTCCAAATGGTATAGCCTTTTAGAGCAACTGGAGTTGCATCAGCCTGGGTGCCCCTTAGGAAAAATACTTGCTGGAACCACTTGGTACCGGACTAAACAGAGCCCTTGTACTTTGATGCATTCAGCCGCTGTTAAAATTTATGTTTGAATCAGTATTAGGAGGAATCCTCCGATCAGCTCTCCATTTGGCTGTTTCTGCAAGCTAATCCTGTTTTAAAATATGTATATTCTTAGGAATCTGACCAAACTGAATAACAACAATGCTCAGAGGAAATTCACACTTGTATTTCGAAAAGAAATAAGAGCTCTCGCTAGAGAACAGGCACAAAAGCTACGAAAACAAAAAGATGGCCTTGGCCGTGGTGCTCTGCTTCTAATTGTGTGCCGCCTTCTGGGAAATCCCTCAACAGTTCTGCTCCTCCGTCTCCTCATCAATGGTAGCAATACAAGTACATGTATTGGGTGTTCACTATGTATTAGACTAATGACCTAGTAAAAGGTTCATGCACCCTTTTAGACTAGTCCTATGAGGTACAGTCATTCTATTACAACCCCTTTTTTATAAATGAGGAAACTGAGGCTCAGACAGCTGCAGTGACTAGCCTGTACTTTTAAGAATGTGAAAACTAGCATTTTAAGTGAATGTCCTGACTGCGCAGCTTCCATTCTCAACCACTATTTTCTTAGGGCTGGCAGTCAGGAGGTACAGATAGGAGTTCATTTATACAATCCTCACGACTTTAAGTCCATTCACTCATTCTTTGCCTGGTCTCTAAAATGATATTAATACTTGCCCACCTTACATCTTGAACTTCGCACATGAAAGTCAGAAGATGAGGAAGAAATGAATAACAATTGTGACTGTCTCTTTATATTTGGTGGAAAGAGAAGCAGCTGGGGGACAAAAAAGGTCTTTCTAATTTCTTCTCACCTTTTACCGCAAGCCTCATGAGTTACAAAGACCTGGGTTCTCTAGTCCTTTGCTTAACAGCCCTCTTAGCCCACTGTGGCCAATATTATCCTTATTCAGGTGTCCTGTAACAGGCCTACGTAGCAAAAACAGAAGCATTCTGGTAATTCTTCATGAATGTAAACTGTGTGGACTCCAACCAAAGCATTCAGGCCTTGGAATGACAGTTTAAAAGCTAGATTATTAACAATGACTTCCTGTTTAGGGTCAAATCCACTAATTTGTGCTCCATAGTATTGGTCTAACATTGGGCCCAGGGACAATCCTATTTCTAACACATCTGTCCTCCAAGGACTATAGACACATGAATTTAGCAGATAATGTCCCAGGGAACAAAGAAGTCTCATCACAGTCCTTACACACAGACAAAGAGAAATAACAGTTTGTTCTACTGATTGTCATGAAACACACCCAAATGTCTTGATATTCCATCTTTTAAGTCAGTTGTAAAAAGAGAAATTGTTTGCACCTTTAATAGCATCATGAAGATGTATAAATCTTGATCCAACTGGCTGTTGGAAGTGAGAATGGCTCCAGGGAGGATGGCTCTGTGGGGAGGGGTTGTGGTGGGGGGTTGGGAGTTGGGGGGGGGGGTGTTCCGGGATGGGGAGAGGGGTGAGGTTAGAAGGATGGGGGGTGTAATCACCTTGTTCCTGGCCCAGTACAGAAAGGGCATCTGGGATGCTTCCCTCTGCTCCAGCAGCAGCGCTTGGTTAGGCAGGGCAGCAAAATTAAAAACACCCGGCAGAGCCAAGCGGGGACGCGGGTCGGGGGTGGGAAAGACAAAAACAGAAACCACCACTCACAGGAGCGAACCCTGAGTCTTTTTTTATGTGGTAAGGAAATCTAAGATCTAATCAGTAGCCTTAATTGAAAGGCTCAGTGAGGGGGATCTCTAAGCTCCTCTTCCTGCCATTAATTTTAATTTTAGCCTTTCACAGGGTATGGATAGGAGTGAAGGTGATGCGTAGGGCCCAGCCCTTTAGAACCGTGAGGGCCCCTGGAGAGACGGTGAGGCGCTTCCCCTTTGGAAATCTGCTGAGACCCGATAGGCGCTGGGCGGGACTGTCGGGGTCCACAGAGGTTCTGTCCCCTCAGATCTGCAGAGGAGGGCGTTCCTCCTCCACTGTGCCCAAGTGCTGCACCGCCCGTGGAGGGAGCCGGCCCGTGGTTCCCCTTTGCCTCCTTTCCTAAAGGCCACGCACGTTGAGGAGTTCCGGGGAGAGGATAGGGAGCCGCGCGGAAGGGCAGAGAAGACAAGGAGGTGGGCAGAAAACGAACCACTAGAGCTGCAGCAGGGAGTGCCGCTGAGGAGCTTTCAAGGACTTTCAAATGAATGCCATCCACTCTTTCCTCGCTGTTTCTGCCGTTTCGTTGACCGTTCTTACTAAGTGCTCAATTAAAATCGGTCTCCCAGGTTCCTCAGTAGTAAAGAATCCGCCTGCCAATGCTGGAGACTCAAGGAGACTCGGGTTCCATTCCTGGGCCGGGAAGCTCCCCTGGGGAAGGAAATGACAACCCACTCCAGTATTCATGGGCTTAGCTGGTAGCTCCGATGGTAAAAAAAAAATCTGCCCGCAATGCAGGAGCCCCGGGTTTGATCCCTGGGATGGAAAGATCTCCTGGAGGAGGGCAAGGCAACCCACTCCAGTATTCTTGCCTGAAGAATCCCCATAGACAGAGGAGTCTGGTGGGCCACAGTCCGTGGGGTCGCAAAGAGGCACACACGACTGAGCATGCGTGTAGACGGTGCATTGAAGACGCACTTCGGTGCACCCTACTCACCGGGTATACAGGATGAACTTTCTTCTGCGGGCGAAAGACGTTAATAGTGTCTCCTTTGTGCTTTCACCAGTTTAAAGCCAGAGCAAAACATAATTATAGCAAAGGCTGTTAATGGACTAGGTGGCAGGTTTGCCACCTTCCTCTGTACCTCTTTTTCCGTCCACCGGGCTATGTGCTAGCTCTCATCATCTTCTAATTATCTCTTCCTCTTTTTGCTTCACAGCTTTAGAAGTTACAAGGGTATTAGCTGAATCCAAATTAAATTTCTTCTTCTTTTTTTTTTTTTTTTTTGCTTTTAAAGGAAATGGAAAAAAAAAAGAGTAGGTTCTTTTTAGGAGTGGCGCATCACTCCAGACAATCTAACAGGAAAGATATGTAATAGGGTCTCTGGCTGAAAAATCTATGAAGCCAAATAAACCCCAGATCAACTGTAGCCTGCATTGGGTGTAGGGAGTATATTTCAGTCTCTTTTCCACCTCAGGATTTCCACCTGAAAAAAAAATGAAATAATCACACTTACTAATCTCAGAGTGGCAACCGGTGGATTTAACAGCGCCCTGAAAACGAGACTCCTCTGTTTAATGAAGCAGCTCATTCAGAGGTTCATTCGGCTAATAAAACCCCCGTTTTTCACTTGTGTTTGAAGCTAGTCCATTATTCTTTTGCGTGTGGTTTGAACCAGTTTTCCGTGAGCTGTGGTTGCTCCTGAGGATGGATATGAATGGCACTTATTAGGAAGGGAAGAGCTCATGAATTCAGATCATCCTTAATGCTGAAATGAGCTGTAATGAAGGCCTGAGATCAAAGTGCTTGAGAAGCAACGGCAGATGAATGGGCCCCAGAGCCTGGGTCGCTGCAGAAAAGGATTAGGAAACTTCACTTAAGTAGCCAGAAAGGTTTCCACAGGCTAGCCTGCTCTGCATTTAATTGTTTATGGGATTCGTGGTCGAAAGATATACAAATGGCCTCCCTCAGAGAAAACGGCGTTATCAGATATTTTCCACAAGGGAGAGGAAGGGCTTTAAATTAGTAGCAAGAAGAACAGAAGCGAGGCCATTCTTAACTCCCAGGGAGGGGGCCAGGGTGGGGGAGAGGGGCTGAAGGAAGAGACAGATCCAGAAAGAGGGGAAGAAAGGGAAAGGAAGAGGAAGAAGGAGCAACTGCCTAGCCTTCAGGATACGCATAGACCCTCCGTCCAGGGAGAAGCACACCCCTCTTTTCCTAAATACTGAACATGAAGCAAAACAGAGCGCCTGCACTGCAGCGTGGGTGCCTCCCCACTGCGCATCGAAGCAGCGAGATGCAGGGCGAATGGAAAGCAGATGCAGTGGTGGAGTGCTCCAACTTTTTACTCTCCTCCCTTGAAAAGATGTCAAGGATTATTTGTGTTACCTCCCTGGAAAACGCCGAGACGTCTTCTTAAGGGGTGAATGAAAGATGAGTACAAAGAGTTAATTTGAAACCAATCAAGCCCTGTGTTCGTCGACTGCTTCAGAAATCCTTCTGTTTTAATGATGAATTTATTTTCAAAGCAGTGCCGATCCTTTTGAGGGGAATTCCACCTCTCACAGCTGCACAACGTGCCCTGCAGTGTTGAGCTTTTTCGCCCACCTGCTCTTTGTAAAACAGCGTGGACTTCCCAGAGCTGAGAGTGTGCCAAGCTGGCTGAGCCCGCCTAAGAGCCATCCTCAGCCTGCAGCCACCGAGGTGTCAGTGAATACACCACAAACCCCTGCAAAACAGTCAGGGCAACTTGGTGGAGCCACACAACCACATGGCAAAGCCACAGACTCCCTCTCACCCAGCAAAGGACCCTCTTGAATTTTCTATGGTTGATCTGTTAACCTAACTTGGCTTCCCCTTGCTGCCCTGTTCAAAAGCAATTGCCTTGAAAATATTATTCGCAAAAATTTTTAAAAACATCACACCTGAAAAACCCTACACAAAATTCCCATTTCGTTGTCCAAGTACAACTCTTGAAGAGACTGGAGGATTTTATCTGCTTTAACTGGGATGGAACTGACATGTTTGTGTTGAAATAGCACCTGGCCATGACTTTAAAAAGCTCCACTTAATAGCTTTGGGTTCCCTGTTTTTCTTCTTTATTCAAATACATCTTATTGTAAGGTTCTGAAATTTAAATGTGGTTGCTGTGCATCTGTTTATCAACAAAGAACTTCTGGATTAATGCAGAAGCACATTTAATAGGCAGAATGCTATCCCTTTGTGCCTTTGAGGGCATCCACAGTTCTCTTAACTAGGAGGATTATGAGATGGAACCCTTCGCAGTGAAATACGCCCTGTTCCCCTCTGTACAAAGATTTGTCCTCCTGGACCATTGAGTCATCTGAGGTCCGCTATTATTCATCCACTCCTAGTGTTGTAGCAAACAGTTAAGAGGGAAATATTGTGCCAAAGTGCCTACTTTATAATTAGGATTCATTGGGAAAATGAAGCGTTTGTTCTAAACTAACTTTCATGAAATGTACATGTCATAACCTTTAATCTTTTCAACTCCAATACCCAGTTTTTCATATCTTTACAGTTCTCTCAAATTTGAGAATCTCAAAATAAGGTGATGAACAGTTCATGTGTGTAGTAATAGTAACTGGCGATAGTAATAGTAATAGACTAAAGGCAGGGGATTGAATTTTAAGGAACTTAATTGAGTAGGATTTGACATTATCATCCTAGAGCATCAAACTTCATATGCTTGCTTTCTAGCAGTCTTGGCTAAGACTGTGAATAAGACAAAGATCACTGTTTCTGCTATAGCATCATATAATTTAGGAATCTATAAAATGCAACTCAGGAGTGGTACTCAGATAGCAATTTAAGGATTTTCAGGAATACAGCATACTTCAGTGAAATATGTTCCTATTGGATAGATAGAACTTGCATACCCTCAGGTATTTATGAGCAACAGAACTTTCCGGGTGCCTCTGCATTCTTATCAATTCCAGCCTCAATGTCCTGGTGACCCACTAGTGACCACAGTGTCACACGTGCAGGCTGCCAGGTGACCCCGCAGACACAACTTGTTGCACAGAAAATGACCAGACAGCTGGAAAAATGGACAGACGGCAGTGCCTTCTCCCCTTTGCCGAATACCAGCTTGCTTAAGACTTGGGTTTAACACACAATGCAATAACCTAGATCGATAGTTTAGTTTGATGTATCTGAATATTTAAAGGTATTATTCCCACTAGGAAAGCTTATTGCTTCCAACTGAAAGCATCTCAAAGTTGTGCTATGAACATTTAAAAAATCTGCTTATGGGTGTTTGGCTAGAGCAGATTGTTCACAGTGATACTACCACAGTGTATGGCATATGGTAGCTTAAAACAGAGTTGAGCTGCTATCCAGCACCCATTTCTCCTCCATGGGGCGGCCGTTGTGCAGTTTGTATGGGACTGTCTACCTCTCCTCCAGCAACAGGGGTGAGCCCTAAATAGCCTAGACCAATCAGTGTAATCCCAATTTCCTATCCACAGTGATTGGTCTAGAGAAGGCACATGACCCAAGATGGTCCAATAAGAATGAAGCCCAGACCTTTGCTGATTTGGAAAGAAATTCTGTCTCAGTCTAGGGTGGTGTGCAGATAAGTACACAGGCTAAAGTAAACAGCCATTTTTTCTACTTGGAGAAATACCAGGCCAAGAATAAGGCAGTAGCCAGAGGAGAGACAGGGCTGAGAGAAGTTTAAAAAACAGAGCCCTGATCAGACCATTCTGAAGTTTGAAATAACCCTGAACTTTTTCAGTTATGTAATCCAACAAATTATATTTATTGCTAAAGCCACCTTGAACTTCAGTGATTTGCAATTGAAAGCTTCCAAATGAACACAAAGTGATTCAAATAAATATTTGTTGAATGACTGGATAGTTATACATATTGTAATTTAGTCCACATAAAATGTAACATTATTAGTGATCATATTTCTGTTATTAAACTTTCAATCATCAGCAAGCTCTAGGAATGACTTGAAAATTGTAAAGTATTGCATTTTCCATCAACAGCAATAGACCATTGCCTAGAGTTAATGGACAGAAAAAAAGATGCTATCAATTCCTGAAAGGTTACTGTACGCTTCCATAGAAATAAAACACGTTACATGTACTCACTACACAAAGATGAAGTGAGGCACAGAGTTTTAAATTGTTAAGGTAAAATCTTTTAAACAGATCCCCTAATGGTTCACCATAAGGAAAACAGAGACATCTCAAAAACAGTCACAGATTGTTCTAGGTCACCCATCCTCTCGCTTGGTCTTCTGATGACAAATGGCTACAGCCGCAAGCTGGCCAGGATACAGACCAGCTCAAAGCCCTCTCAAAACTCCATCTACGCAGAGGCAACTGGTCCACCCACTGGCCCTCGACTGTGACCTCTAAGAGGGCAGGAACTTGACTTATTCTCTGCAGTGTCCCCACACCTAGTATGTGACACATGGGATATCTATGCATGTGATCAGTTCATGACACACGGTAGGCTGTCAATCATTATTTGTTGAGTGAATGAATGACAATTTACGACTTGGGTCTCATTTGCTCTTGTCTTATTCTGTTTCATATAAGAAGGAGGAGGAAGTGAAAGATATAATTGAGTTAATTTGGGTTTTCCCCTAAGCTGCTCTTTGATCACTTTGACACTTAATTGAGTTCCTGCATCCATCTAAATTCTCTTCAAGATAACCTCACACACCCTCAAGCCATTTTTTTTTTCAACAGAAAATACAGAGCTTGACTATCAGGAGAGAAACCAGTGAGTCTTTGACTTAAAGAACAGGGTGTAAGTGACCTTTTTTTTGAGTGCTGATTATGAGATCTTAGGAAAGTCATTTTACCTCTCTGGGTTTCAATTTTGTCATCCCTATAAGAGGAGAGCTGGAGAAGGAAATGGCAACCCACTCCAGTGTTCCTGCCTGGAGAATCCCAAGGACGGGGGAGCCTGGTGGGCTGCCGTCTTTGGGGTCGCACAGAGTCGAACACGACTTAAGCGACTTAGCAGCAGCAGCAGCAGAAGAGGAGAGTGGAACTGCATGAGTTGCTTTTCCAGCTGTGCTTTATAGAGCCCAAGGTGTTTTGTAGAGCAAGAGGTCGTTGTCATTTAGTCACTAAATCATGTCCGACTCTTTTGCAGCCCCACAGACTATAGCCCGCCAGGCTCCTCTGTCCCTAAGATTTCATAGGCAAGAGTACTGGAGTGGGTTGCCATTTTCTCCTCCAGGAGATCTTCCTGACCCAGGGATCGAACCCACATCTCCTACAGTGGCAGGCAGGTTCTTCACCACTGAGCCATCTGGGAAGTCGAGAGCAAGAAGAGAGAGGGATAAGGCCAGGACTCAGAGCCCTCCACTCCCACATTAGCTTAAGAGGGTCTGGAGGCTGGCTGGCTGGCTTCCAGTCACAGTCCTCCTATTTCCTAACCGCATGATCTCAGACAAGGTATCTTTCATGCATCTCGGTTTCCTTCCCTGTAAACAGAGATGACAATAATATTTCTTTACAGGGTGTTATGAGGATTTAATAAATTAATATCTAAAGCTTGGTACATGAAAAATGTATAAATTTCAGATATTACTATCTGTTTTATATATTGGAGTTCTGATAATGTTTAGGCTTAAATGGTTTAAGGGTCTTCTGCTGCCAACAAAACAAAAATATTTAATTAAAAGAAAGTGTTTAGGGTTTGTAATTAGGATGAAATAGGGGAGAGTAAATTGCAAAGCGTCTGGCAGACAGATATTAACCTCTGCAGCCACCATTGTCATTAACACCACACCTCGCCAGCCAGAGTCTGCAGCGTGTTTAACTCAGCACAAGGGGCTGCCGCCACTCGAGAGAGCTGGCTTTTTCTCCTGAAGATTATTCTGCGGTCCCATTCAAATGGCCTCTGCGTCGCCGGGCGGCTGATGCCTGGTGCTAGACAGAGAAGGGCTCCGTGGCTAATCGCTCGCATTCCTGTGAAGACTGAAGGAAAAGATAAATTTCCTTAACAGTCAACATTTCAAGGGAAGGCATTTTCTTAACAGAAAATGGTGAATATCTGAAAAGATTGAAACCTCAGGCAGTTTAAAATTTGCAAGGAAGGAGTGCCTGGCAGTTCAACTGCTTTAAAATTCCTTTTCCGAAGATATCATATGAATTTAAATAAAACTTGAATGATTATGGTAATTATCCACACTAATAACCTTGCTCAGAAACTCCTATATCTGTCGTTTCACTTCCAGAATGCTGTAGACTGCCAGGCATCCCTTCTCTCCTTTACCTGGAGAAGAGGGTTTCGATTTCTCGACATCGTGCTCTGGAACTACAATTATGGGTCAGTCTATTTTTGGACTCACCCAGGCTCTTCACCCCCTCACCTGGTACTGATACTGCCCTCACAAGCCCCGTTCTCCTAGTTTGCTCCCCGAACACTGAGCTCAGATCTCCTTTGACATTTGGCTTACATTTCAAAGCATTTGTCTACCCCTTCTCCTTCCCTTTTTCTGTTCCTTCCTCCCTACTCTCCTTCTCTCCTTGAGACTAATTGGTATAAAGACGGGGCCGGTGGGTTAGAAATTGCTCCTCCCTATTCCTCAGGACTAAGGTTGGACAGGCCCGTCTCTGTCCCAGAAATATGTGAAGATTAATCCCATTTGCAAGGGCATGCAGGAGCTGTAAATATTTATGGGCAACAGAGAAGGAACTGACCCAAGCACACAGAGTAAAGGAACCAGGCAGAGGGCTGGCCAAACACCAGTGACCCTAGATGCTGCTCCCTGGGTGCCAGGTACAATTAACCACCCAGGGGGCCTCCCTTCTGGGTGGGAGGTGACAGGAGTGTGGGAAGTCGATCCTGGCATCAGGAGCAGCAGAATTCTTTTCTCTCCCTTTCCTCTACCCCCAGCCCATTTCTAACTTCCAACCTCTTGGAGGTTTTAGGGACCAATTTAGTAGCCAGAAACTTCCCACACCTCCAACCTGCCTGTTGCTGGCGTGGATGACTGACTTGTACTTCTGGGAAGAGGAAACATATGCTCACCCTCCGCTCTCCACCTCCACCATCTTCTCATCTGTTAGAAAACATCAGGGGATGCATAACTTTTCCCACCTTTGTACCCAAGCACATGCAAGCTGTTTTAAGGTCTAAGATTTAAGAGTTTCTTGAATATTCTCCTTCTTTGTTACAATGCAGAGAGAATAAGTTAGAAAGAAATACACTGGTTTACAGCAAGATGATTTCTTTTTTCTGGCCTTGCCACCCAGCTTTCGGGATTTTAGTTCCCCGGCTGGGTTGAATCCCAAGCTCACAGCAGTGAAAGCACCATTGAATCCTAACCACTGGACTTCCAGGGAATTCGCTAGAACTCGATGACTTATTATTAGAAATTCATTGTCACAGAGAAAACTTCACCAAGGGTCACCAGCATTTTCTTGCATTCTGCCAGGAATGGGGAACTCCCTACTGCCAAAGGCAGTTCAGTCGTGTTGGCCCAGTTTTGTTCATTAGAATCATACTTTGAACAAATGAATACCTGCTTCACAATTGCATGTACCTATCAACCTTTTTCCTACCCCTTAGGGTATTACAGAAGTAATCACAGATAGCTGCTTTGTACCTGATTTTGCTTTTTCATTTGTTTATGTGTGCCCCAGTGTGCCTGCAGGTTCCCTGATAGCTCAGTTGGTAAAGAATCCACCTGCAATGCAGGAGACCCTGAGCTGATTCCTGGTTGGAAAGATCCGCTGGAGAAGGGACAGGCTACCCACGCTAGTATTCTTGGGCTTTCCTTGTGGCTCAGCTGGTAAAGAATCCATCTACAATGTGGGAGACCTGGGTTCAATCCCTGGGTTTGGAAGATCCCCTGGGGAAAGGAAAGGCTGCCCACTCCGGTATTCTGGCCTGGAGAATTCCATGGACTGTATAGTCTATGGGGTTGCAAAAAGTTGGACACGACTGAGCAACTTTGACTTCAGTTCACTTCAGAGTGCACATGTGCTCAGTCGTATCCGACTGTTTGCTACCCCATGGACTCTAGCCTGCCAGGCTTCTCTAGTCACGGGCTAACTCATCTTCTTCTGTAGCTATTCTTCATTTTGTGAGTCTTAGAGGAAGGCAGAGACCTACTTCCCATCACAGAAGCCAAAGAGGACTGGGGATTCCATCTTCTCATCTGCAGACAGCCAGCACATGGTCACATAGCCAACTGGAAGCACCGAGTAGGGTTTTTAATGTGAAGGGGGAGGGGCAGGCTCAGTCGGTGGAAAACAGGAGGATCCAGCAGTGATGACCACCGTGGGCAGTGGAGGAGGGGCTAGCACAGCGTCCTAGCTCGATCTGCTGCCGGCCTCACTTGGCTCTTGAGTATTCTCCCCACCAGACTCTCCAGTCTCCTGGTGATGGTACAAGTCACCCAATAATGTTCCAACAAATTCCTCTTTTGCCTACGATAGCCAGAGTCGGTTTTGGTCATTAGCAACCGTGAGCCCTGGCTGATACATTCTCTTCCTCCCACATTCTCCCAGATGGCCTGCTCGCAATCATTGCTCCCCTATCAAGGTGCCCAGCTCTCTCTGTGCACCCTGAGGAAGCAGGACTAGTGGAGCCGTCCTCTTTCTACACCTGGATAGGACACATCTAGTGATGCTGGTGCTCCCGGCGGTGTATAACCACATCGCCCCACTGGCTTGTACTCAGTCAGTACCCGACTTTCTCTGATATTATAGTTAAGCCATTATCGCCCTCATTCCATAGTGCATGTGAGTGTTTTAATCTGGAACTCCTAGTTCATTTCCAGTAAGAATTTCTCTGTCTTGGGGGAACCCCAAACACCCCAATAATTAGGTTCCTGCCCATTTTCTCCTATGAATGAATCCTACCTCACACCCTATACTCATGAGTGAGTTTCCTGCCCCCCTTTTCTATTCTTATGCCCCACCCCAGGGCCGGAAGGCCTGCTGTGAATCTCACATTCCAGCTGAGTCTCCAAATGACACGGGTGACTATCCACCCCTCATGAACACCACCCGATGGTGCAGCCATCATCGAGTCCCTTGCTCAGCCTCTGCTTAAATGCACGTGCTGGATGTCAGGCTCTGGAGATTGTTGTTCAGTCACTGAGTTGTGGTCGCCTCTTTGAGACCCCGTGGACCGCAGCATGCCAGGCTTCCCTGTCCCTCACTATCTCCTGGAGTTCGCTCAAACTCTTGTCCATTGAGTCAGTGATGCTATCTAATCATCTCATCCTCTGCTGCCCCCTTCTCCTCCTGCCTTCAGTCTTTCCCAGCATTAGGGTTTTTTCCGATGAGTCGGCTCTTTGCACCAGGTGGCCAAAGTACTGGTGCTTCAGCTTCAGCATCAGTCCTTCCAATGAATATTCAGGGTTAATTTCCTTTAGGATTGACTGGTTTTGTCTCCTTGCTTTCCAAGGGCCTCTCAAAAGCCTCCTCCAGCACCACAGTTCAAAAGCATCAATTCTTACTAGTGGCTTTGGACACAATGCCCATTCTTGTCCTCACAAACTGACCTTCTAATTTCTCTTGAGCTTCAGGTTGGAGTCAGACCAGTCAACCCCATATTTCAGTGCCTTTTCTTAATTGGTCATGGACATAGAGAAATGGGGATGGGGGGGAAGAGGAGATTACATGTGTTGGGTGCTTATTATAGACCCACCTTATTAAAGGTCCTTGCATACTTTATGTAGATTATCTTATCAGCTCTCTACCATAGACATGACTGCTCCAGTTTTCCAGATCAGGCAACCACATCTCAGAGAGGACCCAGAGTGCTAAACTAGACACAGGTCTAACCCTCTTCTTGGCCTCACAGTGGCTTAAGCTGAAAGAAGCAAGGAGCCCGGGACCTGCTCGGCCAAGCCTTCAGTTCCCTCTCCAATTTCTCTCCAAGAGAGCAGAGCCATTTATAGGCACACATGGTCTGCAAACTGAATTCTGGTCGGCAGCTTGAATGACTTCAGCAACCAAGCTCTTTCTATAAAGTGCTTACAAATAGAAAAATTGTCCCATCTGAATTTTGTTTTATTGATTCTGCCAAATAGGAAGGCAAGAATAAAGGTCTGGGAAATCCACAAACTCGAAAATTGGTGTCTGATGAGAGCTGATGGTATCTTCTTGGAGGCAGAGCAATGCCAGCAGCAGTGGCCTAGTTTTGTTTTGAAACCTCCCTTCCTGGAACCACAATTGCTACCGCTTTGGTGGCAGAAGGAAGATGTTTACCCTTCACAAAGACGGCGAGCTTTCCAGCCCTTTATGTAATCTCCTGGGCCACCAAGGGGCCAGCCACGTGGTGTCTGCAGATGGGGAGAGAGGCCGACAATTCTCATACCAGGCATTCCTCCACTGTCCTTCCAGCCTGCGTAACAGGTCGCTCCCCTTCCTTCCAGAGAACCTGAGGCTCCACCACTGACTGCCAACTCCCCAGTCAGGCCTGACAGCAATTTGTAACTCAGCTTACACAGGCTCTCCTACTGTCTGCGTTTTTGTTTGTAAAATGAGCAATTTGCTGTTGGTCGCTTGGCTCCTCTGTGAAGTCGGCCGCGAGGGCGGCTCACCCAGGGGGACAGCTGGGCAGTGAAAGCAGAGGGCGATCCCCTAGCGCTTGGCCTGCGCCTTTCCCCTCCTCCTGGATCCTGCAAGTACTTTTGTCACATGGAGGCATTCTCGGTTCTCCATGTGTGGTATTTGCAGCAACAGAGAAATCAACCCAGAAGGAAGGGTTTTGATGAGACATTTGGGAGGTCTGGGCAAATGCAGTGCCCTTCTGGACAGCTGCTTTCTTTGGAAAGACTTGTCTTCTTTTCTGTGAGATGAGGCCCGGGGTGTGGGGAAAAGAGGTGGCAAAAATTTGTCCTAGCTCACTCCAGGGGTGAAACACACCGGCTCACTCATCAAGTGATAAAGACATGGTGAGGAAATCAGAAACCACAGCTGACGCTTATTGCCTCAACGGCCGCGACATTATCTCACCACTCATTTAGAACATATGTTCAACAGCAGCATTGGGGTGCGGGGTCTCAACTGTGCTCTCAACACAGAGGGGAAGAGGTGAGAAGCGCTGCATGGAGGAGGCTTCTGTGACAAGTCCTCCAGAAATTCAGAGACCCGCCTTCCCCTCCCTTCTTCCTCCTGATGCCATCACCACCATCTCCACCACGTGCAAACTATTTTGTCATCAGGAACAGTGATAAACACGCGTGGCGGTTCCAGCTACCTGTGTTCCACGTTGGCCGAGGGGGAGGTAATGGTACCTTCCTCTCCTCCCTGTCCCCTTCCCCCAAACGCTCCATCCAGAGGGAAAGGTGCAGGAGCACACTCTTAGCAAGCATTCAAACTATTTCATGAGAAGACCACACTTGGTTCTATTCTGGCCTCCCTCATGGGGGCGGGGGCGGCACGGCACATCTTCAAACGCCTGCTGGCTTAAATGGTGACAGCTGCATGCAGCGGGCTCGCGTACAGCCCGCCGGGTGCAGTGGGAGATAACTGCAGGGTAGAACTTCAAAGACAGACCCACTGCACTCATTCCAACAGCCTGGGGCTGCCGCCTTCAGCTGCTGACTCCCTGCCTCCCTGCATGCACCAAGTGAGTCGAGGGAAACTCAAAAATCGGACTTTGCCTGTGTGCCTGGGGAGTTCCGATGCAAGGAGGCAAGAATGAGTCAAGAGACGTATCTAGGGCTCTCTGCAAAGCCCTAATTACATTTGTCCTAGACAAACGTTTTTTTCTTGGATAGATAGTGAGGGGAACCAACTCATCCTAGCACTTGAGTTTGACCAAACGTTTATGTTTGTAACAGATTATACATTTTACAGGCTGAAAGTGAGTTGAAGTCTTTATTTTGTAAACGTGTGCCTTGCTACAATGTCATCTGAATTACCCATCTTTGCAGAAATCACTTATTAAAAGTTGGCTCTATGTTAAAATGGATGGTGGCCTTTGATCTTCAACTGAGGAGCCGTTATGGGAGAAACTGTCACACGGAAGATTCAAGAGATGACTTGAAATCCTCGGTTTCTTGCAATGGGTAGCACAGATGGCTGTTTAAGGAACCACATTAAAGAGCCACCATGAAAGGTAGTTATTTCCTGTCTTCTCCATCTGCAGGTCCTAACGAAATGCACTCCAAGGAGCAGACTCAGTGTGACACTGTGTCATGTGTGGCTACTGATGCTTTGGGTGAGGCTATTCCTTTCTATAAATTGCCTCCTGCTGCCCTACCATCCAGCTTGGTCCCTGGTTCTCCTTTCTGTCAAAGTCCTAACTGGCACATGGGCAAGTTCGTATAACCTCTCTAAGCCTTGGTCTTCTCATCTGTGAAATGTGAATGAAAGCATCTTATAATAAAAGTAATAAGTATGTTTTGCTTCAGTTACATTGAGTTGGTTCTGCAATGTAAAAGAAGCTACTTGCAAAAATGAATTTCCCCGTAGTACATGTTCGTATGATGCGATATATATAGAATTCAAATGACAGAAAATAACAGAGCCAATCATGTCTTAAGACATGGGGAAAATATCACACTGTGCTTGTTCTGTGAAAGGAGCAAAGGCTTTGAAGAATAAGACAATCTGTGTAAGGTGATTAGTGTGTCACGTGGTCTGCACTTAAGACACTGAAGTCACTATCCCGTTCACTTCGCCTTTGTTCCCACACCAAATACCACCTCCGTTCTGAAGCCCTGTCCAGTTGTTCCAGTCAGAGATCCTTTCTCCTTAAGCTCCATGGAGTCACCTTGCCCTTGGCACTGATCGCCGTATACCTAGGATTGCACTAATGTACGTCACATTTTATATCACACTATAATAAATACTTCCCCTTGTCTTGCGTCACTTAGGTTGAGTTGGCCCTATAACTTGAAAAGGAGCCTAACTAATAAATTATGACGTATTCATATGATAGAACATAATATAACCTGAACGAAATGTCTGAAGACACAGGGAAAGCATTTTGTAACTAAGTGAAAAAAGTGGCATAGAAAACTGTAATACAGTATGTTGGCAAGTAAAAGGCTATGGTTTTTCCAGTGGTCATGTATGGATGTGAGAGTTGGACTGTGAAGAAGGCTGAGTGCCAAAGAATTGATGCTTTTGAACTGTGGTGTTGGAGAAGACTCTTGAGAGTCCCTTGGACTGCAAGGAGATCCAACCAGTCCATTCTAAAGGAGATCGGTCCTGGGTGTTCTTGGAAGGAATGATGCTAAAGCTGAAACTCCAGTACTTTGGCCACCTCATGCAAAGAGTTGACTCATTGGAAAAGACTCTGATGCTGGGAGGGATTGGGGGCAGGAGGAGAAGGGGACGCCAGGAGATGAGATGGCTGGATGGCATCACCGACTTGATGGATGTGAGTCTGGGTGAACTCCGGGAGTTGGTGATAGACAAGTAGGCATGGCGTGCTGCGATTCATGGGGTCACAAAGAGTCGGACACGACTGAGCGACTGAACTGAACTGAACTGAATAGAACCCCCCAACTGTGTGTATATACACACATATATGTTCAAAAAACCACCAAATAATAACAAATATTTACGATTAACAAATAGTAACAAAAATTATTTGGTATTTATTATACCAAATAATAATTGCATATTATTTTAGCATATGTTTGTAGCTGATATTTTATTGCTTCTCTTCATATTTTTTTTTTTAATTTTCCTATCTCTACTAAACAGAAAAACAAAAAGGGTAAATTGTGAAGTATGAATGTGGGGTTAAAAACACACACACACAAGGAGTTAGGGAGAATTTAATAAGTTTCTAACTTCATCTGGTTCTTTCAACTCACACTTTTAGAACAAACTGTTTCAAGTACGAGGCTCTCATAAACACAACAGGAGAAAACAGACTGAAGACAGGTCCTGGCCTTAACAGGCTTAATATTTAGCTGGGGAGATGAGCCATACAAATGGGAATGGTGACACTGGGGAGCGGTAGGGGAAGACGCAAGACGAGTGCTTCTGGGAGCAGGGGCGGGACTCTGCTGTGTCCACCGTGCTAGAGGAAGGCTTAGTACAGAGGGGCCTTCAGGACTCCTCAAAGGCAGGCTCCATGGCCATGTGGATTGTTACACTTATTGCTTAAAGAAGTCAGGGATGGAATGATTACAATAAACTCATATAATCTAGCATTTTTATTTAAATCATTCATTTCAAATGTTTTCTGCACCTACTTTTTTCCAGAGTTGCTAGCAAGCAGTAACATCCCTTGAGTGTGAATTCCACAAACTTCTGGTGACTTAATGTGAAATGCAAGCAGCAGGAAGAGAAAAAAAGCAGACCTGAATGTCCTCAACCAGACTTTCCTCCTCACAGCCCATGAAGAGTAAGAAAATCGGATTTTTTTAAATGCAAAAATATTTTCAATTAAGGTTAAATTTTATGGAAATTAAACTTTTCTGTAGTGTTTCTGAATAGAACGTTTATCTGATTTTCTCAAAGCTAACAGAAGTATTTTGGGCTTCCCTGGCAGCTCAGCGATAAAGAATCCACCTGCCAACGCAGGAGACGCAGGTTTCATCCCTGGGTCGGGAAGATCCCCTGGAGGAGTGTGTGGCAACCCACTCCAGTATTCTTGCCTAGGAAATCCCATGGATAGAGGAGCCTGGTGGGCTACAGTCCATAGGGTTGCAAAGAGTCACATAGGACTGAGTGACTAAACAACAGTAAGAGTAATTTAATCCTCTACTTTGTTCTAGCCAAAATTATCTGTCATTTTTGCAAAGCATCTTGAAATTTACTGTCAAGATATCCAAATTTACCTCATAAATAAAAGTGAAGAAAGCTCACAACTTTACTTTGAGGGAAATTGTATCCATGTCCAAAGTTCCTAGATTTTCTATTCTACTGCTGTTGCTAAGTTGCTTCAGTCGTGTCCGATTCTGTGCGACTTCATAGATGGCAGCCCACCAGGCTCCCCCGTCCCTGGGATTCTCCAGGCAAGAACCCTGGAGTGGGTTGCCATTTCCTTCTCCAATGTAGGAAAGTGAAAAGTGAAAGTGAAGTCGCTCAGTCGTGTCCAACCCTCAGCAACCCCACGGAAAACTCATGGCAAAGTTGGGAATCTCAAACCATGGCAAATCCAAACAGTTATTTGTTTATAACACATGTAGGCAGGGTGATAAGAAAGAGAAGTGATATCCTAACGATCCCTTACAAAGAGGAAATCAGAAGTGGTCACACAGAAGCAGAATAGATAGGCAGGTTGTTACCTTACCTGACACAATCTGCTCTATCAACTTAACCAGAGGTGAAATTTAGGCCACAAATTCACTTTCAAGAAAGTCAGAGGCTTCTCTGGGCAGGGCTAGACCTTTTTGGTACTTCCCACTAACTCTCAAGACAGAGATTTTGGCTTTCAGAAGGCTCTCCACATCAAAAAGTTTACTAAGGAAATACATATTTCTGGGTTCTGGAGAAAGCCCAGTGGCAATGTTTAAATGAAGACAATGCAACCATTAGCAAGTTTTTATCACGTTCTTATGTATAATCTTTGAAGGCGGCGACTCGATGAATTCTCATTTTGGGGCACAATCAGGCAATCAAGGGTCAGCGATGACATCCCAGTACTGAATTCATCCCAGCCCACAGTGCCAAACGACCTTCAAACAGAGTCAGCCAGCAGAGGCCAATGCCAGTAGCAGCTGAATCTTGGCTGCCGTCCAGGCCTCACCCAGCCCTTCTCCCTTCTAGGGTCCCCTCCAACTTCTGTTTCAAAGACAAGGCCAGAGGCTGCCCAGCACTCAACCAGAAGCTTGAGCAGACGTTGGAGGAGCTCAGCCCAAGGAAGCAGAGATTCACACGGCTTAATCTTATCACTCCTTGAGTTACAGAACTGAAACTATCGCCTCCAAGGCAGTTTTCTGAAAACATATTTTTTCAAGTCATTAGAAATATGCATAATATTATCAGTTACCATTTATAGCTTCTGTATTTCTAGTAACTGGCATTGTTGTTACTTCAGGCAAGCCAGAAAATAAGCATGCCAGGAACTGACAGGGTGTGTTATGTCACCAAAACAAAAGAGCTCATGCTGATAAATGTCAGGTTGGCTTCTTTGTGGGTTTCCCCTTTCCTTCGGCAAAGTTGCAGCTTTTGCCTTCTTTTCCACTCTCAGTATGGGCTGAAGTGTTGAGCAACTCAAGAAGCTGGACTCTTTCCAAGATATCTGCCTTCTAAAGCTATCAGGCACATCAGATGGCCACGACTTTACCAGATACAAGGACTCCGGCCATTTCCTTTGTCTTAGAGCCAGTAATCTAGTAATGTTTTTAAATAACGGATATTCTTGGGTGTCTTGCTCATCTGGCATATTCATCGTGTAGAAAGGAAAAGACAGAATCTTTTTTTGCCACTAAAGACCTGGGTGGTCAGGACTGCCTGAAGGAGGGGAGGACAGAGACTTTCTCAAGTAGCAATGAACAAACAGAAATAGATGTCAGGAGGAAACGTGAAGGAGGAGGGCGGCTGGTGATAAAACTCTGAAAGAGGAGGTTGCAGAAAGCCTCTCCCTTTAGTCCCTCCGCCTACTAATCTCTCCCTCTTGATCACTGTTTCTTTTACCTTTTGATTTAATGCCATTGCAGACAAAATAGGAAAAGGCATTCTCTGCCAGGGCCATTTACATTGGCTTTCGTCTTCCCGAAACCTAATATACGTTACTGCTTTTGTAAAAGAGGAACTAATATTATTCCTGGGTTTGCATAAATGTGTGTGTGTGTGTAATTTGTTTATACTGATTTCTGCGCCAGGTAGATGCCCACATGCTGCCTGAACACAAACGAGTATGCACATATATTAGACATATACAACTACCTACGGTTGTAAAGACTGCTAGACATTGACTCCAGGTTTCCCTCCCTCTCTTCCTGGACACTATGGAGGAAAGCCACTGTCTGGCCAGGGTCATTCACCTTGGACTCTTACTTGAGCAAGAGATTAACTCCTGTTGTGTTTAAACCATAATACAATTTTGGTTCTACTTATGTAGCAGTTTAACCTAACTTGCAAAAGCCCACAGTCATATATATAAACACACACGACTTAGACCTACCACATAGTACATGACTCTAACCGTCAATACACCACAATGGTAACTTGCATGGCTCCAAAAGTATGAGAATAATTTGAAAGGAGGCTTATGATGGTGCAAAAGCAATGTTTCCTTTGATAGAATTTAAGCATGATTAACAAGCCAAACACATTTTTAGAAGTTACATATGAATCAACTAGGCTTTCCTAATTTTGAAAGCTCGCTGGAACACAGATGATTCCCGTTTGGGCCAGAATTGCATTAATCTGCTTAGACTAAGCCAGTTTTGACAATGGGAATGATATTAAGCAGTCCTAAATATTTCTGAAATGCAATTCTGTGAGTGAGCATGAACGTAAATACGCATACAAGCACATCTAGCCACACGTTAACAAGAGAAAAAAATACTGTGTTCTCTCTGTTAAAAAAAAAGTCTCATTCTTTTAATCTGTTTATCCCTGTTAAAGGAGCCAAGTGAAGATTATTGAAATTAATGCTTCACATGACCTCACAACACAACCTACACAAGTTAGGAGCAATGATGTTAACCGAGTGTCCACTTGATTATAAGAAAGCATTTGGGGGAGACACCCATTGCATTTCCACGAGCCAGGCAAGCAGTCTGGCTTAAATCTTGTAGGCTTAAATCCTGGCAGCAATATTATCAGAAATAACTCTCACCTCTTTCAATCAGAGATCTGAGACTTTGAAGTAATGCTCAGGTTTATGAAAGCCAAGGAAAATGGAGGCGGGGTCTTTGTCTGCTGGAACTGCATGCGAAATTCTAAAAAACCCACCGATCGTCATTCCCAGGAACAGAACTAGGAAGGGTGAAGAGAACTTTTGCCAATGTTAGTTTTCTAGAACATGCCTTGGGCATAGTAGTGAGAAAAAAGAGAGGGAAAAATCAACTGGTGAGCATTACTGGCTGCCAGACAAGATTCAAATAAGCTGTTTAGCCTTTGGTTTCAGCATTCCCAAACATCATAAAGATTTCAGCTCTTGTAAAAGGGGAGCCAATTGTTTACAATAGACTATTCTGGAGGGAGTGGGTGTGTCCCAAGAGGCAAATATTTGCCCATAGGAGGTAATAAAATTGTATTAAGCTCTTACCCCACTGCTGTACGTGGTCATCAATGTGATTAGCTCACTCAAGTCTATTTTAAGATCCTGACAGGCACAAACATTAACAAGAACCTGGCATTTCTCCTTAAGAATATATAATCGACCTTTCAAGTCCGTAATCTTGTTTATCAAAGCGGATGGCAGGGATTTATGCAGAATAGTTTGCACACCTCTTTGATTTCGGCCCCCTGAGAACCCAAACAGGCATCCCACCCAATCCTGTTTTATTTTCGCCATATCCTGTGTTGTTGAATGGGCCTCTTGTAAAAATGCAATGTAAGGCCCTCCCCTTGCAGTTTTTTTCTGAAGTTCTGAACAAGTCTTACATCAGTTTTGTAAAATGTGCAGTTCTCTTACATTCCTCAGGCAGACTTTAAAGGTCACGGTCCTAAACAGTTAGGGAAGTCTGTTTGCATAGACAGGGACCCACATGGATGAAAGGAAGAAAGCAATTTAATCGACAGTTAAGCTGTGTGGGCAAACACAGCATTCCAGAAAATGGTGGATAGAAGTGGGTGGGAGTATGTGGACCTGGATTCTCTTAATCAATCACTTTTAACTTGTGTTACAATTTTTAAACTAAACCTTCCAGCAAAAAAAAAAAAAAAAAAAAATGCACTCTTTCTTCATTACAGCAATAGTGAAAAAGAGCCAGAGAACTTGTGAACTACTCAAGATGAACCTAAATGACAGTGGAAGAGCTGGAAAATGAAACAGGATCAGGACCTGACTGCCCTCATCAGAGCTAAATCCAGTCATTAAAACTCTCCTTACCATTTCTGATTCTGTGCTTTAATTGTTGAGTTCAGCCCCTTCTCATCTCACAGTATCTCCAAGCACCATCAAGGGAAATAATTTTTTTAATCAACAATCATAAAACAATGTTTCACATAAATATCCACGCTTTCAATTATCTTTCAAGTTAGTTCAGGTGCTAACGAAAATCCTAACCACTCTTTCTATGGGGCTGAACAGCGTGCACAATCCAAAGAAAGACACCAAAGAAGAACTCGGCTCTGTTGCTATAAAACTAATAAATAGTGCGATAAACACAGAATGCATTCCAGAGAAAGCCTGTGCACGGAGGTTAGATGCATGACTCAAAGCAGCAGGCTCCCAATACCAAGAGTAGTCGGAAGATCCGGGTGTGAGGCTAGGAAAGGGATTACATGTCATAAGAAAAAGGAAATTATGTTGATAATGATTCCTGGAGTCAGTGCCAGCAACTTCAGCCAACTTGCCTGGAGCTTCATCAAAATGTGCCAAATGTAGGTCCCATGCTGCCAGGATTAAGAACATGTCCCACGAAGATCAAAGGAAGACCCTTGGAAAATATATATATATATATATCAGTACAAATATGTCCCCCAACTATGAGATCTCCAGACTGGTAGACTTAACAGATAGTAGAACCATTTCCCAGATTACTGTTTTAATATGAAACTGGGGCTAATCCTTAATACTACCTGAGCCCCGTGCGTTCATTCATTCATTGACTGTTACTTGTTGGGCACGCACAGCAAGATATTTTGCTCTTTCTGTTCAGGATCCAGAGCTGGGAGACGGGATAACAGGACTGCATTAAAAGATACAGGCTCAGGTAGAATTCAAGTGGTTGGCCAGTCAGTTACTAGATGTGTTAGTTAACCTCCCTAAACCACACCCATTTCACAGGATCGTTGTAAAGATTAAACAAGGATTTGTGTAAAACACTTGGCAGAGCCCCTGGCACACAGAAGTGCCCAGTCCATGCCCAGCCATTATTTCAGGCCAAAATTTCTAGAGTATGGGCAAAGTTTCTGAAGAAGAAGAAAATACACTAGAGTATTCCCAGGTACTTAACACTCTATCATAGTTCCTCTTTACACGCACACAATACTCACAGAACTCTCAGGCTTCCTTCAAATAAATATTTGCAATGAAGTGTGTTTACACATGTGTGATCAGAATCTTTTTTTTTTTCCTTCAACAGTCTGGGAAAGGAGAGAGCCGGATTGTGTGGGGCCAACTCTGGACTGGCATTTGAGCCCCAACAAATACCATATTGTCTGTGCTGCAAAGAGGCTGCCGCTGGCATCTCCGGGAGAGTATTTACTCGCTTCTAAATTACACCATTGTCCACGCAAGGAGAAAGTCAGCTACCGAGGGGAAAACAGAGGATGGGAAAACAGTTCTTTTTGACAGGAAGAGGAGGGTTCTTCCGCGCTCCTGGTGTCGTGAGGCAACGTTCAGTGATGAATTTTCTCGGCAAAGCCTGGGCTCCCTGAGCTGGTCCTCACTGGAGCTACCTGCGAAACCTTTTCCTGAAGTGACCGACGTGGCTTTTGCAACCAGTTAGCACCTGCTCTCAGAACTCGATCCCCTTCCCTAATTGGTTTCAAGTGGAGCCAGGGGATCAGGACTTAATTAGCAGCCATACAGCTCATACTGATCGGTTCCCCCCTACTTCCCCGGGGCCCCGAGTTTGTCCCCATTTGGAATCCCTGTGCCTGCTGGCCATGTGTGTCTGCAGTGTTCAGGCAGCAGTGTTTGGGGCAGCACCGGGCAGGGTAGGGACCCCCCTGGTGGCAGCTGGTCTCAGGCCACCCTCTGCACGTGCCCCTCACCCCCTATCCTAGCCAGCCCTGCACCTCCTCCTTGCCCCACTTTGGAGTCGCCCGCTACGCTGGAGCCCGTCACCTCGGCCACCCTGACTAAGAGGCTGACTGGAGTGGGGTCACCCTCACAGGCTGCTGGATGGGCCACGGAGGCCTCAGCCCCTTGTCTTTGCTGGCCCCTGGGCTGCTGAAGAAGGTTCTTGTTTTTGTTTTTTTTTTTCTTCACCAAGAGAGGAAAATGCCTCCTGCTCTGTACCAGCTTGAAGCCAAAATAACATGTTTTGGCAACCATGATTTGGCAATTAGGGCCTCAGCGCACTGAAAGCATTCTTCCATGCAAAATATGCCTTGGAAAGAAAACACTAAACCACATCTGAGTGAAAATGTAGGAAGTGAACAAAGGGGTGACAAAGCAGTGAGAGTCAGGAAGGGGGAGCATTGCGGGGGTGGGGGGCTCCGGCACGTCTGGGGAGGCCAGACCACGGCTGGACGCCTGGATGTTTCCACAGACCCAACTCTGGAGCAGTCCAGGGGAGGCTGGAGGCTGAGCCCGGCAGGATCCCGCATCTCTGTGGTGAGCGCACCCTTCCCTGGCCCTCAGACGAAGCCCTGGGCAGCACTTGAGCAAAAGTGAGACAGAGCAGTGGAGCTGAGCCTAAGCTCACACAGTCGCAGGGGGTGCAGTGCCCCTCCTCACCCAGCCTCCTGAAGGCCGCGCACAGGCAGGGACTGGCTCCGACTGCCCAGAACGGAAGCCTCCTCCAGGGGTGCTAGGTCTCTCCTCCTTCTCAGTCTGGCATCACCCCATTTGAGGGGAGGATTTTCTTGCCTGGAGAATCCCAAGGACAGAGGAGCTTGGCAGGCTACAGTCCGTGGGGTCGCAAAGAGTCAGACACGACTGAGCGACCACCACTAACTGTGGCAAGGAAAGAGACTCCTCTTCCTGCCATTCCAGGGCACCCACATTCTCTGATAAAGAGAGAGCAGGAGAGACTCCTGAATGATATAATTTCACCGAAACAAAGGGTGGTTATGACACAGGGCACATTGTCTTAGGTCAGTGTGTGTGTGTTTGCTGTGTTAACTGATGTCACAAACATACATGTTGCCACTTGCTGGGGTCTTCTATCTAGAGCATCTTTCTTCCCTTCCCCTGCCCAACTCCCTGACTTTAGGGGAGGGCAAGAATTTAAAGGCAGGAAACCATGCCCAGCTAAACCTCCCACACAAAAACACAACTCTGCAGTGGGCTCACAAAACACTATCCTCAGATGCAGTGGCAGCAGAGGGCGACAGGATAAGGACCAAGATGCTGGCTTCATCTTCCTTATGGCCCTAAACTACCATCTGAAAGTGCACAGAAAGTATAAATGGATTTCACTGGTGAGTCTGATATTACCAAGGAGGTTATTTATTACCCTATCTGTGTGCAAATATCCCTTGAACACTGGTTTCGTTTTACAATTGTGAATTACGTTCCCCTCACTATTAATTAACTTTTTGATAATTTTTCTAATAACACAGACTGTTAGCATAGAAAATTTTAAATCCTGGTTTGCTTATGCATGACCACTGGACGAACCATTTTAGTTTAATCACAGAGATATGTCCATTTCTACACGACTTATTTCTGTATAATCATTCACCTGATAACTATAATATAGTCATCGCAAAGACATTCTGAATTTAGCTTTCATAATGAAAAGAAAGTGTTGGGATTTTAAAAGCAAAGTATTATTTATTTTGGTTAGCGTATCAAATTTAAAGTGTCTTGTGGTCACAGACTTTAAGATTTTTAAATACATTATGAATAATATTTGGTGTACTACCTTATAAATCTTTTGTGAGCTATAATTTTGCATAGATAATACCTATAAGTAAATGAGATAGGAATATTATCAACTTTTCCCCCCTTTGTGTATTATCTTTTTAGCTCACTTAAATATAGAGTGGCAAGGTAAATCAGACCATGCAGACTTGGAAGAAAAGTCTCATCAGCTTGGCGCTGGTCTTGCCAGCTCTCTGTCCCTCTTTTTCTGGGCCCCCTTTGTTCTGTTTCAATGTTCACAATCTGGAAAAGTTATAGAAGCTTGGTGGTGTGCCGGCACATTTTAGCTCGCCTTTGAAATTTTCAGAGAGAGTTCTGCCTGCAACTGAGTTTGGACCCTGAAAAAAAGCAAAGTGCATACCATTTTCCATCTGGGCACTTATTAGGAAAAATATTTATCTCTGGTATTGAGGTCTCAAGGTTCTAAAAGGGTTAGTGTCTTTCAAAGGGGGCAATGAGGGCCCCCTCCCTTATTAATTCAGCAACCTGCACTCGCATGGGTGTATTCTCCTCGCACAGGGGAGGCTGGTTCTTGGAGGGTGATGAGTATCTACTGTCAGGAGTAATAGGAGGAACATCGGACAGGACTAGGAAGTCCCCCCATGTATGTTTTAACATAAATTTCTTTTCCTTTAAAGATGGTAGCTAGAATATTATGACAGAATGCTGCTCTCCCCTTGGAGTATTCCTAGGAATACCCTGGGATGGTATTCCTACCCCAGCAGAAACAGATGTGAACTAACGTTTGCTGAAAGGATCGTGGAAGCAGAGGAGATAGCATATATTCCCCTCAGAATAACTTTTTAAATCAGTTACTCTATGTAGTGTCAAAAGCCATGTAAATCCATATTGCTTGCTGTAGGAGTGAAATAAATCATTGTTGAATGAATAGATGACAGAAATTGCTTCTAACCCAGGCTTTTGGGGTACTAAATTTTTGCAGGAACATGAATCCCACTGTATCATTGGATGACATCCTGGTGTGTTCATTATTAAATAACCCAATACATGGTTTTAAAGAAAAATGTGCCTAAACTGATTCCCCTTCTTCTTAATTGGTTTAAATGCAGTCAGGAAATGGGTTCCCCAAGTGTAATAGATCTCTTCTTCACATGCCTGTGGGTGGGTTACCTGTTAGAATCTTCCCCCTTTGTCCACATCTCACAAGTTAAGACCCTTGTTCTCGTGGCGCATAGCATGGATGTCCTGTGTCTTTAGCGTTGACCTTGACTTCTACGTCTCCCTTGCCTGGCGTCGCTATGCATCAGGATAGTGCACCCAAACGACTTGCTAAAGAGGTATTAGAGTTTACATTAGGTTAGTGAAAGGCTGCAGCAGTTTTAAAAATTAAGCTGAAGCAAGAAACGAAGGATGAACACCAGGCATATCCAGTGAGGCGTGGTGGGTGGGGAAGGAGGCAGTCTTAGCCATTTTGTAAAACTGTCTGAGATGCAGTCAAGCATCAGCAAAAGAATCTGACTGGGAAAAGTGCTTATTAGAACAGTGATGGCATTGACCTCCCAAGTTTGGGAACTGAACTCTCCTCCACAGGAAGGGCTCCCAAAACAACATAAGCACTGGTGTGGATCTCTTGAGAAATTGTAACAATGCTGCTTTGCCCAGGGAGAAGCTGTTTTGCCGACCCTTGGGTAAATCATTTAACCTCTGTGGTTTGGTGTTTGAATCTATAAGGAATACTCATTCTGTTTGCATTCCAGGAGACATGAGAACGATGACTGAGCTGTTGTTTAAGGGCCTGCAGTGCCTCGGATATAGCTTTCACGTAAAGTTATTTGGCTGACTAGGGGGTGGGATTATGATTTGTTTGGTTAGAAGTCATAAGTATGAGAGACTCAAACTACACACCAGTGTTGTTCTTATTTCCAAGACATTGGTGCAAACAGTACCCTGGAGTAGGATTTTATACTCTTTCTTCACTGAAAATAAACTTATATAGTGACCTCATAGTATCCTTGTGCACTATCTGAGCTGGTCAGAGCTAGGCGGTCTCCGGCTCCTAAAAGCAAGGGCTTGTCTCTGTCTGAATGTGGGAACAGTAACATTTTAATTCTCTGCACAGAGTTTGAGAGTTGTCTCCTTTATTTCCTGTTGACTCAGCTATCTTCTTCCCACATTTTGGGGTTTGTGGTAAATGAAGAATTTGTATTTGGCCACTGGAAACAAGGCCTTTGAATAAGCTGAGAATCATATGGACCCTGTGATCTGCAATTCTCTTTTGCTCATTGATTCACCAATATTAATAAGAATTACATATGCATTTGGTGAAGTGGGTCTTCAGTGATAGGGGAAAGCTTAACTAAATACTGTATATATAAAAACACAGTTTTAAGATTCCTTACTTCCTTGAAATTCTTTCCAAAACAAATCAGCCCTTGTGAAGGACACACAAAGCCTCGTTTTGTTTCTACAACTTTTCTCTCTTGATGGATACTAGAACTCCACCAAGGGAAGAAATAAAGTGGGAAAGATAAAAATAGAAATTGTCTATGCAAATCCAAGTGCACACTGCAAAAGGATTTCATAGACATTTGACCCAATTCATTTAATAACTTTGAAGGATGTTACAAATACTTTTCTAGTTCTCTTTCCCTATTCCTTCGCAGTTATAAAAAAAAAAAAATTCTTTAAAATTATGTAAATATTTACAGTTTTCCTTTTATATGTCCTAAATTGAAACAATTAACTCATTTTAATCATTTTTAAACTGTTTTAACCCACTTTTAGGTGTATAGTTCAGTCATGTGCTAAAATTATCACCATCTAGCTCCAGAATGCCATTTTCTTTCAAACATCAAATTTTAAAGCTAAAATCTAGAAGAATTGTTTTCCCTCCCAGTACAAGACTGGGGATTACTGGATCTCAGTACAAAATTAGGAGGCTTGTTGGGGGCTGGGTCTAGTTTGGGGTGATTACAGTTTGGGTCCTGCTGGTAGAAGCCTGTTTTGAGCAGAAGGAAGAGGCAAGCATGTGGGCAAGACGCAGCCAAGTCTCTCTCTAGCAGATGAACAGGATGAGTTAAGTCTGAGAGACAAGCAGACCATGAGGAGAGGGTAAATGGTGAAACCAGTGGCAAAACTCCCGAGGAAGACAGAGAACAAGGCACAAGGTGCAGCAGGATGTGGAAGTTGTGATGTCTTTGCTATACTTTGATATCCCAAAGATGGGCATTTAAATAGCTTTGTCATGGGCATTGCTGTTCACCTCATGGGCAGTGGCAGAAGCAACACTTTCAAAATGGCTTCATGGCTAACAGACATGGACACTCTAGACCCAAAGGCAGAGATGAGTGCAGTGGGTATCATGTGGCAACAATACCTAATAGCCCGATCTGTGGGTGCAAATAAGGCATCCCTTAGGGATTTCCATGAGTAACTTCTGGATACTTTTTGGAAGGACTAGAAACCTATTATCACAAAGATAAAGCTTTGGGTTAACTAACATTTAGGTTACATTATATTATTCCAAAAATGTTATATTATTATTTCTAAATTTCTTCTGCCAAATGGCAAATACACTAGTTATTGTCTCAAATGTGAAACACTAAAATGAGATGATTATATTTCAACAAATGTATGTAAAGGTTTATTTGCAAGCCAAAGATATGAAACACTATATTGTTTTAAAGTGGCAGAGATGCTGCGAAATTTCAATTCAGTGAGGATCCACAAAAGGTCACTCATTCAACCAAGAAACATAAACATACTCTGAGATTCGATCATAAGTCGGGCTCTGTGGGTAAAGTTATGAAGCAGAATCTGTCCACTCAGAGTCACAAATTTGAGAATGATCTGTATAAGACAGGAGCTGAGTGTAGGGCCTGAGGAGAGGAAGCCTGGCGAAAACCTCGGCGTTGAAGGGCTGTGCAGAGGAGGCATCCTTTACCCTCTGGTGCCAGGTCGCCTCTACCCCCTGCCTTCCCAGCTAGATAACCTCCATGCACATGGAGGGGACGGGAGGATCCAGCCATTACCAGGACATCCCTCTACTTAAACATGGCGTTTTCCCTTGACTGTGGCCGCTCCATGCTACCAGGATCACTCTACCTCTGCTATCAGGAGCAGCCTTCTTTCAGAGTCCCAGTCCGGAAGGATTATGCAAATTCTTTCCGCTCCAGGGCTCCCAAATCTCACCAGCAGATCTGCATTCTTCCTCTGTCCCCCTCCACCCCTACCCTGCTCAGCCTTCCTTCCATACTCGTATCTTTCTCTCCGCTGGCCCTCCACCCCTCGTATCGGGCCCTCTGGGCATCTGTTGTGTTTCCTCAGCTTTGTCTTGTTGCCTTCCGGGGTGACAGGAAACCCTCATACGTGGGAGTGTACCAGTCAATCTCCCTGCTCTGTGCTGATCTCTATCAACTATGTTCTAGTTCTTGATTTTGTTTCCTTGGAACCCACACATCCTCTCGTCTCTCAACAAAGCCTGGCTCTTACAAATGAAAATCTTGGCTTTCAAATCTATTTTCCCTGAAATGAGCTTCAAGAGCCTATTTTGGAGAAGCTCAACACTGATGCCTTTGTTCTTGGCTGGTTACTACTGCCTTCTCCCTGCAGCTAGGAACGCCCTGGGCTTCCATGGGGGCAGCGGGAACTACCAGCAAGGGAAAGTACATCCAATAATATTTTAAAATATGGTCCTGTTAGAGAAGAATGGCAGGCAGCAGCTGAGGTTGGAAACTGTGAATTCAGAGTAGCGCTGCTCTCACAGTTGCACGGTCTTCTCTAGCAAGGCTCAGAAGGCTGAGCTTGAGCGGATCGTCGCACAGAGGCTGCGGTGTGGAGAGGCATGTTGTTTAAAAAGGTACGGGATGAATGAGTTGAGACGGTTGACAAGACAGTGATTGCTGGACAGTGGAAAAAGTAAAGTCAGAAAGGGCCTGGAGGAAATGTCAGGGTCAAGGGGCTAGACATTTTGGTAAAGTTGATTGGAAAGTAACTGAGTGGGAGTAAGTGACATTTTTTGATCTTAGAGATTTAGAAATGAAACAGTTAATGGAAGTTCAACTCAGATGGGGTCATGCCCAAGTGTGCAGAAAAACATCTTGCCAGTCTCCAAGTTAGGCTGTAAATACTAGATGTCACCTTAAACCTAGTGCATTATTCCTTTTGCATTCTCATTAGAGTGCCTCTGTAAACTATAAAGCTTCCCTTGGGTGGCTGGTGCCAGCAGGAAAAGGCCTAGCACAGGCTTCCCAGTCCCTGTCTGGTCTGTGTTCAATCCCCATTTGGGGAACTAAGATCTTGTGAGCCAAGTGGAGCAGCAAAAAAACACCAAAACACAAAACAAAACAAAAGCAGCAACAACAACCTCCTCCCCTCCCCACCAAAAAAACCTCGGGAGGGTCTTACATGCCACATCTTCACTGCTTTCCTTACAGAAGGTAATTCAAAGATATAATTCATAATCAATATATACAAAGCATCTTATAATTTGCAAATTGCTTTATTTATCTATTTTATTAGCCCTATGTCGTTATTATCCCTGTTTTGTGGATGAGGGAAATGGAGGCATCATGAGGTTAAGTCCAAGTTCACAAACTTAGTTCATCCACTTCATCCCCCAGACCTGGCCCGGATATATCTCCTCCAATGTGGCTCTTCGTTCTCTCAGCCGCAGCCCACAGTTCACCTGTCTCTGAGCTTCCTCTTGCCCTATACACACTCTGTACACAGCTCTATTTGCCCAACAGCACTCCAGCGTGATGTGAGAACTCGCCTGTATGTGCAGTGTGTTAGGCCAGCACAGCAGGCCCAGCTCCTCATACAGAGTCCCTGACAAACCCTCATGGGTGGTTCTCCAGTGAAGCCATGGACAACCCTGGGAAGAACAGAGGAGCTAAAAAGCATCTGTGAATCACCAGTGCTTCCCCTGGGCCATCTCTCACAAGCCTCAAGCTGCTGGGTTTCCCCGTTTTCTTGGGTTTTCATGGATTTGTGAAAAGGGAAGCCCTGAGGGCTTGGATGGGTGGTCCAGGTACACTGCGGGTGATGCTCCTGGGAGCCAGGCATGTAGGAAATGGAAGTCTCATAGGCAGATAATCTCTCCCGGACCTTTGGATTTGAGGAAGAAAAAAGCAGGAAGGAGAACAGAATTTTTACAGCCTTGTATATAAAGATTTTCTTGTAAAAGCCAACTTCAAAGGGAGAGAGAATAGTGCTCCTTTCCAAGGAGTCTCATTAATTATCACAGCATCTTTTCAAGGAAAGCACATTGGAAGGAGTATTTCTCAAATGAGGAAACTGAGTGTGAAATGGCTTGATTATTGGCAAACCAGAAAAATACAACCCAGGGCATTTCCAGACTCCTCGTCTAAAGGGCTAGCAACCTCCACCAGGCCATTTAGCCACTCATTAAAGAAACATTTATGGAGACCCTGCTTCGTCCCGGGCACCAGGCCAGGAGCCAGGAAATATGGTCCCTGACCTAGAGGATTTCATACACCACCTGATCACCAGTGAAGTTTGCAAATAATCCGAACAGGCAAATACATTTCTGTGACACAATGTGCTAAGTACCATAACAGAATGATGAACCAAGAGCAAAGAGATCACAGGGAGGAGAGTGATTATTTTTGCCTGGGAAGATTAAATAAGACTTTAACTGAAATCTTTAGTCTATCACGAGATTTAAGAGCTGGCATTAGCAAAGTTCTGGATTAATATTTTGAATGAATTTGTTAAGAGCTCCCTCCACAGAACTCTGTTTTCATAATCTTACAGAATTAGTGATCCACAGCAACCCCCACCAGCATTGACAATGCATTTTGTAGAGGGTTGCCATAATCCCTAATATTTATTCAGTAATCACCATTTAATATTGCCAATGTTGATATCTGAGTTATCTCATTTAATTCTCACAACAAAAAATATTCATTTGTCTGCCCATTTTACAGATGAAGCAGTTTAGAGAGATCAAGCAATTTCCCATGAGTTCACACTGTGTTTTAAGAACAGCCCCTGCTTGAATTAAGGAGGGTCATTAGTTGTTTGGGGCACATGTAACTCAATAGTTACACAAATTAGCATTCATTCTTGTGGCTCAAATTCAACATCCTTCATTTAATTAAATTACAGTAACATTGATCTTTCACACAATTTTTTTCCTTCTTCTCCCTCAGGGACACCTAAATTGCTCCCCCCTCCCCCAACCCTCTGACTGGAAATGTGAGTAAAATAACTATTTTCTTGTCATTCTATGGGTGACATAGTTGAGCTGATGGACCATGGTCCCAGAGGTTCAGAATACCTTTCATCTAAGCATTAATGGTGAGTTATACTTAAAGAGGCAGCATTTTTTAAGCTTCAGCTCAAAATATCCTTGACTGGGTGTGTTAAACCAAAGTACCTAATTAGAGATGACTTAAAGTAATACCTTCCTTTGTCACTTAATATCCTCTAACCACGAAAATCCAGAGGTATTTTACCTATACCACAGAAACCTCACTTCCAAGGACATGATAATCACTCTGCAGACGTTTAGCCTCCTGAACTCTGACAAAGGAAACTGTGGGACTCATCTCCACTATTCCCACAATGGAAAATTCCTGATTACCTCATTCTTCCTGCAGAGCCAAGTAGGTATCCGTTTAAAGGAAAGTAACTTGCCAATGAATTAATTATTCAATACAGCTGTCAATATAGAATCGGTATAAATGGTCCTTAAATGCTGACCCTTTAGCCTCAAATTGCCTGGTCTGAATCTCATTGCCTCTGCTTAGTAAGTGTATAACATTTGGGCAAGTTATTTAGACTTGCTAAATCAAACTTGCCTCAGTAGTAAAATACAGGTGATAACTGGTAGAGACTGCAAGTTGCCCAGAGACTTGATGGGTTAATAAGTATAGTTAAGATTTCAAAGAAGTGTGAATATCTATAAATAAGATAGCAGTGCCAGCGTTCCTTTCTCTCCTTTTTCAACAGTAGAATAATAGTTGAATACATGACTGCTGAACTGGACTATATTTCCTTGTGTTCCTCATGTCCAGGTGTGGCCAGGACTAAATTATCTCTGTGGAATATGAATCAAAATTAGATGTGTCACTTCTAGGTCAGGATGTAGGGATGCTGGAGGAGCACCCTCCTGCTCTCTTTCCTCTTCCTGCTGCTAGAAGTGGTAACAACAGTAACATCAGCAGCAATCATGAGGAACCACCCCACCATCCTAGGTCTCTGGTTGACTCTATGGAACAGAGGCAGGTATTTGCTGGATTCATGAGAAAAATATATTTCTACCCTGTTTGAGTCACTACATTTGGGGGGGGTGGGTATCTATACAGTAACTAAGATTACGGTCCCGTCGCTTCATGGCAAATAGAAGAGGAAAAAGTGGAAGCAGTGACAGATTTTATTTTCTTGGGCTCCAAAATCACTGCAAATGTTGACTGCAGCCATGAAATTAAAAAACATTTGCTCCTTGGAAGGAAAGCAATGACAAACCTAGAGAAAGCAAATTAAAAAGCAGAGATATCACATTGCTGACAAAGCTCTGTAGTCAAAGCTATGGTTTTTGTAGTAGTCATGTATGGATGTGAGAGTTGGATCATAAAGAAGCCTGAGTGCCAAAGTATTGATGCTTTCGAACTGTGGTGCTGGAGAAGACTCTTGATGATGCCTTGGACTGCAAGGAGATCAAACCAGTCATTCTTAAAGGAAATCAACCCTGAATATTCATTACAAGGACTGAAGTTGAAGCTCCAATACTTTGGCCACCTGAAGTGAAGAGTCAACTCATTGGAAAAGACTCCAATGATGGGAAAGATTGAAGGCAATAGGAGAAGGGGGCAGCAGAGGATGGGATGGTTAGATAGCATCACTGACTCAATGGACATGAATTTGAGCAAACTCTGGGAGACAGTGAAGGACAAAGGAGCCTGGTGTGCTGCAGTCGATGGGGTTGCCAAGAGTCAGACACGACTGAGCGACTGGACAACAACAATACAATAGTGAAGTGAAAGTGGAATTCTCCAGGCCAAAATAGTAGAGTGGGTAGATGTTCCTTTCTCCAGGGGATCTTCCCAACCCAGGGATTGAACCCAGGTCTCCCACATGGCAGGCAGATTCCTTACCAGCTGAGCCACCAGGGAAGTCCAAGAATATTGGAGTGGGTAGCCTATCCCTTCTCCAGTGGATCTTCCTGACTCAGGAATAGAACTGGGTTCTCCTGCACTGCAGGTGGATTCTTTACCAAAGAAGCTATCCGGGAAGCCCAACAATAGAATAAACAGTATCTAAATCATAACATAAAATAAGTATTGAAAAAGATAATACATGAGATTTTAGCCCAGTGCTCAGCACATATCATTACTAAGCATCAGTTTTTCAAGTGAGAAGATTGTGTAGCAGTTAAACCCACGAGCTTAGTACCCTGTGTGTATTGAAATTTTGATTGTTTTCCAGATCAGATCAGATCAGTTGCTCAGTCGTGTCTGACTCTTTGCAACCCCATGAATCGCAGCATGCCAGGCCTCCCTGTCCATCACCAACTCCCGGAGTTCACTCAGACTCATGTCCATCGAGTCAGTGATGCCAGCCAGCCATCTCATCCTCTGTCGTCCCCTTCTCCTCTTGCCCCCAATCCCTCGCAGCATCAGAGTCTTTTCCAGTGAGTCAACTCTTCGCATGAGGTGGCCAAAGTACTGGAGTTTCAGCTTTAGCATCAGTCCTTCCAAAGAAATCCCAGGGCTGATCTCCTTCAGAATGGACTGGTTGGATCTCCTTGCAGTCCAAGGGACTCTCAAGAGTCTTCTCCAACACCACAGTTCAAAAGCATCAATTCTTCAGTGCTCAGCCTTCTTCACAGTCCAACTCTCACATCTATACATGACCACAGGAAAAACCATAGCCTTGACTAGACGGACCTTTGTTGACAAAGTAATGTCTCTGCTTTTGAATATGTTATCTAGGTTGGTCATAACTTTCCTTCCAAGGAGTAAGCATCTTTTAATTTCATGGCTGCAGTCACCATCTGCAGTGATTTTGGAGCCCAGAAAAATAAAGTCTGACACTGTTTCCACTGTTTCCCCATCTATTTCCCATGAAGTGATGGGACCGGATGCCATGATCTTCATTTTCTGAATGTTGAGCTTTAAGCCAACTTTTTCACTCTCCACTTTCACCTTCATCAAGAGGCTTTTTAGTTCCTCTTCACTTTCTGCCATAAGGGTGGTGTCATCTGCATATCTGAGGTTATGGGGATTGTTTTCCAAGACCTGTGTAAACAGAGAGATGTTTTGTAATAGGAAGAAAAAGAAGTGAAGTCTCCTTCCTATTCAGGGTCTGAGAAAACCTGAGGTCAAAGCTGGGAGTTCTCAGCATTATGACCATGAGGCAAGCTCCCTGATGTAGAGAAAGCAAGCTAGTGCAGAGTTCTCAGTCCAGCAACTCAGAAGCCTTCATTTGATCCAGAAACCCTCCAGCCAGATTAGAGGAGGCACAAGGTCAAAGAGATAAAAATCTAAAGGCCAAACAGAAGTCTCTAATTAATGCCAACAGTCTGCCCTTTATGGCTTCAGTTTGGTCGCTAGTTGACAGTCAAATTAACTATAGTTCATTTCCTAGTACAGTCAACTTACAATTAGGTATAAGAATGAAGGGAAGTAATGGCACTCACGATTTAAAATAATAAGTAAGCACTACAAAAATAATTTTATTTGGCTTTGGAATTGTGTGCATGTAACATTTACCATTTTATCATCTAGAAGGACTTGCTCTCTCCCAAAAGAACTGGGAAAAATTGGTCCGCATCTCTTTTTAGTTGTTAATTTTCTATTCCTGTGACTCACTTCACACAGAACTAAAATAAAATCATTTGCTTCCTTACCAGTGTAATTATGTAAAATTATTTCTGGACTGTACTTTATTTAAAGACATTCAAGCATCTTTTCAGTCTTAATGCATCGGGTCTCTGGGGAATGTGAAACGTATCCATTATAGCACAGTATAAGCGCTGCCGTGACTAAGGCTAAAAACGTGTCCAGGACGCAACATTGTCTACCCACCCTTCTCTACCCTTTCCCTTCTGTATGCGTGCCCTGTTACAAAGGAGCATCCATCTCACGACGTGAAGTTCTTTAATGAACCATTTTCAGCCTGGCTGTTTTATTTTTAGGAGCTTCGTTTTAGTGGGGGTGCCTCAGGAAGAAGAGTATTTAAGGACCGCAGGCGACTATTTGTTTCCTAACCTCTTGACCCAAGTTGAGTGTCTGGTTTTCTCCAGGCACGTTCTATTATCAACACTGGGCTGTACCAGGACCACAGTCCAAAGGGGTTAATTGACACAGGGAGGAAAAAAATAACCTGCACTCCATAGCTGCTTATAAGAGAGCAGCCATTATCGCCTCCTAAATCGTTTCTAGAAACTCAAAGAAAGTTGGGTGAGTAAACTTATTTAATATATTCCCTTCCATATAAATATCTCCCTAAACCTTCATACTCTGCTAGTGGTAAAAACAATTTGACAATATTTAAAAAAGATGAAAATGTACGCCCTGAAGGAGCTAGCAGTTCCACTTCTAGATACACGCCATAGACAGGCACTCGTATACAAGAACACACAAAGATTAATTCTGGAATTGTTTCAGAAAAGAAAACTGGAAAGAGCCTATATGCCTACCAATAACAGAATGAATGAAAGTCTACACCATAGTAAAAATTTATCCATTTGGATTTATTAAAATGTACAAGTATGAATAAATATAAAAACACAATATTAAATGAAAAAAGTCAGTGATGGACTTTTCAATACACCATTTACATTGGTATAAAACAAGACTAAATGTTGCTTCTGGGCATATATAGCTATTGCTTCAGCTATATAGAATTTAAAAACATATCTGGTAATAATTAAGTGGCACTAGCAGTAAAGAACCTGCCAGCCAATGCAGGAGATGAGGATTTGATCTCTGGGTCAGGAAGATCCCCTGGAGGAGGGCGTGGCAACCCACTCCAGTATTCTTGCCTGGAGAATCCCATGGACAGAGGAACCTGATGGGTTACAATCCATAGGGTCACAAAGAGTCAGACACAACTGAAGCGACTTAGCACACATGCAATGGTAATAATTAAAGCTCAAATTCAGGACAGTGGTTATCTCAGAACAGAGATGAGAAAGTAGGAGGAAGAATGGGCTCAAGGAGGGTAGCAAGTAACTCAACCAAATGTCTAACATTTCATTTAAAAGATCTGAGTAAGTATGGCAAAATATTAAAATTTGTCAAAATTCTGTGGTATATCCATGAGTGTTCATTATACTGTTTTCTAGATTTTGCTTATGCCTGAAATATAGGACTTTCCCAAGTGGTCTCTTGATAGTTGAATATAACTGGATGTCACTGTATCACTGATGTTTACAACAAAAAATTTTATCACTGCTTTTCCAAACAGCAATAGCTAAGAATGAGCCAGCATGTGGTGGAAGGAAGGTCCCAAACCATTCTCAACTGCCACGAACTACAAGCAATAGCTAATAACATTACGTGTGTATATGCGCAGTCACTCAGTCGTGTCTGACTCTTTGTGACCTCATGGACTGTAGCCCACCAGGCTCCTCTGTCCATGGGATTTTCCAGGCAAGAATAGTGGAGTGGCTTATGACAGCTGGATCTTCCCCATCCAGGGACTGAACCTGGGCCTCCTGCATTGGCAAGTGGATTCTTCACCACTGTGCCACCTGGGACGCCAAACAGTACTATAGATCAAGCATTTATACCCAGGCTAGATTGAATGTTTAACATGCACTATCCCTTGTATTCCTTGCAATAATTCCAGAGAAAAGACACTATCACCATCTCCTTACTGTAGATGAGGAAACTGAATTGTAGAGAGTAATCTGGTCAAGATCCAACGTTGAGCAGAGAAGCCAAGAGTCAAACCAAGCCCTGCTGGACCCTCTCCACCACTCTATACTGCCTCCTCATGATTGGTGTCCACTGTCTTTACAAAGAGTTATTTTCCAGAATTGGGGGGGTTCAGAAGTTCATTGGGGTTCCCAATGTAGAAGGTGTGGGAATCACTGTGGCCCTCTGCACTGTGTGAGGCTCTGCACAGAACGATCCCCTGCTACACACCTGCCAAGCCCAGCTGCCACTGCTCGCGCTGGACCACACCTCGGTGAACTTGAAAGCTGTCCTGTTAATAAGACCTTGACTCAGGAGGCAGGCCGGCATAGGCCTCTCCTCATGACCACTCTGGAGGCAGAAATGTTCATTCACAGTTTAGATCTATTCAGCATCTAGCCTGAAACAGAGACGTTGTAAATCCCATCAAAATCTCCTCCATTATGTGACACACTTTGTTAGAACAGAATAAGGGGTTCGGCTCTGTTGGACCAGATCAAGTTAGTCTATGTCGAGTATCACATTTTAGATTCAAATCCCTGTTAAACCCTCTGCTTAGGCTCGTGGTTAACAATATTTTTATATCTGTCTGCAGAGATGACAGGCAGCCCCACTCTCGAGTGGGCCCAGCGGCCTCCGCGCGGCTGATTTTAGAGGCAGGCTCCATAGATGAAAGGCAGAAATCCCACCACCCCAGTGTCTCCTGATTAGCCTGGAGAAAAGCTGAATGACAAACATGTTTCCAATCTGCCTGGCCCATGCAGGGAAATGGGGCAATCTGGCCTGAAAAGGGATTTAGACTTTTGTTGTGTGCAAGGGAGGAGGGATAGAGAAAAAAGCTGATTTAAATCCATCCACAATGCTTTCCCACTTGGTGATCTCTCAGATAAGAAACAGGCTGGCTGTGGTTCAGACCCGTATCACGCCCAAGCATCTTCCCCCTGTCCGCCTCGCTCACCGTTAGGTAGCCGTGGACCTCTCAGATAGAGTCGTGTACGGCAGAGATTATTGCAACTGGTCGTTTCAGGCCACTTGCTCTTTTGGCCAGAATCTTATGATGTGTTTGTTGATTAATAAAATTGGCCTACAGTAAAATTCTCTATAGGACTTCTGGATTAAAACAAGCATCAGTAACAGTGTATGCATTACCCAGTTAGCTGTTCACTTACACTCATCATATTACACTATGTTAATTGCAAAGCCATATAAAATGTGACGTCCAATGTTCGCAAGGCTCATGTGGCAAAGGCTAAGGGTTAAATAAGTGATTGATTTATTGGAGACACTGCATTAGACAGAATATTTTCATTTCTCTCTTCCCAATAGAGAGAAGAACCCCCAGATACTGAAAATATACACAGTTGATGCAGAGCTTCTTTAACTATGTAAGTCAACACATCATTGCCACCTTTCATTACATAATGTTTATTACACACTGTATGTTCAGGTGGGCAGGGTTTGGGTGCTAAATATTTTTGAAAAATCCACAAGCAGGTAAGATAGAAATACATCCTCTAAAAGCAGAAGGTCTGGTTTCAGACATACCGTTTTTTTCCCTTTTCAACGCACTGTTAGTATTATGCTGATAGGATGAAGGGTCAGGCTTGGGGAATCTTCCTCCTCAAGAGTCCCTTTCCTGGGTGTGGACAGGAGGGGAGCACCTATAAGATAGCTGCTGTTGTACCTTGTGGCCGCCAGGCTGAGTCCAGGGCATCTCATTTTGTGGGCATCAGTACAGTGCCTCTTCAAACACAATTATCACAGAGTCTTCAGTGACCTCTTATTGCTGCCGTATTTGGGAAACCGCATTCAGATGCAGATTGACCTAAATCCTATCAACCCGTTCAACCATGTGTGCAAGTGTGCATGCGTGCACGCACACGTTTGTGAACAAGCATCACACACGTATCTGTACTTATATAAATTCTCCCTAGGACATTTAAACCCCCCACCCCCACTCCCCAAATTTTCAAATGAGGAGAAATGCTTATTTTCCCAGGCAACTTTGTCAATTGCTCTTGTGCTCTTCTTATAAATATTTCATAGCAAATATTTAACATGATTCTTCCCCCAATCGGATCAGCTTTGAAATGCTCCTCAAAGTGAATTCTCCCCTAACAATAGCTTGATGCAAAAGCTTTTTTTTTTTCTCTCTCTCTTAAGCACGGGTCTGCTGCCATAGCAGCAGGAATAGTTCTTCTTTAATGGAAAGAAAAGATACTTTAAATCAGTAGTCGGTGAAGGAGGGGGCGGCGGCTGGCATAGCACATGCGTACCTTGCGCTTCCAATATGGAGGCCCAGCCTACCTTGACCTCCCTTCCCCTGACAGCAGGCCTGCGATTACTGCCCAGCCTACATTAGAACTGTAATGGAAAGTGACAGGTTTATGTAAATGATCCACATACGGATTTTGCTCTTGTAAAACAGAGCAGTTACTTTGGGCTTTCTAATTATTTCATGCCTTGTGGTTCTCTGATGCGGCTGAGATGACTATACTTGAAAAGTACCCTGTGATTGACAGACTTCTGTCCCCCTGGAGCTCATTAGGGCTCCGGCTTTGGAAGATGGGAAATAACCCTACCAGGCGCCAAAAGAGAGAAAAAGAGTGCACCCCAGCACCAGTGATTCAGTAGATCCATTTGTTCAGATTTATGTTTTGTTGGGGAAACAGTGTTATCAGAAAGTGTACTCTTGCCTTCCTGATCCAAACAGACTCTCTGCTTTGGTGCTTTTGATTTTTAAAACCAGCATTTAGAGTCACACAGGCTGTATGATGTAGAACTTGAAGGGTATGAAATGCCAATAGGATTTTTCACAAGAAAGTGGGAAGGACAGGCAGGTGAGAGGAGCAGGAGGCCACAAGGAACAGTTACAGACTTGAACCAGCTCTAACCGCTGTGGCCACTCTGCAGTCAGCAGGACCGCTGCCTAAGTCAACTCAGCAGAGAAATCAGTGAAAGGGCCAGATAAAGTGGAAAAAATGATCTGGAAAGTCGGACCTTCCCTTCAGTTTACATACACTCTGGTGAGAAGAAGAAGGTGCTAGGATGCAGGAAAGACTGTGAAAAGAAAAAAAAAAAAAAATCCATAAAGCTGGAAAGACTTTAAGCTTCATTTACCTTAATCTTCCCATTTTATGGATCAGAAAATTAAGAGGCAGAGCAGTCACACAGCCAGCTAGCAGGGCGGCCAGAACTCATCCGTAGTTTTCTATCCGATACCTGTCTCCTCTCTGGCAGAGCCAGGAAGGGATAGGATGAGGGGGGACCGGGTGACATAAAGTCTGTTGGTGGATGAGATTCCAAGATAAGGAAGCCAAGATCTGTTGGTTCATATATAAGATTTTTATCCAGTATAATGAGATGTGTAAAAATTGGACCATTCTTTATGTTTCTATAACTGATCTTGTTTTCAAGCCACATACCACTGGGTAGTAAGGAAAACAAACACTTAAATCTCCTAATTAAAGTAAGTGCAATGTCTCTCAGTTTTAAAAAGGAATTCATTCTAGTTTATTTTCTTTTGGATAAATATTTAGTCAAGTTCAATGTCCAAACTTCCTACCGGGACCATTTGTCTTCTTTTCAAAATTCCCCAACCCCCAGTGTACTTCCCTAAGAAAGCACCTGGGTATGTTGTGTGTCTTCGAATGACTAGAGGAGCTGCCTGGTGTCAGCTCAGGTGTGTCTGCTGTTCTCTGGTCTCCGATGCCTCTTTAGCTATGTCCACTGTTGAGTAAATGCCATGCAGATAAGCTACCAGCCTCCTTTCCCCTCATCACCATGAACACAAGTCAGTTTCCCTTGGATCCAAGAAGCCATCTTGGAACCTAAAAGGGAGAGGGAGAATATTTCTTCACAGTGAGGTTATTATATTAAACAGTAAAATATAAAGATACTCTTTGATATTTGGCAAATTTTAGCACACCACATGGCTTCATATCACTTCCCCTGCCTCCATCATTGACAGTGAAGGGTTCATGAGGAAGCCTGAGTCATCTATGCAGAATAAAGCAGTTACCATTAATTACCATTAGCTTCCCTGGTGGCTCAGATGGTAAAGCGTCTGCCTGCAATGTGGGAGACCTGGGTTCGATCCCTGGGTTGGGAAGATCTCCTGGAGAAGGAAACGGCAACCCACTCCAGTACTCTTGCCTGGAGAATCCTACGGACGGAGGAGCCTGGTAGGCAAAGGGTCAGACATGACTGAGCGACTTCACTCCTGGTAGGCAAAGGGTCAGACATGACTGAGCGACTTCACTTTCACTTTTAATTACACATCTGACCCAAATAGTATAAATTTAGACCCCTGCTGTATACAAGCATATTTTGTTTTATTGTACTTCGATTTATTGCCCTTTGCAAAGATCTCAGGGTTTTTCTTTTTTTAATGAATTGCAGGTTTGTGGCAACCTTGTGTTGTCAGATGATAGTTTGCACTTTTAACAGTAAAACATTTTTTAATTAAGGCATGTACATTTTTTTAGACAATGCCATTGTACACTTAATAGACAACAGTATAGTGAAAATGTAACTTTTTTAGGCACCTGGAAACCAAAAAAATTGATGTGACTCACTTTATTGCAATATTTGCTTTATTTCAGTGGTCTGGAACCCAACCTACAGTATCTTTGAGCTGTGCCTGTATAAGCAACACAGAGCCAGGAAAGAAGGTGCAAACCATGAACTGGAAGTGAGGCAGTAAGTCAGGGGCCAGAGGAGCAAGTAGACCAGTCAATGCAGATAAACGGGTGCATGGAAAGGAAAAGGCCAGCCTCCCGCGGAGGCATGCTGCAAGACTTCCAAGGGGAAGAGCAGAGAAAGGAGGAAACCTGCCCAACTCATTTTAGGAACTAATGAAACCTTGAGTCTGAAACCAGTATGGATAGCACAGGAAAAATGTACAGATCTATTTAACCTATGAACATATAGGGGAAAATCCTATATAAATTACTTTCTAAGTGAATCTAATTTTGTGTTAAAAAACACAACCCTACTGCAGTTTATCCCAGGAATGCAAGAATGGTTTACTATCAAAAAACCTATCTTAAAAGAGAAAACAGAAGAAAAGGGAAGAAAAGAAAACCTATGAATGCAAAAGGTATTTCATGAAGTTTAGTATTTAGTTATGCTCAAATAATAATAGTTTCAGTAGTCAGGAAGAGAAAGGAACTCTTTTAATCTGATAGACTTTATACCAAAAAATTAAGGTCAACATGGTAGTGGATGAAGAAACCTCACAAGCTATCAGTTCCTTTAAGGTCTTGAACAAAATAAAGTTATTATGATCTCTGATTCTATTTAACCTGTTATTGGATGGCCTCAACAATAAAAATTTCTAAATAGAAGACAAAAAGAGAAAAGATTGTAAGATGTGGTGATTTAAATATGTCCATAAATTCTAACAGTATTTTCTAAAAGTGGAACCTAATTTCTCTCCCCTTGATCTTGGGCTGGACTTAGTGAATTGCTTCTAACAAATAGAATAAAATGAAGTAATGCTGTGTGATTTTCAATACCAGACCAGATTCCTCGATCACTGACCTCAGATATTGTATGATACTAAATATCTGTTGTCTTTAACTGCTACGTTGGGACAATTTGTTTGCTGCAATTGATGACCGATACAAACAAGCATTGGAATACAATATATTAAATCATCCTTCTTTGCTGACAACAGAATCATCTATGTAGAAAATCCAACAAAGTATTAAAATTAGTGAGAGGTTAGCAAACTTGCCTTAACACAAAATCACATGGATTAACACAAAAATCCATAGCGTTCTCTTCCAGCAACACCCAAATAAAGTATCATTCACAATAGTGGCAAAACTGTAGTGCGTCTGGGAGTCAACTTTACAGTGAATGTACAAGACATTGTTATGGAAAAATATTAACATTCTATTAAAAGACATAAGAAGATTGAATAAATGGAAATATATACTACATTTGTGGCTGCTGACTTAACAGTAAAAATATTTCATATCTTCCTCAATTAATGTGTAATTTCAATGCAAAGACAATAAAAATTCCAGGCAGATTACCCACCTGCCTGGATGGCTCACCATGACCCATCACTATCCTCTGAACACGCTCTGCCCTGTCACTAGAATTCCTCAGGCTGCCTTCGGCTGGCTCTATATCCAGGGCCTATCTGGCCGCAGTGGCCACGTTGCTCCCCTCAGCCCATCTCAGAGCCGTGTGCTCTGGATCTGCCTGTTGTTCACTGAGCTCCAAGTTTCTGCTGTGCTATGATAAGAGAGGGCAAGAGAAGCAGGAGGAGAAGAGTGAGGAGGAGTGAGGAGGAGGAAGGAGTCCATGGGAGCAATAACATTTGGATCCTGTGAAGCCAGGACCCCTCTGAACACAGCTGCATTAAGAAACTTATGAAACTTTCACTATGAGACCAGAAGATGGGAGCCTGATTATCAATTCGTCTGAATAAGCCCATGGGGCATATGTATTTGCAATTAATGAAAACTACTAGAAGGGAGAACTGTTACACAAAGTTTACAAAATATATCAGAAGAAAAATGCCCAAACTGTGTGATAATTCTAGTTAGCAGACCAGTGCAAACATTTTTATTGTCTTCATGAATGTAACAGTAGGTTACAAATTTATATGCTCATTTAGATTTGGTATGAAGAAAGGGAGAGATAAATATGAAATAGGGCTCTATCAATAAAGAACATAGGATCACCAAACCAGAAGTTCTTTTGATTCATTGGCCAAGAAAGGCTATAGTCGATGAGGAATGCAGTCAAAGAAAAGACATCCTGTAGCTATGCGCTGAGAATCATCTGATCGCACTGAGTACTCAAGTGACTCAGCAGTGCAGGATTTGACTCGATGCAAAGGCAAATATTGACCCCTTACCTCACATCCCACTTCTCCTGACTTATTCCTATTCATGCTTCAAAACAACTATGATGTCAACAACTGTGGAATGCTTTCCTCTATACCTCTTCCTTCCACCTCAATTTCCACTAATTGCCCCCTCAGTTCACCCTGCGTTGCCCCCTTCATAGACCTATCCCTCTAATAGGATTAGTTTATTCACCTCTTTCCCCACTAGATTTTGAGCTCTTTAAAGGCAGGGACTGTGTCTTTAATTTCTGTCTCCCAAAGACCCAACCTAGCACCTTAAAGTTAGTAGGCTCTCAATAATATTCGGAGAAGGCACTGGCAACCCACTCCAGTATTCTTGCCTAGAAAATCCCATGGACGGAGGAGCCTGGTGGGCTGCAGTCCATGGGGTCGTACAGAGTCAGATACGACTGAAGCGACTTAGCAGTAGCAGCAGCAATAATATTCACTCAATGAATGAATGAGTGAATGAATGAGTGAATGAATGAGTGAATGAATGCTACTGGAATCATGGGAATTAGATATGATCTCTACAAAGATAAAGGGAAAGTGTAGGCATTAGAGAATAGTGTCACCAAGGCAGATGTGAAAGACAAGTAAGAAGAGAAGACATAGCACAAGTGCCCAAAGGCATGGAGGGAAGTCATCAGCCACTGAAAGAGAAGAAGGAGGTGGGTGCAGGAATTTTAAACAATAGAGAAAGATAACAGAGATATAGTTCAGGCTGTGGTAGAAGGAAAAGCAAAGGAAAACATTTCTGAAACCTGAAGATAAACAAGAAAAAGTGTAGCAAAAAGATAGGAGGAAGAACATAGCTTATTGAGAAGTGAAGACAGGGTGGGCAAATTTCAGAAGACGTAACCGTATTTGAGGTTCCTCCATAGGAAGGTGAAGGAGGACAAAATTAGGGAAACTAAGAAATGGAAAGGACAAAGAGAAGTGAGACAAGGCATGCCCTTCCAAGAAGCCATTTAAAGAGCAGACGTGCCAAATGGAAGCGTGAAGTAAGAACTGTTAACATTTCCTCAGGCCACTGTACTAATTTATGTCTTACTTCATTTTTTTCTTCATAGCAGCTGGCGGTATTCTACAGATGAGGAAACGATGACCCAGAAAAGTAAAGTTTCATGTTTAAATTCACACAGTAAGCAATGGAAATGGGACCCAGAACCAACTCTTTTGGCCTCTGAAGCTTAGAACCTGAGACAAAAAGGAGGGAGACAAAGAAACCATGGGAGGAGGGGAGGAACAGAGGACTTCTGGAGGAAGCTCAAGGGGAGCAACACATTCATCAAATAGGTAACGCAGGACTAAATCCAAGTCAATTGCATAATACAAATAGAACGTTAGAATTCGGCCCTCCATGTTCTGAGGGAGTAACTTAAGGATAAAAAAAACAAGGAGTGTTTTCTTTTATGCATTAGAGTCTGAGAATTTCTCTCTAGGAAGAGACACAAACTTGCAACTTAGAGAAGGCGGTATAAGCTAAAAATAAACTCCTGCATCTCTACAGGAGGCCCCAGTAGGCAGTTCTCTGCTTGTAAAGTGAGGGAGGAATTTAACTCTGGGAGGTGGGGGGAGAAAATGCATGAAGGAGGAAGGGAAATGAGTAGGCAAGGAGGTGGCTCTAGGAGAAGAAGGCTGGGGCAAAAAAAGGTCCCCCAGCCAAGAGAGCAGCCTGAGATGAAACAGAGAGCTGAAATGTCTGCTTGGGATTTATGAAGTGTAGCTGTAGGGCTGAGTCAGAATTAGGGTTAGAGACCCCTATGCAGTCTTCAGCCAAGGCAATGAAAAAGAAATTTTAGCATTCTGAATATGGTTGGATTTCTTCTATAAAATGTTGAAGGGAGCCAGGTCAGAATATGGTTTTATGTGGAGCCAAGACAGTCTGTTGGACAAGAGTGCTAAATCTGAATTGCATGCATAAGTAATACTTTTCAAACAAATCTATGAGGTATCGCATATCAAAAGCCTGGAAAACTAAAAGTCATATCTATGTGCCAGCAAACTGTACTGCTTGGACTTCATCATATGGAAATAATAGATGATGTGCATAAAGATTTTGCCTGCTATTATTTCATTAGAGAAAGAATGTGAGGAAAATGAACAGCCCAGCAATAAGTGATTGGTTAAATAAATGATTGGCCACCTGATGTGAAGAGCTGACTCATTTGAAAAGACCCTGATGCTGGGAAAGACTGAGGGCAGGAGGAGAAGGGGATGACAGAGGATGAGATGGTTGGATGGCATCACTGACTCAATGGACATGGGTTTGGGTGGACTCTGGGAGTTGGTGATGGACAGGGAGGCCTGGCGTGCTGCGGTTCATGGGGTTGCAAAGAGTCAGACACGACTGAGTGACTGAACTGAACTGAAATAAATGATGATGAATACTTAGAGTTGAGTACTACCCACTCACCAAAAAGTTACATTGCAGAGTCATTCATTCATTTGGCAAATATTTACTGAATGCCTTCAGTGTGGTCAGCACTGTTCTAGACACTGATGACTCAACTGAGAACAAATAAATATCTCTGCCCTCCTGGAATTTACATTATGGTGGAGAGAAAGACAATATCCAAGTAAACAAATAAGCAATATAATTCAGATGGTGCTAAGTGCCAGGCAGAGTAAAGAAGGAAGAGATTGACTCAAGGGTAGAAGTTATGGCTGTTTTGTGAGCGTGTCTGGGAGGGTCTCATTGCGCACAGAATTGGCTACCCTACAGGACAATGTGTCCTCTGGCCAGAAGGCTTCCTCTTTGGGGAACCAGGATCTCTATACCTGAAGAGCTCAGAGCTGAGAGGACAAAAACACAAAGTCCCCAGGCTGTAACCAGAAGTGATGGTAGCAGGACCACCCCTACTCCCAGCCCTTGGTTCCTAGGTTCATTTATTCTGCCAGTGGAGACAGTCATCATCTAAGGCGGTTGATTTAAAGTTGAGCACTGCATTCTCAAGGATGGCCCCCATCCTTGCAAGCACCTCCAAGCTGACGCTTTAGCTGTGAGTTCAACTCGTCCCATCGTTCTGCCAGGCTGGCAACTTCTGGTTGGTGCGATAGGTAATAGGACTGTGGATCCCATGGACCTAGAAAGTGGGTTGCTGGGTCTAATGTGATGATGTCTGAGATCCTGTAGAGGCAGATCAAACATGTTGTAAGCTTTCAGGATCTGCTCGTGGCTGAGGTCCTGAGGGCAAATCCATATTCCAAAAACTTGTCTTTTCCCATCAAGACAACGCTGCCTTTCCAAGGCATGAGGGTTTAACTTGCCTGAGGTAGACTGTGCTGCCTCTGGGATTCAGAACTTGTCTCTGCTACAGACAACTTGGCTTTATGGTCCTTGGTTGGTGAGATTGTGTAGGGATCCCTCATCCTAACCCAGGGCCATAGCAGAACACTTCATAAGCTTCAGTTCAGTTCAGTTCAATAGACATTGCAGTTCTCTCTAAAGGTCTCTCTAAAGGTTGACTAGGGAACCTTTTCTCGCCCAGCCCTTTCTTCACAGAGCCTTATTCTGGCTTGCTTACTCCTCTTCTACTCTCATCCTCTGTCCTTGCCTACATGGCTACCGTGTTCATACATTCATTGTACCAGCACCACAGTGATGACAGATGGAGGCTGGTGTTAGCTGCTCCAGTTCTGCCTGCTTGGTTGCTGGGTTCCTCTTCCATGGTTGGTGTTTCTGATGGGCATTCACTAACATGCAGTATGAAGGTTGTCTTATTGGGTAGCAGCTCATTCCCATGTCCACCTACCTGCCTTTACGCCTCATCTCCTATCTTCTAATCTTTTTTCCTGCTAGGTTCTTAACTGGCTGGTTAAGTTATTTGCCACTGTCTCTGCGTCTGTATTGGGCTTCCCAGGTGGCGCAGTGATAGAACTCGCCTATCAAGGCAGGAGATGCAGGAGACACGGGTTTGATCTCTAGGTTGGGATGATCCCCCTGGAAGAGGAAATGGCAACCCATTCCATTTTTCAAAATCCCATGGAATTGCAAAGAGGCAGACATGACTGAGCACACAGCACTGAGTGTATATATTCTAACCTAGAGCCGCTCTGTTTCCACACAAAGTGGGTGCTTTGGGGATGATTTTCTGCCGTCCCTGGGGAGGGTGGGAGTACAGCAACTATCCCTTTGCGGTTTGCACACCTGTACCAGGCTGACCTTCCATAAACCAAAGAGTGCTTTTCCCTCCTTGGTCAGTGGGTCACACAGGGTTCCCAGAGGGCCACACGTGCGAGCTGAGGGCGCAGCACAGCGGTGGGGTGGCCTGAACCCAGCCCACGTGCACAGTGCGCTCCTGCTCCCAGCCTCACTCAGGCCTGATCCTGGATGTGCCACGGGCACCATGGGCTGATGCCTGCTGGGCCCGTTGGACCGTAGGACTGGGTGTCTGACTGGACCAGCACTAGAGGAGCTGTTCTGGTGGCCTGGTCAGTTGGTATCCTGTAGTCAAGCAGTCCATCTCTACCAGGCACGAGGCCAGGAACCATTTGCAGAAGATACACAGTTCTCCCCTGCAGAAGACATTCTCCGCTCCTGATCCAGCAACCCAGGGGCTCAGGGTCATGACTCTTCCACCAGGGCCGGCCGTAAACTCCCCAGGATGTCCTCTTCCACCGTGACTTCTCTGCAACCACAGGGGCTGCTGGAGGGTAGGGCCTGAGTGGCAGCGCTGCTCACACCTCGGCCTGCACCTACTACAGAACTCTTTCTAAATTTCCACTCAAAGAATGTAGCTTTTTGTGTCATCTAATCAGAGCAGTGTTCAGAGGTATGGAATATACTTTCATCAGAATCCAAAGAGGCTTCTGGGGTGTTATGCTTTCTTCTTTGTGGTGGGAGACATAAGATACAATATTTTTTCCTTTATTTTGGAGGGGACTGAGGTGGCTCAGCTGGTAAAGAATCTGCCTTTACCAGCGGATTCCGTTTTACCAGACCTGTTGCATACCCTGAACACACAGAAACCTGAACCTGAGGTCACATGTCCACGGTCTCCATGGTAACACCCCTCACACACGCTGCAACTGAAGTTATATGTCCGAAGTCTCCAGGGTGACTTCATGTCTCCAAATATTGTACCTCCAGTCACATGTCCTCAGTATCCTGGGTGATCACATATCACAGTGATGTACGAGACCCCGGTTTGATTCCTGGGTTGGAAAGATCCTCTGGAGAAGGAATGGGCTACCCACTCCAGTATTCTTGGGCTTCCCTGGTGGCTCAGACGGTAAAGAATCCACCTGCAATGCGGAAGACCTGGGTTGGATCCCTGGGTTGGGAAGGTTCCCAGGAGGGAATGGCTACCCACTCCAGTATTCCTGCCTGGAGAATCCCCATGGACAAAAGAGCCTGGTGGCCTACAGACCTCAGGGTTGCATAAGAGTTGGACACGACTGAGTGACTAAGCATGAGCACAAGGTAGAGAAGAGGAGAGTTAACAGAGCCCTAGGTCAAGATTGTAAACTGCTATCCATTCCACATGGATTTGAACTGGTTTTGATCATCTTTCCTTATAGAAATGGGAAAAAAATATGTGCCAGATCAATGGCCACGTATCATGTAGTCGCGGCCTTGTTAACGTGCTCTAGCAAAGATAGCACAGCTGGGACAGCAGTGAGCTGTGGCCACTGCACAGTTGAAGTCTGCAACAGTCCCCTGTCATCCTCCAACACCTGCCTGGTTTTCTCAGGGGCCGGATTGATGAACTGAAAAGAGATGATGGGGCCCACCAACTCTGCATCCTCTGGTCTTAAATTACTAAAGACCAGCTGGGATGGGGTTTTGGTTTCAATATACTATGTTGGCTCAGAGTAGGGCGGGTGGGCTGCATGATTCAGAGCTTCCTCTTGGCCTTCCCACCATGAGAGGTCTTATTCCAAAGGCAAAGAAACCAATACAGTGATTGTGCCAAATACAAAGTGTATCTTCTCCTGATAGACATTTGGGGCAGGAGATGACCAACTGGGTGGGTCCATGGACCCGTGATGAGTCAAAGCTAGGCCAGGATTCTGTTAATTACATGACGATGATGCTTCAGGTCTCTGGGTGTTGTTAACTTCAATCCTGCAGGAGAAAGGCCTCTGAAGTATCGTCAATCAAGGAAGCAGTGCTCTTCTTCAAGAGTGAAGGGGATGGGACTTCCCTGGTGGTCCAGAGGTTAAGAATCTGCTTTGCAATGCACGGGACCCAAGTTCAATCCCTGGTCAGGGAACAAAGATCCCACATGCCTTGGAGCAACTAAGTCCATATGCCTCAACTCCTAAGTCCATGTGCCACAACTAGAGAGTCCATGCATCACAACAAAAGATTCCACATGATACAACAAAGACCTGATGCAACCAAATAAATAACTATATTTTTTAAAACAATAAGAGTGAAGGAAAGGAAAGGGAAGTCGCTCAGTTGTGTCCAACTCTTTGAGACCCCATGGGCTGTAGCCTACCTACCAGGCTCCTCCGTCCATGGCATTTTCCAGGCAAGAGTACTGGAGTGGGTTGCCATTTCCTTCTCCAGGGGATCTTTCGGACCCAGGGATCGAACCCGGGTCTCCTGCATTGCAGGCAGATGCTTTACCATCTGAGCCACCAGGGAAGCCCCAATAAGAGTGAAGGGGACACTATTTCTGCTAGTTTGAAGAGTTCAGAGAACCCTATGACCCACGATTTTTGGTTTGACAACCCAGAGGTCTCCATTTCTGCCAAGGACCCATACTTTCCTGGCCTATCTGCCTCTGTTGAGAATTAAACTTTCTTCAGAGCTCTGTGAATTTTATGATTAACTCCTGGTCTTGGTCCTTAGCTTTCTGTAACCTTTGGCTTTAGAAGACTAGAGTACTTTATCAGCAGCAACCAAGGAAGCCCTCTGACTTTCACTCTTACCAATTTAACTGTCAAATAATCATTCTCAGCCTTTTACTGTCTTTTTCCAAAGCATCAGTTGAGCTTGACAAGAGCTACCCAATTCCACCGGCCTTGTGTTATTTCTTTCATATTTACTAATACCTGATACCTCTCACTAGCTGCTGCATTTTCTCCCACCAGTTTCCCATCCCAGAGTCCCAGCAGGGAAAGTCTTAACAATGCTCTGCTTCCTTGGACCAGGGCTTGTCTACACTTCATCCACCACCTCTCACGGGGTCTTCACTGCCAGTTAGGGGGCAAGTGATCCAGCTCCAAACTTCTACCTTGGTGTCTGCTTTCTCAGACCACTTCCAGTACCAACTGTTATAGACCAGGTTCCCCAGAAAGAAAACCCTGGGACAAAAATTAGCATATAAGGTTGATGAGGGAGCACTCTTGGGACTGGGTCTCTGGAAAGGAAGGGATGGGTTGAGCAGGACTGAAGAGAGAAGTGGGGCTGTGATGCAGTCCCAGCTGAAGGCCTCGACCTACCCCACAGGGAGATCTGATGCTGAAATAGCCATTCAAAAGTGACCGAGTCAGGGCATGGGAGCCTGGCCTTTACACCCTTGCCTCTTGCAGTCCCTGGAAGCCAGCGGCTGATGAGGCATGCCCTTGGGCAAGGGGCATGCCCTTGAGCAAGGAGAATCCCTTCATCCAAGACTTCTAAAGAGAGCTGAGGGCTCAGGGCTGTCTGCCAGCAGCCAACAGCTGAGTAAATAAGTCTTTAGTCCTGAAGGGGATCTGGGTGGTACATCATAGCATTGGTGCCAATTACTTTGGATGCACCAGAAAGATGTTCAAAATAGATTTAAAAATGAAAAAAAAAAGGGGGGGGCAGTTATAAAAGAATATTGTCTATGTGATCATTAATACATGAGGTATTAATGAGGGTTCTGTCTTTGTGGTGATGGATTCTGATTCGTTTTTCCTCCTGATTATCTACATTTTCTAACATTCCTTTAGTTGACTACTTGTAAAATGGGGTGTTACTTTTAACTTTAAAGTTTTCTGGAGATAAAATCAAACATGATATAAGAAATTAGAAATAAACTATTTGAAATTCTTCTTGTTATTTTAAGCTATTTCATCAGAAAGATTTAGGTTGTGACTTTTTAATTTAAGTAAGTAAATGCATAAAAGTGAGCTGAGGAACACATGCTGTCTTTTACAATTAGTAAAAATAGTCACACTGACCAGTCATTGCTAAACTGGAAATTATATTGCTGCCATATTGTGGCTTTCATCTGGACACTCAAAAACTCTTGGATGAGAAATTATTCTAAGTCCTATTTAGCTGATGGACAAAATGAAAAATAGAGAAGTAAAGATATCCAGCCAAAGCTGCACAGATTACTGGCAGAAAAGACACCCGCAGCTTCTTATTTAGAACCCAGTTTTCTAATTATTCAGCAATCCTTTCTCCAAGTAAAGATTAAGTTAAGACATTCAATATCCAACTCACTTGTTCTAAAGTGGCCCTCTTAATTACTAGTGCTCATTAACTTTATGTGTCATTATTGGAGCAGGAGGTGGGGAGGAAGGTGGGAAATGTAAAGGAAATAGGAAGTAATAAATTGATTTCTAACCAAGGTCAGCTGTTCCCCAGAGCACAAAGCAATGGATGGTGGATCGCTCCAGGGGCTTATATTGGCACAAAAAGTTATTTTGACAAAGTTCTTAGGAAGTGGGCAGAAAATTCTGTCCAAGATAGAAAATATTCATCAGCTAAAAACTACGGTGAAAAAATATTTGAGTTTAAATATTTCTCTACAAGTTCTTTCTTCTATGTTTATTCTTTACAGAACAAGTTGAACCTAAAGCAGCCTCTAGGTAAATGGAATGAGAAGGCTTAATAAAAAGGAATCAGAAAGAGACAGAAACAGATCTCCGAGCATTCTTTCAGTTTGCCAGGCAGCTGGGACAGCATTTCAATTTTTATAGTCTCCTTCAAGCAGCCTTCAATCTGTTGGGGAGTCACATATTACTCGGTCGTGTCCAACTCTTTGCGACCCCATGGACTGTAGCCTACCAGGCTCCTCTGTCCATGGGATTTTCCAGGCAATAGTTACCTGGAGTGGATTGCCATTTCCTTCTCCAGACATATTACTAGTCATCAGTAAATCAGTAATTCATCATTCATCAGTTGAAAAGTAAATAAAACAAACCCACATGACACAGCTCATAGTAGTTTGGTATATGAGATACATAGATACTCAAGACATAAGATTCTCTATGTAATCAGATGCTACAAACTTCACAGATTTTTGTGGACAAGGACAAAAAACACTTTCAAAAGCTAAAGTTGATACGAATAAACACAAAATACCTTAAACAAGTGATCAAGACTAACACCCAACCACCATTAAGGGCTTCCTGATGTGTTGCCAAGGAAGACATCCTCACCTGTGTAATATTCTTACCAAAGTTTCACCTGGACTGTTAGCAAGCCAAGTCCAAAATGCTGGATTAGACGCTCACAATGTCACTGCTATAAAAGAAAAAATAAATTCAAAGTTAACTAAAATGGCATGACCACTAAATGTAGTGAGGGATATTTGAGGGGATCCTAGATTTTTAAAAGGGTTATCAGGTATATTTTTAATTGAGCAAACTTGAATATGGACTATATATTAGATAATATTAGTTAGTTAGTTCAGTCGCTCAGTCGTGTCCGACTCTTTGCAACCCCGTGAATCGCAGCACGCCAGGCCTCCCTGTCCCTCACCAACTCCCGGAGTTCACTCAGACTCACGTCCATCGAGTCAGTGATGCCATCCAGCCATCTCATCCTCTGTCATTATTTTATTACTTGTTTGTGATAATGGTGTTTTGGCTACAGAATGCCTTTGTTCTTAGAAGAAGTGTGCTGATGTATTTAGAGGTGAAATGTCATATATCTGCAACTTACTTTAAAATGGTCTGGAAATAAATGTCCACATATAAAAAAGAAATGTTTATACATGTATATATATATGTTTATATTCACGTACATAAAATATATACATATATAAAAATGTTTGTGTATGTGTATATATATACATATATATATAGAGAGAGAATATGACAAATATGAATAACTGGTGAGTTTAGGTAAAGTACTATTTTTCACATTCTCTATAGGTTTGACCTCTTTTTTTTTTCCAAAAAGAAATAAAAAAATAAACTCAAAATGAAGGTGATTATTCATCAGTGGAAGTGATTATCCACCAAAGAAAGTGTAAGTGACTTTTATACACGGGGCATTTTGCACCACATTTCCCCCACTATGTCCTTGAATCACAAGCAGAAAGTTAAAAAAAAAAAATCCTCAGGTTGGAGCCCTTTTCAAAGAATTAATGTTGAAAGTGATGTCAGTCTTTTAATTTTCACTCTTTGGTCAAAGGTAATATATTTCAAACAATTTTTACATCTATATGAAATTCTGTCTATCGGATATACTCTGTTATGATTTCTTTTTATTTTTAAGGAATTAACAAACTTTGAGCTTCAGTTGCTTCCTCTAGAGACTATGGAAGGAGATTTTTAGCAATACATGGTTTATAATCAAAAGCAACTTATAATCTGGCTATAGAAGTCTAATGGCAACCCATTCCAGTATTCTTGCCTGAAAATATCCCATGGACAGAGGAGTCTGGTGGGCTGCAGTCTGTGGGGTCGCAAATAGTCAGACATGACTGAGCAACTGAGCATGCATGCATAGAAGTCTAAATTTTACTTATTTTTTCCATTAAAAAAATTTATTTTAATTGGAGGCTAATTACTTTATAATATTGTAGTGGTTTTGCATTACATTGACATGAATCCACCACGGGTGTACATGTGTCCTTCATCCTGAACCCCCCCTCCCACTTCCCTCCCCATCCCATCCCTCTAGGTCATCCCAGTGCACCAGCCCTGAGCCCCCTGTCTCATGCATTGAACCTGACTGGCAATCTATTTCACATATGATATTATACATGTTTCAATGCTATTCCCTCAAATCATCCCACCCTCGCCTTCTCCCACAGAGTCTAAAAGTCTGTTCTTTATATCTGTGTCTCTTTTGCTGTCTTGCATATATGTTTGTTGTTACCATCTTTCAAAATTCCATATATATGCATTAATATACTGTATTGGTGTTTTTCTTTCTGACTTACTTTACTCTGTATAATAGGCTCCAGTTTCATCCACCTCATTAGAACTGATTCAAATGCATCCTTTTAATAGCTGAGTAATATTCCTTTGTGTATATGTACCACAGCTTTCTTATCTGTTCGTCTGCCGATAGACATCTAGGTTGCTTCCATGCCCTGGCTATTGTAAACAGTGCTGCTATGAACATTGGGATACACGTGTCTCTTTAAATTCTGGTTTCCTCCGTGTGTATGCCCAGCATTGGGACTGCTGGATCATATGGCAGTTCTATTTCCAGTTTTTTAAGGAATCTCCACACTGTTCTCCATAGTGGCTGTTCAGTTCAGTTCAGTTCAGTCGCTCAGTCATGTCCGACTCTTCGCGACCCCATGAATCACAGCATGCCAGGCCTCCCTGTCCAACACCAACTCCCAGAGTTCACTCAAACTCATGTCCATCGAGTCAGTGATACCATCCAGCCATCTCATCCTCTGTCGTCCCCTTGTCCTCCTGCTCCCAATCCCTCCCAGCATCAGGGTCTTTTCCAATGAGTCAACTCTTCACATGAGGTGGCCAAAGTATTGGAGTTTCAGCTTTAGCATCATTCCTTCCAATGAACACCCAGGACTGATCTCCTTTAGGATGGACTGGTTGGACCTCCTTGCAGTCCAAGGGACTCTCAAGAGTCTTCTCCAGCACCACAGTTCAAAAGCATCAATTCTTCGGCGCTCAGCTTTCTTCACAGTCCAACTCTCACATCCATACATGACCACAGGAAAAACCATAGCCTTGACTAGACGGACCTTTGTTGACAAAGTAATGTCTCTGCTTTTGAATATGCTATCTAGGTTGGTCATAACTTTCCTTCCAAGGAGTAAGTGTCTTTAATTTCATGGCTGCAATCACCATCTGCAGTGATTTTGGAGCCCAAAAAAATAAAGTCAGCCACTGTTTCCACTGTTTCCCCATCTATCTGCCATGAAGTGATGGGACCAGATGCCATGATCTTAGTTTTCTGAATGTTGAGCTGTAAGCCAACTTTTTCACTCTCCTCTTTCACTTTCATCAAGAGGTTTTTTAGTTCCTCTTCACTTTCTGCCATAAGGGTGGTGTCATCTGCATATCTGAGGTTATTGATATTTCTCCCGGCAATCTTGATTCTAGCTTGTGCTTCTTCCAGCCCAGTGTTTCTCATGATGTACTCTGCATATAAGTTAAACAAGCAGGGTGACAATATACAGCCTTGACGTACTCCTTTTCCTATTTGGAACCAGTCTGTTGTTCCATGTCCAGTTCTAACTGTTGCTTCCTGACCTACATACAGGTTACTCAAGAGGCAGGTCAGGTGGTCTGGTATGCCCATCTCTTTCAGGATTTTCCACAGTTTATTGTGATCCACAAAGTCAAAGGCTTTGGCATAGTCAATAAAGCAGAAATAGATGTTTTTCTGGAACTCTCTTGCTTTTTCCATGATCCAGCGGATGTTGGCAATTTGATCTCTGGTTCCTCTGCCTTTTCTAAAACCAGCTTGAACATCTGGAAGTTCATGGTTCACGTATTGCTGAAGCCTGGCTTGGAGAATTTTGAGCATTACTTTGCTAGCATGTGAGATGAGTGCAATTGTGCAGTAGTTTGAGCATTCTTTGGCATTGCCTTTCTTTGGGATTGGAATGAAAACTGACCTTTTCCAGCCCTGTGGCCACTGCTGAGTTTTCCAAATTTGCTGGCATATTGAGTGCAGCACTTTCACAGCATCATCTTTCAGGATTTGGAATAGCTCAACTGGAATTCCATCACCTCCACTAGCTTTGTTCATAGTGATGCTTTCTAAGGCCCACTTGACTTCACATTCCAGGATGTCTGGCTCTAGGTGAGCTCTAACACCATCGTGATTATCTGGCTTGTGAAGATTAGTGGCTGTATTAGTTTGCATTCCCACAAACAGTGTAAGAGTGTTCCTTTTTCTCCACACCCTCTCCAGCATTTATTGTTTGTAGATTTTTTGATGGCAGCCATTCTGACTGGCATGAGATGGTACCTCATGTGGTTTTGATATGCATTTCTCTGATAATGAGTGATGTTGAGCATCTTTTCATGCGTTTGTTAGCCATCTGTATGTAGGAGTCTAAATTTTAAACCATGGAATAAATATCCAAGACTAGTACCATACTTAAATACATTTTCTAATTTATGGTGCCACCGAAAAATAATTAGATTTGGTTGAACATATGAACTTGACATTTTATAGAAGAACAGTTAAGTAGAGGTAATTTTGTCCGGTTCTACTACACATTTTCTATTTACCATACAGACCCAATTATAATAGGTGCTTTTATTTGTTCAAAAAATTATTCTTCTAAAAAGAAAGCACTTATTGAAGTCGTTGGAAGTTCTCTCAACTTATAGGGAGCTCTTTACTGTATTTTGAGCAATAAAATGTTTTGCGAGAAAAACACATTCACCTGAACAGACCTTCACCACTGCCTACTTCGGGTGTTTTTGCGGTTTACCTGGCAGGATCAAGTTTTTTTTTTTTTAATTAAAAAATTAGGGATGTAGGAGGGGGCTTCAGGATAGGGGACGCATGTACACCCATGGGTGATTCATGTGAATGTATGGGAAAAAACCACCACAATATTGTAAAGTAATTAGCCTCCAATTAAAATAAATAAATAAATTTACAAAAGAAAATGTTAAAACAGATCTAGTAGCTGTTCAGAAGAGGTCGAGCCCACAATTGTAAATGTTCATTTTATCTTGCTTCATTTTATTTTTATTTATTTAGTTGTGGTGAAATACACATAATGTGGAGCTTACCATCTTCACCATTTTAAGTGTACAGTACAGTAGCATTAAGCATATCTACACTGCTGTGCAACCACCCGTCTCCAGAACAACTTTTGTCTCATAAAACTGAAATCCTGGGATCTTTTAAATCATAACTTCTCTTTCCCCTTTCTGCAGCTGCTGGCAACCACGATTCTGTCTGTTTATTCTAAGTGCCTCGTGTATGCGGAACCACACAGTATTTGTCCTTTTGTGACTGGTCTACAAGGTGCACTCATTATAGCATGTGTTAGAATGTCCTTCCTTTTTAAGACATAATAATGTTCCATTGTGTGTGTGTGTATATATATGTGTTTATTTATACATATATATGTATGTAAATATATGTATACATATATTTATACATATATATAAATACACACACATATATACATGTATATATATATACACACACAATGGAACATTATGTTCCATATATATATATACATATATATGTATAAATACACACATATATATACATGTATATATATATACACACACACAATGGAACATTATTATGTCTTAAAAAGGAAGGACATTCTAACACATGCTATAATGAGTGCACCTTGTAGGCCAATACTCTTGCCTGGAAAATCCCATGGACGGAGGAGCCTGGTAGGCTGCAGTCCATTGGGTCCCGAAGAGTCAGACATGACTGAGCAACTTCACTTTCACTTTTCACTTTCATGCATTGGAGAAGGAAATGGCAACCCACTCCAGGGTTCTTGCCTGGAGAATCCCAGAGATGGGGGAGCCTGGTGGGCTGCTGTCTGGGGTCGCACAGAGTCGGACACGACTGAAGCGACATAGTAGTAGTAGTATATACATACTACTACATACACCACATTTGTTTATCCCTTTATCCATCAATGGATATTTGGGTTGCCTGTACCTTTTGGCTATTTTGAATAATGCTGCTATGAACATGGGTGTACAAATTTCTCTTTGTGATCCTGCTTTCAATGTTTTTGGGCGTATACCCAGGAGTGGAATTGCTGGATCATATGGTAATTTTATCTTTAACTTTTTGAGGAACTACCATGCTGTTTCCCACATCATCTGTACCATTTTGTATTCCTACCAAGACTTACAATTAGAAATTGGAACCACATCTTCCCTAACATTTGTTATTTTATGGCTTCTTTTGCTTTTTTTTTGATAGCAGCCATCCTAATGAGTGCAAGGTGTTTGATTTTATTTTGAAAAAGATTTTTAAAACATCACTTAAATGTTTGTATTATAAGATCACAGATATATATCTTTGAAAAGATTGTGGGGGAAAACTGTTATTAACTAAACAGGCTTACAAGAAAATTTATAATGACATCAGTTCTGAATTTCAAAATTGACAGAATATGCTCTGAAAACCGTATTGGAGGAATAAAAAGATGGCTCTATGAAGAAAACTACACTAATACCAAAGTTGCCCATGAACAATGTGAATAAAATTGCTTCATGAAATGTGTAAGTAAAAAGAAGCGATATTTCTAAATTAATATTTTATGCATATAATGTTAAATATGTATGTGTATCTAGATTAATAAACCATAATTAGGCAAATAGCCTGTTTTAATTATATCCCCAAATTTATATATTCAAGTTGGCCAAAAAAATGACTTAAAAGTTTATATATTCAAAACAGCCCAAAATATGAGCTTAACTTATATTGTGGGCCACCTTCCACCCAACTGTGCACAGTCAGATCAGATCAGATCAGATCAGTCGCTCAGTCGTGTCCAACTCTTTGCGACCCCATGAACTGCAGCACACCAGGCCTCCCGGTCTATCACCAACTCCCGGAGTTCACTCAGACTCATGTCCATCAAGTCAGTGATGCCATCCAGCCATCTCTTCCTCTGTCATCCCCTTCTCCTCTTGCCCCCAATCCCTCCCAGCATCAGAGTCTTTTCCAATGAGTCAACTCTTCGCATGAGGTGGCCAAAGTACTGGAGTTTCAGCTTTAGCATCATTCCCTCCAAAGAAATCCCAGGGCTGATCTCCTTCAGAATGGACTGGTTGGATCTCCTTGCAGTCCAAGGGACTCTCAAGCGTCTTCTCCAACACCACAGTTCAAAAGCATCAATTCTTCAGCACTCAGCCTTCTTCATAGTCCAACTCTCACATCCATACATGACCACAGGAAAAACCATAGCCTTGACTAGACGGACCTTTGTTGACAAAGTAATGTCTCTGCTTTTGAATATGCTATCTAGGTTGGTCATAACTTTCCTTCCAAGGAGTAAGCATCTTTTAATTTCATGGCTGCAGTCACCATCTGCAGTGATTTTGGAGCCCAGAAAAATAAAGTCTGACACTGTTTCCACTGTTTCCCCATCTATTTCCCATGAAGTGATGGGACCAGATGCCATGATCTTCGTTTTCTGAATGTTGAGCTTTAAGCCAACTTTTTCACTCTCCACTTTCACCTTCATCACGATGTTTAATAGTTCCTCAAGTACTTGTGGGAGAAGGAAATGGCAACCCACTCCAGTGTTCTTGCCTGGAGAATCCCAGGGACGGGGAAGCCTGGTGGGCTGCCGTCTATGGGGTCGCACAGAGTCGGACACGACTGAAGCGACTTAGCAGCAGCAGCAGCAGCAGCAAGTACCTGTGATTGTCCTTCTCTTTGTGGAAAGAAACTGGCGACCTAGGCACCTCCTCTGAGCAGAGATCAGAGATCGATGTTTGGTAAAGGTGAATTTGAAAACGACTAACTAAATCTTTAATGGAAGATAATATGAAGAAGTCCTGGTTAGGCACCAGGAATGAGGCTATGAGAGTATTACAAAATCATTCTCTTTAGGGGCACAGAGCATTGTGACGACACAGTCTATAGAGTGGTGGTCCTGGAAAGGAACAAGGGCAAGTTTGTGGTAGACCACATCACAAGCCCACAGCACAACCGGGCTGGACTGGGCACAAGAAGAGATTACTAAAACAGATGTGGTTCTTTCTTCTCCGAGAGCTTATTAACCTCTGAAACGGGTGCAGACAAGGGTCTCAGAGTTTGCTGCTCTCTAAAACAAAACAAAATCCACACACACAACAATGAAAGAACTAAGGATGTATATGCTTAGTTCAATAAACAAGTACTGAGTACATAGTATATATATACTAGGACTTAAGTTCAATTCAAGGAATATAAAGGTAAGCAGGACACGATCATAGAGAGATGATGTTGACAGCAATTCCACCGAGCGCCAACTATGCGCCAGGCACGTCCGTGAGAGATTTATGTGCATCCGTCCAAGGGATCCTCGAAGCGTCCTACCAGGACCTCGGAAGCCCTGCATGATCTGGCCTGAGGCGCGCTCCGACTCATTTCCTAGCACTCTCCCCATTGGCCTTTCCTCTTCAGCCACACTGCTCTTGGATTCCCCAACCACATCAAGGACATTCCATCCTCGGGGTCTTTGCACTTCCTGATCCCTCGGCTTGGTGCGCCCTTTCCCAAGACATCTGCACGGCTCCATCCTCACCTTCTTCAGGTCTCTCCTCATAGGCCACCATATCAATGAAAGCAAAAAGAAGCATTCCACCACCTTGCTGAGTGGCAAAATATTCTGGATTCCAAGTAAGACCCATTAATGCCTGCTGCTGCTAAAGTTGCTTCAGTCGTGTTCAACTCTGTGTGACCCCATAGACAGCAGCCCACCAGGTTCCTCTGTCCCTAGGATTCTTCAGGCAAAAATACTGGAGTGGGTTGTCATTTCCTTCTCCAATGCATGCTAAGTTGCTTCAGTCGTGTCTGACTCTGTGTGACCCCATAGACAGCAGCCCACCAAGCTCCTCTGTCCACGGGATTCTCTAGGCAAGAATACTGGAATGGGTTGCCATTTCCTTCTCCACATTAATGCCTAGCCCATCCTTTTTATTCAGACCCAAAGTCATCCAAAATTAGGTGTTTCCACTAAATTTTGACTTTTTTCCCTCAACCATCATTTAGCTAATATCTCGATCAAAATAGATTTAAATCAAATTTGTGATGTCATCACCTGTGTTCCTGGCTGTTCCAAGTTGACCGGGGCTCCATGGCATAAGAAAGTTCCTTGTCATAGACACTAAGAATTTCAATGACACCAACGGCTGATGGATTGCAAAGCTGTGGAAAATATATTCTTAGAGAAGCTTCTACGTTGTTGTTGGTTTTTACTGTATGATTTCGTTAATTCGGAAATGTCCAGAATGTGTAAACCTATAGAAACTGAAAGTAGCTTCATGCTGGCTGGGGAATGGGGGAGTTGGGTGATGAGAGCTGGGGGTGCCGAGTTTCTTCTTGGGGTAATGAAAATGTTCTAAGACTGATTGTGGTGATGGTTGCACAACTCTGTGAATATATCAAACACTATTGAATTTTATACTCTAAATGGGTGAAGTTTATGGTATGTGATTTAGATTTAGGACTTTTAAGACTTAGGAGTGTCTGCCTGGAGCTCCCAGCTGAGAATGAGGTGGTGAGCTGGGTTCAGTGGGCACATTCCTAGGGTTGCTATCCTGCCACAGGCATGGGGATGGGGCAAGGATTTGTCATATCAGGCTTACAGGGACATTTTTATTATAACACTCCATCTTTAGGCAACTGAAGAGTTGCTCAACAAAGGTACCATTTCTCTCTCTTTTTTCTCTTGTTAGAAGAAAATAGGAATAATAATAATAAAAGAAAGAACAAAGTCTCCGTCACATAGCAAAGTAGTGGAAAGTCACACTATTTTTTGGAAGCAAAATAAGGAGTATGGAGGACCTGAGTGGATATGATGTTGGGGGCGAGGATGGGGATGAGGGGTTGAAAGAAAGTTGGATGTCCGACAACCAAGAGAGAGTCTTGACTGTATTTTTCCTAACAAAGAAACAAGTGGCCGTTACTTTGACCTTGTGGGGATATTTCAAAGATCACAAAAAATTTACAGTACAGAAATGTGGATGCATAGAAGAAAATCAAAGAAGAGCACATGACTTTCAGTGGCTTGCAAGAAAAAAGATAAAGGAAGCAAGGAGACAAAATGAGCTACACCAGAGAGTTGGGGAAAAACATATATATAATGCTTTTACAAATCTATCAAAGGGAATAAAACCACCAAAGGGAAGTGTACCACTAAATAGAGGAGGAAGAAATGAGATGAAAATCCAAACTATTAAAATACTTAACAGACCATACCTAAAACCAAAAGCTCTTGTGCTCATTAGAATTGTCTAACAGTATCTTTTTCTCTAATTATTGAGATCTCAAGTTTGACCATTAGGGAATTGAATTCAATGTGATTACAATTTATTCATTCACCATTTCCCTTCACTAAAGTCTAGTTTGGAGCTGAGTTAGCTTCAGATCGGGGTACCCACTATGTGAGTCTGGGAGGCACAGGCCAAAGGCACCTAGTCCTGCTCCTGTTCTTTCCAGAGGCTGTCTTTCCCCACAGCCCACCTCCCCACTTCTCCACCTTCTCCCCACTTCTCCCCACACACATCTGCAGACAGGACTTCACAGCTATTACTGTGTGCCTGCTAAGTGCAGGGCACTGGGCTACGTCTGGAAAACCCCAAGAGTGAACAAAACAAACCACTTCCCTGCCTAACACAGAGTTACATGGAAACAGAGACATTAATCAGATGATCACACAGGTTATATTATAAATTGTGATAAAGGAGCACTGTGAGAATGCACCCGGTGAGGCTCAATCTAGCCTGGCAGGCCAGGGGAAGCTTCCCTGAGGAATTAAGGTCTATGCTTAGAACTAAAGGACAAATAATAGGGGTTTGACTCAGGGGTGGAGGTGGGGCTTGGAAAGAATATTCCAGGCAGTGGAAACAGCTGGTGCAAAGGCGGATGTGGTACAGTCGAGGACCTCAAGAAGGCTAGAGTGAAGATAGCAGGAAGGAAAGTATCACAACATAAGGTCACATAGGTGGACTAAGGTCCAACAAACCAGGACTTTGTAGGCTGTTTTAAGGAATTGTGCCTATTCCAGGAATGGTCAGGAAGGGTTTTAAGGGCCAGTGGGTGTTTAACCTACCAGATATTATCTATTCTGTTAAGTGGAGCCAGGACCAGGTGGGACTCAGTGCAAAATAAAAATGCAGGGCCCTTTGTTAAAAACTATTAAAGGACATCAAGGAGGTGACAGCAGAGTGTTAAACCAAGTCCGCGGCCCTCCTAAAGCAGCCCGAGGGGCAGTGGTCCCTGAGTCCCTGGGATCATGGCTCAAGTCAGGATGGCTCCCTGATGTTAGTCAAGCCATCTCTGAGCAACATCATAAAAGGTGGTCCCCTCACTATGTGCTTTAAAACACCAAGCACGCTTTCTGGTCTCCAGGTTTTTTTAACTAAGCTGCAAAAGAAAGAGAAGTTTTTGCTGAGAAAAACAGAAATGAAAAGAGCGATCAAGCTAAATGAGAGACTTGGCTATGAGATTTTTTTCAGTTCAGTTCAGTCGCTCAGTCGTGTCCGACTCTTCACAATCCCATGAATCACAGCATGCCAGGCCTCCCTGTCCATCACCAACTCCCGGAGTTCACCCAGACCCATGTCCGTCGAGTCAGTGATGCCATCCAGCCATCTCTTCCTCTGTTGTCCCCTTCTCCTCCTGCCCCCAATCCCTCCCAGCATCAGAGTCTTTTCCAATGAGTCAACTCTTTGCATGAGGTGGCCAAAGTACTGGAGTTTCAGCTTTAGCATTATTCCCTCCAAAGAAATCCCAGGGCTGATCTCCTTCAGAATGGACTGGTTGGATCTCCTTGCAGTCCAAGGGACTCTCAAGAGTCTTCTCCAACACCACAGTTCAAAAGCATCAATTCTTCAGTGCTCAGCCTTCTTCACAGTCCAACTCTCACATCCATACATGACCACAGGAAAAACCATAGCCTTGACTAGACAAACCTTTGTTGGCAAAGTAATGTCTCTGCTTTTGAATATGCTATCTAGGTTGGTCATAACTTTCCTTCCAAGGAGTAAGCGTCTTTTAATTTCATGGCTGCAGTCACCATCTGCAGTGATTTTGGAGCCCAGAAAAATAAAGTCTGACACTATTTCCACTGTTTCCCCATCTATTTCCCATGAAGTGATGGGACCAGATGCCATGATCTTTGTTTTCTGAATGTTGAGCTTTAAGACAACTTTTTCACTCCCTACTTTCACTTTCATCCAGGGGCTTTTTAGTTCCTCTTCACTTTCTGCCATAAGGGTGGTGTCATCTGCATATCTGAGGTTATTGATATTTCTCCCGGCAATATTGATTCTAGCTTGTGCTTCTTCCAGCCCAGCGTTTCTCATGATGTACTCTGCATAAAAGTTAAATAATCAGGGTGATAATATACAGCCTTGACGAACTCCTTTTCCTATTTGGAACCAGTCTGTTGTTCCATGTCCAGTTCTAACTGTTGCTTCCTTATCTGCATACAGATTTCTCAAGAGGCAGGTCAGGTGGTCTGGTATTCCCATCTCTTAAAGAATTTTCCACAGTTTATTGTGATCCACACAGTCAAAGGCTTTGGCATAGTCAATAAAGCAGAAATAGATGTTTTTCTGGAACTCTCTTGCTTTTTCCATGATCCAGCGGATGTTGGCAATTTGATCTCTGGTTCCTCTGCCTTTTCAAAAACCAGCTTGAACATCAGGAAGTTCACGATTCACGTTTTGTGGAAGCCTGGCTTGGAGAATTTTGAGCATCACTTTACTTGCATGTGAGATGAGTGCAATTGTGCGGTAGTTTGAGCATTCTTTGGCATTGCCTTTCTTTGAGATTGGAATGAAAACTGACCTTTTCCAGTCCTGTGACCACTGCTGAGTTTTCCAAATTTGCTGGAATATTGAGTGCAGCACTTTCACAGCATCATCTTTCAGGATTTGAAATAGCAAAGCATCAATCTCTCTGCAGTGCATGCGTGCTCAGTCATGTCCAACTCTTTGTGACCCATGGACTGTAGCCCACCTGGTTCTTCTATCCATGGGATTTCTCAGGCAAGAATACTGGAGTGGGTGTCATTTCCTCTCCTGGGGATCTTCTAGACCAAGGGATCGAACACAGGTCTCCTGCTTGACAGGCAGGTTCTTTTGCCACTGAGTCACCTGGGAAGTCCCTAGCTGCAGAGATTAGACCTTCTATCTTCAGGGCACAGTCAGCATCTAGGAAGAGGCAAGGGAGGCTCCCAGGTGCAAAATTTAAGGAGGCACTTATTCTCAGGGGCATGCATGTATATAGTGGGCCCCTGAGACTGGTGCCTCCTTAAGGCTTGCACCCTCAGTGGCTGGCTGGACCAGACACATGTAATGCTGAAGACTTTAAGACGAGTAGGCAGCAAGTGACCCTAGGCCAGGGCTGGACGGAGGCCTGAAGATGAAGAGAACAGGTCAACCTGGTTGGGGAACACTTCCTGGTATTCAGCCTTTGGGGGTGTCCTGCTGCCAATTCTGGACAAGTGAGCCTGAGCCAGGTAAAGAGCTGGGGATCCCACAAGTAGCTCTGGTGTGCTGCACTCTGCACATGGCAGTGACTTGTGTAGGCACTGGTCAATCAGAGACAGTTCAGCTGACTTACTTGTCTAGGAATTCAGACAGTCGATTGCTGATATAAAAACAGCTCCACCTGTTTTAGCTGAGCTTTGTTTCATCAACACTGTATTCATTTCAATCACATCTCAACAACACACAGGCTCCCACTAGTTTATGTGAAGAGAAACAACATGGTAATTCTGTTGATCCAATCTCTCTTTCTTTTTCCATTTCCCTGTCATCTCACCACTCATATTCTCCTCCGTCCCTCTTAGTTCCTCTCCCATCCCCTAACATAGCTTCTACGTGCCCTGGTGACCATGACAAAGTGCGGAGGATGATTTCATTTGTGGCCAAGTTAAAAAGCCCTCTGCAGGTCCCACCAGAGCCCTGGCTGCACACCAAGATGACAGATTCCCGAAGTGCAGACTATCTTCATACAGAAGTTTGACCCTGGAACCCTGTTCCATTTCATCTTTCCTCTGTCTATTGCTTTGTCTGGACTTTTGTTCCCTTTTGCCTTGAAAAGTGCAATTATTCCACAGCGACTGATTTCCCCGGTAGAGGATAGAAAGGCCGTTATTAATTTGTCCTTGCATTAATATACTTCATTTCCTTTCATCTTTATTACCCATCTATATCTTCCTCAGAGGTCTTGTTTACATAAAACAGGACTCTTGGATGCAGAAAGTGCTTAATGAGTCTCAGCATAACCACTACAGAGAGCAAACACGGTACACTCACCCTTTATAATTATGAATCATTTGACTGTATTAAAAAAAACGTCTTCAGCAAATGGTGCCAGGCAGCTTCTTTTGAGATTTTTTTTTTATTACTATAAAGATCAGCCGTAAACTAAATTATGAGCTTGGTCTATGACATTCTGGCATTAAAGCTCTAAGAGTGAGGGCATATATATTGAACTGTGCTCAGATTACAGGCTTGAATAATTTGATTCTTCTTACTCTCACAAGTCCCTCCTTTCCTCCCTTCCTCCCTTCCTTCCTCCTGTCTCCCTCCCTCCCTCACTCCCTCCTTCACTCCCTTCCTTCTTGTTTTAGCCATTTGCACACAGAGCACTACACAAAGAGAAATAAGGTTTCAGGGGCATCAGCCCACTCAAGCCTACGCACATCCTATTTACTCACCAAAGGATCTCTGCTTCAGCAAGCTTGGTATGAAAGCCTGAGTTGCTGCCCAGTGGATTTCTCTCTGAGACTGTATCATGAACAAAGAGCTGGGAACAACTGGTTTGGTTTTAATAACTAATTACTAAGCTCCTACTATGCACCTTGAATAGCGTAGGTATTATTCAAGCCTGTAATCTGAGCACAGTTCAATATATATGCCCTCATTCTTGGAGCTTTAATGCCAGAATGTCTTAAGTGCTGATGAAAATCAGATGTGGGAGTAATTAATCCTGTCCTGATGTGGTGAGAAAGCCTATGGAGTTTCAGAGATATTTGACCTGGGCTTTGAAGGATGACTAGGAGTTTGCTAGATAGATAAGGAAGAAGGTGACATTAGACAGAAGGTCCAAGAAGATAAAGACAAGGAAATGTGAGCGCACACCAGGGTCTGGGCTGGTTGATGCAAAGGGATTCCAAAAAGGCATGACTGCATTGGAAGGTGAGACTGGGAATGAGTGACAGATGGCTTGTGAAAGGACATACAGTCCATTGGGAAACTCAAAGGCAATAATGGGGACAGTTCATTCTTTCACAGACTTTTTTTCTGAATGCCTTTTACATAAATGGCATGGAAGTAAGTGCTAGAGGGAAATAGAAAATGTGGCCCTTGCTCTTCAAGGATTCACAATCTCCCTGAGAATACAGAGGTACATAAGTAACCATAGCTCAAGGCAAAATGAGAACAAGGGAGCTACAGGAGATATATAAAGAAAGCTAATGAGTGCGAGCAATGAATGCAGTCTGGGAAAGCTTCAAGAAGGGTTGACTGGTGAGAAATATGTTTGGGGTACAAAGAATGATGTAAAACAAGGGCAAGAACATTCCAGGCAAAAGGAATGACCTGAACAAAATAAACAGTATGAGAGAGATCAGTCTGTATTTAGGAGAAGGTAGTGTATAGAGAGGCTGGCTTTGAGGAAGAACACAGTGATGGAAAGATCGGTTCGGATGAGTTAAGCGAGGCCTTGCATGCCTTAACAAGAAGTCTAGGCTTTATCTAGTAGAAGATAGAGATCAATAGAAGGTTACTTAATAGTGATGTCAAATCAAAAGCATAGTCCAGGCGAATATATTTCATCTTGAGAAAATACTCTTTTAATTTAGCAATGGCTGCCAAAGATATTGTCTTGGGAAGGAGTCTGGGCTCAGTGAGGAAGAAATGGGTTCATTTATCCATTCAGTTATATAACCAGCCTAAAGAGTACACCCTCTTCTTGAATTGTAGAGAACCTCTGGGAAAACAATGGTTTAACTGTCTTTGGGCATATCTCCCGTTTATTCACCTCAAAGATCTCAGGAATAGTGGAGCAACATTCATCAGAGACTTTTATAAGAAGGAAATCCTACCCTAATCAACTCAACAGCAGAACTGAGACATCATTAGTTAATCAGACTGGCCTCGTCCTTTGAAGTTCAAAAGTACCATAAACACACTACAAATTGTTATTAGGAGCCAGGGGAGAGACACCTTTCCAGAACCCAACACAAAAGACCATCTAGTAGCTGTGAAGGTTCTCTAGGCAGCACTCCCTCCACCTCGCTCACTGCAAGTTCTCACGGCCTTGCTTTGCTGATGCCAGCGCGGCTCTGCTTCTCCTGACTCGGAAACACGGGGAATAAGCAGGGTCCGCTGGCTTCAGCAAACACTGGCATTACTTGACAGAGACAAAGAGAAAAAGAATCCAGCTCGCTTGGGAAACCTTGGGGCTCAGACGGTAAAGAATCTGCCTGCAATGCAGGAGACCCAGGTTTAATCCCTGGGTCAGGAAGATCTCCTGGAGAAGGGAACGGCAACCCACTCCAGTATTCTTGCCTGGAGAATTCCATGGACAGAAGAGCCTGGTGGGCTACAGCCCACAGGGTGACAAAGAATCAGATATGACTGAGCGAACAAACAGCAACAATAGTAGAACCTAAAACCAGGACTTTGGTGGTGATGTGCCAGTGTTGGTTCATCAATTGTGACAAAAATTCTGAGAAGGGGTCGGTCATTGGGTTCATTGGGCTCCCAAAGAGTCTAAGGCAGAAATAAGTTAAAGAACTTCTCCCGGTTCTCATCCTCAGGGATGGCGTCTCCTCTCTCTCCTCCAGCAGGCAGGCTTTCTTCCTCCACGTTCCCCTTTGTAAACCTCTCATGCCTCCTTTTTCACATAAAGCGACCTGACTATCTGACTTTGTCCCAGCCTATCTAAACTTGCATGCTTAATACTTTACACTGAGGTTGAGGAATTTGTTAGCAAATAAAAGATTCTCTGGTTATCAACATCCATCCTCCTTAAAAGCAGTGGGGATTATACATAACATTTTTTTTTCCTGTCGTATGTTCAGATTAAAAACTAGAGATTTATTATATGTCCAGAACAGAAACCAGACGATTTTACATTTTGCCAAATTCCAAAAAGAGTAATGTGGGATAACTGCAGTTGCATGACACCATCTTTCTAATTTTTTTCCAGGGATGTTTGTGTGCCCTTTGTAGAAAGGTACCTGGAAGCTGGTGGCCTGCCCGGCCCTTCACTCACTTCTGCCTCCATCTGGAGCACCGCTTTCCCATGCTACTGGCCTTGTCCATCTGTCTGTTAAGTAATACCTCTTCTAGGAGATGTTTTTCAGCTAACCCTTCAGGTACCATCTCCTCTGTATGGACCCAACATTTATGTCTGTGTGTGCTCAGTCGCTATGTCGTGTCTGACTCTTGTGACTCCAGGGATGGACTGTAGCCCACCAGGCTCCTCTGTCCATGGGGTTTCCCAGGCAAGAATACTGGAGTGGATTGCCATTTCCTACTCTAGGGGATCTTCCCAACCCAGGCATCAAACCCATGTCTCCTATTTAGCAGGCAGATTCTTTACCACTGAGCCATGGAGGAAGCCCCTAAATATGTATTATATCATATTATAATTGTTTGTTTAGTAATAATAGTTAACACTTATTAAGTATCTACATGGTAGATATGTATATATGCCAGGCACTTTTTTTTCCCACCATCTCAACAGTGGTTCATTAAATATTTAACATGTGCCATGTTATAATAGGACTTTATAAACATGATACTCACAATAACCTTAATGATACTGCAGTCATCCCGAGTTCACAGATGAGGAATTTGTGACCCACAAAGATTACATAATATCTCAAAGGTTACACAAATTTGCTCAGCTTAACTTTAAATTCCATCAACATCTAAAGTTTGAACATTGAGTATTTTATGATATTTAGGAATTATTGTTAACTGTTCTTTTAGGTGTGATAATGGTATTATGATTAAATTATTTTTTACAGTTCTTATCTTTTAGCAATACATTCAGAAACATTTACTGGTTAAAAAAAAAATCAAAAAGCCAAGTCAGTAAGTCATATCAGTCCCAAAGGACTACCCCAGTGTACAACCCCAGGGTCACCACAGCTTCGAAAGAACCAAACCAGTGGGCAGAGCAGGGCCTTTCTCTAACAAGCTTTGTGTCCTTGGATGAGTTACTTCACTCCTTCCTTTCATAGATGAAGGAGTGGAGCACGATGATTTCCAGGGCCCTGTTCAGCAGGCCGATTCTCAGACAAGTTGATGATTATTTAACTCTGGCTTCAGAACAATTCCATAGTCAACGGTGGTTCTTGAATGAAGACAGACTACAGTCAGATATGATCCAATCTGTCTGGGTTTAGACATAAACTTAATCAAGAAAATATTATCTTATTAACCCTTCCTTAAAATTAAATATTTCATAGATGTCTAATTTATCAAACCTTTAAAGAGAGTTGCTCTGGTTTAAATGATAGCTGAGAATCCGCACCCCCCCCCCCCCCCGCAAATGGCAACCTATGAAAGCTCACTTGTCTGTACTGTCCAGAAAGTGTTTTAATGATTTTTATTTATTTACTAACTCATTTAATTCTCATATCTATATAGATGGATACCATTGGAAGATGAGAACTCTGAGGCATAGATAGGTTAAGACACTTGTCCAGTGTCATAAATATAGGAAGTGCCTGGGGTGGGATTCAAACCGGGGCAGCCTGGTCCTAAGCCTGTACTCACAGCTGCCGCACATATATGCCCCCCTCAATGTGGCCACACGTTTCTCTTCCATTACGCTGCAGGCTCCTTGGAAAGGACAGGGGTATGCGACTTTGTATTCCTGCTGCCCATCCTAGTGTTTGCTCAAGCACAGGTGTTCAGTGAATGTGTGCAGAATGAATGAAATTTATTGGATAATTTTCAGAGGGTAAATCAAAGCTCATTAAATTTTATGGATATGAATGTATGGGAGAGATCCAGCTAGGTTCTTTATTTTGAAGATGAAAAGTTAAGTGATTTGCCTGGGACCAGCTGGTTAGTAGTAGAACCAGAGGTGAGACCTAGGTCTCTTGACTAGTAAATCATTAAAAGAATCAAAATCATAAAGGGATTGGATTAACAATTGCTGATATCTTTTTTTCTTTTTAAAGCTGTCCTTTTTCTAGT